>NC_064626.1:167672000-168272000 GCF_023864275.1 Schistocerca cancellata
CATTTCGGAAACTCTTCTATTGTATTTCCCAGCGTTTATCCCGTCGTACTGGGTCTGTTGTTTTGGCAGATTTATTTTGTTTGACTTTGTAGCCGGGTGCTTTTCCTGTGATCACATAATGGAGGGAAATCGTATGTACCATTTTCTACCTCCATGTCTACAGTATGCCAGTAATTGAAGTTCCGGTATCAAAACGCTGTTTAAATAGAACCACTGCTCAAAATGAAGTCACATTTGAACAGAAAATGATTGACGCAGGGGAAACGTCATACAATAAAAAAAAAACAAGAAACTAACGAAAATTTGAGCAATAGATGGCGTAGTAAGCATCGTATATCAAAAGACCCGCGGCACCCGGCTGTTCCTCGGTTTGCGTCCGATATGCTCAACGTGAACGTGTCCGTGGAGGATCGTGACCTGCTGGTAACGCTCTTTTAGAAGGAAGGCAATTGTGCGCCAGTAGCCCTATAGAACTCCCGGACACTCAAAAGTATGAAGAAAGCAAGTGGTCTGATGTATGATCAGCGTCTGGAGAAAATGATTAAAAATTCGAAAAGACAGGTTGTTCTGAGACGCAGTGCAGTGTGGAAAATGAAGAAAAGCAGTTGATCCAACAGCTGTCGAAGACGTGGCCCCAGCACTGCAGGAGGGATCGCACGGTGGTGTGCAAACATGCCGTGCACGGCAAACTTCCCGCACGTAGGACATATCTGCAAATACTGCGCATAAAATCCTTGGAAGCATCCTGCATTGCTATCCATACAAAATCAGCCATGTTCAGAAATTGTTTCCTGCTGACAGTGCCACGACTTCACGTCAATCACGGGAAATTCAGGCAACATATCTACGGGCTGAACGTGGTCACATCTTCTTCATGTGAATGCGGCAGTGAGGAAGATGTTAATACATTTTCTTCGGCTGCCACAGAAGGTTTCAAGAAACAACGAAACTATTACAGCATCTGATGACCTATGAAAATGCATTGTCCACTAACATTAAAATTCTCTTAGCGACAGAAGATAGAAAAATGTATCAGCTCCCATACGATTTAGAAAAGTGTCAAATAAGAATATAGTAAAAGAAAATGTCTATTTTTGTACTTTCGCACTATAGTAAATATGTTAATTTACTTGGA
The DNA here is from genome assembly GCF_023864275.1 of Schistocerca cancellata. Classification (NCBI taxonomy): domain Eukaryota; kingdom Metazoa; phylum Arthropoda; class Insecta; order Orthoptera; family Acrididae; genus Schistocerca; species Schistocerca cancellata. The sequence goes on from NC_064626.1 coordinate 167,673,136, forward strand.
TAGTTTACTTAAGACTAGTTTAATTGGATGTCACAGATAATTTTTATTTTCTGTCCTCTGAGGCAGGCTGTATGGGTGATGCCAAAAAGTCAATAATACATTTAAAAAAAAAGAAAACTTCCTTTCTGGAATTTCTTGTTCGCATGAACGTGGGCAGTAAATGGACACAGGACATTCTGTGGACAGACGAAGCATTTCCATCTCCAAGGACATGTCAATATGCAGAACTGAAGAATATGGGCAACGTAAAAACCGCACTCACACCAATCGCTACCACTTCAATCTGCAAAGATGACGGTTTTTTGCGGGTCGATGACATTGTTTAACGTATGGCCATAGTTGTTCGAGGAAATGAGTCTTGCGTATCCTGTTACCTGTACGTCACTTATAAACGTTATGAGATTTTTTTTCGCACCAACGTCATTCAGCACTTCAACAGCGTGGATGTGTGGCTAGGATCCTTTTTATGCAAGGGGGCACTCCTCGCACATTGCACAGCCAGTGAAGCGGCCCCTGGAGACGCACGTTGTCAGCCATCATATCCCTACAGCCTGGCCATGCAGATAATCTGGTCTTATCCATTTAATTTACGACTGCGGGATTATCTGAACGACGTCGTGTTCAGTAGCTCCAGTTAGTACCGTAACTGAACTGAAAGCATACATTACGCAAAGCACGCTGAACGTGATTGCCGAAACACTCCGATTTGATGTGGATCACGCTGTTTCTCGATTTCAACTTGTGGCAGAAAACAGCGGACAGCATCTTGAACATGCTTTGCGCTAGTATGATGACAGTTTTGATTTTTATGAGGTTTACCGCCTCAGGACAATTAAAAACCGATTTTTCCTATTCCATGTTGTACGATCCTTGCCGTGGTTAATGGGCTTACCTAACTAAATTCATCTTCCGTGTATAGCCGACTCCATTTACATTAAGATGTTTACAGTGCCATCTGTTGGTACAATTTTTGTTACATTTTCTTTCTTTCATGACGTTTCCCACCGCGTCATTAATATGCTTTTCAAATTTGACGTCAGTCTGAGCAGTGTTTACAAACTGGAACTTTAATTATGGAAACCCTGTACACCTTTACATCGCAAGCCATCTTAATGTGCGTTGCGCAAGGTACTTTATGTGGCAGTGTCATTTTTCACTTTTCCTTTACCGGTCGTGTATGGTTCGCGGGAAGAGCGATTGCTGGTAAGCCTCCATGTGGATGTAAAGTCCTCTAATTGTAACTGCATGGTCTTTTCGTGAGATGTACATAGAAAGAATCAATATACTGGTTGACTCTTCCAGCAACGCACTCTCTCGGAACTTATACAACATGATGCAGAACGCCTCTCTTTCATTGTCTGCCACCGGAATTGGCTGAGCATTTCCGCGATCTTTCCCGCTTACTAAATGAACATGTAACTAAACGTGTTCTTTCACTCTGTGTTTATATTAACATTGTTCTGTGTATTATCGTATTTTAACTGTACGTCTGTGATATTTTGTGAGGCGGACATTGGAGGCCTGACGAATATTTAGGTACGCGGGCGTGGAAAACCGCCTGAGACCACACTTATCAGGCGGATGTTGCCTCAGGGCTTATTTTAAAAAGTTTCCTTCAGCGTTTCGTAAGTCTTGGGGGTTTGGGACGGGGGGAGGGATTTCGGGGAAATATAATGCCGTTCGACTGCCAGGGCAACTGTAAACGTCTGATATCTTCTAGTAACTTTGCTCCTGTGTATTACTGCACAGTTCTCACTTACATTTCATTAATATCATAAGGATCACGTGAAGAAGCGTGCATAATATGTTGAAAGATCTGAAGGATATACGCTTCTGTATTCTAAAAGTACACTACTGGCGATTAAAATTGCTACACCAAGAAGAAATGCAGATGATAAACGGGTATTCATTGGACAAATCTACTAGAACTGACATGTGATAACATTTTCACGCAATTTGGGTGCATAGATCCTCAGAAATCATTATCCAGAACAACCACCTCTGGCCGTAATAACGGCCTTGATACGCCCGGCCATTGTGTCAAACAGAGCCTGGATGGTGTGTACAGGTTCAGATGCCCGTGCTGCTTCAACACGATACCACAGTTAATCAAGAGTAGTGACTGGCGTATTGTAACGATCCAGTTGCTCGCCCACCATAGACCAGACGTTTTCAATTGGTGAGAGATCTGGAGAATGTGCCGGCCAGGGCAGCAGTCGAACATTTTCTCTATCCAGAAAGACCCGCACGGGACCTGCAACATGCGGTCGTGCATTATCCTGCTGATATGTAGAATTTCGCAGGGATCGAATGAAGGTAGATCCACGGGTCGTAGCACATCTGAAATGTAACGTCCACTGTTTCAAAGTGCCGTCAATGCGAACAAGAGGTGACCGAAACGTGTAACCAATGGCACCCCATACCATCACGCCAGGTGATACGACAATGTGGGCATGACGAATACACGCTTCGAATGTGCGTTCAGCGCGATGTTGCGAAACACGGATGCCACGATGATGATGCTGTAAACAGAACATGGATTCATCCTCAAAAATGACGTTTTTGCAATTCGTGCATTCAGGTTCGTCGTTGAGTACACCATCGCAGGCGCTCCTGTCTGTGATCCAGCGTCAAGGGCAACCGCAGCCATGGTCTCCGAGCTCATAATCGAGACGTGGCTGCACGATCCGTTACAGCCATGCGGAAAGACGAATGTCATCTCGACTGCTAGTGATACGAGGCCGTTGGGATCCAGCACGGCGTTCCGTATTACCCTCCTGAACCCATCGATTCCATATTCTGCTAACAGTTATTGGATCTCGACCAACGCGAGCAACAATGTCGCGATACGATGAACCACAATCGCGATAGGCTACAATCCCACCTTTATCAAAGTCGGAAACGTGACGGTACGCATTACTCCTCCTTACACGAGGCATCACAACAACGTTTCAGCCGGCAACGCCGGTCAACTGCTGTTTGTGTATGAGAAATCGGTTGGAAACTTTTCTCATGTCAGCACGTTGTAGGTGTCGCCACCGGCGCCGACGTCGTGTAAATGCTCTGAAAAGCTAATCATTTGCATATCACAGCATCTTCTTCCTGTCGGTCAAATTTCGCGTCTGTAGCACGTCATCTTCGTGGTGCAGCAATTTTAATGTCCAGTAGTGTACTGCCCTTATAAGTTCAGATTTCCAAGAAAATTATTGCATAACGCAATTGCGAAAGACAATTTGTTCTGTCATTAGGTGTGAGGCAGTTCGCCAGTGAGAGAATAAAAGAAGGGAAGGGAGATCAGATGGTACCCTATTGAGGGGACAGTTTTATAAGCTAACGCGTGAATCTACTAGGGCAACCATAGCCAGCCTGGATCTGGATACCTGGGCGACGTGTCGAACCTGATAGTTCTCCGATATGCGTCTAGTATGCAGCGTTTTCATAACTGCCCAATTCGCTTAGGCTGAAGTTGGTCTGAGCTTGCTACTAGGACGAGACACGCAATTCGAATGCGGGTCGACAGTGGAATGGAGTACTGGCACCGATGCCTGGGAGAGCGCTTGGGACGGAGGTTGGAACGAGCTATCGATTCGCTTGCGAGGTAAGCGCCGAGCGACCGGTTGCGCGCCACTCGTATAGAGTTGTGTTTGTATTTCGGGACAGAAAAGACGAGGTGGGCCCGTGGGCGGCTGCCGCCCACGCCATCACAGCGCTGCGAGAGCGGCAATGCGGAAGTGGCCCGGGTCATTAACCTCTGCAATATGGTCGCTCGCGAGGAATTATGGCTCACGTTCACTCATATTCATCAAATGTACATCAAACTTTAGTCATCATGAATATCATTAGTTATCTGACAACCAGCTGCTGAATAAAGGCCTCCTCAAGATATACACATATATTACTGTTTAAAGTTACACACACTCTTATTTCTGAATGTTTTCCGATGTTATTTAGCCGCCTTCCATTAGTTCTTCGGTAAATAACTACGAGGAAGTATACGACAGTATCTATACACGAAATGCTTGACACTACTGTATTTGTTGAGGAATGATTTTTTTGTTAATACTTCATATTCGCCACTGACTGTACTATTGTAGAATGAAATTTTCACACTACAGCGGAGTGTGCGCTGATATGAAACTTCCTGGAAGATTAAAACTGTGTGCCGGACCGAGACTCGAACTCGGGACCTTTGCCTTTCGCGGGCAACTGCTCTACCAACTCACGGGGCGTGAGTCGTGCTTGGGTAACTCAGTTGGCAGAGCAGTTGCCCGCGAAAGGCAAAGGTCCCGAGTTCGAGTCTCGGACCGACTGTACTATTCTTTACAATACCAACGTCAGAAATTTCAACTTTAGGTCATTTTAAAGTTGTTGCAAATGCTGAAAACACAGCGGTAGCCAATATTAACAAACCGAATAACAACGACGTGAATCTCTGTGGCTCGTGCCAGCCCTTGTTACATACACAATCAGTATGTGACGGATGGGATAAAAAATCATGAAAAGAGATTCGTGCTTACTGCACACGTCAGTAACGACAACCATACTAGCCAAAACAGAACAATGTTGGAAAGGAAATGAAAATTCAGGGAGAATAAATATAAACTTCGAAGGTTCCCGATGACACAGTAATTTTGTCACAGATGATAAGGGACCTGAATATAAATTAAACAGAATGGATAGTTTCTTGAACAGTGGTACATTCTAGTGCTTACGAAGATATGAAAAGCCTTGCACTGGATCAATTTGCATGGAGGATAACTGCATCAAACCTGTCTTAGGGCTGAAGAGAACAACAACGACAACAACAACAATAACTATAACTAGCCCTATGCCAAACATCTGTTCCATATTCGACGTATAGGACGCGTTACATTATTGATATTTCGTCATTCGTCATCACTTTGTTATCCGCAACCAACTTTCTACATGGAGGCACAGAACTATCTTAACATATGCAAAACAAAGGTACGGTTACGAAATTATACTTCATGATTTGGTATTGTAGTTTCTACAGCTATTGACTTCAGACTACTGCAGTGAGTTTACCCGAAAATAATATACCAGGCTCGCTTTTTGCAATTGTCAAATTTGCATAGTGTTCCATTCTGCCTTTGTTAGATCTCTTCTTTGGAACCCTACATTTGCATTTCAAAGAGGAGTGAGGGAAGGAAGTATGTTAACACAAGGACTTCTATTATCTGAAATATGTTAATAGCTGCGTGCGTTCGCATATATATTTTCAACCAAAATTTTACCTTTTTCGCAAACACAGTACTTGACAAAAGTTCAAGCACCCAGAAGGGGAGGAGGAATCGAGATGACTCGTTACGAGTTGACAGGGTATCTGATGTCACTTCAGTGATTTCGAAATCGACTTAGATGTAGAAAGAAACTGTAGATATTTGCCCAGTTATCAGTATGACGTATCCCCTCTGACCTGGATGCAAACATTCATTGGGTTGGGAAGGCTGTCATAAAGCCGCTGCATTCTGTCTCTAGGCAAGCTGGCCTACAACTGTCGCAATTGGTCCTTCACATCCTTGATCCCTTGATTCTGGTACTCGGACAGAGTTGGCGTTCGAGCTAGTCCAACATATCTTCTATTGGAGACAGATCTGAAGATTTTGTAAACCTTGTGGATAATTCAATTTGATGCAGACGGGGACACATTCTGTGTGTGAATAAACATTGTCCTTTTGAAAAATGGCACGATATTATGAGAGGTAACACATGAGGAAGTAGTACATGCGTGACGTACCGTCGCGCCGCCGTTGTTAGCTCAATCGCTATTAGGTGTGACTGAAGCGATACCCGATGGTATCCAAAACTATGGATGAATAGACCTATCACCAGGTCGCCGCCACACTCGCTGAAGATGGTCGTTCAGGGTAGTGCACAACCGCGATTTATCTTTGAACACAGTGAAACGTCACTGATCAGCAACCCATGCTTCCGGTGACAGTACCAACCCAAAAGCGATCGTTTCTATGGTGGTGTAACGGCAGTCAACGCATGGGATGATTATTCCGTAGTGCGGCTGCAGCTAGGCTGGTGCCAGATGTCACAGAATGTAGCTGAGAGTCCATTTCTTGTACTCTAATGACACTCACAGATGCGAAGGGGATACGATGAGAGTGGTGCACTATACGGCGATTCTGCCCTGTCGTTCGACTTGTTTAACCGGAACCTTGACGACGAGTACGCCTGCCTTCTAATTTCCGTCCAGCTTAGCATCGAGTCACTGTCATATCAGAATGCCAACAGGTTGTCAAGGCTGTTTGGAACGCGCTTCACAAGTTTCACTAAGATGCTTTAAGCATCCCCGAAACAGTCACAATTTTTCCCCGTGCAATATCCTTATTTTTGGAGCCCTGAAGAAACACAGTCGTGACCATCTATTAGCTTCAGATGAAATGGACACCTAGATGCAGTTATGGTTTCTTACTCAGCCGCAAAGCAATTTTTCATGAAATCATTCACCATCTTGTCGCACAGTGGGATAAATGAATTAACAGTAAATGGCGATTTCTTTTGAAATAATGAACAGCTGACTTACTTTTTTCCATTTGTCTCGTTTTCATTTGACTGACCCTTATACAGGTATGTCGCTAGAATGAAATTTTCACTCTACAGCGGAGTGTGCGCTGATATGAAACTTCCTGGCAGATTAAAACTGTGTGCCGGACCGAGACTCGAACTCGGGACCTTTGCGTTTCGCGGGCAAGTGTTCTACCGACTGAGCTACCCAAGCACGACTCACGCCCCGTCCTCACAGCCTTAGTTCCGCCAGTACCTCGTCTCCTACCATCCAAACTTTACAGAAGCTCTCCTGCGGACCTTCCAGAACTAGCCTGGGGCTGTGGCTAAGCCATGTCTCCGCAATATCCTTTTCTTTCAGGAGTGCTAGTTCTGCAAGGTTCGCAGTAGAGCTTCTGTAAAGTTTGGAAGGTAGGAGACGAGGTACGGGGGAATTAAGGCTGTGAGGACGGGTCGTGAGTCGTGCTTGGGTAGCTCAGTCGGTAGAGCACTTGCCCGCGAAAGGCAAAGGTCTCGAGTTCGAGTCTCGGTCCGGCACACAGTTTTAATCTGCCAGGAAGTTTCAGGTATGTCGCTCTCTGACTTAATGGCTGTGGTGGTAGAGAGTGTGTCGCATGAATTTAAGGTTCTCTTCAATAAACTGGGATAAAAGTTCATAGTGACATTCACTCAATTCATTGAAACCACAGACTGAAATCATAACATACAAATGTAATCAAAAGCTAACTCTTAGTAAAATTTGTTTCTCCATAGTAACCAACAGTCTATAAAGGGACAAGAGAATGTTACACAAGCTTTTCTGAGAATACCGGAACTCGTGCGTTAAAATCAAAATGAACTGTGTCCACTCACTATTGTGTTTGCAAAGTGTGAGCTCCTGCCCTCTGTTTCCTGACTTCTTGTTTATTAATAAGACAGCTTGCAAATAATTTTCCCTCCATATCCTTACTCGGCTTCATTACTTCTTCGACAAATTGCATGCACATCTATACCGCAGGATATACAACAATGAGTTGCACTACACTCCTCTTCGCAAATCACACAGAATATATTCACCTTGTTATTATCAGACAACTGGTCGCGATTTTGAGATGGTTCGACCGCCACGGTGGCAGCTTCACTGTTGGGAGGAGTCCCTGCATTTATAGCACGCTCCATTTCTTCTTCGACTTTCTCAAGGTCTTCCACTATTAATAATTTCTTTAGGGAGATGTGAAATACTCAGCCCCACTTTTGCTTTTACAGCCAAATATTACCTCGTATGGTGACTGCTGAATATCTTGATGAAAATAATGGTTTTTCATGAATTGAATTATTCGAAGACTCTCACCACAATATGCTCAGTTATTTGTCTGCATCCATGTCATTATCATATTCTATACATCCTGGTTGGCCATTTCCATGGAACCTTGGTTTTGGCTATGTCTGGGTTTTCCATTTACCAATTTCAGTTCAGACCACATGTTAATTTTAGAGGTTTGGAAACTAAAACTTTCTTTGGATTAGACAGTGTAGTCTGACAAGGTTTGCACAAGTGAAGATACAGAGTAATAGCCTCTCTGGTGACATTTTTGTACTTAAGCTGCAGTTATTTTTCGACCCGTGTGCGACCTCCATGTCCTATTTCTAAGTGAGTATCGTGAACTATTTCGAACAGTTTTTCTTTATGTACATAGTGCAAAATAGTGTTGTTGTCTCCTGTTACTCGTGCAATAAGTTTCTCTTTTCCGTCAGCTTCAGTAACGTCATATTTATTTATTCTAAGATAGTGAACCCTCTTTTCTCTGCTTTGCTTTAGCTTATTTAGCGTCCTCTATAAAAGATCAGTATCTATCTCTTGTCATTATTCCGCTGCAGTGTATTCAGAGTGTCCAGGAACCAATTTCTCGTATCAGATGTTGTTTCCGCATCAGCATGTATCCCACCGTCATCGTGAATATCGCTCCCATGTGAAGTAGTGATGAGCTAGCCTACGGAAGAATGATACGAACAATTGAAATCGAATGCCATTACGTGCGATCAGCCTGAGTCCTACAACCAAATACGTGAGCTCAAAATGGAGGAGATTAGTCTGGCAAACCCTTACCAATTCTCATATAAAGGGGGAGGTCAATTAAAATCTCACCTTAACTTTTTAATTCAGAAAACCCTCATTGTTATTAAAGATAAAACTTCGTTTTATAGAATTAATCCTGAGCATAGACAGTATTGTAGTACGCATCAGTCTTTATGCAGACTGTGATTTGGACTGAATCCATTACACGTGCGTGTGCCCGTGATTCCCGATCTGAAAGGCGTGCTCCTCCCAGAACGACCGAATTCACGCATGTTAGTTGAGAAAGAGTCGTGACAATCTGCAACTCACAAATGTATACTGCTGTGTTTAAAATTAATTTTTACCAAAACTTTTATAATGTGCGTGTTAACTAGCGTGCTGGCAAGTCGAAACAAATATCCCAAAGAGAGATTAATCTTTTGTCAAAGGAAGCGAATCTCAAGCTCATTGACAAGAGTTCCCTTAGTGATCATATAAATTTAGAAATTGAGAGTGTACGCAACGATAAGGCTCGATGACGATACAAATAAAGTTGTCTTTCACATGAATAGTAAGGTGCAGTGACAGTCTGGTTCAGCAAAAAGTCAGGTTTTTAGAGATCTATTAAAACAGTGGCCTACTATTCGAACCTTCTTGTCGATCTGTCCAACGGTAATACACGTGAGTGCTAGGGCCTACTTGGGGTTGATGTGTTTAAAGCAAGGTGTTTTCACGTCTTAAAAAGGTGTTTAATATAGTTTTTCTATAAATCTCAATTTTATTAAAGAGTTTTTAATCAACGTTTGAAATAAATTAAAGCCTTTTCAGTTTAGATGTATGTTCTACTGTTCGACAGTAGATTTTTTATACAGATTCCAGTAGAGCAAGCACGTGAATGCCAACGGAGTGAGTGAGGGATTTGGGAAGGTGGTATCGTGGCCTAATTTGTATTTACTTATTTGAAGAAATCATTTTAAAAATCCTCGATCGTAGAGACACATCAATTAAATTAAACTCGTTATAATGAACCTTAAAGTAATGTAGTTATAGTTTTCTCGTCCGCTTTCACTGAAGAAAATGTAATACATGAAAGACAAGCTTTATGTGTGTTTAGTAAACATATTTTCTTTTCAAGTGGGCTGGGGGGGGGGGGACGACGACTCACCATACTTCACGAAACTTCACAAATTGACGAAGTGGGGGCAAATAAAAAAAAGGGCAAACAAATCGGCAGCTCACGTAATTAACCGATGTTCCCATACCACATGTGAAAGATGCACAAATACCACAAAGAAAAATACCAGAAAACTCAACAGTAATAACAATTATCCAGTGTGTCAGGAAGAAAAACAAAGGGCAGAGGCAGGGCATTCACCGAAAAGCAGCAGCTACCATGTCACGTGCACGGGGCAGTTAACACTGAAAGTGATATAAGTGCTCCCTACCGCACGTTGTTGCTTCATTACAGTACGCAATGCGATTTAACCTGGAGTTTACCGACGTACGCGCAGTCACATTGCGTTTTGGCCAGTAATCTCCGGCCAAATCGCGAAACGGCCTGACAAAGTCGGATATACGACGGTTGTTTCAAGTAATCGGAGTCTGGCCAGACCTCTGTGCGAAATGGCTGGCCAATTCGCGATCTGGCAAGTATTCGGGCAGTATACTGACATAGTTTGAGACATTGCCTATTTGTTCTAGTATTTTTGCACAAATTTTATTAACAGTGGGTCATAAACTGACACAAATTCTGTGGGTCCCAGGATAAATGTTTACTTGTACTTATTGCTCTGTTCTGTAGTTTTATATACGACTGTGACATTCTTTATTGGGTTCTCAAACTTTCCAGGAATTACTGCACTAGAAAATAACATGTTTCGGATATTTGACATTTCACGCATGTATCCTGGTGACGGAGCGGGAAGAGCGATAGACTCCGAGCCTGAAAGTTCAAAATGGTTCAAATGGCTCTGAGGACTATGGGACTTAACGTCTGAGACATCTGAGGTCACCAGTCCTCTAGAAAAAAATGGTTCAAATGGCTCTGAGGACTATGGGACTTAACGTGTGAGACATCTGAGGTCACCAGTCCTCTAGAATGTAGAACTACTTAAACCTAAGTAACCTAAGGATATCACACACATCCAAGGCCGAGGCAGGATTCGAACCTGCGACCGAAGCGGTCGCGCAGTTCCTGACAGAAGCGTCTAGAACCGCTCGGCCACAGCGGCCGGCTGAGCCTGAAAGTCCGTTATTCAATGGTGTATAGGAGAAGGCAATTTTCCTCGTCGTAGTCCCACCAGGATGGCTCCAAGCCCACTCAGTAAACTGTCAGTTGAGTTGTTTTGGGCTCGCCATCCTCTCCCTCCAAGTGCATCGGCGAACGAAAGGCCACAGTCAGGCCAGACGACCGTTCACGGGCAGAGCACCACAGTCTTTAGTTTCAGCCATTATATGTCCGTAATATTTCTTTTTCTCTACTGCTCTTTCGTTGCAAATTTTTCATTTTCGAAAAGGTATCCCATTAACCCTCATTTTCTTCCGATAAGTGATCTCCTAGACATTGTATGCACTTACTTGATAGTACTGTTTCAGACATCCACTTAGTTTTTAAAATTCTGCGGTTTCAAATGATTTCCATTGCTTCTTCTCCGGAGTTCCGAATGGTTCACGTTTCATTAACATACGATGCTGTGCGCTAATGTTGCGTTATTCTCCATCTACTTCTGTGCTTCACAAAGGGCTTCACAGACTGAGGCAAAGAGTACTTTGTTTGACATTGTAAGGTGATGTCTTTCGTGTTCCGTTACAGAATAGTGCGTGGGAAAAACGACTGTTTGTAAGTCTCCATATTAGCTCTAATCTCGCTAATTTTACCTATACAACGTTTGAAGACATGTATATAGGACATCCTTTGTTGACATTTTCCCAGAATACCGTAGATACTGGCGCCTAGGTTGCTGCCGTGTTCGTTGACTTTCGGAAAGCGTTTGAAACGTTTCCCCTCCTTCTGCCTAATGAGCAAAACAAGAGCGTACAGTATATCAAACCAGCTTTCTAACTGGATTAGAATAGTTCCTAGTGAATAGAATAGAGCCCGCTGCTCTCAAGGGAGAGAGTCTTCGGTTGTGAAAGTAACATTGGGAGTGCAATAAGACACTGGTAATAGGTTTTTTCTATTCACTGTATGCATGGAAGTCACACACAGACCGAAGAGCTTGTGAGGATAGTGAAGAGTAGGCTGTGCTGAGAAATAACTGTTAAGGGAAAAAATCGATTTGTTCTGCCGTTTCTGAATTAATCAACATTAAAGTTAGCAATTTATACAGTAGCGTGCGCAAATTGAAACGCCTCGCCAGATACAACTATTGTCATATGTTCTCATAATGTAGATGACATCGAAAGAGACTGCTTCGCCTTTGGCTTGGGTTCGATACTTACTACCGTCTTGTGTCAAATTTTTGTATTATTCTCTTGTTCGGTTTTAAGAAGCCAAATGAAGAACACGCTCGGCGACATCGTCTGTAGTGAGTTGGGGCGCACGTATCGGATGTTTTTTGAAAAGTTATTATTTCTGAGAAAAACCCGCTCTGGAACATCGTTAAGAGTTTCGAGTCTCTTTATGATCACCATGTATACGAACCAGCTATTGCCTGCGGCTGTGCTCGCGTATCAGTGCTTTTGCTATCATGAAAAAAAAAATTGTGATAAGTTCGTATGGGACCAAACTGCTGAGGTCATCGGTACCTAGGCTTACGCACTACTTAATCTAACTTAAACTAACTTGCGCCAAGGACAATAGACACACCCATGGACGATGGTGGACTCGAACCTCCGATGGGAAATCCGAGTGATCGTGAGTAAGTAAGCTCCCGTACATGCAACAACATTAGCTGCTCTCATGTATCTGCCTGTTCTGATAAGCATTACTTGTGACGCGTGCCCCACTGTCCACCCTCAAGAGCTTTCCCAACGCTCGGTGCATCGACATGTGCAGTATCGTTGTCGAGCAGTGCGTGCAAAGCGGCGCAGGCTGGAGCGGTATCTTTGCATCGTGCCGCTGACATAACTATACATCATACAAAAGGTACATTATGCAAAGAACAATGGATTGAACACACCGAAGATTGTACAAACATTACATTCACTACTTTCAATCGTATTGCGCAGCACATATATGATAAACATAAAAAGTCAAATAGTAAATAGCTTTTTGAAAGAGTAAATATTTTTTCCTAATTCTTGCAATATTTTTCCAATCAATAAATAGCTTGTACTACATACTTTCCAGAGCTACCTATGTACACTCCTGGAAATGGAAAAAAGAACACATTGACACCGGTGTGTCAGACCCACCATACTTGCTCCGGACACTGCGAGAGGGCTGTACAAGCAATGATCACATGCACGGCACAGCGGACACACCAGGAACCGCGGTGTTGGCCGTCGAATGGCGCTAGCTGCGCAGCTTTTGTGCACCGCCGCCGTCAGTGTCAGCCAGTTTGCCGTGGCATACGGAGCTCCATCGCAGTCTTTAACACTGGTAGCATGCCGCGACAGCGTGGACGTGAACCGTATGTGCAGTTGACGGACTTTGAGCGAGGGCGTATAGTGGGCATGCGGGAGGCCGGGTGGACGTACCGCCGAATTGCTCAACACGTGGGGCGTGAGGTCTCCACAGTACATCGATGTTGTCGCCAGTGGTCGGCGGAAGGTGCACGTGCCCGTCGACCTGGGACCGGACCGCAGCGACGCACGGATGCACGCCAAGACCGTAGGATCCTACGCAGTGCCGTAGGGGACCGCACCGCCACTTCCCAGCAAATTAGGGACACTGTTGCTCCTGGGGTATCGGCGAGGACCATTCGCAACCGTCTCCATGAAGCTGGGCTACGGTCCCGCACACCGTTAGGCCGTCTTCCGCTCACGCCCCAACGTCGTGCAGCCCGCCTCCAGTGGTGTCGCGACAGGCGTGAATGGAGGGACGAATGGAGACGTGTCGTCTTCAGCGATGAGAGTCGCTTCTGCCTTGGTGCCAATGATGGTCGTATGCGTGTTTGGCGCCGTGCAGGTGAGCGCCACAATCAGGACTGCATACGACCGAGGCACACAGGGCCAACACCCGGCATCATGGTGTGGGGAACGATCTCCTACACTGGCCGTACACCACTGGTGATCGTCGAGGGGACACTGAATAGTGCACGGTACATCCAAACCGTCATCGAACCCATCGTTCTACCATTCCTAGACCGGCAAGGGAACTTGCTGTTCCAACAGGACAATGCACGTCCGCATGTATTCCGTGCCACCCAACGTGCTCTAGAAGGTGTAAGTCAACTACCCTGGCCAGCAAGATCTCCGGATCTGTCCCCCATTGAGCATGTTTGGGACTGGATGAAGCGTCGTCTCACGCGGTCTGCACGTCCAGCACGAACGCTGGTCCAACTGAGGCGCCAGGTGGAAATGGCATGGCAAGCCGTTCCACAGGACTACATCCAGCATCTCTACGATCGTCTCCATGGGAGAATAGCAGCAGCCTGCATTGCTGCGAAAGGTGGATATACACTGTACTAGTGCCGACATTGTGCATGCTCTGTTGCCTGTGTCTATGTGCCTGTGGTTCTGTCAGTGTGATCATGTGATGTATCTGACCCCAGGAATGTGTCAATAAAGTTTCCCCTTCCTGGGACAATGAATTCACGGTGTTCTTATTTCAATCTCCAAGAGTGTATCTTCATATCAAATTCCGTCGAAATCGGTTCAGTTGGTTAGTCGTGAAAACGTAACAGACAGAGTCACTTTGTTGTTTACTATATTAGTATGGATTAAACTTTCAGGTACGATATCTTTTTTCGTGATCCGCTTTTGAGAAAATAAAGTCTATATGATGCCAAAAACTATGCCCCAGATACTTCTGAAAATCCTACCAAACTCCGTCTAGTGGTTTTGGAGATTCGCGTGTTCAAACACACAGACCGGCAAGACGGTTTGAGTAACACTTTAAATTATTGTATCTTTTTCCGTGATACGTTTTTGACTAACTGAAGCCTGTACGGTACCTCATGCTATGCCCAAGTTACCTGGGAAAAGCCCAAGGAAATTGGTGGAATAGATTTCGAGAAGGGTGTTCAGGCAGGTAAACAGAGAGATACTAAAGTTTTACGGGTTTATTAAATTTGACTCGCTCTGGAACCTGTAAGTGCGCATCGACCGTACTTATGTCAATTAGCAGCACTATTGCATTGAAGATGGTCGCTAAGCGATTGAAATGTAGGTCTGCTACAATAACCACAACCTGCGGCTGACTGACTGCCCTTTATTTCACCAGCTGTTACAGATTTACTGTAAGTGTAAATACACTGGCAGATGACCTAATAGACGAGGCTGTTTGCGGATAATGCCGCCGCACACAGAAAAGTCGCAACGCTATGTTACGTACCAACTCTGTATCAGGCAGCCAGCCGCAGAATTTCATAACTACGAGACCTCGATCACTTTGTGTTCCTTGCTGGACTGTCAACAAGGGCGATACGAAACGACAAAGTTTCATCACGTTATAGTTCAATTCTTTTATCTTGGCGGTTCGCGCATGCTGACCCAGACGAGGGGGTTGCTGCATTGCCAGTTGTACGCACCAAGAGAAGCAGCGCCATAGTATAGTTCGCAAACTTACATTTATGGGGGAGCGCGCAGTTTAGGAAGTAGGCTGCTGGCTGCTGCTCCTTTTATGACTTCCTCACTGTGAGGAGGTTCGAGTGGAAGTTTGTGGCCTGTTGGCCTTTACTCCCCTGGGAATCTTGTAGAGTCTTCTGTCTGTACTGTTGGTTGGATCTGTACTGGCAAGGAGTACCGGTGATCTATTTCTTGAATTTGTCGATATGACGATTTTTCTTCTTCTTCTTGCTTGTTGCTGAGGGCTCTCCCTCGGTTGGGATACTGTGCGTAATGTATCCTGCTTTATCATATTCTTTGTTGACCAGAGCGATGATGATACAGCGCATTTGCCACTCTATGAAGATAGGGTAGGAATCAATCAGATTGAAACCCTCCCTAGAAAGACCAAGAAGGCCTTCTGGATACCCAAGTGGGCGATGTGGGAGTTGAGGCTTAGGATGGTTAGGTGGAACGAAAGGATAAGGGTTGTCGTGGTGGGGGTATGTACCATCGCGAAGCGAGTCAGCGATCTTCTTCGTTACAGCGCTTGCGCTGTACATGTCTGGAAGCGGGAGGAACGGGACTTCCTCCCACTCGTCTTCTTGCGCTGCTGCTTCGGTGTCCTCCTTGTGCTGTGTCGCCTCCCCTTCGGCAGGCTCGTCTGTCTGCGTGGCCACCGTCGCGAACTCCTTCTCACTTGGAGGGGTCGTCTGGGTGGCGGTGTCTTCTGTTGTGGCGGAAGCTGCTTTGGCTGAGCGAAGCTCCTGCGTCAGCACTGCAATCTGACGCCGAGCCTCGCCCACTTCCGCCAGCATGGCCGCCCTCTCTTCCGCCATGGCGGATTTGAAGGCGGACATGGCTTCTTGTACGGCGTCGTTGAGGCGCCTGGTGACGACGTCTCCTGTAGGCGCAGGAACGGGCGTTGGCCGCATGTGCGCAGCCGCAGTTGGCGCAGGTACAGGGGACGTCCTTCTGCTTCTTGCAGTCACGTGTGTCGTGTGCTTGCGCACACTTCAAGCACGCAACTGCGCCGCTGCAGTGCTTGGCGACGTGGCCAAGCTTTTGGCAGCGAAAGCACTGCGCTGCAGTCTTCCTCTTCTTCTTGCCGGAAGTCCCTGCTATCGTGAGCAGCAACTCCGCCAAGGCAGCAGCTTTGCGTCCCCTTCCGCGTCCCGACATCTCCAGTAGCAACAGCGACAATCAGCTGTGCTTAACTCACCGCAGCGTGAACGAGAATGTTAGGAAGTAAAACCACCACGGCCGCATTAACCCTTTCGCTGCTACAGAGACGTGCTCCCCGCATTCCGTGATGTGCGCGATTTTGTCATCATTGCACTGCTCGCCTGTGCAGACACATGGTGTTTCGACTGCTTTGACATACTTTATCGTTCTATTTCACAAAAACTATTTGGCCCAAAAATTTGATTTTTACACATCTTCTTGAGTGATACCTTCCCCCCATAAATGACTTAATTTTGTTTCGATGTTCAACGCAGTTATTGTGCAGCATTAGATGTAGTAAACCATTGTACGAAATTTTGAAGAGTTTGCAGAGGTAAAAGTCCATAGCGTATACTTTCCATATGGTCGATTTTAGTTGTCACTAGAAATTTGAAAAAATTACATTCAAACGAATAAAATTCATGAAGTAAGACACTTCGATATTGTTTTTAAATAAAGAAAATACTAAGCGCCGATCAAGGTTTGAACTCAGAATCTTTCGCTTAGCAGCTATACACTCTTTTTTTTTTTAATCTCATTTTGTTCGCTTTCGTTCGTTGCATCTGCTCGGGGCGGACTACGTAAGACATCCGTTTAAGTTCGTTGTTGATCGATCAACTCAGATTTTTATTACAGAGGGCTGCTAATCCTCTGACCGAGCACGCTGAGCTACCATGCCGGCATTTTAACCATCACGCTAACGCAGCTCGTCATTCAATGTATCTCCCGGCGGACTTTAAATACCGACAAACACTGTTGGTATGACTATTAATTACTCACGTTTCGTCGAAGTACAATAGGAAATACACAATTACCACTGTTCTTTATTGCGAAAAAGCGGTTAGTGAGAATGATACAAACACCTTTCTTTGCTATCGCCTGAATTAGGAGGCTTATTGCTTGCTTGGTATAATTAATTAATAGAATATGAAGCAATTGGTATAAAGAATGCTTTTTCCAAACTTTATATGAAAGAAAGTCTGCTATCAAGACATTGCTTTTGTTCAATTACTTTATTTATGACCGAACGTTTCTAAAACTGAAGACACTCGTCCGTGCTCTGCACTGCAGTCGAGCTCTGGCAACGTCGTTCTCTGTTCATTGGCTGACTGTGTTTCGTGACGTCAGATGTGCAGAACGAACCTAAACTCAGCCGCCGTCATAAATGACGCGCACTTTAGGAGGTCAGGCGGAATGCAGGACATCAGCGCTTTGCACCACCTGGGATGCTAACATCAGCAGGAGCTTAGTAGACCAATACGACTGAGAAGTATGACGTCATCTTGTTATGTGAAGTAAGAAGGAGCGTCGGGCAACTTTGTTGGTACAACAAATATCTTAAGCAAATAGGGCGCGATATGAATCGCTGATACATTTGTATTAGGAAAGCCTATGCGGTCATTACAAGTGACGTTGGGTCAATACCTTCCGATATTTCACACTATAAATACTCCTGCATTTGAGTTGGTCACAAGGATCGATGGTGTACAGGACGCGCGTACTCGATTCCCTGACACGGTATTAACGCTGGGTATAAGTCTAAAATCATTGGCGGAAGTGGCAACAAAACGACTATTCACGTTGGTGTGTAGAATATATGAGTCTGGCGATATACCATCTGACTTTCGGAAAAGCATCATCCACACAATTCCGAAGACGGAAAGAGCTGACAAGTGCGAGAATTATCGCACAATCAGCTTAACAGCTCATGCATCGAAGCTGCCTACAAGAATAATATACAGAAGAATGGAAAAGAAAACTGAGAATGCGCTAGGTGACGATAAGTTTGGCTCTAGGAAAAGTAAAGGGACGAGAGAGGCAATTCTGACGTTACGGCTAATAATGGAAGCAAGGCTAAAGAAAAATCAAGACACTTTCATAGGATTTGTCGACCTGGAAAAAGCGTTCGACAATATAAAATGGTGCAAGCTGTTCGAGATTCTGAAAAAAGTAGGGGTAAGCTATAGGGAGAGACGGGTCATATACAATATGTACAACAACCAAGAGGGAATAATAAGAGTGGACGATCAAGAACGAAGTGCTCGTATTAAGAAGGGTGTAAGACAAGGCTGTAGCCTTTCGCCCCTACTCTTCAATCTGTACATGGAGGAAGCAATGATGGAAATAAAAGAAAGGTTCAGGAGTGGAATTGAAATACAAGGTGAAAGGATATCAATGATACGATTCGCTGATGACATTGCTATCCTGAGTGAAAGAAGAATTAAATGATCTGCTGAACGGAATGAACAGTCTAATGAGTACACAGTATGGTTTGAGAGTAAATCGGAGAAAGACGAAGGTAATGAGAAGTAGTAGAAATGAGAACAGAGAGAAACTTAACATCAGGATTGATGGTCACGAAGTCAATGAAGTTAAAGAATTCTGCTACCTAGGCAGTAAAATAACCCATGACGGACGGAGCAAGGAGGACATCAAAAGCAGACTCGCTACGGCAAAAAAGGCATTTCTGGCCAAGAGAAGTCTACTAATATCAAATACTGGCCGTAATTTGAGGAAGAAATTTCTGAGGATGTACGTCTGGAGTACAGCATTGTATGGTAGTGAGACATGGACTGTGGGAAAACCGGAACAGAAGAGAATCGAAGCATTTGAGATGTGGTGCTATAGACGAATGTTGAAAATTAGGTGGACTGATAAGGTAAGGAATGAGGAGGTTCTACGCAGAATCGGAGAGGAAAGGAATATGTGGAAAACACTGATAAGGAGAAGGGACAGGGTGATAGGACAAGACATGAGGGAATGACTTCCATGGTACTAGAGGGAGCTGTAGAGGGCAAAAACTGTAGAGGAAGACAGAGATTGGAATACGTCAAGCACATAATTGAGGACGTAGGTTGCAAGTGCTACTCTGAGATGAAGAGGTTAGCACAGGAAAGGAATTCGTGGCGGGCCGCATCAAACCAGTCAGTAGACTGATGACCAAAAAAAAAAAAAAAAGTCTGTTGTAGATTTCCTGCTCGTGCTCCATTTATCCTTCATTTTCAAATGTCACACTAACGTTTTTGGGAAAGACATTAATAATTCTCTGCGAAATACGACCTCGATACGTCTGTTTTCTATCAGTATAGCAGTTGCCTTTCCAGAAGCCCGTAAGCCCCTCCGTCTCTTCCGCAACACTGCTTGGTGCACTGCTGAGTAGACTGCAGTGCGGCCTGGGCTGACGTAAGCTGGCGGGGCAGGTAGAGCTCCCCAGAGGGCGACGCCTCACAGCGGCGCCGGGCGTCGAGCGGAGGACGCGGCGGCGGGTGCGTCGGTTTTACGGCGGCCGGCCAAGTTGCGCTCCGCCCTCGGCTCTCGGCGGGATTGCAGGCCACTTCATTAGGCGGACGGCGCCGCCTAGAGCGCCGGCTGGACCGCAGGCGCTGGCTACGGCCCCGGTTTTACAGCCGCCGACACGCACTCACTGCGCCGCGGTTACGCACCTCGTTCGCACGGACCGCTGTCCCCGCTGCCACACTTGTCAACAAAGTTCTTACGAGCACCTCGTCACTGACTGCCCAGTGCTGCTTAGGGTGGAACTGAATCGCTCACTTACGGCATATTGTGGAAATTGCGCCGAGGAGGGCACATGCAGGCGGTGGGCAATATGAAACATAAGGCTCTTGTAGTCTACATGCACACAAACACACCGTAAGCCGGCTTTCAGTGATTGGCTCAGGGTGCATCCAGTATCACTCTCGCCTTTCCTTTTCTTCTAACAAGTGGTGCGTACAAACAATGATTCTCAGTGAAGGTCCGTATGAGCTCTAATTTCTTACTCGTGGTCATTTAGCGAGACGTATAAAGAACAAAGGCGTTTGCTTCGCCACTCTTCTTGGAACGTACGCTCTCCAAATTTCGACAATAAACCTCTCTCTGATAAACAAAGCCTCTCTTGCAACGTCTACCATTGGAGTTTGTTGATCATCTTCGTAACACACTCACTGCGAGTAACTACACGATGCTGTGACGAAACATGCCGCTCTTCATTGGATCTTCTCTCTCTCTCTCTCTCTCTCTCTCTATCTATCTATCTATCTATCTGTCTATCCATCTGTTTATCTATATACCTATCTACCAATCTATATTCTAGTAACTGTACTTAGTGCGGGGCTCTTGCCCACTCGTCGCTAATAGGGTTGCTAAGGAATGTGGCGTTCTCGGAATGCTATGAAACAGTTAAAACAAATAACATTAGTAGTTTATTTCTATAAAGCACCCACCAGGGTAGCCGAGCGCGCTGACGCGGTGCTACCTGGACTCGGGTAGGCGCGCCGGCCCCGGATCGAATCCGCCCGGCGGATTAACGACGAGGGTCAGTGTGCCGGCCTGCCTGGATGTGGTTTTTAGGCGGTTTTCCACTTCCCGCTAGGTGAATACCGGGCCGGTCCCCACGTTCCGCCTCAGTTACACGCGTTGCAGACATTTGAAACGCGTTCGCACTATTTCACGATTTAGACTAGACGCAGACATTTGAGGTACATTGATACCGTCCTGGGGGGGTATGGGGTGGCGGTAAGAAGGGCATCCAGTCATCCATAACACTAACATTGCCAAATCCGTTGTAACCACGCTGATCCTGCGGGACTATGAGGCAAGCGAAAAAAAATCTTTATTTCTATAAATCAATTGACAGTAGTTAACTTTGGAGATTTTCAAGTAGTCGCAAATGAGGGGCGACATGTCCTTGATATGTAAAATGTCCAGGCAAGTTGATACGCGTCACTGATAACTAACGTCCGGGTTCCGGTGCCAATCTGTGTGGCCGAGGCTCGTAGGAGCGGTGTTTATATTCGCTTCTGGCAGGTGTCGATCTTGGCGCGGCTCGGTCCAATTCCGCGCACCATTGGCCGCCGTTTCCCCACCGCTTTCTCTGCTGTTGCGGTCGGTATCTTCGTTCCTGCGCTTGTGGTTACGCCAGGACATTTCGCGAGGGTCCGGGACACATGAACAGTACCTGACAGTCGCTCTCGACAGCTAGTTCCTTCGCAGGAAACTGATTTTCTGTGGTGCCGAATTCTTAGCAATCGAAGAAGAAAGTGTGCATGTTTCTAGCGCCAAGAAAGCCAGACTTCTCTCTGAAGCGTGAGAGAACTCTCTCTTAGCTTGAGTTAGATGCCTGCCTTCTGCAATGCACACACAACTACATTGCGTAAAGAACTGAGACAACAATCTAGTAACAATTTATGTATGGCTTCGAGATGCGCTTGCTATCGAGAAATTGCAGATATGTGGTATGAGTACACCTCACTATTGTTTTCCCCCTCCCCGCACGCATCCCCTCTACAAGAAAACAGGTTGTGCTGACGAAGCTGTTTGCGTTTTGTCAGTATTGACAAAGCATTACACCTGCACTATACACGGCTTTTCACTACTATCACTACACCCCTGACAAAGCTGAACCCAACTGGGTGAGGGAATGAATGGAAGGCGTTGGGGAGGTGAATCAGAAGAGGAGTGATGGAAGAGGGGAAGTGGTACGGAGGTCACGGTAAAGGTCAAAGGTCAAATTTGATGCAAAGTCGCTATTGTATTACTAGTTCTATTATATTTTCTGATTTCTTTCAAATTCTAAACTGATATACGAATCCCTTGGTCGGATGGGATGCGAGTTCGGTTGTGAAGATCACATTCATTTTCAGCTGGCGGAGGAAGGGAGGAGACAGCTGACCCCTTCCCGTGGCCGTCACATGTACGCCCTTGTCAGCTACTCCAAGCGGCGTTACGACGAAACACAGCAGGATTGGCAGACTGACACCTTGGTGAAATACACCACAGTTAATACAGTCGAGTCTTCTTCTTGATGATACTTACCTGAGTATAAAACGTTGTTTCTGTGGTTCTGGGGAGAGCGACTTTCCAGGGGCGAATATTTTTAATTCTACCGTTAGAACTACTTGAACCTAACTAGCCTAAGGACATCACACACATCCATGACCGAGGCAGGATTCGAACCTGCGACCGTAGCGGTCGCGTGGTTCCAGACTGTAGCACTTAGAACCGCTCGGCTATCCCGGCTGGCTCCGGCATACAAGCCGCCTGTTAGTCCCTAAAACACAGCTTTACGACAGGTGGCATTAGACATTCATAGCAAAATACTTGTAACAACAAGGATTTACAAATTCGTCTTGTGGAGGCACCTAGCAGATGTCCTACTTTTCAGTCCATAACCTTACTTTAATGTAGTTAAATTTTATTAATTTTCCAAATGGAGAAAGAAATGTAGGCGAGCCCCGAAGGCTGCATCGCATTACAGCAGTAAGGTAGAGTCTCTCCCTATTACGAAAAATGTACAAGATTTTTGGCGGATATTCATAAGCATATCAAAGCAAGGAGAATAACTTACTCTAACTCTGTTTACGCTCCCTCCAAGGGAAGAAAAAAGCGAAAAAAAGAACAAATTGCTTTCGGAGTAATTTCCCTACAAGGCCGGGGTCAGAACGCTTCCCGACATCTCATCTCGGTACTAATTTGCATCGCCAATTTTTGCGCGCGTTTCCTCTTCTTTATTAGCCAGCCGCGCATGAAATACGAAACCATTTAGCTCGGCAGAGGTGCGGCGCATCCGCCAGGCAATCTGTTAATTGTCGCCTCTCATTTGCTAATGGAGCACGCCTCTTAATGCCGCGGCGATACACGGCTCGCGCCGGCTGCTACGCGGGCCTTTCTTTGTTTAGACGCGGCGGCGCGGCGGCGTTTAGACGTTGCTGCCGACTTGATTAACGTCTCCCATTTCATGGGCGACAGAGGTAATTGAATTGTACCGCTCGCTCTCTCTCCGACTACACAGTCACACACGACACGGGCGCCCCTACATCTGCCACGCACGACTTCAAGCAGGGACATCCAGTACGCTCCTTCACCGTCAAGTTGTGTGCTTGCCTGGATCTCTGGATCGTCATCCTTGTCATCAGGTGGTACGGTCTACAACTGTAAATGGCTCCACGAAATCATTCACATAGACTATTACAGTCGTATATTGAACCAAATCCAGTGAGTCGTAATAACTTCGGTCTATCCCGAGTCGACTACGTTACACGATGTCTTTTTTCTTTCTACAAAGCAAACGGAGACACATATGTTGTGTAGTCCACCATTATAATTTGAAACACCGGAAATCAGTCAGCTGAAAATCAACAGGTTTCATTCGCTAGCAAAAATGGTTGAAGTGGCTCTGAGCACTATGGGACTTAACTTCTAAGGTCATCAGTCCCCTATAACTTAGAACAAATTAAACCTAACTAACCTAAGGACATCACACACATCCATGCCCGAGGCAGGATTCGAACGTGCGAACGTAGCGGTCGCGCGGTTCCAGACTGTAGTGCCTAGAACCGCTCGGCCACCCCGGCCGGCCATTCGCTAGCACGCTGGCTGATGTACCCGCCAGGATAATTAGGAAGCAACATTAATATATATATATATATATATATATATATATATATATATATATATATATATATATATATATATATATATATATATATATTGTTGTTGTTGTGGTCTTCAGTCCTGAGACTGGTTTGATGCAGCTCTCCATGCCACTCTATCCTGTGCAAGCTTCTTCATCTCCCAGTACCTACTGCAACATACATCCTTCTGAATCTGCTTAGTGTATTCATCTCTTGGTCTCCCCCTACGATTTTTACCCTCTACGCTGTCCTCCAATACTAAATTGGTGATCCCTTGGTGCCTCAGAACATGTCCCACCAACCGATCGCTTCTTCTGGTCGAGTTGTGCCACAAACTTCTCTTCTCCTCAATCCTATTCAATACTTCCTCATTAGTTATGTGATCTACCCATCTAATCTTCAGCATTCTTCTGTAGCACCACATTTCGAAAGCTTCTATTCTCTTCTTGTCCAAACTATTTATCGTCCATGTTTCACTTCTATACATGGCTACACTCTATACAAATACTTTCAGAAATGACTTCCTGACACTTAAATCTATACTCGATGTTAACAATTTCCTCTTCTTCAGAAACGCTTTCCTTGCCATTGCCAGTCTACATTTTATATCCTCTCTACTTCGATCATCATCAGTTATTTTGCTCCCCAAATAGCAAAACTCATTTACTACTTTAAGTGTCTCATTTCCTAATCTAATTCCCTCAGCATCACCCGACTTAATTCGACTACATTCCATTATCCTCGTTTTGCTTTTGTTGATGTTCATCTTATATCCTCCCTTCAAGACACCATCCATTCCGTTCAACTGCTCTTCCAAGTCCTTTGCTGTCTCTGACAGAATTACAATGTCATCAGCGAACCTCAAAGTTTTTATTTCTTCTCCATGGATTTTAATACCTACTTCGAATTTTTTTTTTGTTTCCTTTACTGCTTGCTCAATATACAGATTGAATAACATCGGGGAGGCGCTACAACCCTGCCTTACTCCCTTCCCAACCACTGCTTCCCTTTCATGTCCCTCGACTCTTATAACTGCCATCTGGTTTCTGTACAAATTGTAAATAGCCTTTCGCTCCCTGTATTTTACCCCTGCCACCTTTAGAATTTGAAAGAGAGTATTCCAGGCAACATTGTCAAAAGCTTTCTCTAAGTCTACAAATGCTAGAAACGGAGGTTTGCCTTTCCTTAATCTTTCTTCTAAGATAAGTCGTAAGGTCAGTATTGCCTCACGTGTTCCAGTATTTCTACGGAATCCAAACTGATCTTCCGCAAGGTCGGCTTCTACTAGTTTTTCCATTCGTCTGAAATACAGGGTGTTTATAAATGAGTGTCGGGGTTTAAGCGCTTTGTAATATTTATCACACTAAACTGACAGTTATAAATGATATGTCAAATGAAAGAGAAACTCAAACAGTTTTACCAAGAAACTTATGAATGTTGAATGTGAGCAGCATTTGTCACACGGCACACATCAAGTCTATACCCGAATTCTTCCCAAACGTTGATAAGTGTTTCTTCAGTGATTGTAGCAACAGCTTCTTCAGTCCGGTTTCTTAATTCAGGGAGGTCTGCTAGTATCGGAGGCACGTACTCACGATCCTTGATGAAGCCCCAAAGGAAAAAATCGCATGGCGTTAGGTCGGATGAACGTGGAGGCCACGCAAAGCATCCCTGTCATTGGGCCCCTTGCGGCCTATCCAGCGCTTGGGTACAGTCAGGTTCAACCAATCGCGTACTTCGTTATGCCTGTGAGGTGGCGCACCATCTTGCACTGATGCCAAACACAACGATTTGAGTTTCTCTTTCATTTGACTCATCATTTATAACTGTAAGTTTAATGTAATAAATATTATAAAGCGTTAAAGCCCCGATATTCATTTATAAACACCCTGTACTTTTGTGGTTTCGTGATCGACTACATTGCGGATGACACTGACACAGACTGTTACTCATTAGTCAACTACAACGTCATACTTACAGGAGACAGCAAACGTTACTGGGTTCGTCCGTACGCTTTCACTGGGGGTTTCACTTCATTAATGACAGTACTTGAAATCTTTTGTCAATGCCACTATAGTGCAATCTAGATTACTGTGTTTCATCCCTTTAAACAAAACAAAATTCAGAAAGTGAAATGTGCACAGGTTTAGTAAATGATTCGGAAATATTTAAGCGGTGTGCTGGCAGAACGTATTTGTTCATGAGGTAAGTTGCTTAAATTATTAGTTATTATTGACGCTGACCAGGGATTGGCATTACAAAATTTCAGTAAGAAATGAGATCCGAAAATGATTAAATTTTATCGTTTAACTATATTTAAAATGAAAATGTATGCAAATGGGGAGGGGGCTACAATTAACTTTTTCCAAAGGTCATTTCAAAACAGCGACTCAGCAGTTGTCACCGTCAGACACAGCTTGGTCTTCCCCATATTCTCGACACAGGTCAGTCCTGATATCATTCGCCAGTCATTGTAAATCTCCTGTCGCGTTGTTTTCGCCATTATTAACGCCCAGAACTACCACGCCCTGTGGGTGAGTTTTGTAAGTCTGAATTTTGCGTAGATTTCAATAAAAATCGACAGCTGTTAGTCGGCTGCGAGCGCTCGCTGTCTTACAATAGCCGGCCTGAGAGGCCGAGCGGTTCTAGGCGCTTCAGTCTGGAACCGAGCAACCGCTAGGATCGCAGGTTCGAATCCTGCCTCGGGAATGGATGTGTGTGATGTCCTTAGGTTAGTTAGGTTTAAGTAGTTCTTAGTTCTAGGGGACTGAAGATCTCAGAAGTTAAGTCCCATAGTGCTCAGAGCTATTTGAACCATTTGTCTTACAGTGTGATACTCTCGCCCTAGTGCAAAATTACATCATTTCATTTACAGTAACGCAAAGTATTACACAGACTGTTACAGCGAAACAAAAAGGAAAAAAAAACCTGTTGTTAGAAATGGGAGGCGGCATGGTTAAAATACGAATTTCGACACCTGATTTCGAAAATTTACTTTCTATCTCTGAGACTTCATGTTATTTCAATCTGTTTAGGATGGTTTTAAGCCCGCCGGAGAGGCCGAGCGGTTCTAGGCGCTACAGTCTGGAGCCGCGAGACCACTACGGTCGTAGGTTCGAATCCTGCCTCGGGCATGGATGTGTGTGATGTCCCTAGGTTAGTTAGGTTTAAGTAGTTCTAAGTTCGAGAGGACTGATGGCCTCAGAAGTTGAGTCCCATAGTGCTCAGAGGCATTTGAACCATTTTTGATGGTTTTAGTTCTTATTTATTGATTTTTAAATATTGTTCATTCGAACAGGCTGCCATTATTGCCAGAGATTTGTCCATATTTGTACATTTCGACATTTGTTCCATTGGGACAGTAAACATTACTTCCAAAAAATCTTCCAGTACTGTCTTAAACTCTTCTACAGCTATCTCCTGAAGATCATGAGCGATTAGTAGTATCGATTTATATCGCAGTAGTTTTTACGTGCTAAAGTTATTGATTAACTAGCTGTAAAAGACGCGCTTCACTTGTTCTTTATTTTTATTTGTTTACTAAGAACATTGCAGAGCATTCGAGAATATGGTAAAAAAAGAAAATTGAGAAATGGATTTATTACTGTTTCACACTCAAAAATATTCTGTAATTTTCAAAAATGTTCCTAAGTACTCTTAGGACCACGGAGGCCCGCCCGGTTGGCCGTGCGGTCTAACGCACGGCTTTTCGGGCGGGAAGAAGCGCCTGGTCCCCGGAACGAATCCACCCGGCGGACTTGTGTCGAGGCCCGGTGAGCCGGCCAGCCTGTGGATGGTTTTTAGGCGGTTTTCCATCCGCCTCGGCGAATGCTGACTGGTTCCCCTTATTTCGCCTCAGCTACACGATGTCGGCGATTGCTGCGCAAACATGTTCTCCACGTACGCGCGTACTATACAAACATAGGGGTTACACTCGTCTGGTGTGAGACGTTCCCTGGGGGGTTCACCAGGGGCCGAACCGCACAATAACCCTGGGTTCGGTGTGGGTCGGCGGAGGGGTGAAGTGGACTGCGGTAGTCGTCGTGGGGTTGCGGACCACTGCGGCTGCGGTGGGGACGGAGCCTCTCCGTCGTTTCTAGGTCCCCATTTAACATACAATACATTACAATACAAGACCACTGAAATGTTGAACATTACCTTGATGTGAAATAACGTACTCTGTCGCTTAAGTTTTGATTTCTCTGTATAACACCGAGAGCATTCCAGAACATTCGAGATATCTCAATACCTTCATAAATATTCGATAACGTTAAAGAAAACTCAAATTCGGAAACATTCGAAAACATTAGAGAACGCTCCAGGATAATCAAGAACACGCTGGAGTATTTTACAATATTCAACAATATTTTAGAACATTCGAAAACATTCGATAAGATTCGTGTATATTCAAAAAAAGCTAGAGATCATTATAGATAAATCTCCTGAAATGTATATTGATGAGACACTTACGGAAGATGCCCTGATGACCATCCAATGTGATAGTGACTACTTCAAACATTCGTTTCCCATCAACCACAATAGGTACAATGACACAATCACTGTGATGCTCAAAAGGGTAACAAGAATATTAAAAAATATCTTTAAAATCAACATTTATTTTTTAATTCACATTTCATAGGAACTGTACAGCGTTGTCCGAGTGAATCGAGAAAAACTCCGGCTATATATAACTGAAGCTACACTAGCTTTGCTCGGACAGTGCAAGCTAAGAACGAACCTACACATACGGAAATTATAACGTTAAACTAGATCATTACGTTCTCAGCACAACTTTATTTGATTTTTAATTTTATTTCGTATCTAAGTAACTATTTCTGTAACAATACTTGCTTACGAACTACATTTTTCATATTATTTGGCGAGCAGGTATACACATTATTTGGGTTTGCAACTCTATAACAAGCTACCTACAACTGACCGTGAGAAAAGCATAAGCTTTTAAATTAATTCCACAATATGTTACCGTTTGTCCTTGTCCATTATTTATAGAGATTCTAAATACTCATCTAACTGGAAACTGCAGTTTTTTCTTAATTTAAACGGCTAGTCGGTATATGTGAGGGGAGTATTCGGAATAAATATTGTTTTTCCTTTATCTTTTCCTGAAATGATTTTTACCTAAATTGTCTGATAACTAGTTCTCAGACATTCTTTTTCCATTACATAATCTTAGTGAATTTAAATTTCTCACCGAAGTAACAACGATCCTATGTGATCTGAGGCTTTTCCGGCGAATATGCTTTATCCAAAGTCCTCGGGTGTCCAGCCGGATCCGATCGTTGAAGTTCCACGATATTTCGGCGAATAACCGTTACGCCATCATCAGGTGGTGCTGATGATGATCAGCACCACCTGATGATGGCGGAACGGTTATTCGCCGAAATATCGTGGAACTTCGACGATCGGATCCGGCTGGACACCCGAGAACTCTGGATACAACAATGATCCTATTGTTAATCCTAAACCATTTGGAAGCCATTTTTGGAACTTCCATCCAATTAAAAACTTCGGTGGAAGAATTAAGAGTTTCACTTCTATCAACCTTGAAGTTGACTGATTTATATATTCTATCCTCACCAGGAATTTTGCTTTTAAATAATATTGCTTACTGCTGAAAGCACTCTTTCAAATAACGAACTTGAATTTTTGTAATTTTGGATAACACTACGATAAACTTAAGCTGTTAATTCATTTGGACTATTGAGAATGTATTGAGAATCTATTGTAAGTCCAATTGACCAGTTACACAATTAATTGTGTAAGACTTTTTCCGTACAATACCTCACTTATTCATCACTGGAAATTTGAACTCTCATTTTTTTAACTGAATTTTCTCCAATGAGGCCAAAGAAATAATCTCTTCAAAAATGAATCGATTTCATCTGCTGGAGTTGATTATGGAATAACTGGAAGCATTTGCCGAAAATCACGAAAGAAGTTAATGCGGCTCCTGTTAATTCTTAATTACCTCTAAGATCTTGTAGTGTTCTGTCTAATATTTCCAGTGACCTTTTATGCATCATTAATCATTCGTCCTAAATGGTTACTTTGCTCTGTTTTAGAAGCTGAACTCGTCCAAGCGGTCTTAATACTTTACAGACTGGAAAAAGCTATTCTGAAACATTTAGCTCCAGTTTCAAAGCAGAATGAGCAGGCCGTCCTCCTTGCATTAATGTTACCGCAATCCCAGAGGATTCTAATGCAAATGTCATCTCGTTTTTGGTGGGTGTTTCAGCCAATACGTCCGTTACCCCCCTGGTGCTTTCAAAACCGATTACTCCATCGGTTCATGCGATGCATGATGAAATCATTTTAAGCATGCTTATGAATTTCTATTAACAATAGTTTGTTTTGGTTTATTGCAATAATTCATCAACATCATAACTGTTCTATTTCTGTGTTTCTGTATTTCGAAATTCAATGCATCGATTCCATCTCTGCATGGCGCTTGCATTCCGAGTTCAGCTGAAGTCTTTAATCGTCAGATTCCTATACATGTCGAGCCGATGAGTCGTCATTATTATTTATTTTTTATTCTAGTAAATTAGTAGCGTTATCGACTTCATGTTTAACAGTAAAATTCGAATCACTATTTATGACAGATGAAATTTACCGACATTTCTGCGCTGTCAACATTTTCCGGGACGAGTCCTTATACAGCGCTGTTTTTCAAGCGTGAGTAAATGAACTTATTTGCTTTGAAGTGCTTCTGTCTGTTTTCATGTTTCCAATGTAGATGTTAAAGTATTATGAACTGTGTGTTAACATTCACTCAAATGCAGAGAGGTGGATTGTGGTTTCAGGAATTTAGTCACGTTGTATATGACTAAGTTCTATGTACGTTTCATTTTCTTGCACTTATGCTTTACCCTTTGAGGGTCCAACGTTCTTGTACTTTCATATGCCTCGCAAATCTCAGTTAACGTTACTTTCACAATAACCTGTGTAATCAGTTACTTACTGTTTTATTCGTCTTACGTCGGTGCAATCTTGTATAAGTATTGACAACTGTTCTTGTATAGTACAGGTTCGTAGCAAGTTCAATTCGGCTGGCTTGCAACTTGTTTACATCATACGACAAAATCTACTCAGTTCCATTTCCTTGAATTTTCTTTAAGTTCAATAACAACACCCTTTTTGTTGTACTACTTTTAATCAGTATTCATGATCATTTTCTATTATCACAATTACTGTTCGGATAGATTCTTTAATTGAAAACACAGAACTGAATTGACGTCCTCATGCTCATGGAAATAACAAAAAATGATGTCATTTGAAAGCGTGCTTTGTACTCATTCGTGTTTTGTACAAAACTTTGCGATTCCGAAGTTTCTCCATTCACGTAATTAAATATTTCGAGGGGAGGCACTTCCAATGTTGCTATTCGAATTTTTCCATTCATGCAATACATTTCTGGTGTTTCACTACCGAATTTCTTGGCACTGCAGAACTGATGTACATGACCCATTTTGCTAATGACTATGTTTTTATGTTTATCGTACTCTTTAGAGAAAGCATAACGGAATACTTCACGTGACACATCTACTTATCTGCTTTGCACTTCTCGGATACTAATGTTTTGTTCAGGCACTTGTGATCGTTGTCTTTCACGAATTTCACTCACTGAAACTCTACCTAGTTCATTCATTTACCTTGCTTCTTCTGCAGTTTCTCTACGTCAGCTTGCTGAGGGTCTCATCCAGTCGTCTTCTCTAATTTTATCTCCTTGTTTGTCCGTTAAGTTTTCTTTCAGTTCTTCATTCTCTTCCATTGTGAAGCTGAACATGCTGTCACTCTTCAACTGTTTCATGCCTTCGTTCTTCTTTTTGTTTTCTTCGTTTCATTTCGCCACTGGCAAGACTTCCTCCTGTTTTACATTTCAGCGTCCTGTTAAATGTTACTATTACTTAAAGCACTTCTTGGTACAAAGCTCACTGCGTTAGGCAACTCATTTTAGTTTCATTTCAGTTTTTGACACTTTCACTTTTCCTTGATCTGCTCTAATCGATTTCCAATAGTATATTAAAGCATGATTCTTCCCAACACGTATACGTACTCTTCTGAGAAAGAACATATCCGCACAACAACGGGATAAAGGAACATTCGAATACATTCTTGAACAACCTGGAACATTCTAGAAAATTATATAACATTCCAGCAGGTACTATAACATTCTGGAACATTGTAGAATATTCTGTAATCTTCTGGAAGTTTCCATAACATTCTGGGACAATCTACAACAATCTCCAATATTCTCAAATACTCTCTAGGGAAAGTTATGGCCTGTCTCGACTACTTTTGCATCGACCCCTATCTGATTCATCGATTTCCCATAAGAAGTGGCGCGGGGCTCTTTTGAGACCATATCTTTGAACTGAATCCATGTATTTGCAAATTGAAACATTCTTCATGGATGGCACATCGGGGAATTCCGTACCATGTGACTTCCACAGAACTGAGTAGAGGAGTTAAAGAGGTAAGCACCGAGCAAGATGGAGCAGTGGTTAGCAAACTGGACTCGCATTCGGGAGCAATACCGTCCAAACCCGCGTCCCACCGTCCATATTAATGTTTTCCGTGATTTCCGTAAATCGCTACTGGCAAATGCCGGAGTGGTTCCTTTGAAAGGGCACGGCCGATTTCCATCCCTGTCCTTGACACAACTCGGGCCTGTTTTCCACCTCGATGTCGACGGGACGTTAAACCCAATCTTCCTTCCTCCCTTTAAAGAAACGAGCATGGACAAACTGCTGTTACATTACATGTTTTGATTATTGCACAGTTTTCTGCCATTCAGCAAAACTTCGTACCGATCGATTAGCAGCCCGAGTTTAATAACCGTTACTTCAATTACTT
The DNA here is from genome assembly GCF_023864275.1 of Schistocerca cancellata. Taxonomy (NCBI): domain Eukaryota; kingdom Metazoa; phylum Arthropoda; class Insecta; order Orthoptera; family Acrididae; genus Schistocerca; species Schistocerca cancellata. The sequence continues at coordinate 167,705,872 of NC_064626.1, forward strand.
CTATATCCTCTATGGATACTCTGCAAATCACATTTAAGGGCCTGGCAGAGGGTTCATCGAACCACCTTCACAATTCTCTACTATTTCGATCTCGTATGTTGTTGTTGTTGTGGTCATCAGTCCTGAGACTGGTTTGATGCAGCTCTCCATGCTACCCTATCCTGTACAAGCTTCTTCATCTCCCAGTACTTACTGCAACCCACATCCTTCTGAATCTGCTTAGTGTATTCATCTGTTGGTCTCCCTCTACGATTTTTACCCCCCACGCTGCCCTCCAATGCTAAATTTGTGATCCCTTGATGCCTCAGAACATGTCCGAGTAACCGGTCCCTTCTTTTTGTCAAGTTGTGCTACATACTCCTCTTCTCCCCAATTCTATTCAATACTTTATCATACAATTTCGTGAGAAGGTGCTGTCACAACGAAAAGCTTTTTTTTTTTAATGATGTCCAGCCCAAATTCTGTATCGTTTCTGTGACACTCTCTCCCATATTTCGCGATAATACAAAACGTGCTGCCATTCTTTTAACTTTTTCGATGTACTCCGTCAGTCCTATCTGGTAAGGATCCCACACCGCGCAGCAGTATTCTAAAAGATGACGGACAAGCGTAGTGTAAGCTGTCTCCTTAGCAGATCTGTTACATTTTATAAGTCTCCTTCCAATAGTACGCAGTCTTCGGTTAGCCTTCCCCAAAGCATGTTCTATGGGTTCCTTCGAATTTACGTTGTTCGTAATTGTAATACCTTGGTATTTAGTTGAATTTACGGCCTTTAGATTAGACTGATTTATCGTGTAACCGTTGTTTAACCGATTCCGTTTAGCACTCATGTGGATGACCTCACACTTTTCGTTATTTAGAGTCAATTACCACTTTTCGCACCATTCATATGTCGTTTATAAATAGTTTTGCAATTTGTTTTGATTTCCTGATGACTTTATTAGTCGATAAACGACAGCGTCATCGGCAAAAAACCTAAGGCGGCTGCTCAGATTGTCTCCCAAATCGTTTATATAGATAAGGAACAGCAAAGGGCCTATAAAACTATATTTGGGAACGCCAGGAATCACTTCTGTTTTAGTCGATGACTTTCCGTCAATTACTACGAACTGTGACCTCTCTGACAGGAAATCACAAATCCAGTCACATAACTGAGACGATATTCCACAAGTCCGCAGTTTCACCGAAAGCCACTTGTGTGGTACAGTGTCATAAACCTTCCGGAAATCCAGAAATACAGAATCGATCTAAAATCCCTTGTCAATAGCACTCAACACTTCGTGTGAATAAAGAGCTAGTTGTGTTTCACAGGAACGATGTTTTCTAAACCCTTGTTGACTGTGTGTCAATAGAACGTTGTTTTCGAGGTAATTAATTATGTTTGAACACAATATATGTTCTAAAATCCTGATGCATATCAACGTTAACGATATGGGCATGTAATTTAGTGGATTACTTCTACTACCTTTCTTGAATATTGGTGTGACGTGTGCAACTTTCCAGTCTTTGGGTACGGATCTTTCGTCGAGCGAACGGTTGTCTATGATTGTTAAGAAAGGAACTAATGCATCAGCATGCTCCGAAAGGAACCTAATTGGTATACAGTCTGGACCAGAAGACTTGCTTTTATTAAATGATATAGTTGCTTCACTACTCCGAGGATATTTACTTATACGTTACTCATGATGGCAGCTGTTCTCTATTCGAATTCTGGAATATTTACTTCGTCTTCTTTTGTGAAGGTATTCATAAGGCTGTGTTTAGTAACTCTTTGGCAGTACTGTCTTCGATAGTATCTCCATTGCTATCGCGCAGAGAAGGCATTGATTGTTTCTTGCCGCTAACATACTTCACGTATGAGCAGAATCTCTTTGGAGTTTCTGCCAGGTTTCGAGATATTAGTTGTGGAAACTGTTATAAGCATCTCGCGTTGAAGTCAGCGCTGAATTTCGAGCTTCTGTAAAAGTTTGCCAATCTTGGGGATCTTGCGTCTGTTTAAATTTAATTTAAACTTAATTTATTGACCATGTTTCTCATTACTTATTTCGTTGATTAGTGGCTGGGAAACCTCTGATTACATACGTTACAGAAATATTCAGTTTATTGACTCTGTCTTTGCTGCCTTCTTTTGCATTGTCAATAGAATTCGTGGCTTCCATCAATCCTTGCACGAAAACTCATTTCATAAGCCGCTGTAGCATATAGGATGGTATTGGTTTGAAATACAGAAGCTCTTGAAATACTTCCTGAGGACATTACGTAATGTGTATGTAGGAAAATCTAGTACGTTTCCATCAATATTGAAAATGCAAAATTTACTCCATCTGTGTGCTCTGTATCATACAGAAAGAGCAAGAACAATGATTATTATAATACTTTCCTTGTTATTTATCCATTAGTTTACAGTTTCTGAATACTTTCTGAAAGAGAAGGACTCACGTGAACAGGAAAAATCTACGGCGATTGCAACTGAACAGCAATACCTGATCTTGACCCGTACCTAGATCACGAATGACACTAATCGAAAGTTTGACAGTTACAGTATGTCTGATCAAAATAAAAGAATTGGAAAACGTGCATCTGTTAGAAAATCGCTGCCGCGCGGGGAGGCCGCGTAGTTTGAGGCACCATGTCATGGATTGCGCGGTCGCTCCCGCCGGAGGTTCGAGTCCTCCCTCGGGCATGGGTGTGTGTGTTGTTCTTAGCATAAGTTAACATAAGGTAGTTTATGTAGTGTGTAAGTCTAGGATCCCTTAGGAATTCACACACAACTGAACATTTGAGCAAAATCGCTGTCTCGTTATACAAGTTCCGGGTATACTTTGTTACTTATTTAGTATGAGATGAAAGACAGATATTTTTGTTAATCATTTGTTTCTCATACAGGAATTGGTATCCTGATACACTTTTAATGTAATTATTCTTCTTCGATGCTGCTTCATCTGCGTGAATGATAATATCTAGTGGATTTTGCACATTTGCATACAGTGAAGTGTTCCTTATGGTCTTTAACCGAAGACTTGCACTATGATATCAAAAGTAACAGCATGCATTACATCAGTTTACTGCGTCATGGAACGAAGCTGACGCAACAACTGTTAAATATTCCTTCGAAAACACCGCTCTTAAACTCATTTTATGGGTTAGTTATTCATCACAAGAGAAGTGTAAAGTACATTTCGTGGAATTATTAATTCATACAACGATCGATCATTTCTTACACGTAGGTTAGGTCGACTACGACGTTACCATTCGTATTTTTTTGTAGAGTCAGATATCAAAGACACTGATTTAACAGAAGTTTGGTGTCCATTATGTATTAACCTTTGAAAATTCCTTCTTTATCTTCAGAGATGAAAGGATCAGATCGTTGAAAGAAACCGTCAAAAACAGTCACTTCTTCCTTTCGATTTATCACCGTTATTAATTCTGTCCAATTTCTGTATTACTTTATGTTAAGATGATTTTAATCATTTTCCATCTCATCTTTGAAATTTTTGTAACGACGCTACGTCAGTTACTTTCCATGAATCCCGTATTAAATGAAATCTGATAATCTGTTATCCTGTTTCTCAGAAGACCAAAAGGTCGTATTCTGTCTTTGTAACTTTGTACGTTTGTTGTGTCAGATCTAAAATCGAGGCAATTGTCATTACATCCAGTCCGAAGAAATCTAATATTGCGTACTTTCTGGTAAATATCAATTTTCTGATTTATAATTTGATGTGAAGCTGGCTCTTTTTGATTCCTCCTCTCAGGGGCAGCGCAGAGAGAAAAAAGAAGAAGAAGGATGATTTGACTTAAAGAACGACTCTAAGAAAATGCAGCTGAGACAAAATGCTTTTATAGACACCGTAAAAAGTTTCCAAATCATAATACATCACCCAAAATAAAAACACTAGACAAAAAATTGGCCAGCCCTATTAGCGAATGGCCGTGGCGGCTTTCGAGGTCACGGGTTCATTCCTGAATAGGGGCGGGAATTTATCCCTGTTTCAGTTCGTTCAGGACAGATCAAAGTCCACTCAGGTTGCTGCTGAATGAGTACCATTGACCTATCTCAGAGGATAAAATTCTGCTGGGACGATGGTGTGCCAACACCATACTCCTAATGCCATGGTGAACAAAGGCCGCACTCTGCTGTAAATTAAGCCAGCAGTGCAGCCTAAGGCTTCCACCACACACTACTTTAGTGTCGATACGCATCATCACTATCCTTAATAACGGCCTCAATTTCGTAAGGCAAAAAGACTACAAGTTCATGCAGGTCTGCCATACCCCCGCGAAGTCACTCATTGGTGATTATATCCCATGTAGCTACCACTTTCGGGCGTGTTGTTAACTGCATTCCACCTGCTGCTCCAAACAGTTACAGACATTTTCTTTGGGATTAAGATCAGATGATTTAGCAGAATAGTCGATAATGGACTATGTTCATCATTGTTAATCAAACAACGAACGTTGGTGTGTCAAAAGTAGAGCTGTAACTCTACCGTAGGCTGCTGCAGACTACCATAAGTTAGGTTAGACTACACTAGTTTTTCTAGTAGCTTTGGTCAGCTAAGGTCGTACCCGCATTATCCTTATGTTAGATATATTGCATGCCTAACAGACACTACCTCATAACAATCGCTTTCCTTGCCTCTACCATCACTTTCTTAGTAGATTCCCCTAAAAACCGGAAGCGGTTAACTATCTAGAAACTTAGTGATGATATAAACTGAAGCGCCACAGAAACGCCTGCCCGAGTGGCCAAGCGGTTCTAGGCGCTACAATCTGGAACCGCGAGACCGCTACGGTCGCAGGTTCGAATCCTGCCTCGGGCTTGGATGTGTGTTATGTCCTAGTTAGGTTCAAGTGGTTCTAAGTTCTAGGGGACTGATGACCACAGAAGTTAAGTCCAGTAGTGCTCAGAGCCATTGGAACCATTTTTTTCCTAGAGAAACTGGTATAGGCATGCGTATTCAAATACAGAGAAATGTAAACGGGCAGAATACGGCGCTGCGGTAGGCAACGCCTATACGAGTATAGGACAACAAGTTGTAAGAGGTCCGAGCAGATGTAATTTTATGTAAGAGGTCCGAGCAGATGTAATTTCGATGTATTGCTCATGCGCTGCCTGCGATATGCAAGGTATAAGAGAATCGCTGACCAGAGAGCAGTGTTGACTGCAGTAGGTACTGTGTAGCGGTAGCAGTAGTTGCGAGTCTGCGCTAGTCTGCGCTTGTCTGCAGTCTGCTCTGGTGTGGTATAGTGTATCATGCTGGCTGGGCCTGTCGCGGTGCAGCGATGCCGGAGCCTGAGTATTATTGTATAAGGTAAAAAGCAGCCTCGCGCATATCTAGTAATGTATCTGAACTCCCATGTAAATCTTTTTTAAAAAATGTCCTAATAATAATCTTTGTGATAGAAAGTAATTTTAACAAGGATTCATTTCAATTTAAAGAATCTACTAATTTCTCCAATCCATGATCATTCTTATTGTTGCAAAAGAAAAATCAGTTGCTTCCTTTCATGAATAACAAATCTATCGGCCAGCATTGCACAGAGCTGTGCCGGAAAAATTTTATTAAGAGCAGATATATTCGCCGTTTTTATTGAGGTAAGAATTTTTTTGTTTTTTTATTCAGAATGATCTTACAGGGGCATGACGCAGCACTGCTGTCGTCCAAAATTTACCAGGTTACTGAATTTATTTTTTATTACGAGGCTTAGGAAATTTTCTGTTTCGAGCTTACATTAAATGAAAAAAGAATTTTGTGGGTACATTAAATGTGAATGCATTTCTGTACGGTGATTATAAATGGGAACCAGTTTTGTTCTGAGGTTACACTAAAATTAGAATCATTATCCATAATATTAATATTTATTTTATTTTCTGTAGGGAGGTTACAAATGTGAAAGGAATGAATTTTGTGGGGAGGTTACAAAGTGTGGGGCACAGTTGTTAGTTACTGCTGCTACAATGACAGGTTATCAAGATTTAAGTGAGTTTGAACGTTGAGTCAGCGTGTGGGAGATGGGACACAGCATCTCCGAGGTAGCGATGAATTGGGGATTTTCCCGCACAACCATTTCACGAGTGTATCGTGAATATCAGGAATCCGGTAAAGCATCAAATCTCCGACGTCGCAGAGACGGGAAAAAGATACTGCAAGGACAGGACCAACGGCTATTAAAGATAATCGTTCAACGTGACACGAGTGCAACCCTTCTGCAAAATGCTGCAGATTTCAATGCTGGGATATCAGTAAGTGTTAACGTGCAAACTATTCAACGAAATATATCGATATGGGCTTTCGGCGGCGATGGCCCATTGGTGTACCCTCAAGGACTGTACGACATGAAGCGTTACGCCTCGAATGGGTCAACACCGACATTGCACTGTTGATGACTGGAAACATATTGACTGGTCGGACGAGTCTCGTTTCAGATTGTGTCGAGCGGATGGACATGTACGGGTATGGAGACAACTTCATGAATTCGTGGACCCTGGATATCGGCAGGGGACTATTCAAGCTGATTGAGTCTCTGTAATGGTGTGAGGCGTGTGCAGTTGGAGTGATGTGGGAACCCTGATACGTCTAACCACTACTCTGATAGGTGACACGTACTTAAAGATCCTGTCTGATCATCTTTTCAGTGTATGTCCATTGTGCGTTCTGACGGACTTGGACAATTCCACCAGGACAATGCGACACCCCATACGTCCAGAATTTGCTACAGAGTGGCTCCAGGAACACACTTTTGAGTTTAAGCAGTTCCACTGGCCACCAGACTTCCCAGACGTGAACATTACTGAGCGTGATTCCAGAATGAGGTTTTCACTTTGCAGCGGAGTGTGCGCTCATGTGAAATATCCTGGTAGATTAAAACTGTGTGCCGGACCGAGACTCGAACTCGAGACCTTTGCCTTTCGCGGGCAAGTGCTCTACCAACTGAGCTACCCAAACACGACTCACGCCCCGTCCTCACAGCTTCACTTCTGCCAGTACCTCGTCTTCTACCTCCCAAACTTTACAGGAGCTCTCCTGGGAACCTTGCAGAACTAGCCACTCCTGAAAGAAAGGATATTGCGGAGACATGGCTTAGCCACAGCCTGGGGGATGTTTCCAGAATGAGATTTTCACTCTGGAGCGCAGTGTGCGCTGGTATGAAACTTCCTGGCAGATTAGTTCTGCAAGGTTCGCAGGAGAGCTTCTGTAAAGTTTGGAAGGTAGGAGACGAGATACTGGCAGAAGTAAAGCTGTGAGGACGGGGCGTGAGTCGTACTTGGGTAGCTCAGTTGGTAGAGCACATTCCCGCGAAAGGCAAAGGTCCCGGGTTCGAGTCGCGGTCCACCACACAGTTTTAATCTACCAGGAAGTTTCATTTTTGAGCATATTTGTGATGCCTTCCAACGTGCTGTTCAGAAGAGATCTCCACCCCGTCGTACTCATACGGATTTATGGACAGCCCTGCCGTGTTAATGGTGTCAATTCTCTCTAGCACTACTTCAGATATTAGTCGAGTCCTAGCCACGTTGTGTTGTGTTGGGGCTCTGCGCAGTATTAGGCAGGTGTACCAGTTTCTTTGGCTCTTCAGTGTATAAAGGGTCGCCTAAGGTACAGAACATTTTTATTCTACATAGTTATCCTCCTATCTGTTGCTTAAAAGTAAATAGTATTTGTAGCAAAATTGCGAGTTTCAATGATTAATTTAGGGTTTATTGGAAAATTGTGATTTCTAACGTGAAACTGAGATATGTTGTGGTAAAAATGAGGAAAACGAATAATATTTGTCGTAGAGCGCTAGAAAACGCAATTTCCTCAAGGAAAGGGTAAATTGAAGAAGTGAAACTAAAAATGCATTAGATGTCACTTCAGTACTTCGCCGACTCATATAAAACACATTTCTGTTATCAATAACCACTTCGACATTTATCAGACTTTAGTCCCTGATCATGATGAAAAACGCACTATTGAGTGCAAATTAACGACATTAATTACCTATATCTTCATGTTTGTGCATCTAAACTGTACTTGCTCAAAATTAATCGCTTTGGTTACATAAAGGTGCAGAAGTTACTGGACAACCAGTTTTTATTACTTATGAAGTTGTAATTTACATTCTATAAGGACGTAAAATACAAAATGGAGTAACTCTGAGTGGTATGCGGTTCTACTTATGCGCAAAACAAACAAAAAAAAAAAAAAAAAAAGAAAAAAGAGAGAGAATTCGACGGCTCCCAGGTTCTCTCTTACACATTAATTTACACTGATCGGAAACGCTGCAGGAGCGTCTTCATTGCTCCTGCAGTGTGCGACCGACAATTGGCATGAAGAAGGAACTGCTCGACAGTTGTGTTATGTGGGCTGCATGACACAGGCGAAATCTCTAACCAGGCCCTCATACTTGGCGGTAGACGCATTTTTATGTGCTCACTGTTCACTGAAAACTGAAAAGAGCGACGCGACACGATCGATGGGGATACTAGAGACAGCCCAACTAATCTGAGCAAAGCTTTTCCGGATTACACCAGTGGTTTCCATTTCGCGACCGATCGGATCTTACTTTCTGGACAACCCTCGTATATTACTTCAGAGCAGCGTCAGTAATGAAGTGAGGGGTTATGTTTCACATTAAAATTTTGGTTATCTATTTGTTGTGTTGGCTACTGTTGGAGTGAGCATCAACACAAACAAGGAGGGATAGAATTTGCTGATCGGTGGCAGGAATTCATAATGATCATTATGTAGCACTTGAATTGTTAGAGCAATTTACACTCCTGGAAATGGAAGAAAGAACACATTGACACCGGTGTGTCAGACCCACCATACTTGCTCCGGACACTGCGAGAGGGCTGTACAAGCAATGATCACACGCACGGCACAGCGGACACACCAGGAACCGCGGTGTTGGCCGTCGAATGGCGCTAGCTGCGCAGCATTTGTGCACCGCCGCCGTCAGTGTCAGCCAGTTTGCCGTGGCATACGGAGCTCCATCGCAGTCTTTAACACTGGTAGCATGCCGCGACAGCGTGGACGTGAACCGTATGTGCAGTTGACGGACTTTGAGCGAGGGCGTATAGTGGGCATGCGGGAGGCCGGGTGGACGTACCGCCGAATTGCTCAACACGTGGGGCGTGAGGTCTCTACAGTACATCGATGTTGTCGCCAGTGGTCGGCGGAAGGTGCACGTGCCCGTCGACCTGGGACCGGACCGCAGCGACGCACGGATGCACGCCAAGACCGTAGGATCCTACGCAGTGCCGTAGGGGACCGCACCGCCACTTCCCAGCAAATTAGGGACACTGTTGCTCCTGGGGTATCGGCGAGGACCATTCGCAACCGTCTCCATGAAGCTGGGCTACGGTCCCGCACACCGTTAGGCCGTCTTCCGCTCACGCCCCAACATCGTGCAGCCCGCCTCCAGTGGTGTCGCGACTGGCGTGAATGAAGCGACGAATGGAGACGTGTCGTCTTCAGCGATGAGAGTCGCTTCTGCCTTGGTGCCAATGATGGTCGTATGCGTGTTTGGCGCCGTGCAGGTGAGCGCCACAATCAGGACTGCATACGACCGAGGCACACATGGTCAACACCCGGCATCATGGTGTGGGGAGCGATCTCCTACACTGGCCGTACACCACTGGTGATCGTCGAGGGGACACTGAATAGTGCACGGTACATCCAAACCGTCATCGAACCCATCGTTCTACCATTCCTAGACCGGCAAGGGAACTTGCTGTTCCAACAGGACAATGCACGTCCGCATGTATCCCGTGCCACCCAACGTGCTCTAGAAGGTGTAAGTCAACTACCCTGGCCAGCAAGATCTCCGGATCTGTCCCCCATTGAGCATGTTTGGGACTGGATGAAGCGTCGTCTCACGCGGTCTGCACGTCCAGCACGAACGCTGGTCCAACTGAGGCGCCAGGTGGAAATGGCATGGCAAGCCGTTCCACAGGACTACATCCAGCATCTCTACGATCGTCTCCATGGGAGAATAGGAGCCTGCATTGCTGCGAAAGGTGGATATACACTGTACTAGTGCCGACATCGTGCATGCTCTATTGCCTGTGACTATGTGCCTGTGGTTCTGTCAGTGTGATCATGTGATGTATCTGACCCCAGGAATGTGTCAATAAAGTTTCCCCTTCCTGGGACAATGAATTCACGGTGTTCTTATTTCAATTTCCAGGAGTGTATTTCCAGAAAAAGGAAAGAAGAATAACTTCTGGTTATGAAGCGGCTGATGTGCCTCATGTGTTTCCTGTGCTTCTTAAGTGCAATTACATTAATCTCTATTATATTCACAGAGCGCACTCTTAAGTATAGTCTTTCTATGATTCAGTACTGATGCCCTCAAAGTCTGCGACCGAACTGGGGCCGGCCAGCAATGGACAGCTGGTTGTGTCTGCGTTGACAGAGGGTGTTGAGCTTTGCATTCCTGGACGTGTAACAGTGACCACCCTTTCCATTGGCGCGCGTGTCAACGGCTTATTGATGCCGTTTCGCAGTGCTGCTCTGGTCGGTGTGCAGTCGATGGTACATGGTTGCAAGTTATTAACGACTAACGATCATCTTTCGTCATATCTGTCACAGTGCTTGTAACATGAGTTGCAACATATGACTTTTTTCGTTTAAGCTCTGCTCTATTACGCGCTGTAGAGTGAATAACAATTGTGTATAATAATTATGTGTTATTTGTGATTGTTCAAAGCAGAAAAATACGGAAAGACTTATTGTAGGTTAAGTGAACGTTTTAGAGACTTTCACACGGTATGACACAATATTCGGAAACAGCAGCAGTCGAACAAGGAATGCCGGCACGTGTGTGGCATTGGTCACGTTTCTGCCCAACGTGAGAAGGCCGATGACCAGCGGAGTTTGAGCAGCAGCTGTCAGCACTTCGACAGATCAACCACCGAGCAGACGGGCAACGCTTCCAAGCGAAAAACGACCAGCTCTGTTCGCACATCAGTGGTCAATGTTGCAGGAACCGTCAGCATACTGAACTCACGTGCGTGACGTATCTGTCGATGCGGACGGGGACGACAAGGCAATGCCCAACCACACCAGCATAGAGGCAAAATAGTGGAAAGCCGGCATGTGTGTCTACGTTGGTCACGTATCGGTCCAACGTGTGAAGAATAGATGAACGACCGAAGAGGCAGTCGCCGCCCTAGAAACTCAATAACATTGGCGGGAACACCGAATAAATACTTCCAAGAAACGGGCGTGAGGTGGTCTTTTGATGTGGTCCTTTGGAAGGTCCTTCGAGGGGAGAAGATATGACACGAAGAAACGTCACCTGGACGGACGGACCGATGGTTAGTCAGCGAGCGTCATACTTCACTACAGCGACTTGGCCGCTACGAAACTCGACAGAAGAAGGTTTCAGGTACCGCGCCAGTAGGTTAACACAGAAGACGAAATCCCAGATGTTACTAGAAAGAAGTTTGTGTGGTACTTAACCAGGTGGCTGGTGAGGACGAAGGCACTGCGGCCTACCAAATGGGTCACCTGTGAACCTAGGGGCTGCTGAACTCACTGGTTCTATACCGGGACGGAGCACTCCGCGCCATACCGTAGCCGTTTGTTAATAACGCAACGAACGAATTCACAATGAGGAGGCCTCGCCGCCACCGCAGTGAGTCACGGGCACTGTATGAATGGAAGAATACGCCGACGCGACGCGAGCAGTCACCACATCAGCTGTCACCGGAATCTGCTCGCTATGATTCCGCCGCCCCGCCGCGACAAATTGAGCGAGTTAAAACACAATGTATTAGTCTGTTTGTTTGAAGGGTTTTGTGTCTCAATAAATGACTGTTAGTGGAACCACCAATATTTAAACACATCACACTCACTGAGCCAAGGAATGAGCCCACTCTACTACCCACAAAGTGTCGCTTCCTTCCCGCCTTCCCTGATAAAATAATGACCTTTGCTCCCCTCTGTCACTGACGCTCAACATCTTGTGTCATTAAACCCCGACCTGCTGAAGTGCCAGTTAACTGCGTGAGCTTGTTAAAGTTTTCTGGGAGTGGAAAGTATTTGATTTCTCGCCAGAAGAGAATGGGTCCCGAGAGCTCGGAAATTCCACAGGGTGGAAAGATGGCTTTCGACGGTGTCTCAAAAGCAGAAAACGAAGGCATCATAGATGGTAGCCATTTTTCATGAAAAATGGTCCTGTTTCTCAAAGTATCTATTGCGGAAAGTTCCTGGTGCCAATCCGCTAGCCACTAGCATGGTGCTGCCGTTCGTCACAGTTTTTCTCTGAGGGTGCTTGAAGGTGAAATTTGCCTTTCATCTGCACATCAAACGGGAGCTGTCTCTTGGCGCTTCCTTGGCGTGAGAAATTTCGTTGCTCTCCTTCAAAATTACGGATTGTCCAAACAAAAGTATCATGTCTTCCATCATAGGTGGTGCAGATGATGCTGACCAATGGAAAGAAATAGTTCTAAACCAATACCGACCTCAAGAACCGTGACAATGCTTTTAGCGAGGTCTGAGTGGGAAGTGTGTACAGCTTCCCCTGTTTTTATGTGGAAAAGAGAACATATTCGGTCGTCAAATTGGCAAAAGCATTCAGTCTCCCCTCTGAGTGGAGCCTGGGGATTGTGGGTGCTCTGGAGAGAACTTAGACTGGGGAGATTTTGCTTCCCAGCTCTCATCTGGTGCTGACTAGCATTCTCTTGCTGTACTTGGAGAATTTTCCTTTCGCTCACGCAGTACCGTAATCCATCTTCTGAACAGTTCGGAATTAACTCGTTTGGTTATGTATTTTGAATCCTCACTTATCTATATATTGTCTCATTTGTCTTGCTTTTGCGAGCTACCCAAATTTGGAAGTCTTGTTCACGTTTACTTCTTGCAGCCTTCAAATTAAAAAAAATGTGCCACACAATTTACCATCATTATACTCTTTTTTTAGCAAAACTTTTCAGAACATTGCTTGTAGTATTCATTATTCATTTCTCACTTCCTTAGATTAAACAAAAATTTTGTATTGTCGATCTCATTGAACCCTAACGCCCTACAATTTCTCTATGATTACGTGTACCTAAATAATAGATATATCTGCTCTGGATAGAGGTGGTTCTGCTATATTCTGGAGCTTGTTTTTCGTACCATGGTTAAGGCCCATCCATTCAGTTTACTGGGATCTTGAACTTGAATGTTTATTTTATTATCCTCGGTGATCAAGCGCTGATCTTTCTTTTACATCTTCATAATGAGCGTGCTGCTACTAACATGAAACAGCTGTCTTTAAAGGCGTGCATGCGTGCATTCCAAGTTTGACGAACGTTGAGGCACCAGTCGCGTCTCGACTGACCCGCTAAGCCTCACGGTATTGATCCCACAGAAAATGTGTATACATCTCCCTTCTTACGACGACTGAGGCTTGTGATCACCAAGGCAGTATTTCGACATAACCTGATCCTTTGCAACCGTTGGTGACGTTTCCATTTTGGAAAATGTAGGCTTTAACTACACTCAACTGGTCACAGTTTCAAAGTTTTCTAAGGTTTTGGTAGGAACTGTTGATAATTACTGTCAGTCCGCAGATGGCATTTATTATTCCGACGAGAATGGGATATATGGCAATCGAAAGCGGCATTCGAAGATAAACCCTGTACACATTATGGATCAAACGTCTCATTCCCCATCGGGTCACTAGACGCCTCGTATAGTCGTCAAAGATAATAGATCCCCTTGGAAAGCAGCGAATAGGCGTTCTTTCACCTTCAGCAGCATTATCGTTTCAGCTATCAGTGCCCACGTTCTTCCTATGCTGATCTTCCCCAGGAAAATGACGCAGAAGGAAGTAGAGTTCAGTCTTCGTGAGAGTGCTCAGGCAGAATGCAGTGAACCAGGGAAGATGACCACCAAGATTTTTACTAAGTGGTTCCAAAAATTTGTTATGTTCTCCACATCAATCATACACAATGAGGTGCTGGTGGTTTTAGATCTCCTTGTCACTGACTTGGTGAGAGAACATGGTGTTGCTTTGTTATGCCTTTTGCAACCCTCTTCTCATGGCTATAATTCCTTAACGTGTACATAATGAAGCACTTTAGTTCATACTACAAGTGAGGAACTCGAAAGTGGCTCCAAATACATCCTGGAAAAGTTATCACTCTATAGCTAGCAGCATAAATTTTTGACGTATCTACGACCCGACGATCTGCAGTCAAAGGGTTTGAAGCTATTGGAATTTGGTCCGTCAACAGGGGTGTCTTTACTGATGCAGACTTCTTACCATCAGTACCAACTGATCGACCTAAGAAAGACAAGACGGCAAGGCCATCAACTTCGTCTGACACTCCCGTAGAACCAACAATGTCTCCCATCTCTGATAATTTGCCCCACCAGAAGACAGAAATAGGCATGTTGAGTGAACAGCTTCCCTCCAAGCTCTGCAACATTTCCTCACGTTTCTCCGTAACACGCTACTGCCATTCTAAAAGTTAATGCGAAAGTAAGCAGAACTACAAAAAGAAAGACAAGTCGTGCTGTGATTCTGACTTCGTCTCCCTCCAAGTGTTACCTCCAGGCAGCAGTTGATTCTTTTTAATTTTTTTTCTCTGTAGGCAAGGGGCAAGATGTAAAGGTCAAAATGCGACAGAAATTCTTTCGGAGGAAAAGGAAAAACAACATAAAAACTCGAGTAAGAATAAAGCAAATGTTGAAAGTAAAACAGCGGAACTGACTCTGAGCGTCTTTACTACAACGGTTTGCATGTGTTCTTATCGTGTTTTCGTAGATTTTTGGCAATACGATCAGATTTTTGAAGTTAAGCTTGTAAATAAATGTAAAATGAATTCTAGCTGTTACGCTACATTGTAGTTACGAATGTGCTTTCGTTCTTCCCCAGATCTTGGACACAACGGACTAACAGCCTTTTTAATTTTTTATATTTGCTCTTCTATGTGCCTTTACATCAGATTTCTTTGTTGCGCTGTTTAAGATGTATATTTAATATCAAGCAGAAATTTGTTTAGCTTTTTCTTTTCATTTTAACCGAACTGCGGCTATTTTAACCGTATTGTTACCATCCCGTCTCTGTTTCTCCAACAGTTCATTTTTTTAAAAATAAGTTCAGTTTTCCTTTTGAAGTAAACAATAAATGTACTTAAAAGATACCTATTGGGAGGAAGTATAATCAGTAACAAGCGGAGTCAATGCAGAAGCTGTGTATGTTTATTTCATCACAATATTTAGTCACCAGTGTCTTAGAAAAAGATACAAATAATCTCAACATTATAGTTAAGGGAGGGTCCCCTAACACATACAAATGGCATATCAAACTGTGTTCTCTGACGTTATAATCCCCAGGTTGGTTTTGTGTTAAGATGGCGAAACAGAATGCGCATAATCATTCAGGATGGAGAAAACTCACTAAAATTCGTTTAATGTTTCATACTGGGGGAACTATGGCGAGTAATTAACGAAATACTCAATCAAAATCTAAGTAATCCAAAAGTCAATGACCAGAGCAACAAGCAGCGTCAGTTTCAGGATCATTGCTTTTCAAACAAACCACGTTAAAATCCATAAATCCATACTGACTGATAAGTATCCCTCTATGCAGAGTTTCGTTCAGCTTGTAATTTGACATACTATGAAAAGACACAAGATGTTATTGCAATACTATCGACTATCCTGGATACCAGGAAAACAATCTCGGATCGGTGAGAAAATTGTGAAAAAGATCAGGAATTTACTGCCGAATGCCACTGAAGGCGATTGATACTCGTAATAAAACAGACTGGAATTAATTTCACATCTTTAAGCATCACGTAAAAATCTTACACAGAAGGTCAGTACTTCAATTATCGGTTCGAAAATCACTAACTTCGATCATTTAGGTATTATGGACACCGCGACGTAATCTACCGTCACAAATAAGATCAGAATAAAGGTTTCAAATGTCACCATAATGGATACAGGATCATGCTTGGTACAGAACGATGTTCAATAAATTAATTTTCTGATCATTCATGGCTGTTGAATGAAGTAAATATGCATCGAAACGCAAAACAGTTCCTATAGCATTGCAGAAAGAAAATGAAGTAAGTTCCTTTCGGAATTTAGAAATGCAGATTCGAATATCTTTCGTTAATAACCAGTGAACGTGTTCCGCAGAACCACCTTAATATATGTACAACTTAAGCGCTTCTCTGGGTACGATGGCGCTCAGCTGTCTTGTCAAAGCTAGCAATATTGAGAGTAGGACTTCCCTTACTCGCAGGAGTTCAACTTAGTGCCCAAAATTGCGGCATTTCACTGACGACAGACCATCCTACACTCCTGGAAATTGAAATAAGAACACCGTGAATTCATTGTCCCAGGAAGGGGAAACTTTATTGACACATTCCTGGGGTCAGATACATCACATGATCACACTGACAGAACCACAGGCACATAGACACAGGCAACAGAGCATGCACAATGTCGGCACTAGTACAGTGTATATCCACCTTTCGCAGCAATGCAGGCTCCTATTCTCCCATGGAGACGATCGTAGAGATGCTGGATGTAGTCCTGTGGAACGGCTTGCCATGCCATTTCCACCTGGCGCCTCAGTTGGACCAGCGGTCGTGCTGGACGTGCAGACCGCGTGAGACGACGCTTCATCCAGTCCCAAACATGCTCAATGGGGGACAGATCCGGAGATCTTGCTGGCCAGGGTAGTTGACTTACACCTTCTAGAGCACGTTGGGTGGCACGGGATACATGCGGACGTGCATTGTCCTGTTGGAACAGCAAGTTCCCTTGCCGGTCTAGGAATGGTAGAACGATGGGCTCGATGACGGTTTGGATGTACCGTGCACTATTCAGTGTCCCCTCGACGATCACCAGTGGTGTACGGCCAGTGTAGGAGATCGCTCCCCACACCATGATGCCGGGTGTTGGCCCTTTGTGCCTCGGTCGTATGCAGTCCTGATTGTGGCGCTCACCTGCACGGCGCCAAACACGCATACGATCATCATTGGCACCAAGGCAGAAGCGACTCTCATCGCTGAAGACGACACGTCTCCATTCGTCCCTCCATTCACGCCTGTCGCGACACCACTGGAGGCGGGCTGCACGATGTTGGGGCGTGAGCGGAAGACGGCCTAACGGTGTGCGGGACCGTAGCCCAGCTTCATGGAGACGGTTGCGAATGGTCCTCGCCGATACCCCAGGAGCAACAGTGTCCCTAATTTGCTGGGAAGTGGCGGTGCGGTCCCCTACGGCACTGCGTAGGATCCTACGGTCTTGGCGTGCATCCGTGCGTCCCTGCGGTCCGGTCCCAAGTCGACGGGCACGTGCACCTTCCGCCGACCACTGGCGACAACATCGATGTACTGTGGAGACCTCACGCCCCACGTGTTGAGCAATTCGGCGGTACGTCCACCCGGCCTCCCGCATGCCCACTATACGCCCTCGCTCAAAGTCCGTCAACTGCACATACGGTTCACGTCCACGCTGTCGCGGCATGCTACCAGTGTTAAAGACTGCGATGGAGCTCCGTATGCCACGGCAAACTGGCTGACACTGACGGCGGCGGTGTACAAATGCTGCGCAGCTAGCGCCATTCGACGGCCAACACCGCGGTTCCTGGTGTGTCCGCTGTGCCGTGCGTGTGATCATTGCTTGTACAGCCCTCTCGCAGTGTCCGGAGCAAGTATGGTGGGTCTGACACACCGGTGTCAATGTGTTCTTTTTTCCATTTCCAGGAGTGTATTTCCTTCAGCAAAGTTGGCGAACATTCTATCACGTTTAGTCCGCGCAGAATGCAGTGGCCGGTAGACACGTAGACGCAGGCCACGCGCGTGGAGAGCGGTAGTGGTGGGGGCTGCAGGCAGACATTGTAGGGGAAATGGAGGGGAAGTGCCGCTCTAAATTCAAGCCTACACTCACATTTTTTTGTAAATATTAAGTGTAGCCCCTCTACGTACACACCTGCGTGGTGGCCATTCAAAAAGATCTACAGCCACCCCTGCTTCGCTTAGTATCTAAAAAGAATTCCGCTGAAAATGCATTGATTTATTTCCGCCTGGCTTATTAACAATTTTTTACTTTCAGAGAAGCTTCAACATTGGCGAATTTTGACTAAAATTTACACACTTCTCCGGATGCTATGTTAAAATTAGCTTCATTTGCCAAAACACTGTTGGGTGTACACCGTCTCAGCTCACTAACACATTTCGCAGAAACAGCTGCGAGACAATTCTGAAACAGTGGATTATTAAGTTTATGCGGTGAGGAACTGAGGAAAAGTAAGGACAGCAGCTTATAAAAAAAGCACATCCTCAGTAAAAAAACGTATAATGTCTTCACTTATGTTGTTCCAAAACCCACAGAATTTGTCGTTTCACCAGCTGTCGATGGCCATTAAAAATTACATGCTTTCATCGAAAAATATATGTAGTTAGTGGAATAAATGGTAGCTAATGAAGTTTTGCATAGTAACGAGATAGAAAAATACTCTCTTCTTTGTGTGCTATCATTTGCTAAAATCTCTTTTCAGTACCTGAAACCGTTTAACAAATATGAGGAGTCTTGTGGATATTTCACTCTGGCTTTATCGCTGGCGCGGGGCGATCGCAAATGAGTATGCTACGTCAGATCAATTTTCTCAACACTGATGAGAGATAGATACCACTACCCAAGTATTAAGAGAAATTCAATATGTTAATTAAATTTCATGTGCAACAACGTATTATGTAATAAGCACGAAATGCAAAATCATAGCGACTGCTACTTTTCACTGCAAACTTTTCCGAATTTCATGGACTATCGTACTTCCATGTAAATATCGGAATAACTATGGCCCTTAACGAAGTGATGGGCAAATCATCATGAACCTGACGTATAAAGCTATAAGTAAAGCAAAAACGATTTTTTTTACGGAAATGTTTCTGTAAAATCGTTTGAGTGAGAGTGCAGGGCGTGTGCATCGATTCTGACATCGCCGGCTGGCCGTACGGTGGAAAACACTTGGAGGCTTCCTGCCCTTACGAACAAACGAATGAATTCGCCCAGCGCTTTGGTCAAAAACTAGTCACTGAACATCGGCCACCGTATACTGTGGGAACTCTACAGTCAACTCTGGCTTAGACGAGTACTTCCAAAACAAACTGCAAAAAATCATTCAGGTGGTAGGATGGGAAAACAGGTTGCTGACTTTCACACCAAAATGGAATAATCCTACATACTCTTCTTCCAGAGCTTCGTTAAGCACTCAAACACATAGCACACGCTGTTATTTGTAAATCGCAAGTACAGAGAAGTTCCTTCTTAATACTATTAATGCAGTAGGCTTTACAGGTCATTTTCAAAGTACACAAGAAGCTGTCTTTCACGGCTGGGTTCTGACTGTTTTCTACACAAGTAAAATTACCTATGTCTCAACAAATATTTGTTTTCCTTACAAACGTAGGACTTTTATGTGGTAATCACCAGTACTATCTCCTATGAGCATACCATTACTATCTCCTATGATCATACAGGACACTTCATTTTCTTTAAACGTTCTGAATTTTGAAACATGTTATGGCTGGAATGAAGACGTACACTTTGTATGTTGCCTGTAGAATATATCAGCTTCCATTTTTTCATGTTTTCTGTGTCTGCTATCCCGCGAGCAATTTTGCGTTGATAATCTGTGCCGACTACTCGATATCTGAGATGTAGTCAGTCGTGCTCAGTTGTTATGAGTAGTCTTTACGACTTTCTTCGAGAAGCATCATGGTTCGGTCAATAGCAAATAACATGACCTGTGCGGAGCAACATAATCCGTGTCTTAATAGATTCTTTTACTCTGTTCTGTGGTGTGGTGTTAAGTCGGCGAGTTTTCACTGATATCATGTATATAGAGCGGGTAATATAGATTGGCAGTTGCAAGTTGGGTTTAGATATGAAAATTTACAATGCATCGTTCATTCTCTGGCAATAGCGGGAAGTAAAAAGATAACACAATGGAATGCACACCTTGGCATTCCATATCGATGCGAAGTATCTGAGTGATATTATTCGATACGCTTTGTAATGTAAGGCTTCCGATCTTGATTAAAGCGGGTAAGAATTCGGTTTCGCCAGCTATCAATTTGAATGGTAGGCGAACCATATAAATCTGTTCTTCATTCATCTAACGATTCCAAATATTTTCGATTGTTTCACAAGTAAATTGTGAGCGAATTGTTTGTTTCGCTATGGTATAGATAACTCACTGTCCATGTAACTTTGTCCACTTTTTTGTAATGTGAGTTACTTTTTGAACTGAAATAATCAATAATTGATGGACAATGTTTCTAAAATAATCCCCGCTCCTTTCCATTATCAGGCCAAGAGCATTTACATGACGGTTGTTTCCAACAACCCATGCGGTAAGTTACCCATAAATTGTACAACAGTGGGGATCCTACTACAATCATCTACATTTACATCTACATTTATACTCCGCAAGCCACCCAACGGTGTGTGGCGGAGGGCACTTGCCTTCGGTAAGAGCATTTCTTCCTCGAGAATTGTTTGCACAGAATTCACTCATTCATTCATTATAAGATCGCTAGAAACATTTTTCATACTCTTTCCAGTTCCAGAGGTAACTCTGCGTCGAGTTCTTCTCAGCAGCAAACGATACACCAAGTTCTTATCAGCGTTCTTTTGTTATTCAATATTCTCAGTCTCTTAGTACACTACTGGCCATTAAAATTGCTACACCAAGAAGAAATGCAGATGATAAACGGGTATTCATTGGACAAATATATTATACTAGAACTGACATGTGGTTACATTTTCACGCAATTTGGGTGCATAGATCCTGAGAAATCAGCACCCAGAACAACCACCTCTGGCCGTAATAACGGCCTTGATACGCCTGGGCTTTGAGTCAAACATAGCTTGGATGGCGTGTATACAGGGCTATTACAAATGATTGAAGCGATTTCATAAATTCACTGTAGCTCCATTCATTGACATATGGTCACGACACACTACAGATACGTAGAGAAACTCATAAAGTTTTGTTCGGCTGAAGCCGCACTTCAGGTTTCTGCCGCCAGAGCGCTCGAGAGCGCAGTGAGACAAAATGGCGACAGGAGCCAAGAAAGCGTGTCGTGCTTGAAATGCACTCATATCCAGCGCCGGCTTTAGGGTGGGGCGACCCGGGCGGTCGCCCAGGGCGCCGGGGCCCAAGGGGCGCCACGTACTAAACGCATGTAAAAAAAAAAAAATTACAATTTACAATCACCCATTTCGCGAAACTAAAATATTATTCAGTCTCATTCAACATACGTCACTAATCTCACGAATGCGCAATGAATTCGGGGTAGCAGAAGAGAAATCATGCTGAATGCAATCTTCGTATTGTCTGCAACCATCCATGTTTGACGCGGGCTAGCACGGGCTCTACCAAAGCGCCTCTCTTATTTGTTTCAAGAACTGCAACAAGGAAGAGCCCATGCAGCCGCACCATCTCTCGTTCACAACAGAAACTACCGGTCGCTCCAAATAAAAGAAAATACAGACTGTGAAATATACATTACATTATGATTTAATTAATACGAATGTATTTATATCGAATATTTGTGACTATTTTGCTAACAATACCAGTGACTGTCGCAAGCGGCGAACGCAGTTTTTCCAAACTGAAGTTGATAAAAACGTACTTGCGGTCTACAATGTCTCAAACAAGACTAACCAGTTTGGCCTCACTGTCCATTGAAAATGAAGTTGTAGAAAACCTGGACTTTGCTAATCTGATCAGAGACTTTGCCGACAGAAAAGCGAGAAAAGTAAAATTTTAGTTGTTTATAATTGTTTTTTATTAGGCGTAATATGTTTTGTGTTCAGATGACTGACAGAAAATATAGGTTTATGGCTTACAGTTATATTAAATTCAATAAAAATATGGTACCCAATTCAAAATTAGTGTTTTTTCGTTATACATATTACCTCCTATGTATAAAAATCAATTGTTGTGTGTTAGTCTCACCAAAACAAAGAAATGGCTTGACCAATTTGAATAATTTTTGTTTTGTTTTGTTCGCTTTAGTACAGGGGTGCTTCAGAAAAGAAAAGAAATATTTGGGATATACGAGCCTGTTTCAACCACATTTTACGCATCTTTTCTTTGTTTGGAACACGCAAAAACAATTTTCTGGAGTTTTTGTAGATGTACAGTGCAGTACTACGCAATATTTTTAGACAATTTCCCAAAACGTGAATGCCCAAACAATATATCACTGCTATACTGACTGTTACGGCAGCGACAGCAGCATGCTGGACTGACGTCACAGGCTACACAAGACTCACATGGAGCGTCTTAGCGGGCTTTCAGATTATTTGGATTTCATTTCCAATTTAAAAAAATAAAATACTCAAATTTACGATGGAAGAAACCATGTTATGATCATAAGATGACGCCATTAACCACTTAAGACGATTTCTAGAAAACAGTCAAATACCGTGTTGCAAAGCACTGCCAGGTTCGCTATTTATACAATAAAGGGCGCCAACTGGACGACTCGCCCGGGGCACCTGGATGGCTAAGGCCGGCCCTGCTCATATCAGTCAGTCATAACAGTGCAACGACACAAAGATCCACCAGCTGCTAACTCCATTCGGCGATGGTATGCGCAGTTTAAAGCTTCTGGATGCCTCTGTAAGGGGAAATCAACGGGTCGGCCTGCAGTGAGCGAAGAAACGGTTGAACGCGTGCGGGCAAGTTTCACGCGTAGCCCGCGGAAGTCGACGAATAAAGCAAGCAGGGAGCTAAACGTACCACAGCCGACGGTTTAGAAAATCGTACGGAAAAGGCTAAAGCAGAAGCCTTACCGTTTACAATTGCTACAAGCCCTGACACCCGAAGACAAAGTCAAACGCTTTGAATTTTCGGCTCGGTTGCAACAGCTCATGGAAGAGGATGCGTTCAGTGCGAAACTTGTTTTCAGTGATGAAGCAACATTTTTTCTTAATGGTGAAGTGAACAGACACAATGTGCGAATCTGGGCGGTAGAGAATCCTCACGCATTCGTGCAGCAACTTCGCAATTCACCAAAAGTTAACGTGTTTTGTGCAATCTCACGGTTTAAAGTTTACGGCCCCTTTTTCTTCTGCGAAAAAAACGTTACAGGACACGTGTATCTGGACATGCTGGAAAATTGGCTCATGCCACAACTGGAGACCGACAGCGCCGACTTCATCTTTCAACAGGATGGTGCTCCACTGCACTTCCATCATGATGTTCGGCATTTCTTAAACAGGAGAGTGGAAAACCGATGGATCGGTCGTGGTGGAGATCACGATCAGCAATTCATGTCATGGCCGCCACGCTCTCCCGACTTAACCCCATGCGATTTCTTTCTGTGGGGTTATGTGAAAGATTCAGTGTTTAAACCTCCTCTACCAAGAAACGTGCCAGAACTGCGAGCTCGCATCAACGATGCTTTCGAACTCATTGATGGGGACATGCTGCGCCGAGTGTGGGAGGAACTTGATTATCGGCTTGATGTCTGCCGAATCACTAAAGGGGCACATATCGAACATTTGTGAATGCCTAAAAAAACATTTTGAGTTTTTGTATGTGTGTGCAAAGCATTGTGAAAATATCTCAAATAATAAAGTTATTGTAGAGCTGTGAAATCGCTTCAATCATTTGTAATAACCCTGTAGATACAACAGCCCATGCAGCTTCAACACGATACCACAGTTCATTAAGAGTAGTGACTGGCGTATTGTGACGAGACAGTTGCTCAGCTACCATTCACCAGACGTTTTCAATTGGTGAGAGATCTGGAGAATGTGCTGGCCAGGGCAGCAATCGAACATTTTCTGTATCCGAAAAGGACCGTACAGGACCTTCAACATGCGATCGTGCATTATCCTGCTGAAATGTAGGGTTTTGCAGGGATCGAATGAAGGGTAGAGCCACGGGTCGTAACACATCTGAAATGTAACGTCCACTGTTCAAAGTTTGAACAAGAGGTAACCGAGACTTGTAACCAGTGGCACCCTATACCATCACGCCGGGTGATATGCCAGTATGGCGATAATGAATACACGCTTCCAATGTGCGTTCACCACGATGTCACGAAACACGGATGCCACCATCATGATGCTGTAAACAGAACCTGGATTCACCTGATAAAAAAATGACGTTTTGCCATTCGTGCACCCAGGTTGGTCGTTGAGTACACCATCGCAGGTGCTCCTGTCTGTGATGCAACGTCAAGGGTAACCGCAGCCATGCTCTCCGAGCTTTTAGTCCATGCTGCTGCAAACGCCGTCGAACTGTTAGTGCAGATGGTAATTGTCTTGCAAACGTCCCCATCTGTTGACTCTGGGATCGAGACGTCGCTGCACGATCCGTTACAGCTATGCTGATAAGATGCCTGTCATCTCGACTGCTAGTGATACGAGGCCGTTGGTATCTAGCACGGCGTTCCGTATTACCCTCCTGAAACCACCGATTCCACTTTCTGCTAACAGTCATTGCATCTCGACCAACGCAAGCAGCAATGTCGCGATACGATAAACCGCAATCGCGATAGGCAACAATCGGACCTTTATCAAAGTCGGAAACGTGATGGTATGCATTTCTGCTACTTACACGAGGCACCACAACAACGTTTCAGCCGGCAACGCCGGTCAACTGCTGTTTGAGTATGAGAAATCGGTTGGAAACTTTCCTCATGTGAGCACGTTGTAGGTGTCGCCACCGGCGCCAACCTTGTGTGAATGGTCTTAAAAGCTAATCATTTGCATATCACAGCATTTTCTTCGTGTCGCTTAAATTTCGCGTCCGTAGCACGTAATATTCGTGGTGTAGCAATTTTAATCGCGAGTAGTGTAGAAAAGTGCTTAAATTACAATTGTGAGCCAAATATGCTCAGTGCAGATGCTTCGTCTATAAGGTGAAACATCTTAAACATTTCGTAAGTTAACTGGTGACCTCAGTGATAGGAAACTGAATCATTTAAATGTATTTAAATAGTCTTTCAAGCCCACTGATTGCGCAAAGTAAGATACTTGGGTTCATTTATTACTGAAAAGAAGTAAATGAGCGTTGCCGTAATACTTTCATAGGTCACTACGCTGATCAGTCAGAACATTATGACCAGTGGCCACCGCTATATTGGATGCCGCCTGGTGGCGTTTCGGGCTCGCGACGCGGTAACAAAAGTATGTAAGCGGAGCAGATACGTAGCGGGGATGTGGACTGTAAATGGAGAAATCCATTGAGATAAGTGGATTTGACAAAGAGCAACGCCTGTGAACGGCGAATCTGGTCGAATGTCGCGTGCTACTATCGTGTGCATGAATGGAAAGAGGTAGAAAGACACTGAAACTAACACTGTGCGATAAATGGTGGGACGTCCACAACTCTTCGCAGAACATGGTCTGTTCTGTAATGTAGGATAGATGCTGATATGTGGCTTCTCTGCCGAAAGAGCACAATGCTGGTACATGCACATATGTTTCGGAGCACTCTGTTCATCGTACGTTGTTAAACATGGAGCTCCGCGGCAGACCACCTCCACGTTTTCACGTGCTGAATAAACGACGTCGTCAATTACCGTTGAAGCAGGCGCGGATCGGGATTCGACCGTCGATCAACTGAAACATGTCGGCTCTTCGGGTTGACTTCACAAATGCTGGCCCCGGCCGCGGTGGTCTAGCGGTTCTAGGCGCTCATTCCGGAACCGCGCGACTGCTACGGTCGCAGGTTCGAATCCTGCCTCGGGCATGGATGTGTGTGATGTCCTTAGGTTAGTTAGGTTTAAGTAGTTCTAAGTTCTAGGGGACTGGTGACCACAGATGTTAAGTCCCTTAGTGCTCAGAGCCATTTGAACCATTTGAACAAATGCTGTCATCGAGACGAGTTACGGCTCGGACTACGCAGCGCGACAGGGACGCTGGCTGACGGAAGCAGTATTATGCTTTGGGAGACATTCTCCTGCGCTTGTATGGGACCAGTGGTAGTAATCGAAGACAGGCGAACAGCTGCGAACCACCAGCACCCATTCACGCTTGATGTGTTCCCCGACGGTGACATCTTTCAGCGGTATAATTATTCGTGTCTCGGAGCCATAACCGTGCTACGGTGGTCTGAGGGGCATTTTTGTGAGCTCACGTTGATGTCTCGGCGACCAAATCCAACTGACTTAAATCCTATTGAACCCATCTGGGTCACTAACGGGCGTCATCACCACGTACGCAAATTACATGACCTGTGCGTAGACGTGTAATGGCACATACCTCCACAAACCTACTATCGGAGTGTTGGCTCCCTGACACACAGAATCAGTGATGTATTTCATTCCAAAGACGAAGAAAGAAGCTATTAAGCAGATGGTCATAATGTTTTCGTTCATCAGAGTTTTTAAAGATGAAGAAGGGCATTTTAAGCAGGGGAGTTTTCCTGTAATCATTCTTATGTGCACTCATGGTTTAAAATACAATAAAGGCCTCAAAGAACCTTAATATAATAGTGGGAGCTTGTTTTTCATTTTCTGCCATTCTACATACTATGGTGCAACATTCTTAAGAATATTACGTCGTTTACAGAAGTTCACCAAAAATACATGGCTGAGCCTTAAATCTGCGAAAGCATCAAGGCGGCATGCAGTAAACATCTAACTGGAATGAAGTTAATTACATACTTGGATAAGAAAAACATAAGAATTTCAGTACAGCCATGCAACGCGAATCATTTACGTGTGCAGTCAGTGTACATGGAAAGATTATTCGAGTTTCACAATGAGATATGAATTTTGATTCGTAGTGAGGACACTATTTACGCCTTATGTAAGTAGGAGAAATGTCCACTAGTACTTGTCGGAAGTGGGCAGATCGTGACCAATAGCTATTGCCGTTTGTTGTTCAGTGATAGTGTTGCGTGGGTTAGTCGGGATGCTACGACTGTCACGTTGAGGTGGAATCGATGGGTTCAGGAAGGCTACGTGGAATAGCATATTAGAAGACTACGCGACTAGTGCCTGAAAGGAGGAACACGTTGTTTGAGCCGGCAGCTGCGGGCGAGCGGTTCTAGGCGCATCAGTCCGGAACCACGACGCCGCTACGGTCGCAGGTTCGAATTCTGCCTTGGGCATGGATGTGTCAGATGTCCTTGGGTTAGTTATGTTTTAGTAGTTCTAAGTGTCGGGGACTGATGACCTCAGATGTTAAGTCCCATAGTGCTTAGATCCATTTGAACCATTTGAACCACGTTGTTTGGTCTTCCGTGCAGGTTTACGTAGCAAAGTCACGTACCATTTATTAGGAAATGAGCTCGTTTCAGCAACACTATTATGGTCAAGCATTACGGTTGATGAACACAGGCATATACACTGATGAGCCAAAACTTTAACCCCACCTGCTTAATAGCTTGTTTTCCGTCTTTGGAACGAAATGCAACACTGATTCTTCGTATCAAGGACCTGACATGTTGTTGGTAGGTTTTTGTAGGTATGTGGAATTGGATGTCTACGCACAGACCTTGTAAATCGCGTAAACAACGGGCCGTTGATTAACGTATGCGATGGTGGCGCCCGATATCGACCCACATACTTATACATAAAATTCTCGTGTCACAGTGTTACTTGCCATACTCCTCCGAAACCGCAAGATCGATTCTGATGAAATTTTACATGTATATTCAGTAGGTCTATGAGTCGGTCGTAATTTTTCATACCCCTAAGTGATAAGGATGGTCCACCCCATCTACATCTACATCTACATTATTGCTCTGCGATTCACATTTAAGTGCTTGGCAGAGGATTCATCGAACCACAATCATACTATCTCCCTACGATTCCACTCCCGAACAGCGCGCGGGAAAAACTAACACCTAAATCTTTCTGTTCCAGCTCTGATTTCTCTTATTTTATTTTGATGATCATTCCTACCTATGTAGGTTGGGCTCAACAAAATATTTTCGCATTCGGAAGAGAAAGTTGTTGACTGAAATTTCGTAAATAGATCTCGCCGCGACGAAAAACGTCTTTGCTTTAATGACTTCCATCCCAACTCGCGTATCATATCTGCCAGACTCTCTCCCCTATTATGTGATAATACAAAACGAGCTGCCCTTTTTTGCACCCTTTCGATGTCCTCCGTCAATCCCACCTGGTAAGGATCCCACAGCGCGCAGCAATATTCTAACAGAGGACGAACGAGTGTAGTGTAAGCTGTCTCTTTAGTGGACTTGTTGCATCTTCTAAGTGTCCTGCCAATGAAACGCAACCTTTGGCTCGCCTTCCCCACAATATTATCCAATTGAAGTTGTTCGTAATTTTTACACCCAGGTACTTAGTTGAATTGACAGCTTTGATAATTGTACTTTTTATCGAGTAATCGAATTCCAACGGATTTCTTTTGGAACTCATGTGGATCACCTTACACTTTTCGTTATTTAGCGTCAACTGCCACCTGCCTTACCATACAGCAATCTTTTCTAAAACGCTTTGCAACTGATACTGGTCTTCGGATGACCTTACTAGACGGTAAATTACAGCATTATCTGCGATCACGTAAGAGAACTGCTCAGAATGTCACCCAGGTCATTTATATAGATCAGGAACAGCAGACGTCCCAGGAAGCTTCCCTGGGGAACACCTGATATCACTTCAGTTTTACTCGATGATTTGCCGTCTATTACTTCGAACTGCGACCTTCCTGATAGGAAATCACGAATTCAGTCGCACAACTGAGACGATACCCTATAGGCCCGCAGCTTGCTTATTTCTTATTTTTTGTACAGAAATTTTTATTTTTACTTTTTACAAGGTTGCATTAAAAAATATACACAATCCTAAATTTTCCCCCTTCTACCACCAACATTTTTAATAGTGATTTTAGTAATTTAATAATTTTCAACCCCGGTCGATAACTGATCAATTATCACTTGTTCAGTTATCCCCGCCAGGTATCACTATTCGACAGATAGGTAATTGAAGAAGACGTACCAAAAGAAACAACTCGAATATCTACATCTACATCTACATTTATACTCCGCAAGCCACCCAATGGTGTGTGGCGGAGGGCACTTTACGTGCCACTGTCATTACCTCTCTTTCCTGTTCCAGTCGCGTATGGTTCGCGGGAAGAACGACTGTCTGAAAGCCTCCGTGCGCGCTCTAATCTCTCTAATTTTACATTCGTGATCTCCTCTGGAGGTATAAGTAGGGGGAAGCAATATATTCGATACCTCATCCATAAACGCACCCTCTCGAAACCTGGCGAGCAAGCTACACCGCGATGCAGAGCGCCTCTCTTGCAGAGTCTGCCACTTGAGTTTGTTAAACATCTCCGTAACCCTATCACGGTTACCAAATAACCCTGTGACGAAACGCGCCGCTCTTCTTTGGATCTTCTCTATCTCCTCCGTCAACCCGATCTGGTACGGATCCCACACTGATGAGCAATACTCAAGTATAGGTCGAACGAGTGTTTTGTAAGCCACTTCCTTTGTTGATGGACTACATTTTCTAAGGACTCTCCCAATGAATCTCAACCTGGTACCCGCCTTACCAACAATTAATTTTATATGATCATTCCACTTCAAATCGTTCCGCACGTATACTCCCAGATATTTTACAGAAGTAACTGCTACCAGTGTTTGTTCTGCTATCATATAATCATACAATAAAGGATCCTTCTTTCTATGTATTCGCAATACATTACATTTGTCTATGTTAAGGGTCAGTTGCCACTCCCTGCACCAAGTGCCTATCCGCTGCAGATCTTCCTGCATTTCGCTACAATTTTCTAATGCTGCAAATTCTCTGTATATTACAGCATCATCCGCGAAAAGCCGCATGGAACTTCGGACACTATCTACTAGGTCATATATATATATATATATATATATATATATATATATATATATATATATATATATATATATATATATATATATATATATATATATCCCTCTTTGGCCGGCCGAAGTGGCCGTGCGGTTAAAGGCGCTGCAGTCTGGAACCGCAAGACCGTTCCGGTCGCAGGTTCGAATCCTGCCTCGGGCATGGATGTTTGTATGCTAATCGGCGAGCCGTGTATCGGCTCAGTTGTTAAATCCGCGCCATCTACAGCAGAAACGCTAGAACTAATAGTGGCTGATACTGCCGGACTTCCCCCTAAGCATTTTCTCACTCCCTACATATTTTTCGGCCATTATTATTGTTTGTGTCACGAGCTCCCGCCAACAACGGCTATTGTGTTACACGTATACATTGTGTTACACGTAAACATTATTCTTATACAATAGAGATAATTTATATAGCAAAACGTTTGCCGGGCCAGCTATAACATACAAAGATTTTCAGAGGCGAAACGAATACGTCCGTCTGATAGGCTCCTTTCTCTCCCGCCATCCTTCCTATGTCACCATCTATAACACAGGTTTCTACACCTTTTTCCCCTCCGCCGGTGTGCCCCAAGGCTCCGTCCTCTCCCCCCTTCTGTACCTTTTGTACACGGCGGACATGCCGCCGCCGTCACCCCCCGTCCACCTTCTCCAGTTTGCCGATGACACCACCTTTCTTGCCTTTGCCCCCACCATACAGCGGTCCCAACACCGTCTCCAGTCCCATCTTGACCGGTTCACTGCTTGGTGCAACCAGTGGTTGCTCAAGGTCAATCCCTCCAAAACCCAGGCGATCATTGTAGGCAAAACCACCCCTTCCTTCCGCCTCCTTGATTTCTATCTCACCATCTATGGCCGTCCTATCGCCCTCACTCCCACCCTTAAGTACCTTGGCGTCACCCTCGCCCATCTCCAGACAATCCAAGCCAAGGCTCCTCAAGCTCCTTTCCGGCTGTACGTGGGGTCTGGACCCCTCCACCATCCTCCACACCTATAAATCCCTCATCCGCCCTATCCTTTGTTACGTCCATCCGGCTTGGATCTCCGCCCCCCCCCCCCTACCTTTTATAAATCCCTCCAAATCCTTGAACGCCACGCTCTCCACCTCACCTATCACATCCGTCTCCCCTCCTCCGCGCGGATCCTGTACGATCTCATCCCCTTTTACCCACCTCCTCCTTTTCCTTGAAAGGATACAGATCCTGTACACCTCCCGCAAACTTGATCCTCCTCACCCGTTAGTCTCCCCCATCCTCTCCCACCCCCGCCCGCTGCCGCGCCTGTATTCCCACGTCCCACCCGGTCTCCATCTCGCCACCCTCCTTACCCTCTCCCAAGGTGGCTTCCGCCAGCTCCCTCTCCCTGATGATGTCCTCCTCCCCTCCATCTTCCCCTCCTACCAACTTTGATCCTCCCACCCTCCTCCTGTGTTTGCTCCTCTGGGCACCCTCCCTCCCTTCTCTCCGTCTTCCCTCCCTCCTCCATTTCTCCCCACTCCTCCCCCGGCTTCCCCTCCCCTGTCTCTCTCCTCCTCCCCCCATCTCCTCACCCATTGGCATCTTTGTTCTCCCCTTTCCCCCACCTCACCCTTATTCCCCTCTTGGCAGGTCCCTGGACTCGCACACGCTAAGTGGACATTCGCGCGCCGGAGATCATCGCCATCAGTGTCTCGTGTGTGACGTCGTGTTTAGTGTTCAGTGTTCACCCTCACACTCCATCGTTCACTAGTGCCATCGTCATCTTCAGTGTTTGTGCTTCGTGTCAACAGTTTGTAGTGTGGATTGTCATCGAGTGTGAACGGCTTCATGTTTTTTTCTGTTCATGTGTCTACTGTTTTTTCCCGCCGTTTTGTTCCAAGTCATGTATCTTCTCTGTTTTTATCATTGTACTATCTTTGGCTGAAGAACGGCGTATTGTGCTGCTGCCAGCCTACCTGTTCTACGGGTTTTAAAATCACAATAAAGAAAAAAAAGCGAAACGAATTTAGCCGGGTATAGCTATTGGGTTCCATAGAATTTACATCAGGTGAATTTGGTCACCGTGACATCAAAGTAAGTTCATTATGTTTCCCAAACCATTGAAGCACGGTTCTGGCTCCAAGACTAGGACAATTACGCTGCTAAAGATAACATCACCGACGGGGGAAACATCAAGCATGACGGGATGCTAATAGAAGAATGGAATAAATACATAGCTGGACAGTGCTGAGTACTCAGCTCAGAGTAGTTGAAGCAGCATGGATTGAAACACTAGTAAAAGTCACCCAAAATGACTTCGACTCGATGGTCAACTGTGGTTCGAATCGTTGCTGGTGTCAGAGGTACTAGCTCTATGTAGTAAGTGTCACATCCTGCAGACACTTAAAACAAAACCACCTACAAATGTAATCGTGTTTTATTTCTACTATAATTAAAATTTCCTTATCTGCTGTGTTTACTGTCCTTATAATTTTAATGGCCAGCAGTGCATTTTATACTAGGTGAGCACTCAGCATTGCCCAGGTATGTATTTATTCCAGTCTTCTATTTAGTCCATCTCCTCCTTCTCCCTCTCTCTGTCAATCTGCTCCTTCATCCCCTCTCTGCTCATCTCCTCCTCCCTCATCTGTCTTACTGTCTTTATTGTCTCTCCCTCTCCCCTCTGTGTCCATCTCCTCCTCTTTTGTTTGTCCATTTCCTCTTCTCCTATAACTGTCCATCTTCTCTTTCTCTCTCTCTCTGCCGTCTCTTCCTTCCCCTTCGCTGTCTGTTAGTTTTCTCTTCCTCCTTCTCCTTTCAAGTTGTCACCCCATTAGGCAGCTGGTGCTTCTTACCCCTACAGTATTTCTTTCCAGATCGTAAATAATATATGTACCAAATTTGGTCGAATTTGTTTCACCACTATAGAATATTTTGAAGAATCAGCCTCAGTTGAGCAAATTTCTGGTCTTTACCAGGTTTCGGCTAAACTAATCTAGCCTTCTTCAGAACCATAAAATTACTATAACATGCCAGGGTAAGGCACAGTCAACATTAATTGCTAAAAATTCTTAGTTTAGAATGAGTTTTATACCCGTGGCTTCGCCTGCTTATGCAAATGTCAACCATATTTCACACATATTTACCATATTCCAGACGCATTTGTAGATATCTCACCGGTATCTCTAGCGGAATTCGGCTTGCAGTTTCAAATTGGCTTTAAGAACTATGGGACTTAACATATGAGGTCATCATTCCCTTAAAACTTAGAACTACTTAAACCTAACTAACTTAAGGACATCAAACACATCCATGCCCAAGGCAGGTTTCGAACCTGCGACCGTAGCAGTTGCAGTTTCACATTCACGATGTTCATTGTTTATGACGTCGCATGTCCTGAACTACGTTCTGCACAGCGGTAAACTGGTATATGTGGATAGTGCCTGCGAAATCTGTCGCGAATAGTTAGTATCAAATAAGTAATAAATTAAAACGTCGTGCTTCATTCTGCAGTTTTACTGCACGGAGAGTGAGATTGTAGTAATCGATAAACTTTTTTCCTTCCATCACTATGAGGAGGTCGTCAGGGAGATAAAGCCTCGTAAAAATTTGAATGTATTTGTAAAGTTTGTTACAAGTCTCAATGTGCTCCCATTCTGAAATACTGGATGACTGAAGTATGGATAAATTAGTATTATATTAATACCTTCAGCTGCTGACGGGCGTTGCCATATATCAACGGGGACAGGTGAAAATATGTGCCCCAACCGGGACTAGAACCCGGCATCTACTGCTTACATTGCAGACGTTCTATCCATCTGAGCCACCGAGGGCACAGAGGATAGTGTAACTGCACGCTCCCCGCGAGACCCATATTCTCACCTAGGATGTCCACACAGTACATTCGTAGTGTCCCACCGCAACACACTCATTACTCGTGGAAGACATTCTTACTAAGTCCCGTAAGAGTTGGGGGAATATGTGTGCATCCGCACAGAAAAAGAAGGTCATGGTCGGTATTGCCAAAACTATATACTTAGATGTCCGAAAGAACAGACACCATATCCATATAAGTATGAATATGGATATTCGCGCGCCGTGGGCTCCAATGGTTTTTCATCTCACCCCCCCCCCCCTTCACCCGTTCATTTGATAGATAGGTAGCCGGCCGGGGTGGTCAAGCTGTTCTGGGCGCTACAGTCTGGAACCGCATGACCGCTGCGGTCGCAGGTTCGAATCCTGCCTCGGGCATGGATGTATGTAATGTCCTTAGGTTATGTGATCGCTCTAAGCTTGTCGATACCAGTACCTAGGAATTTTAATTGTATATTACTGCACTGAGGATGAAGTGAGCGAAAATCGATTTTGCGGATAATAAGACAAAAAAATACGACCAATGCTGATTCTCCTTCCAATTCTATCCACTATTTGGTCGTGGTGCACAGAACACTCCATGGAGTCGCCAATCAAGTCCTTAGGTTAGTTAGGTTTAAGTAGTTTTAAGTTCTAGGGGACTGATGACCTTCGAATTTAAGTCCCATAGTGCTCAGAGCCATTTGAACCAGAGATAGGTAGTTCTTAGCTCTTCTACGATTCTTTCGAGTCAGTAGGTGATATGTGTATCAAGTTGGGTTGAAATGGATCCAGTGGTTTTGGAGGAGACGGGGAACATACGTACATACACGTACATCTATTTTTAAAATATGTGTGGATTACTCTCCAGCAGCTGCAGGACTTGTGCAAATAGAAACCCTGTTGTACAGCTGCAGTTGACGCGAAGCGTAAACATGTTGTGCCGACGACGGGCCTTGCGACCGTTTATGTGCCGTGGTGCAGGGTGGGCGCGGAGCGGCGGGCAGGTGGCCGTGGGGAGGCGGCCGGTGTTATTTACGCGGCTGGTCGCCAGGGCGGCTGGCGGCTAAAACCGGGGGGAACGGCTATCGACAGGCGGGCCGGCGCACTGGCGCGACTTGAGCCAACTTGGCCGCAGGTAACTTGGCTAATTACGGGCCGTAATGCCCGGCCGGCCGCAACAGGGCGCGCCGGCTGCGGCGGGACTTACTGCGGCCGACACCGCCAGCCCAGCCCGGCCCAGCCGCGCAGCTGCGGCGCCGCGCCGCGCCGCCTATCCGCTGCGCTGTATATCACGCCGCGGCCCGCCGCTTGCCGCCCTCGCTGTTCCTGTGCGGCGGTACCTGCCGGTCGGTATACGCTGACTGTTTGGTGCAGAATGAAAATTAGGGATCCGTTTGCTGACGGTCAGTTTGGCTTAGCGAAAGGCAGTGGTGGTGAGATGGCAGGCACAAAAAAATAATCACACTTTGATAGGGTCTACGGAAGTAGAAAAAGCGTTCCGCTACGTAAAACTGTGCTAAACGCTTGAAATCTTCAGAAAATTACTTGTGTGGTAATGGAAATGAGCGTTTGGCGTCATTGGCCGGGAGGCCCCCTGCACGGCAGGTCCGGCCGGCTTGGTGAAGGTCTTATTACATTCGACGCCACATTGGGCGACCTGCGCGCTGGATGGGGATGAACTGATGAGGAAGACAACACAACACCCAGTCCCTGAGCGGAGAAAATGCCCGACCCAGCTGGAAATCGAACCCGGCCCCTTTGGACGGCAATCCGCCACGCTCGCCACTTTTTTTTTAAACTCATTTTACCCATATAGTTCGTTGCGTTTGGTCTGGGCGGACGCCACAAGAAATCCACTCAAGTTGATCGTTGATTCCTTGAGAGTTTTTTCTTTATTATTACAGAGAGCACGCAGCCTTCTGAACGAACAAGCTGAGCTACCGTGCCGGCACCACTCAGCTATCGGGGCGGACACTTGTCTGGTAATAAATAATAAATGTCGTGTGACTAGGGCCTCCCGTCGGGTAGACCGTTCGCCGGGTGCAAGTCTTTCGATCTGACGCCACTTCGGCGACTTGCGAGTCGATGGGGATGAAATGATGATGCTTAGGACACTTTTTTTCCACTAGCTGCTTATATTTTATGACCCACCGTCTAATTTCTTATGGTGGGTCGTAT
The DNA here is from genome assembly GCF_023864275.1 of Schistocerca cancellata. NCBI lineage: Eukaryota > Metazoa > Arthropoda > Insecta > Orthoptera > Acrididae > Schistocerca > Schistocerca cancellata. The sequence continues at coordinate 167,741,709 of NC_064626.1, forward strand.
GTTGCCACTTAGCAGCTGTGACTGAGTCCGGGGTCCGGAGTGACTGAAAGTAACACCACCCCGGCTCCCTTCCCCACAAACACCGTTGCCCGTGTCCCGCCACGTGGAGGCGGGCTCTATTTGTTTAGATCCATTTGATTTCTTTTTTTGTGTGCAGCATTAGAAAAACTTATAACTAATACAAAATCAAGTAAGATATTAATAAACAAAACGAAATTAGATATTTAGAAAGAAGAAAGGGAGAGAACTGAATAGAGAAGGGATAGGTATGATATTGCCCGTCACCTGGTTGTGGGCGGCGGCCCGGGTCTTGGAATGACCCTTAAGACGCTGGCCGTCGCTCACCATGCCTTTAACATCTACCATCCTAAAAACTAACTTAACTAGAAGAGATTAGAGTACGTTAAAGCTAAAAACTAAGATTAAGACCTCCATGTCCAGCCTGATAAACTATTTACGATATCCAATAGAGAGGTAACTGATTTTGTGCTTGGCTCAGAGTTGCTAATGAAAGGGTACTTGTGGTAAAAGTAATAAGGTAATGACGCTAACGGTTTGTGTTGAGCCTACAAGGCTCCTAGTAGAGTACATCAGGCGCAAGCACCTCCCGGCCCCGCCAACAACACGACCTGAATGGTGGTTTTCCCCGATCTACCATAGGTATCCGTCAGGTTGGGCTCAAAAGAGAGGAACCACAATTAAGATCCTTCCATCCAGGACGTGCGCCGCCTCTTACCAGGGGGCGTAGGTCCCTTGAAGAGGTGCCTAACTTTAAGCTTCAGATCAGAAGTTATTAGTGTAGTGGAGGTTGACACATCACCCAGTCCCTGAACGGAGAAAATCTCCGACACAGCCGGGAATCGAACCCGGGCCCTGATGATTGACATTCTGTAGCGCTGACCATCTCTTTTTTTTTTAAATCTCATTTTGTTCACTTGCGTTCGTTGCATCTGCTCGGGGCGGATGTCGCGTGTGACATCCGTTTATGTTCGTTGTTGATCGATTAACTCAGTTTTTTTGTTACAGAGGGCACGTAGCCCTCTGACCGAACACGCTGAGCTGCCGTGCCGGCACTACTCAGCTATCGCGACTGACACTTGTGGTGACAGAAGTCGATTACGTGAAAACTAGCAAACATGCAGGATCATGACACGTATCGGTGAACATAGTGTCTAAGTTACGATTCGTAATACATGCTGTGACGTGATTGCATTGCGGGACCGAACACGTCAGAACATGTCGACAAATCATCCGCTCCATACTGTAGCTCTGAATTAGATTTCGCCTGCGTATAGGCAACCCAAGCGACACATTTCGAAAGTGGCACGCTGTCGTGCCTTCCCGGGCACTTCCTATCAGCCATATCAATGAACCGCGCCCACATATTGTCAGCTTCCGGTAGAATGTCAATCCAGAGGGCCCAGTTTTGATTCCCGGCTGGGTCGGAGATTTTCTCCGCTCAGGGACTTGGTGTTGTGTTGTCCTAATCTTCATCATACTCATCCTCATCGACGCGCAAGTCGCCGAAGTGACCTCAAATCGAAAGAGTTGCATCTGGCTAGCGGTCTACACTACGGGAGGTCCTAGTCACACGACATTTACGTTTTACCCAAATATTGGCATTCTGAAAATCACAAATAGTCAGCACATGTAATGGTAGTTAAAAACTGAGAGAGACGCAGTACCCACTGACATCTGCTTATGTTTTAGATGTCTTGTGGTTTTCGTGCAGTCATATTTTGAAACTATGGAGGTATTTTTGAATAATCCTGTAGTTATACGTCCAGGGGAAATGAGTAATGTACAATATTTACTGAGATCGAGAAGAAATAATAAGATTGGAAGACCAAATAAGTCGTCTGGTTATGACAGAACACGATTTCGGCTTTGTAGAGAGTACTCTACGTTCTGGCCTATGACTTACAGTAGCTTCCATTTATGGTGAAACTTACTCCCAGCGTTAAGTCCCAAGCAACTAGAAAAAAAAAGCACAGGTGCCTCATGTATATAACCAGGAGTAAAGAAACGAGCTGGCTGAATTATAGATCAGTATCCTTGAAATCAGTATGCTCCACAATTCTAGAATATTGAAGTTCTAATGTCCGGAAAGTGTTGGGTACAGTGTCCCACTGCGTACTGTTATCGGAGGTCTCAGTATACTGAACAGTTCACCGTATATCTGAGACGCTCCAACACTTCTTAATTAGTAGCATCCATTATGTTGTCTTTGACAGCGTATATTCGTCAGAGACAAGGATACCGCCAACAGTGCCAAAGGCAGCTGTGATAGGTCCGCTCTTCTCTTCTATATACAGGGTTTTACAAAAAGGTACGGCCAAACTTTCAGGAAACATTCCTCACACACAAAGAAAGAAAATATGTTATGTGGACATGTGTCCGGAAACGCTTACTTTCCATGTTAGAGCTCATTTTATTACTTCTCTTCAAATCACATTAATCATGGAATGGAAACACACAGCAACAGAACGTACCAGCGTGACTTCAAACACTTTGTTACAGGAAATGTTCAAAATGCCCTCCGTTAGCGAGGATACATCCATCCACTCTCCGTCGCATGGAATCCCTGATGCGCTGATGCAGCCCTGGAGAATGGCGTTTTGTATCACAGCCGTCCACAATACGAGCACGAAGAGTCTCTACATTTGGTACCGGGATTGCGTAGACAAGAGCTTTCAAATGCCCCCATAAATGAAAGTCAAGAGGGTTGAGGTCAGGAGAGCGTGGAGGCCTTGGACCTGGTCCGCCTCTACCAATCCATCGGTCACTGAATCTGTTGTTGAGAAGCGTACGAACGCTTCGACTGAAATGTGCAGCAGCTCCATCGTGCATGAACCACATGTTGTGTGGTACTTGTAAAGGCACATGTTCTAGCAGCACAGGTAGAGTATCCCGTATGAGATCATGATAACGTGCTCCATTGAACGTAGGTGGAAGAACGTGGGGGCCAAGGCATCACCAACAGTGCTAGTACTGTAGAGCAATGAGTCGCATGTCAACACAAGCATCGAAGTCAACATTACCTTCCTTCAATTGGGCCAACTGGCGGTGATTCGTGGAAGTACAGTACATACTGACGAAACTAAAATGAGCTCTAACATGGAAATTAAGCGTTTCCGGACACATGTCCACATAAAATCTTTTCTTTATTTGTGTGTGAGGAATGTTTCCTGAAAGTTTGGCAGTACCTTTTTGTAACACCCTGTATATAAACGATTTGACGAGTATGATCAGCAAAATGGTTCAAATGGCTCTGAGCACTATGGGACTTAACGTCTGGGGTCACCAGTCCCCTAGAACTACTTAAACCTAACTAACCTAAGGACATCACACACATCCATGCCCGAGGCCGGATTCGAACCTGCGACCGTAGCGGTCCCGCGGTTCGAGACTGTAGCGCCTAGAACCGCTCGGCTACTCCGGCCGGCTTGATCAGCAAACAGCGGCTGTTTGCTGATGACGCTGTAATATACGCTGTGGTATATGATGTAGAAGGATTCTGGATGATTTAGAGAGTTTGCTATTTGGTATGATGAATGGCAGCTTGCTCTACATGTAGAAAAATTTAAATTTATGTGAATGAATACGGAAAACAATCCCGTAATAGTCGAAATCGGCATTAGTGCTGAGATACTTGACACAGAGACGTTGATTAAATATATAGTCCTAGCTTTACGAAATGTCCACGGCGGCTGGCAAATCGTAAGAGGTAGAGAAAAGTTAACATTGCTGGAATGTCTGACCCGAAATATCCTGCCCACGTCAGAATCATCCTTAAGGCCCACCTCTGATAATATTCGCACAATGGACTAAACAACGCTAATAATCAAGCTGTCGACCCCACTAGTGCCCCTAAAGCTGGGTATTTTAGTATAATAATCCTGCCCTCCTAACGTATTTTGAACTCAAAATAAAATTAATAAACTCATAAATAACCAGAAGAAATCTTACTGAGATTAAATATTGTTTTCCCCAGGCTTAGTTTGTTATGGAAATGGAAACGCCGTATGGTTCAAATGGCTCTGAGCACTATGCGACTTCTGAGGTCATCAGTCGCCTAGAACTTAGAACTAATTAAACCTAACTAACCTAAGGACATCACACACATCCATGCCTGAGGCAGGATTCGAACCTGCGACAGAAGCGGTCGCTCGGCTCCAGACTGTAGCGCCTAGAACCGCCGTATGTCTAAAGCCTCCCGTCGGGTAGACAGGTCGCCTGGTGCAAGTCTTTCGAGTTGACGCCACTTTGGCGACTCGCGTGTCGATGGGGATGAAATGATGATAATAAGCACAACACAGCACCCAGTCCCTGAGCGGAGAAAATCTCCGACCCAGCCGGGAATCGAACCCGGGCCGTTAAGCATGACACTCTATCGCACTGAACACTCAGCTACCAGGGGCAGTTTTTTATTATACATAGAAATACACAGAAAGAAATTATTGGTCTAAAATGAAAAACTATCACGAAACAAAATTCATGATCACGAAAGAACCGACGGTTGACGAAGTTATTAAACTGGAATATGGTGGTCAAGTTAACATGACGCCCCCTACAAAATAATCCCAAGAAGCTTTATGCGACCAATAGATATTGAGATCGTGAGTCTGTTTTCTGGACCTTCAAGACTACATACAGTGGTTGAAATACAAGTACTGCCGGCCAGACGGACTCACTACAGTGAAGACTACGCTCCTCTAACTAAAGGTAAAGAACTGTAGATATGCTGACCGGTGTTCTGTTCAACGAGTGATGTGCAGTCTGCTCGAAGGTGCGCAACTGACAAGACCCCAATCAGGGCACCGTTGCGCTAAATTGAGTGGAGAATCACGGTAGTCGCCCGCCGAAAAACCAAAAATGTGCTCTCCAGGGGACTTACTTCGAATGCCACGAAAAATATTCACTTCCTTCGCTTCTAAACGCCATCGCTTCACGAGGAGTATCGCCAAAAATTTTCATCTCCAATTGTTAAGCGGCTCCTGCAATTCACGCCAGTAGTGTAATTATAACACCGCGGCAAAACTCTCTACTAGTTTGGGCATAAAATGTTCTCCTACTGCCTTGAAAATCTATGTGCACAACAAGTTTTGACTCGACGGTGGTCGTCTGATTTTGCTGCGACGTATCCCGCGCGTGAAGATCGTCCGGCGTTAGAAACGTTGTGGCGTGTGCTTTTGGCTCCAACGCAACACTGGCGCCAGAATAATGTACCAGAATTTTTCCCCTGCGGCAGACTACGCTCTTCTCCACAGAGCGGCAGTTTAAGTAGACGCTCGATTGTCGGAAGCGACATCGAGTTCTCGTAAAGGGGCATCACCTCCTGAGCCAGTTGTTACTTGCTGTAGCATAACGAAAGGCGCCAAGCAATGCCCTGCGGCGTACCGGTATCTCACCTGACCACCTAGAAGCCAGAAAATATGAAAAGGCGATGGACGCCGCCTCGCCCACAATCCAGTGTGGCCGTCGCTTATGTAACAGTCCGGGGTGAGCCTGCATGTGCCTTCCCAGAACGGCCACTTTATCCTTCGGCCGTGGGTCCTGTGGCACGGCTCTGTGGATGCATTTCCCTGGCGTACTCGCCGATACAAAAAGAGCCACAATTCTAAGTATCACTTCACCCCGTCGGCAAACAAAATGTCATTACATGTTATGCATTTATTTAATTACCCTGGTGGGACGCTACGTAACTGAGAGGATTATAAGGATTATTAAATTACTTAATTGTCAAAGAAGAAAGATAGCGAGCCCAAAGGTCTAGCTATCTTGTACGTTTCAAAGCAATATGAAACCGAGCGATGAAGTATGGTTGGTAGTAGAGAATTTATTTATTTATTTATTGCCAAATTATAGACCTGTTACCTGATGTTCAAAACAGGTCGTACATCTTACAATTTTCGTTTTTCATCTTTTTACAGTTTTCTTTTCTTTCGTTTTATCTACAACATTTACAAAGAATGATACTTTTCAAAATAACTGTAATTTTAGATTGAAATACAAATAAAATTCTGTTGTTTTTTAAGAAAAATATGAAAAGAAGATAGGATAGAGGAGAGATTTGTTGGTACCATCACGAATGTGACTGACGATGAATACCTGGGATTGGTTTCTTCGAGCCGTTGACCGCCAGTCACGCACACACACACACACACACACACACACACACACACAAATGGTTATTAGTAGTGAAATAATTTTGCTTATCCTATTTATTACTAATCCTATGTATTAACTACTTTAGGTGCCCATCCACAGCATTTGGTGTTTTCTTGGCTAGATCGCCAGCACTTTTGCTTATTTACTGTCACATCTCTGCTTCCTCCTCCTGTTCCTCATCGTTGTCAGTATTTTCGCTGACACTGTGGGTATCGCTGTCCATCCTCTGGAGTTTGTTGTTACGCTGCACATAGGCATGTCTGGCTCAAAATTGTTCAAATGGCTCTGAGCACTATGGGACTCAACTGCTGAGGTCAGTAGTCCCCTAGAACTCAGAACTAGTTCAACCTAACTAACCTAAGGACATCACAAACATCCATGCCCAAGGCAGGATTCGAACCTGCGACCGTAGCGGTCTTGCGGTTTCAGACTGCAGCGCCTTTAACCGCACGGCCACTTCGGCCGACATAGGCATGTCTGTAATGTCATGTCCACATGTACTCTTCATGTGTTGTTTTTGAAATACTGTTTGTCAGTGCGTTTAATTGTGCCCATTGCTCTTCGTCTCTTATTGCTGTGTATATATCTGTGTCTGTATCTGTGTAGTCTAAGTGTAGTGTATGTCTATTGTTCGCGTATTGCCCGCAGAAAAAGACAGTGTGTTCTGGGGAACTTTCTTCCCCATGTGCATGTAGGTGTCTGCCTCAGACTCACGCGGTTTAAGTGCGTGAGATAAGGTCCGTGTCCGGTTAAGAAATGTACCATACCGCGGCTGGGATTATTATGTCTCATTCTCAACTGCTCCCTTATGTCAGGGAGGGAGTCGTGCAGTCTACATCCCTTATCACTTACATCCCGCTCACCTTGATATGTATCCAAACACTAATTTTTAAGGTGACGTAAGTACGGGGAAAAGGGTGGTGCCACCCCGCTTTCCATTGTTGCCAAATTTATTCAAGATGGTAGCGATGACGTCATCCAAGATGGCGGCTTTTGGCGGGAAAATAGGTCAATTGTGCTACGTCCACTAACCGAACCTCAAGAAAAAATGGCGGCAGTTTTGAATTTTGGCGGGAAAGTAGCCCAATTGTGCTATGTCCACTAACCTAAGCCTCCAGAAAAAAAAAATGGCGGGAAGTTTGAATTCCAACAGGATAATCTATGCAAAGACCGTACTTGTCTTTATTATTATTGATTATCATTCATTAACATTCATTATCATTCATTATCATTTATTATCATTTATTATTATTTATTATCATTTATTATTAGTTATTATTATTGACCTATCTCCACTAGAAAATTCGCTCCAAATTCAAATTCCAACATGATAATGGCTGAAAAACCTTACTTATGTTTATTATTCATTATTATTTACTAACATTCATTATCATTCATTATCATTCATTGTGATTTATTATCATTCATTATCATTAATAATCATTTATTGTCATTTATTATTATTTATTATCATTTATTACTATTTATTATTATTGACCTGCCTCCAGTAGAAAATTCCCTCCAAATTCTAATTCCAACATGATAATGGCTGCAAAACCTTACTTTTGTCTATTATTCATTATTATTTATTAACATTCATTATCATTCATTGTCATTTATTATCATTCATTATCATTTATTATTATAGGCCTACCTCCACTAGAAAATTGCCCCAGATTCAAATTCCAACACGATATTCTCTCGAAAACTGTACTTCTATTTATTATTATCTTTTATAATTTAGTCAAGATGTCCGATTTTCTCGGCGCGAAAGCCATTTACCTTACATCCACAAAAAAATCTATCACAAGTTCAAATCCCAACACCATAATTGATCACATCTACGAGCTTTCTCCGTCACTTATCTTTTTTCACTGGTAGCCTATCATAATCGCGTCAAATAATAAACTGCACTTATAGTATCGTAATTCACGTCCTTTGATTTTGCAGGGGGGAAGGGGCTGAAGACTTTATTTCAAGCTGTACGGTCATCACTTGTTCTCCAACACAGTCAGCACACATTTCTTTAATATCGCAGTGCACTCACCACGACGTCCGCGCTCCAACTGAATTAGTTCAAATCCTTGCCACCCCCTGGCCAGCGTGCGGAGACACTGCCTACGCCTCTCACATGAGGCGGGAGGCCACTAACACGGGGGGCGAGCCCAGCGATCGCTCCCACGTCGTAAACATGTTCTCGCTGGACACGCTGGAACTTGTCGAGTTTCAAGTCACAGTGGCCCCTTGTCCGCTCACCACGTCTATTCGTCGCCTCCGCACATTTCCCACCAAAATTGTCTGCCTCGGATCTGAATCACACAATGGTCGACCGTTCCCTGAGCAAGTCCGAACCTCCAGATACCGACCTCACACAGCCGTTCGCCACATGTCCTAGTGCGATCGAGAACGCAGTACTACACTTTTGACGGCAAAGTTTGCTCGACAGTGGAATCCGCCATGACTATACGAGGTGCATTCAAGTTCTAAGGCCTCCGATTTTTTTTCTCCGGACTGGAAAGAGATAGAAATATGCGCATTGTTTTAAAATGAGGCCGCGTTCATTGTCAATACGTCCCAGAGATGGCAACACCGTACGGCAGATGGAATTTTACCACCAGTGGCGAGAATGAGAACTGTTTTAAATACTTAAAATGGCGACGTTTTCCTTACTTGAACAGCGTGCAATCATTCGTTTTCTGAATTTGCGTGGTGTGAAACCAATTGAAATTTATCGACAGTTGAAGGAGACATGTGGTGATGGAGTTATGGATGTGTCGAAAGTGCGTTCGTGGGTGCAACAGTTTAATGAAGGCAGAACATCGTGTGACAACAAACCGAAACAACCTTGGGCTCGCACAAGCTGGTCTGACGACATGATCGAGAAAGTGGAGAGAATTGTTTTGGGGGATCGCCGAAAGACTGTTGAACAGATCGCCTCCAGAGTTGCCATTTCTGTGGGTTTTGTGCACACAATCCTGCATGACGACCTGAAAATGCGAAAAGTGTCATCCAGGTGGGTGCCACGAATGCTGACGGACGACCACACGGCTGCCCGTGTGGCATGTTGCCGAGCAATGTTGACGCGCAACGACAACATGAATGGGACTTTCTTTTCGTCGGTTGTGACAATGGATGAGACGTGGATGCCATTTTTCAATCCAGAAACAAAGCGCCAGTCAGCTCAATGGAAGCACACAGATTCACCGCCACCAAAAAAATTTTGGGTAACCGCCAGTGCTGAAAAAATGATGGTGTCCATGTTCTGGGACAGCGAGGGCGTAATCCTTACCCATTGCGTTCCAAAGGGCACTACGGTAACAGGTGCATCCTACGAAAATGTTTTGAAGAACAAATTCCTTCCTGCACTGCAACAAAAACGTCCAGGAAGGGCTGCGCGTGTGCTGTTTCACCAAGACAACGCACCCGCACATCGAGCTAACGTTACGCAACAGTTTTTTAGTGATAACAACTTTGAAGTGATTCCTCATGCTCCCTACTCACCTGACCTGGCTCCTAGTGACTTTTGGCTTTTTCCATCAGTGAAATACACTCTCCGTGGCCGTGCTGCTATTGCCTCAGCGATTTTCCAGTGGTCAAAACAGACTCCTAAAGAAGCCTTCTCCGCTGCCATGGAATCATGGCGTCAGCGTTGTGAAAAATGTGTACGTCTGCAGGGCTATTACGTCGAGAAGTAACGCCAGTTTCATCGATTTCGGGTGAGTAGTTAATTAGAAAAAAAAATCCGATGCCTTGGTACTTGAATGCACCTCGTATAACAGTACGTTCGGTCCGCACTAGAACGCTCGCTAATTGCCTTGCTCTCGCGTGCGCGTAATAACTGTAGAATCGCTGCGCCGCTACCCCGTTTACGTCACACACCCTCCATACACGCGATGGGCATAGCCTTCTGTAAATACCTGGAAAATGACTCTTTATTTCAGACATTACTGTCATGCAGGTGTGTCCCACTTGACTTCTCCATGCTCACACATCGAAACTCCAGAGCACAGCTGACGTACGCGCGGCCGGCTGAACCCGCTCCATCCGCAGCTCGCTGGCCAGCTAACGTCAAGCGACCAGCAGTACCCGCACAGCAGCGCTCGCCTCAGAGTCCGCCGACGTAAACATCTTACCGCGCCCGCGAGTACTTAACGCTGGACAGGATGGAACCTGTCGACCTCGTGCTGGACAAAAGACACGTGCAACCCCAAATTTACTTTTCTGAACAGGTTCGAACCTGCCGATACCTACCTCACACAACTGACCGAGATGTTTGGAAAGTTCTATCACGTGACACGCTAAAAGCTATATCGGTACTGAAGTTCGCAAATTCTCAGCACCGACGGACAGTAACCGACACGCTTGCTCTGTCCAAACCACCCTCACGCCACATACCGCCCCACCAGCACGTGTAATGGAGCACAAAGGACGCCGTCAGCCCCATAAACTTTGCAATTCAAGACAGATAGACAGGAACCGACACGCTCGAACTGGAATGTTTTTTCTACCGAGTTGGAGTCTGTGTAAACGCACGCCTCGTGGAGACATACATAAAACAGATCAAGCACTCTCCGAATGTGGATGTGACTGGATACGCGTGGGTTACATTTACAGACAATTTTAGAACACAGAACGATAGGGTATGCCGCGGTCGCATGGATGGATGTGACATAAAATCGAAAGAAATGTGAAAACTGATTAGCGCATAGGTATAAACTAACCTAATATACACCGAAATGCGCTGAAAATGAGGACGTACTTGCTTATCTCCTGTTTTGCAGGGAGTAATTTGTACATGGATTCAAGTATGCTGTAACAAGAGGAATGTAGGAAAACGATGACATCGAAGGGAGTGGACTAAGGAAGGTAGTCAATTTTTTCTCGTTGAGTTCGTATTATAGTGTATGTCTACTGAGGCAGCAGTGATACAAGCGAGTTGAATACTATATTTGATGCTTTTGAGGAGGACAGAGAATCATTCACGTCTAAACTTACTCACCTCTGTGTTTAAGGATAACAGAGAGTGTATGGGATGACCGATTGAGACAGAGCTGTAACTAGGTAGGATTTAAACGTTGACTCATTTATCCTGGAGAAAGACAAGTTGCTGAAGGTCGATTTTTTTCCAGTGTTCTATCTGGATGCTTTAGTCACGTGATATAGCCTGCGTTCTAGCCATATGCAGCTACAGTGCTTTACACATGATAGAGTGGATGATTTACGTAAATATGTGTTGAACTGCGTTGTGAATAAATATCACTCCGTTCTTGTTCTTCTTAACTGTATGCTATTAAATTAAGGCACTTTGAGATCTGTTACTATAGATCGATATAGTGTATAAGCTCCAATACTTGGGTGCATCTCGAGAAATGTGGTGCACTTGGAGGGGTTAGGCTTAGGAAAGCTCTATTCAGACAAGAGAGGTGAAGAGTAGCTATATTCCTCTGGTCGGTTGAGGATTAATTGGGTAGCGACGTTGCTGGGTAGAGTGGTCAATGCCGAAGTGAGGACGGTCTTTTAACGTAAGAGGGCGAGATTGTTCTGTGACCGCTATAGGCAGAGAGATTGATCGAGTACTGTGCACCAGGTCTTAGAAATATGTATATCGTTGTCTGGTATACTTTGGTCGTTTTTATGTGTTCGAGAATTAAGAGTGAATGGAAGTACTGAGCAGTCATCTATCAATGCTCGCAGTGATACTTGCAAAGTAGAGGAGGTATGGTTTAGCTATGACATTGAAATTATGAAAACATGCTGTCACATGATTGGCCAAAGTGCTTTATTATGAGGACAAGGTGCGCGTCGGAATATGGTTATCATTGGTTTGTGTTTAAGTATATAATATTAAATGCCCTATCCTCAGTGAGAGGGGTGTGTATGTCGGTAAAAGTATTTGCTTATTTGACAACATTATGCGTAATTTAGTACATTTAGTACATTTAAGTGTTCACCGAATATGACTGTCTGTGGAAAAAGGAATTAGTATGTTCTATTGAGCTGGATTGTATGTGGGGGTGTAAATACTTGTTCAAAATTATTATAACCGGGTGGGTGGCATTTAAGTACAAGAAGTTCTGTGAAAGCGTGTGTAGAAGGAGTGAGCGAGTGGATGACACGACTCATCTACTACTGTATCATTAGGACATGTAAATAAATGTCGGATAATCTAAATTAAGGTCATTTTTTTTCTTTTTAATCATATGTATGACTTCTGCTTGGAGTTATGTTTGTCTATTTGTTCTAAATGAATACTCATCTTTGCTTAGAAAGTGAGTTTTGACAGAATTTTCGGCGCAGCGTGAATGACGACGGGTTCGCTGGCTGGGGGAGACACTGTTTACATGTCGAGTTGGAGCTGCAGGGGAGGACAGAGATCTGCGCTATTCAGGAATCCGTCTGTGCAGTGTATGTCGTTAGACAGTAGCTGCAGAGCAGGTATAGAGAGAGAGCCCCCTACGGCATGCTGGTCCTGGGGCTTAGTGGACGGCTGTTTAGATGGACAGGTATGTGGCTTTGACATGCCGCCGGCGGCGCTTGAATTTCAGGCGAATGGTCAAGACAAGGTCCTGTTGCAGCAACTGAGGTCATTCTGCTTGTAGACAGGCTGCAGAAGGTAACTGATATGTCTTTCTCCGACTTAGATTGCATATATCAGATGCGCAAAGATCTGGAAATGGTATCAGCTGAACGATGTGTAGGGTGTGACTAAAGCCAAGTTGGAATTTTAATGTAGCATGTAGGTTCGGGAAAGGTGACACATTTCGCACTGGGTGCAGCCGTCTTGAATAATGGTAATTGCGTAATCAACTGACTTGATGACAGAGCGCTCTGGTGGTTGTCATAGGAGCTAAACACAGTTGAACTTGGAGCCATTTTTGTTAGGTAACATGATACAAATAATAATAAACAATAAATCATTAAAAATAATAATAAATGATCATAAATGATAATAAATAACTGGAGCAGCTGTCCGAATGCAGAGACCTGTTGGAGTGTATGGATCTGTAAGAGTGAACTTTGATGTCCTCTAGACGACCGAATAGCGAAGTAATATTATGTGTTGGGCGGCTTTGGTGATCAAGTCAGAATTTGAGAAGATGATTGATTTGGGTTGGAGTGTTATTAGATGGGATGTAAATTGTTCCGTTGACTACTTCTGCACATTTGCTTCCTTTATTTAGCTGAGTGAAGATCGATTGTGGTGTGTTGGATACATGCTTGTCTGTTCTCTAGACCTGGGACAGACCTTAGTTGACGTGTAAATTACAGCCAAGAACTCGAAAATGTTACATGACTGAGACAGATATTCGAGAGTGGAAATATCATTTTGCGTATGTTCGTTTCTAGTTAGTCAGTTGTTTACAGCATACTGCACATAGATAAAGTTCGGCGTTTGTAGAGAATTAATTTGAAGTCTATATCTTGGGAATTATGATGAACTATTGATCGGTAGGGTGTAGCATAGTGCATGATATTGAGAAGTACAGCTAAAGTGGTGTAATATTATGGAGAAAGTACATGTGTTCTTGCAGTCTATGAGTCTGAGAATGTTTGTAGAAAAGCGAACAGATAAGGAAGGAGAGACAGTAAGGCGTTTGTGCTGAGGAGGGGATGATACTGAATTTGTAAAAAGAGTTCTGAGAGGGTGACTTATGTCCGCTGATGTAAGAGGGAAGATTAGCTCTGAGTGTCGGGTCTGTAGAGAGAACAGGTTGACGGTGCTTTCCTAGGATTGGGGAGCATTGCTGTGTATAGACGCTGTAGGCATAGGATTTTTTTTCGCATGCTGTAGAGATATACTGGATAAATGCACTGTTTTGTGTCCAATGTGTATATACTGTATTGTGAAGTTAATGTGGTTTACATTGTGTAGCGTTTGTATATACTGCACTGTAAAGTTAATATTAATTATGTTATGTGACGAGTAGAGAGGAAGTTGAAAGGACGGTAGGGATATTTCCACAGTAACAGCGGTCAAGAGAATGTATTTCCGATACTTAGCTCATTGTGGAATGCCAATCAAATGAGACCGCGATCGTAAGATTTAATTGTATAAGTATAATGAGATCAACGACTTCGGTAATCGAGAGTGCGAATATAATTTTATGGTCTGTTTGTTTCTAGTTATTCAGTGGTTTAAAGGATGTTGTACTTAGAAAAAAAATTGGTGTGTTCTTGTAGTCTATGAGTCTGGATAAGTTTGTAGAAAAGAAGCGAGCGTTGGGTAATTTCCAGTCTGCTTTGTGCAACAGCAAGTGTCTGGTGTGTGATTTGGTCATTGTGTTCTGAGTGTGAGTTAGTGTGTATGTTATTATGATCACTACTGGTTATGTTGTCGTGTACAGTCCAGTTTGTTACGTATGCCATTACTGCATTATTTGCTAACGTAAAGACGATATTACTGCTCGTACCATCGAACCCTGCATATGTTGGTATAGGTCCTTCCGTATTTCTTACATGTAATCGTGTTTCTTGTATTAGATCGGTGATTATGCGTCCTCTGTCGTCTGTTCCGTCTGAGATACAGAGGGTCGATCTTGAATTAATGTCAGCACTTATCACTAATTTTTTGCCTCTGGCATACATTACTAGGTATCTGATGTAGTCTGCGTACGGCTGTATTTGATGGCTGTATTGGGCGTACATGGATGCAATAACCCGTGTGACGTTCCCGTTAGTTATCTCTATGGTAACCAAGTGTTGATTGCATAACTGTGTTACCTTAATTATGTTATAAGTTCTATTTAGAATTACTATTGCAGCCTTACCGTCGTTGCTGCGTGTTATTGTGGTAGCATGTTTTGGTGGACATAGCAGTTGCCCATTTCTATTATAAGGTTCTTCTAAGCACATGATGTCTGCCTGCAAGTCTTGTGCTATTTTAGGTATGTTCCACGCTGACTGTGGTACTGTTTTTTGTATTATGTTGTAAGATATTCATTTTTTGTCTATGTGTTCTGGGTGTTTTACGTGTACAAAACATTTACTGCCAGTCTATGAGTAATCGAAATATGTTCGTCCGTGTGCTCTTACATGATCTATATATATTCTGACCTACGCAGACAGACCTGGAGCTTGAAATCGAGCAGCGGCTCTGCTGATGTAGGAATATTTTCTTTCCTTAGGATGATTCTGTCTTTTTGGTAGTAGAGAAGGCGAATTGTCAACTTTGGCTTCTTCAGAGAGTTTTAAAAAAGTGTAGCTAATCTGTAAATAAGTCGGCGTACAGAAGCGTAGCGCGAACCCTTCTTGAGTGCTGCTCGAGTGTTTGGGTCCCCGCTGGGTCAGGTTAAATGAAGACATCAACATCGAGGCATTTCATAGGTGTGCTGCTAGGTTTTTTACCCATAGATTCAATCAGCACGCGAGGACACTTCATGAACATAAATGGGAATCCCTGGAGGGAAGGCGACATTCATTTCATGAAACACAATTGAAAAAATTTAGAGATCAGCCATTTGCAGCTGACTGCAGAACTATTCTACTGTATGAAACGTCCCCTTAGAACAATTATACATGACTGTGCTTAAACTGACACACAATATTTTTAGCGCAACGCAATCTGACTTTCAAAAATCCCTACAAAAGAATGGCCCTGACCAACATTAACCTATACGTTTCACAAATCACTTACCTCACCAAAAATCTTCGTTACTCGAACTACTGCAATACAGCGAGCGCCACAACTGCCAGCTTAATAAAAGATTCAAACTACGGAAGGCACTAACTACTGATAGGCATAGTTAGCAAATGAAAGATTTTGATAGAGAACAATCAATGTATTTACCTTAATAGTGTTGAAAAGTCATAATATACATAACAGTTCATGACATCCAGTCTTACAAATTTCAAAACTCCGCCATCTCTCTCCCCACATCCACCACTGCTGGCGGCTCACCCCCAACTGCGGAACGCTACGCGCTGTTCACGTCCAGCTGCCCAACACTACAATGGCAGACAACAATGCAAACTAGCCACAGACTGCACACAGCACAGCCAGTGATTTTCATACAGAGAGCGCTACGTGGCGGCGGCGTTACCAATATAAGAACCTAAACAGCCTACTTACAACTGTTGCCAACGTTCATTTCGAGTGAGGATCATGAAGACAAGATTAGAGAAACTATAGCTTGTACGGCGGCATATCAGCAGTTGTTTCTTCCTTGCTCTATTTGCTAGTGGAATATGAAAGAAAATTAGCCGCGCGGAGTGGCTGCGCGGTTAGAGGCAACATGTCGCTAATCGTGCGGCCCCTCCCGCCGAGGGTTCGAGTCCTCCCTCGGGTATGGGTGTGAGTGTTGCCCTTAGCGTTAAGTTAGTTTAAGTAGTGTGTAAGTCTAGGGACCGATGACCTCAGCAGTTTGGTCCCTCAGGAATTTACATACATCTGAACATTTGAAAGAAAATTACTTGTAGTGGTACAGCTCTGGCGGATTGCGGAACATGCATGTAGATGTAGATGTAGAAGACAGAAGTGCTCAGATTAAAATGAGCGTGAGGCAAAAATGCAGTTGTTTTTCTTCTGTTATCAAACCTGTGTATCGAAGAAGGAAATAAAAGGAAGTTTCAGAAGTGTTACAAAATTTATTGGTGAAAGGATATCAACAATGAGTTTCGCTGATGATGTTGTTATCGTTTGCTGAAAGCGAGGATGAATTACAGGGTATGTTGAATGAACTGAACAATTTGTATTATATTGTGTTGTATGTTAACTGGGAGCCTAGAAACGACGGAGAGGCTCCGTCCCCGCCGCAATCGCATTGGTCCACAACCCCACGATGACTACCGCAGTCCACTTCACCCCTCCGCCGCCCCACGCCGAACCATTCTTTCAGGGTTATTGTGCGGTTCGGCCCCAGATGAAGCCCCAACCCTCAGGGAACGTCTCACACCGGACGAGTGTAACCCCTATGTTTGCGTGGTAGGGTAATGGTGGTGTACGCGTATGGGGAGAACTTGTTTGCGGAGCAATCGCCGACATAGTGTAGATGAGGCGGAATAAGGGGAACCAGCCAGCATTCGCCGAGGCAGATGGAAACCGCCTAAAAGCCATCCACAGACTGGCCGGCTCATCGGACCTCGACACAATTTCGCCGGGCGGATTCGTGCCGGTGACCAGGCACTCCTTCTCGATCCGGAAACCGTGCGTTAGACCGCACGGCTAACGGGGCGGGCTCTGAGCAATTTACTGACCACAGAATAAACCAACGAAAAATCAAAGTTTAGAGGAGTGGCAGAAATGAGACGTGTAACATCGAAGTTCGGTATCATACAGGACACGAATGAAGGAACTTCGAAGCAAAGTTACACATGACGAATGAACGAAGGAGGACATAAGAACCAGACTAGCATAGCCAAAAATAGCAATCATCGGTTAAAAAAGAATTACTGCTATCAAAGACAAGCATTAACTTGCGATATAAATTTGTGAGAACGTTAGGCTGCAGAACGGCATCATACGTAAGTTAATCACAGGCTGTGCAAAAAGTGCAAAAGATGAGAATAAAAGCGTTACAGAATGTTGACGGAAATTAATTGGACGGATAAGGTAAGAAATGCGTCGGTTCTCTGCAGAATTGTCAAGAAAAGGAATATTTTGGAAACATTGACTGGAAAAAAGGACAGAAAGCAATTTCATGTGATACATGAAAGATTATTGTCGCAGTAGAAGCTAAGTAGAGACGTGGTGTATTGGTTATGATAGTAGACTGCTGCATGGAGGATCGTGAGTCAAAACTCACCAGAATTGTAAAATTTTAGTTTCTATATTCGGTTTGAGTACATTCTAGAAGTATCCACAAATGTCAAAAATCATTGTACTGGAATGTTCTGTAACTGTATATATACCGTATGCATTCTGGCCGGAGGTAGTTCGCTCCGTGCTCTTGTATGTGCTAGTGCTGAATAAACCTTCGTTAAGTGAAGTTAGTGTTCGTCATTCAGCTTCTTACACCTTCTTCTACGTGACATTGTTCTGGTGGGGGTGCTGGGTATTGGAACTTGTGATACCGCGCATTATCTACGACACAGTGGCTCCCATCAGGTCATGACAGAGCCGCCGTTTACGTGGCGAGAAACACGAATTCGAGTCATATTCAACAGATCGCAATCTACAGGAGGCAGAAGAAGAACAGGACGTTACGATGACACTAACTCTGTCCCACCACATGAGACATCCTTCTGGGTTCTCTGGTGACGATGGCCAAGATCCAAACAAGTGGCTGAAGGTATACGAGCGCATAGCGAAATTTAACAAATGGGATGACTCCGTGTGTTTCTCTAACGTATTTTTCTACTTGGAGGGGACTGCCAAGCAATGGTATGAGAACAAGGAGAATTTCACAAGCTGGGAAGTATTCCAGGCGGAACCGAACAAGAATTTCGGCGACACACAACGACAGAAGAGCAAGGCTGAAGATAAAGTGCAGGGCACAGCGTCCAGGAGGAACTACAGCATCCTACACTCAAGACGTCTTGGAACTGTGTGAAACAGCGGATCCTAGAATGAAGGAGGAAGATAAGGTTGCACATCTCCTGAAGGGTGTTGTTGAGGACATGTATTGAGCCTTACTCCTGAAAGAGGTTTCGACAGCAGATGACTTCAGAAAATGGTGCCAGCATATCGAGACAATGCATCAAAAGAGAATTACACGCAAGAAGTTGAACGGCTTTCAAACGTCGTATCGATGTCTGTGATGGAGGAAGCAGCTGATTTCACAAGTGTTCTTCGACAGATAGTGAGAGAGGAAGTTCAGAAGGCGCTTGGATGGGACGGCGAGCAAAAAACCGAGACCCTTCAAGAGGTCATAAGGGACGAAATGGAACAGACATTGAACCCTATCTCTCATCCCTCATTTCCCTTTAAAACGGTGAAAAAGTCGACAGCCAGGCCGAGTTACGTTCCTACAATGCAGCATGAGGAACCTCTTTGTGCACCAAGGATGACTGACGTCTGGAGGACCCAGGATAACCAACCAATATGTTTGCACTGTGGACGACCGTTACATGTGGTGCGCTATTGTCGAGAAAGGCGGCGGATATTCGGTGACGCCCGAGCCAGAAGACAGCAGACCGATCTTAGCCGACGCCAACTGCAGGACGACGATGATAAGCAAGGAGATGTGGGTGCAGGACGACCGTAGGTCACCGTCGCCGTAAGCTAGCCGCTGGAGAGGACGCTCCCTAACACGCCTATCAAGGTATATTTCTTTTGAAAATCTGATAGAATGTGCCTGGTTAATTAAATTTTATTCATGAACTTGGGTAGTACTTGTTTGCTGATGTTAGCCAGAGATTCACTGGTGCATGATCAATACCTGAACATTCGTTTCTTCTTAGTCCATGTAAAACATTTTGAAACTTGGAAAAAATTATTCTAACTGTCCCCCATCTACTTCCACAATATGCTGCTTTTTAATTGACCTAATTTATCCAGGGAACTATAAATTATCTCAAAGTATTACTTCTATCTTCTCATCTTATTCCATTACTCACTACCTTTTCCTTTTCTAACAATGTGCTCCTTATTCTGTGATCCTTATAGCGACTGTTAACAAGTCCGAGCGCAGGATCTACATTACCTTCATTCAATATTGTGTCTTTCCCACAACTTTCTTCCTCCATAAATTTTCTTTAGTTTTTTTCTACATTTATAGTTCATTTCATTTCTGACAAATTTGAAATGTTGCTATTTATTTCCAATATTATTATATTTTCGTCATTTCTATATTAATTTCAATTTCTCGTGCGTATTTCAATTCTTTTTGTCTTAGTAATATTTCACCTGAACTTACAACACCTCTTTTAAAATGATTGCATTAGTTCTCGAGACCACTAGCTCCTGGAAGTGCTGTTATTCCTTTTGTCACACGTGATCTTGTCATACGAGTTGAACAATGTTTCCAGTGACCGCACATAAATAAAATAAACAAACGAATAAGATAGTTCTCTTCATATTATGTGATTTGTGTGATGTTCTATTATTAGTAGAGTATAATATCCAACTTTTGTACGCATAAGACGTGAAGAGGTCATTTGTAATGAACTAAGAGCTACATCTGTAGCCTTCAAAATTTATTCATCGTACAGAGTGATCGATGGACAATTGAGCCGTATTTGGGAGCATCTGATACATTCTTCCGTTGTTAATTGCTCCTGTAACACTGGTATAGGTTTAAAAAATATATAGGGGAAGGCGGGGCAGGTGGGTAAGACGGGGAAAGGCTATAAACTACAGTTAGGGTATTGCCATCTGTGGATAGCTACGTCAACATCATCAGTACACAGGTCCCTGTGTGTTGACATTGCTGAAACTTAGTTTCGCGGCGGTTTCTGTGAGCTTTGCAAGGTACGTGCAATTGTTATACTGATTTGCAATATTTTACACCTTTCGAGGTCCTAAAACATGTGTTTCGTGAACGTTTGTCCAGACTGTATATATAGCACTGAATAGTACATCTTATTAACAGTAAACTGCTGTGTCAGTAGTCAATGTTCACTATATAGTGTTCATGTAGGCGTAATATAACCTGACAGCATGGTAGGGGGCAAGACGGGGTGGGGCAAGATGGGGAGCTTCCCCGTTTTGCCCCTACTATTTGTCCAACCATTACGTTCTTATCGCCTCGCTGCGGGTTTTGAAAACGTTGAATACAACTGTAAATAGAATGGTATTCGTTATTCCAACACTTTCCTAATTAATTACAAAGTATGCCTTTGGCTATATGGTGAATAAAAATACACAAAACGTTCAAAGTCAGTATTCTTGCTATGCTTTAACGACTGACTATTGGAAATATGGTATTTACTATATAATATAGGTTACCAGGAATGATCTGACTCAATAGTACGTTCCTGTTTTATTTCAAATGGTTTGCAAGTATCGGCGACAAACGTCTAGGCAAGATTGGTCATTGGAGTCAATGGAAGGCGCTGTAAATGCTGTTATGGAAGGTCATATGGGTTCTTTCATGGCTGCTCGACAGTTCAACGTGCCACAAAAATATGTGTTTCAGCGTCGGGGTGCCCACGACACTTGTGCAGGGACAGAAAGTGATGATGACGAGGCTGCCCACACTTGTGTACTATGTGAAAGTAAGAGGCCGAAATAAAACGTACTGCCTGATTCTACATTTCGCAGAACCATGTTTCGAAACCTTATCGTCACATGATTTCGTTATTCCACTCCTTATTTAAGCTTTAGAGATGAATTCATGCTAGTTCCCCGTCTTACCCTGCATATGGGGCAAGACGGGGAATTGCTAGTTTATGCTTCTAATCGAGATATTTCTAACTAAATGTAATACGTTTGCAGGTTTCTTTGCATGCTATTGTAATTCAATGGTTAGGTAAACAAGTGATAATCAAACCTACTTGAATTCGTTTATTTTTGTCCCTTTTGTAAGGATTTAAAGTTAGCTTCCCCATCTTGCCCCGCCTTCCCCTATATTGTGCCGAATACTGTATTCCGAAACTAGTAGAAAGCGTTATTCGTTACAAGTGGCACATTATTAGTCACGATTGACATCTACGTAGCCCATTATGGCTATAACCGGGAACTAAAATTACAAGTAGTCATCCCTAAATACGTTTTGAATCATCATCAAATTTTGTAAGTTACATAATTAAGCGCAAGAGAATCAAGAAAGAATAGTCAGTCAAGGTTTAAAATTGAGTTTTTATTTATTTAATTTGTGACGCATATAACTCGCACAGGAGCATCATCAGACATCTGGAGGAAAAACAGGTTCCCGCAGTACAAATTTATGAGCCAGGAATAATAAATAAAAACCATTTTGCAACCGAGACTGCCTATTCATTCTTGAACATCTCAAGAGGTTGCTGCGCCATAAACCGAAACATAGAGTGGTGTGATTTTAATTATGTGTATATTTTCTTTGTCGGAGATCCATTGGATCTCCCTGCATTGTAGTATCTGTCTATTGAGAGTTAAATATTTCGTTGGTATAATCTAGGAAAGGGTGTTAGGACTTAGTTCCTAGACCACAACAAGCAATTTGTGGAGATCGCTCAGTGAGTTAACGCTCCCAGTGGTCTCATCTCCATAGCTAATTGTACGTGCGTTGTTTCTCCGGTGCAGGCTACTTGTGCAAGAAGTTGACCGTTACAACAGGGCAGCAGTATTGTGATGCACAAAATGAAGATACGGCTCACAGTAACTACCTATGCGGGTGAAAAGAACGGAAGAAAACAAGGCCGCATATTTGCATGATGTCTTTGTCTGGGTGATAGGAAGGGCTTGACAGAGATAGCAAGGAATGCCCTCATCAGGATTTTTAGGCGTATGACTTGCAAATTTCTGAATAATACAGAACTTGTGTGAGCGCGCCGATATAGTCTGGAACTGAAAAATCGGATCCATTTCTTCAGGGAATGATTTTCTTAAACGAAGTTGCCTCCTCTAGTGTTTCACAAATACAAATCTGGAAATATTCACTGGGTATTAGAGATGAATTTTAGGAGACAGTTCAGTGTAGTTCAGGCCTAAATTTCCTAAAACTGAAACGTCACCAAGCACCAGTTTACGTCGAAATACTGCCTTGGTGATCAGATGCCGCATTCGTCGAAACAAGGGCGATGTATACACATTTTCTGTGGGATCAATATCGTGAGGTTTAGTGGGCCAGTCGAGGAGCGAATGGGTGCCTCAACGTTCGTCAAACCTGGAATGTATGCATGCATGCCTTTAAAGGCAGCTGTTTCCTTTTAACAGCAACAAGCTCAGTATGAAAATGTAAAAGAAAGAGCAGCACTTGATCACCGAGAATAATAAAATCAACATTCTGGTTCATGGTCTCGATAAGCTGAATGGGTGAGTTTTAACCACGGTACGAAAAACAAAATACAAACAAATACACAAAAATACAACAGAACCTCCACACACTATGGATAAAAGGTCTAATTAGGCTGTCGAATCACTTGACGCTAATCTCTCGATCCGACGGTTCAAAAAATGGTTCAAATGGCTCAGAGCACTATGGGACTTAACATCTCTGGTCATCAGTCCCCTAGAACCTAGAACTACTTAAACCTAACTAACCTAAGGACATCACACAACACCCAGTCATCACGAGGCAGAGAAAATCCCTGACCCCGCCGGGAATAGAACCCGGAAACCCGGTCTTGATCCAACGGACCACAACGCATGTCCATAACCAACTAGTCCAGTTTCCGTGTTGTTTCGCTATTTGAAGAAGTGTAACTTTATGTGAAATCGTGAGCAACTGCTTTTTGCGTAGTACGCGATACCAAATTCCATTTTATGCAGTGCCCTGCATATTGTTCGGTCGTAAATCGGTTGAGATGAGCCCGCATGCACTGACAGCAACTACTCCTGTCGAATTTTAAACCGACTATCATTGGTGAGTCGTGATTACTCATCCCTGGTCCTTGCTGGCCTCTTCCTTTTTACCACCATTATTCTTACTTGGCTTCGAGTGGTACACCATTCCTTGTAAACGTGTTGGACAGCCCGCATTGTTAGACCAATAAGTGAGGCAACTTCATTCACGATTAGATAACGAATGAGCTAAAAATGGTAGCTCCTTTCTATCATTCTCTCACACATTCACATCGACATATCTTATTGTCCTGGCACCCTACAAATGCCTGGCAATCACCCCTCTTCAAGGTCACGACTTACGTCAGGGTAGAAGATCACATGATTTCCTGGTACCAGGCTTACACTAAGCACAGCGCTCCACAGCGATCAGTGCGTACTTTTTAGTAGAGAGTGATGTTCAATCTGGTAAGTCGGCAATTAAAAATTCTCTAGCCTTCTTGCAGTGTCTGGTTCCTTCTCTCACATCGAACTCGCTACTTTGTCGTAATGAGAGGGTGAGTACGATGGAGGCAGTAACGGTACGAATGCTGGTGCTTTCCTCCCTGGCGGTCTTTGTCGAACAAGACAATTGTCTCATAGGCCAAAGCACGGCGTCGTCAAACAAAGGTAGGAAAGAGCTCCTTCACTGATATCTAGAGCATTCAGGTGAGATCGTATGTAGGGGATTAAGGTTAGCGGTCGATGCGCGCTCGGTGACGACGGTCGTTAGAGACGCAGCAAAAGCTTGGACTGGACAGGGCTAGGGAACGTAACCGGCAGTGGCCATTTTAGAGGACCAGCAATATGTCATACCCCCTTTACGGAAACCACAGAAAAGCTACACCTGGCTCGCAGGATACCTTTGAGCTCCGCATCGCTCTTTCGAAATGTCCCATGTCTTTAGCAGTGCTTCATCTCGCTCAGAAGGTCACCCTTCCTCATGAGAGCAGGGATTGTCTCCCTAAGATCGTTGGAGTGTAGAGATAGAAACCTTGTATGTGTGAGAAAGTTAAGCACATTATTCTGTCATATCTAGCGGCAAGGGATTTCATCTGTTGGGAGCCCAAATTTCGCTCTGTACCGGCTCATTTACATGTTTTAATGTACTCCACTCACCAAAGGAGATTCACCATACTGTCTTCTCAAGTAGATCACGTGTGATTCCGACCGCTCCTAGGTTTCTTACAAATCGAAAAATTGGTAAGTGTATAGGGAGAGTGTCTTTCTTCGTTTATATGGAAGTGGAGAGGTGGTCAGGTAAATAACGCAATGTATAAATATTAGAACGAATGTGTGAGGGAAGATGTAGGTAGTAATTATCATAAGAAATAATGTAACCTATGCTAAGAGAGCTGAGAATATTGAATTTGACACTGAAAAGAACATCAGAGAGAAAATACTTAAAGAACCTCGGTGAAGATTTTTGTGTGTAGATGATTTGCAGAGGTGGAAAATTTATCAGGAGCTGCGGGGAGGTAGCGCACAGAATCACACGAAAGTTCCCATAGATCACTTACAAGTAAATGAATAGGAATTACAAGACAAATGAGAAACGTCTACGTATGCCATTTACGACACAGAACTAGTGCATATCGGATAATAAACTGTGTCGAAGTTGAGCTAATTGTCGACAAAATATCATTGGACCAAGCGGTAAGTATCCTAAACAAGTAGCAGTTGACTTACTCATGTAGCACGTAATGGAACAAATATTTCCTTGTCACAAGTTCACACGATCTTCACTTTACGTGGTCAAATAGGTAAAGGAGTGAATATTTGATCTCCCGTCGACTCCAAAGTCAAAGACAATGCAGAAACTCAAATTTGTCATGAACGGCACAAAGACTGGACACATAGATGTAGCCTGTCCGCTGTTTCCCTCAGTAGCTTGAGGCAAAAGCAGACACTGGTTTCTCATCTTTCGTTCAAACCGTGCGTGAGCTCCGCCACTATGTAACTCGACCACAACAAAACGTTCAACTTCAATATCACATCTCGGCAAGGAAAGTGACAAAGGTCAAAAAACAGCAATTTTTAATTTCTGTCACTGTGAAATACATGTGACGTGAACCACCGTGCATGAAAAACGTTCCATCCCCATCTCATAATTTGTCCACTTCAGGACGGTTCTGTCAGTTTCATTGCAGGCTGCTTCACGACTCGCCACGCAAGAACAGTGTCACTTTAACTTTGCTACTGGCAGGTGTTCGTGGGTCATCCAAAAAGAGCGGCAAATTCTGAGTTGTGAAACTCCTCATGCATAAAGTAAGTTGAATGTACGAAGGTGAGTCAAATGAAAACCTTAAATTTGTAATAAAAAATCGAAATTTCGCAGCATAGTGCAGATACACACATACCGTCGCAGTATCAGTATAAAGATGGCCGCCCCAATTGCGACTTGCACCTGGGAAGAACAGCGTTGTGTTATTTGGTTTTTGCGTAGTGAAGGTGTGAAACCTACAGAAATTCATCGATGAATGAAGGTTCAGTACGGTGATGCATATCTGTAACAGCAGCAAGTCTACGAATGGAGTAGGAAGTTCGCAAATGCTGTGACTTCAGTGAAAGATGCTCCTCGTCCAGGTCAGACACAACGAGTTGTGACTCCACAGAACACTGCAGCAGTTGAAGCCATAGTGAAGGAAAACGACCGAGTGACATTGAATGACATTGCAGCATATTTACATATTAGTCATGTGTCATCACACTACATTGTGCATGATGTGCTCCTGTTTCACAGAGTGTCTGCAAGATGGGTGCCACGGCAGCTGACTCCTGAAATGAGAGAACGACGTGTTGATGCTTGTGAAAAACTTCTTCGGCGCTTTGAACGAGAAGGTGATGGCTTCCTTGAAAGAATCGTTACTGGGGACGAAACCTAGGTTCACTTCCACCAACCGGAAACGAAGAGAGCGAGCAAGGAATGGCGCCTTTCCGCATCACCAAAACCAAAGAAGTTTAGAACAGAACCATCAGCAGGGAAGGTTATGCTGACTCTGTTTTGGGACGAAAAAGGCGTCATTTTGGAGCATTACATGCCTAGAGGGACTACTGTCACCATTGCATCATACACAGATCTCCTAAAAAGTCATCTGCGGCCTGCAATCAAATCAAAGCGACGTGGATTGCTGTCAGCAGGTGTCCTTTTGCAACATGACAGTGCAAGAGCCCACAA
This sequence comes from Schistocerca cancellata, assembly GCF_023864275.1. Classification (NCBI taxonomy): domain Eukaryota; kingdom Metazoa; phylum Arthropoda; class Insecta; order Orthoptera; family Acrididae; genus Schistocerca; species Schistocerca cancellata. The sequence continues at coordinate 167,768,396 of NC_064626.1, forward strand.
CAGTTGCAACAATCTCAGACCTGCATTTTGAGCGACTTCCTCATCCACCATACTCACCAGACGTTGCCCCAAGTGATTTCTATATGTTTGGACCACTCAAAGACGTAATGGGAGGAAAGAAATTCCGTTCTGATGAAGAGGTACGCCACGCGGTGCATGAGTGGTTGCGCGGACTACCAAAAGAATTTCTTTCCAAAGGAATTTATGCACTTTTAGGTCATACAAAAATTAGAATATATATTTCCCTGTTAATCGTACAATTTCGTATCAGTTATCTTTTGTTATAAATCTGAATATTCAGATTACAATTCTTCAAACAATGCTCAGGCTAATCGGCACGAAGACAGTCTCGGAAGCTTTTTTCTAACAACCACCAGAGGGAGTACTACAAAGAATAATTATGCGCTCATGGCATAGCTATTGTATGAAACTACTTTGCTCATGGATTCTGCGAGTATGAAGATAAAAAATTAGTAAACGTCATTCAAGGGTAGAATTGTATCAGAATACAGAATGAGATTTTCACTCTGCAGTGGAGTGTGCACTGATATGGAACTTCCTGGCAGACTAAAACTGTGTGCCCGACCGAGACTCGAACTCGGGACCTTTGCCTTTCGCGGGCAAGTGCTCTACCATCTGAGCTACCGAAGCACGACTCACACACTACCCTTTCTTTCAGGAGTGCTAGTTCTGCAAGTTTCGCAGAAGAGCTTCTGTAAAGTTTGGAAGGTAGGAGACGAGATACTGGCAGAAGTGAAGCTGTGAGTACCGGGCGTGAGTCGTGTTTCGGTAGCTCAGATGGCGCACAGTTGCTGTAGTGTAGTGGTTATGATACTAGACTGTTGTATTTAGGGTCCTGAGTTCAAAACTCACCTGAAGTGAAAAATTTTGCCGGCACGGTAGCTCAGAGTGTTCGGTCAGAGGGTAACGTGCCCTCTGTAATAAAAAAAAAAAACTGAGTTAACAGATCAACAAAGAACTTAAATGGATGTCTTACGACGTTCGCCCGAGCAGATGCAACGAACTAAAGCGAACCAAATGTAAATTAAAAAAAAAAAAAACATGATAGAGCACTTGCCCGCGAAAGGCAAAGGTCCCGAGTTCGAGTCTCGGTCGGGCACAAAGTTTTAATTTGCCAGGAAGTTTTGTATCAGAATAGTTCATCGAATATAATGAGATATTACACATCCACAATTTCTCGACTTGGTGCAATATGTAGTAGCTTGTAGATCAGTCCCTGTCGCCAGACAGTGACATACGCGGCTGTCAGGTCGATGAAGACAGCTGTTGATTTCAGATTGAAATAGATGTACAAAACAATTTTCAGGTGCAATAATTGTAGAAAGAGAGAGGTTCAAATTTTACAGAATATCGTGTGTATGAGTACGAGCGGGTACCGAGCGTAGCTGGCCGCGACGTGTGCTGTGACCCGCTGTGAGGTCGAAGCAGGCGGCCAGAAGCACGCATGGGAAACGAAATGAGAGCGGAGTTTGTAAAAGGCAGAAAATCACGGCAATGGCCACTGGCGAGCAGCAAGTTTGGCACGGCGTGGCGCTGGTCGGGCCGCGAGTAATGCGCGGTTAGCGTCGGCCGGGCCCCGGCCGGGCTCCCAGCCGGCCGCCGACCGCGGCAGGCAGAGGCGCGGGCCCGCCTGTCTGTCGCAATTAAAACTTTAAGGCGGGTCGATGTGTCCTTCCCCGCCCCACCGCCGGGCCGCTCTTCCTCCCTTTTATCCGGCAGGAAGGAATCTGCAGGCGGGCGGCCGGCTGCAGCTGCGCGGCTCCCGCCGCCGCCGGACACGAGAGGAGAGCGCAGAAACTCGGCCGTGCCGGCCTGGGCCGCCTCTGACCGCCGCACCGGCTGCGCGCCGCTCACAGTCCCAGCCGTTAAAAATACCCCGCTCCACCGGCGCTCTGCGTCCCGGATGAAAACTCAAGATTTTAGACGGCTCAGCTGAGGGAAGCGTTCTGATAAAGCCAGTGAGTTCGATGCAGCAGGATCGAACTAGAAGAGCGACAAACAAACCACTCGACTTCTGGCTCAGCAGTTCTGTGTTACTTAGCGGAAATATTATTTGGAATTGAAACTTCCTGGCAGATTAAAACTGTGTGCCCGACCGAGTCTCGAACTCGGGACCTTTGCCTTTCGCGGGCAAGTGCTCTACCATCTGAGCTACCCAAGCTGTGGCTAAGCCATGTCTCCGCAATATCCTTTCTTTCAGGAGTGCTAGTTCGGCAAGGTTCGCAGGAGAGCTTCTGTAAAGTTTGGAAGGTAGGAGACGAGATACTGGCAGAAGTAAAGCTGTGAGTACCGGGCGTGAGTCGTGCTTCGGTAGCTCAGATGGTAGAGCACTTTCCCGCGAAAGGCAAAGGTCCCGAGTACGAGTCTCGGTCGGGCACACAGTTTTAATCTGCCGGGAAGTGTCATATCAGCGCACACTCCACTGTAGAGTGAAAATCTCATTCTGAATTATTTGGAATTCATTTCGTTTCAAGACCAGCCAATATACTCATCAGGAAAAAGAAAATATGTCGCGTCCCAGCACGGCCTCACTATACCAGAATGAAGTAAGTGCGAACTGCATAGCGCAATCGGCACGTTAACGACAATGGCGAGCCGTGTGTACTTCCATCTTTCCACGGCTCGTTTCCTGAGCGTCGTGTGGAGCCAATATTTTTGGTAATCGACAGTATTTGGGCGCGATCGGGCTCTAGAATCTCGTTGCTGTCTTTTATTGCTTCGCTGCTGTTTCGTTTTTCCGCGGTTGTTCAGGGTTGGTCTTTTATGAAGCTCTTTCGTTTGAACTCCCGCCCGTAGTCTACCCACTATCGATTGCGAGTTCTGTCTTTGGTGTACTGAGAAACCGTAGGTTGGTAACACGACCGACTCACGTGCTTACTGCAGCAGACTCTTTGGCTTGTAATATTTATAGGCGAACGCGGTCACGCTGGAGGAGGTTGTCACGCAGTGGCCTTCGTGTCTGCTCTGGTGACGTCGACATCCTGCCTTCCGCGTACGGGTGTTGTTATCGAACTCACACTTCTACCTGTGGAGGAACGCCGGCCTGGTTGGGCCCCTCTGTCCGCTCTTCACTGGTTGTCCGCGGGAGGCGGATGGCAGTCTAATAATCGCCTGCGTTGACGAAGGCAAACAAACAGTAACCACCATGGGGCGGTGGAGCCGCCGTTCGGCGAGGGCATGAGTCCGGGAGCAGTTCGGCTGGGCCGGTGTCTGCCGGGACGACTGGGGACGGCTCAGAATTGTGCACAGCAGTCCCCGACAAACGACGAATTGCGCCGAGGGCAAGGAGAAAAGAACTTAAATGTGATGTTTCGAGTTGATCGTCCTTTGTGATTGAGTTCATCCAGTCGTCCTTCCTGCCTTGTGGCCACCATTGTGGCAGTCCTCTGTTCTGTTCACTGGTGCAATTCTGACAGTGCAGATTCCTCCACGCATCGTTGCTAACCGGTGTAGTGGTGTATTTTTGTAGTTCATCCTCCCGCCCTGTTGTTGCAGAGTTTCGGGTGGGGAGTTAGTTCCTTGTCTCCCAAGATCTAGTGCTGTATTATTATGGTTAATTCTAGTTCAGTCTAGTGTTCTGTTAATCACTGGGTACATGTGTCCGCCGTACTATTTGCGCTGAATTTATTCTACGTGAGTTGCACTGACAGTAGTTGGGGGTTCGAGTCCTGTCACGGAGCTGATAAGGGTTTCGGCTTGTCAGTTGGAGGGTGTTGCCTTAGAGGCTTGTTAACATTGGCATGTCAGCGTTGTCTAGCGCTACCGGGACCTAAAGAAGAACATTGTGCTGATTAGGGAATGTTTCTACACGTTCTTGTTTTCATTTCGATAGCGGTATTTGTGAAGGCAACCGCATGAAGTAAGATCTGTTCTGAAGCTATGCTGGATCTTGCGCTCTTGGGATTTTTGGTTTTGTTTGATCACGACTATTTGGGTATCAGGAATATGAAACTGTGTTGTTAATGTTTGGCTTGAACAGCGGATACGCGGCTAGTTTAGTACATGTGTAGTGGCATGGCGTCCTCGTGAAGGTGTGTCTTCTAGATTGCTATTGCGTCTCCTCAAAGTGTAATTTCCACCTTACTAAAAAACCCTTGTTAAAAGGGAGGAAGAAAAAAAAACTTTAGAACTACCTTCTATTTGCATAAACTATCTTACCAGTCGATTAAGTAAATATCTGCTCAGTGATTAAGCTAATGGGAGCACCTATCCTAAAAGCAACTAGCGCACTTCTGTTATGGTGGCCCTCGTGCCTATTTTGGTCCGAAAGATTGTATAAACAGGCTTACATGCTCCGTATCGAACTTCTGATGTTGTTTTTTGAGTGGTTATGTATTATTAAAATTGATGATAGTACAACCGTTTGTATTTTACCAACCGTGCTTGTAGGTTATTAATGTGATTGGCTGGAATGTAATTCGAAAGTTTTAGGACCATAGGTTGTCTAGGTAGAAATTTTCAAGCCATGCTGTGTTGTGAATTCATGTATTTATGTTTTAGATTGCAATGAGAATTTAAATGTGGTAAACCCACGCTTGGTGATTAATAATTAAAGATTTAAGAGTGCGTTCACTTAGCCTTACTTAAGTGTTATTTTTAAAAATTATAATAGGCATTTTAGTTTCTTAAATTAAAGCCTCCCAATCCGAAAGTGGTGGCCCTTCCATTTTGGGCAATTGTAAGCATCGAAGCTGGATTTACATAGTTGGTGTTATGCATTGTATGTTATGAATAAATTATTTATGTGTTTAATCACGTCTGATATATCAATTCCTTGGCCCCGTCCACACCTTGGTCATAGTCTTTTAATAAATGATCAGGCCAACCGTTCCAAATGGGTTAGTTATAAATTGCTGTCAACCTTTGTATCGGAGAAGAGAGGGAGAGAATCTCCTTGGTTTGAAGCAAATAAGTTTCCTGAAAATAGGTTACAGAATTGCAATGGGCATGAAAGATTGGTTAGTTTCCATCAAGTTTATTCTCACATATACTTATGTGAGGTGTTGGACCATAAACTCCTTAGTAAGATTCAGTCTATTTATTCGGACTTGCTACTTCAAAGCTAATTGCCAGTACATATAAGAAACAAGTAGAAAGCAATCACTTATTCTTGGTTAGCACTGAAATCTCTCTGAGTAATGGAGACAAAGACTGACAGCCTCTGTTCAACACTATTCCAAAGAAACTCTAAAAATCCTACTTGACCTGCAGTTCCTGAGTGTCCACCAGAATCTATCACCGTCTTCTAGTAGTTGAAGTCTTTATCAGCTGTATCGGCTGCTATGTGCCTACTGCGGAATCTCCAAACAGCCGACACTGTCTCTGAATCTGCATCTGAATCTCTGCTTCTATCTATTCCGTTGCCTGGCATTTTATTTCGTTTCTCATGTACTTGGGTGCACACGAGTTAATTTGTTTCACACGACCCTTTCATTTCTAAGTGATCGGATTGCACAAGAACGCCTATGGTTCCACACGACACTCTCGTTTGTAACTGGCCGGCTTGCGCAAGAATGCCTTCGGTTCCAGGCGACACTTTCGTTTATAGCTGCACACAATTTGGTTCCACACGAGTCTTTTCCACACGTGACTGACACTCTCTCTTGCTGTATTATCGCCCTGGTATTTTTATCTTCCATTGTGTGAGTTTGTTTCATGCTGCTTCCTCTGGCAGGAAGTCAAACACTAAGTTATTTGATCAACAAGCCATACTTGGCAGCCTCCGCCGCTTATCTTGACCCCACGTCCTGGTGGACTATTTCTTAATGTCGGCTGGCTGTTTGCCTATGGAGCCTGGACTCATATTATGGTCACAAAAGCAAGAATAAAAATTAAAATTTTCTACAGTCACAACAAATAGTACACGTGGAAGGACGACTCGTATTTTGATCCGATGACGGCAATGCTATCTGGGGAATAGCAGGTGTACTGACGATAGTTTTAGCGTCGTCCGCCAACATATAGCATAGTGCCATAGCTACCAGAGTGCCATCTATGTCTTCTATTTAAGAGAGAATACTCACAACCAGAAGGCTCAGTGTGGCGTAAACGTGTGAAACAAGCAAGCAATCACGCCAAGCAGAGTGTTTCGTGCTTCCTACCGCCAACTGAGCGAGATTGAAAGGGGTCAAATTGTGGCGTTCCGAGTGGCCAGATACTCCTTTCGATGAATTACCACGCAAGTTGGACGTGATGCGTCAGTTGTGCAACGATGCTTGTATCAGTGGTCACTTGAACATTATCACACCAGTAGACGAAGTTCTGGATGCCTGCTGTGTGTGGACGCCCGCCAAGATTGTCGTATTGTAAGGACAGACAGCACACCTACCACAGCACAGGTAAGAGGGCTTGTGAGACCAGACGTGTCAACACGACCTTTTGCGAACCAGATATTAACAATGGGACTACGGGCACGCACACCTCATGGCCGTCTTCCACTCGCCCCACAGCATCGACATGAATGGCTAGCCTGGTGCCGTCAGAGGATCACTTGGTAGATGGGATGGCGCGTGTGGTCCTCAGCGATGGAAATAGATAATTGCTGCACGCAACTGATGATCGTTTGCCTGTACGACATAAATCTGACGAGTGCCATCTCGTAGAGGTCATTCCTCCAAGGAACACTGGTGACACTCTAGGCCTTCTGGTCTGGGGTACGATAAGCTGCAATCTCGTTCTCCTTTCTTGTTTCTGGAGGGCACGCTAATCAACGCTCGGAATGTGCACAATATTTTAGACCTGTTCTTTCGCCTTTCTTGCAAGATGACGGTGATATGGTGTTCCGTCGGGGTAATGTTCGCCCGCACACTATCCCTGAAACTCGACGCATTCTTCAAGACCTGCAGCAACTGTCCTGGTCAGCACGATCTCTGGAGTTGTATCCAATCGACCACATGTGGGATACCACAGGACGAGAAGAGATTCGTGTGACTTGTAACAACAGTTCTTATAGAACATCATGAACGGGTCGAGCAGGCGTGCCGTAGCGTATCCCAGGACAGTATTCGCCAACCTTACGATTGACTGGATGTCAGAGGCAGCACCTGTATTGCCTCCAGCGGAGGCTACAGCATGTACTAATACGGGTGTTTCTGCATGGGTCGGTATCTCATACCTCGCAACCTACTCCATATTCACTGTTGCAACAACAAATCTTGAGTGAATTGGAGATCTCTGAAAGAGAGTATTAATGTTCTCGTGGCAGTGTGTGTTTCTGATTCGTTCCGACTACATCACTCCTAAACGATGTAGAAAATTCTCAAGTACATAGGAAAATTGTCGTTTTCATTTTTGGAAGAACCATTTTGTTATCCATTGTCTTTGCAGGACGAGCTGAGAGAGGAGCTTGAGACCTGCAAATACCATGCGCGTGTAAAACAAAAAGGACCGTCAAAGCGATCTGAAAATTGACGACTCAGGCGGATATGTGACTTCGCAAATATCACTGGAAGTACACATTACTTACAATTACGTAAGACTCTCTCTAGAAGGGAATATCCTGATGTTCGTATTTCATTGAATATGGGAAGAGAAGTGACAATTCAAGACCAACGATAGTTGCTAACGAGTAATTGTCGACTTAAAGAATGTGAGCTGGATAATTGAGGTTTGTGGACTTGCCCATATTTAATTTTGCAGAGTGCTAGGGAAGAGCGATAAAACTAATGAAAACGTTTTGGTGATAGGTCAGATGTAAGGAACAACAATATTTGATGAGACTTAGCATGAAAATGTACTTGTGTGCACAAGTGATGACGACTGCTAGTAGGTTGGGTGCTCACTGCAGCACTGCCAGGTGACCAGAGGAACCTTAGACGCCATTGTTATCAAATACTACGTTTCTCTCGGGCACAGTGTAGATAAGAACAGCATCTGACGTCACCCGGTGAAGAAATGCGCTGTAGCACTCCTGTAGACATCCATCTGCCAATGCTCTTCGTCTATCAGCCTAGTAACCAACACCGTGGAAAACAACCTTCAGGTGATTATTAATCCGAAGAACAAATTATCATCCTCGTTTGCATTCATCGTGTGAGAATCAAAGATATTATTTCAGAATACGTTTTATGAAAATCGGCTGCAATCACTGTTGCCGTAGTCCAAAACAGATACATTTTGTCGACATAAAAGAAAATTACAAGTAAGGACCAAGAAAGTTCGCAGGTTCAAATACGTAACGGTTTAGTAGTCAGGGAATGATGAAGCGGTTTCTGCAGGAAACACTAGCATGGACAGCTGCAGCAAACTTGTCTTTGGACTGAAGACTACTAGAACAAAATCATTAATTGCAACATATTGCAACTAGTGTGTTTAATATTTTTGGTAAATATTAGCTGCAAATGACTCTAATTAATATTCTTAATATCTGCACCCATCTTCCTAAATGAGTTATAATTTATCATACATATAAGAAAATTTCCGTGTTTTGCAACTCAATGTTTTATTTCTGTCTACCGAAACGTGTATTGCCTGTTCATGTTAAACACTTACAGTGGTCTACAGAAAAAAAAGTTTATTGACTTCTACATATTTTTACAGCAGATCTGTTATGATTCTTGGCAGCTCATTTAAATTATTTAAGTATATTAAATGATGTGGTTGTGTTTTTTACACTTACATTCCTTTTATGTACTTCTCGTGCATGCTTGCGTTCTTCAACGATTATGTCGCACACATAGGACACGTGTCCAATTGACAGATCACCTTCAAATGTTTCACTTCACATGACCTACAATGAAGCACACTATACACAATCTTGCTTCGATTTTGTAGGGTTGGTTGGCGTATCATGGAAGCTGTACAGTGTGATAATATAGTGATGTTGGGGTGGGGACCGAGGAAGGTTGTGTCTATGTGTGTGTGTGTCTGTGTGTGTGTGTGTGTGTGTGTGTGTGTTTGTGTTTGTGTGTGTGTGGATGTGTATGTAAGAGAGAGAGGGGAGAAAGTTAAAAACAACAGTTGAGAAACATATGAATTAAGATGTTGTACTCGCAACTTTGAATACATTGGGATGACTACAAGACATTCAACTGCCAGATACAAAGAACATATGACACTAAGGAGTTAACGTACCCACTCCACATACGCAGAACATCTAATAAAAGAAAATTACCACTATTCTGGACTAAAGACTAAAATGGCAATCTTATGCCGCAATTACCAAAGAAAGGGGAGAATATTTCATACAGAACGTCATAAATAACAAAGAAGATACACTATATGACAGAAAAGCAGTAACTGACGGGTAACATGCTCACTGATTCATACACTGACGGAAAAAAGTCGCAGCACCAAGAAGAAGGTGTACAACGTAAACGTAAGGAGGTAGGTGTGTTTCTACAACTGAAACGTTATGTATAGCCAAATTTCGTGACAGTCGCATAAGAGTGACGCTAGTAGTTCCGCTATGAGATGCAAATCAGATGTGCTTTAAATACTCGCTGTAACAGTTGTGGGCATAAGCTTTGAGACTGGACATGATGATTGATGTTAGTTAAGAATACCTTTAAGGTGACAAAGACGCCATTATCAGTACATCACTGAGTTTGAACGATGTCGTGTAATATGACCACGAGAAGCGGAAAGTTCCTTCCGCGATATTGCAGGACTTGGCACGAATGTAGGTACTGTACATGATTGCTGGCAACGATGGTCACGAGAATGTACGGTATCATGTACGGGCTCTGGACGGCCACATGGCTGTGCTAAGAGGGAAGAACATCATGTTCAGCGCATGGTTCTGGCGCATTGTACTGCATCTGCAGCAGCAATTTGAGCAGCAGTTACACACAGTGGCACATGTCAGTTACTTGAAGGACACACGCCCTGCAGCGTGCATTGCTGTGGCCCCAAACCACCGCCATTCGCGACTTCAGTGGTGTCAAGCGAGAGTCATTGGAGGATAGGGTGAAGGTTTGTTGTATTTTCTGATGAAAGATAGTTCTGCCTCTGTGCCATTGGTGGCCGTGCGTTGGTTAGAAAGCGGCTAGTTGAGGGCTTGCAACCAACCTGTCGGGGTGCTAGACACACTGGACCTACACCGGAAATTATTGTCTGGGGTGCGATTTCATGATAGCAGGAACACTCTCGTCATTATCCCAGGCACCCAAAATGCAAATTTGTACGTCGGTGTGGGGATTCCGCCTTTTGTGTACCCATTCATGAACAGAATTCCAGGAGGTGTTTCCCGACAGGATATCATATACCGCTCTTGTAACCCGACATCCGCTACACAGTGTCGACACGTTGTCTTGGCCTACTCGATCACCAGGTCTGTTTCCAGTCGAGCACATATGGGACATTACCGGATGAAAACTCCAGTGTCATCCACAAGCAACATTAACCGTCCCTGTATTGACCAATCAAGTCCAACAGACATGCAACTCCATTCCACAAACTAACATCTGGCACCTGTAAAACACTATGGATGCATATCTGCATGTTGCATACAACATTCTGATCGTTACACCAGTTATTTATGTACCAGAATTTCATGTTTGTAACTACTTATCTTGCGCTTACATTAAGATGCGATCTTACAATGTTAATCAGTGAAATATGTTATCTGGACCAACGTAATCCTGGCAGTACATTAGCTTTTATTTTAAGCGTGTGTGGTGATGCGATATTTTATTCTGCCAGTGTAAATCACCACAAAAAAATCACCCACAGACACACAGTCTCCGCCACCCATCCTGTCTCCATCCGTATCCCAACACCCCACTCCAGTCTCACCACCTACAGCTCCCATGACCCCTCAGTCAGAGCTACAGCAGGTGCGCAAGAGGCTGTGCAGTGTGCTACAGTATAGGTAATGTGCAATGAAATATTTAAATGTGACGTATTAATTGGACAGCTGTACTCTATGTGCATCTGCTACATACAGAAGAACACAAAGAAACGACCACATATTTTTAAATATTAGATAGTCGAAGACAAATGGAAAATAATGAAACAGAAGTCGAGCATTACCATCCATCAATACGAAGTCTGGGCCCACAGCACCTCGTTACAACAGCGCATGAGATCCCAAGATCTCCTCGCGGTACCTGACAGCAGTTAAATCTTGCTGATTCGCCCCTCCAATTTCATGAAGAGGTGTTCTAGAGGTCGACATAATCCCTGCCCACACCATTAGGAATCCTACTCGATATCTGTCTCTTTCCACAACGTTTGGGTCCATAAATCGTGTTCCACGTGCCCTCCAGATGCGAATCCACGATAATCACTCTCCAGATAAAATATAGACTCATCCGTGAAAAGAACATTGGCCCACCGTTCGACTGTCCAGGTGGCATGTTGAAGGTTCCTCTCTAGACGTTCACTTCTGTAAAGACACGCCAAAGGTAAACAGACAGAAGGCCTCCAACAATAAAGGCCACTCTGCTGAAGCCTTCTGTACATCGTTTACCTCGATACTCCACGTCCAGGTGACGCTGCGAGGTCATATGGCAGTTTCAACGCAGTAGTAAGGCGGTACCGTCGTGCAATTACAGCCAAATAACGGTCCACTCTTTCTGATTTCACACGTGATCAGCCCTGTCCTGGTCTCCGGGATGCAGTTTCCGTCGCCTCATCAGAGAAACAACAGAATGATTCACGTTAAGCAATAGGGCCACATCAGTTTGCGACACTCCTGCTGCCATTCTTCCTATAGCCCTCTACAGCGTCTTCTCAGTGCCATACTGTAACGTCTGTGACTGTGTACACAACGATTGTGGATGAGGGACTACCTGCAAACACTACCCCGCTCGACGGATACCAGGACGTCATTGCTAAGAGTGCTTATCCGTTGGTAGGAATGCCATCTTCCGTGCAGAACACTATCTTAACGACATCTGTTGACAGTTTTTATGATCATATTGTGACTTAGACACAGGACGGGGAACCACCAGTTTGTTGATTTAATTTTGGACACCAGTGTACCAGCAGTACTCTCATCCCATCGCACATTTTGTAGATAAACTCAATGCGGCAGCTCTGCGTGAATGAGGTGCGTGTCTCCTTGTTTCGACAGACACTTTTGCAATGTCTTCTCTGTGGCGTGGCAGGCGACCTGACGGGCGAGATGAGCACTATAAGACGCAGTACAGGAAGTGGTCCTCATTGTTTTCAATCTAAATAGCCAGCTGAGTACCTCGAACATTTTTCACATCCTCTGTCAATCCCATCCGGGAAAAATCATATACCACACAGAAATGGACAAGCGTAGTGGAGGCGATCTTTTTCGTAGTGTTGTTCCATCTTGTAAGTGTTCTGGCAATAAATGGCAGTCTTTCGTTAGCTTTCCCTTCAACACTGTGTATGTGACCATCTCAGTTTAAGTTATTTAGATTGTAATACCTAAGTATTTAGTTGAATTTACAGTCTTTAGATTCGTATATTTTCACTATGTGATCAAAACTACCCGGACACCCCCAAAAACATACGTTTCTCATATTAAGTGCATTGTGCTGCCACCTACTGCCAGGTACTCACCATCAGCGACCTCAGTAGTCATTAGACATCATGAGAGAGTAGAATGGGGCGCTCCGCGGAACTCACGGACTTGGAACGTGATCAGGTGATTGGCTGTCACTTGTGTCGTAAGTCTGTACGCGAGATTTCCACACTCCTAAACATCCCTAGGTCCACTGTTTCCGATGTGTTAGCGAAGTGGAAACTTTAAGAGACACGTACAGCAGAAAAGCGTACAGGCCGACCTCGTCCGTTGCCTGAGAGACACCGCCAACAGTTGAAGAGCGTTGTCATGTGTAATAGTCAGGCATCTATACAGACCATCACATAGGAATACCAGACTACATCAGGATACACTGCAAGTACCATGACAGTTAGGCGGGAGGTGAGAAAACTTGGATTTCATGGGCGAGCGGTTACTCACAAGCCACACATCACGCCAGTAAATGCCAAACGACGGCTCGCTTTGTGTTTATTTAGAGTTAATTACCACTTTTTGCACCGTACAGATATCTTGCCTAAATCATTTTTCAGTTTGTTTTGATCTGACGACTTTACGGTAAACTACAGCATCATCTGCAGACAGTCTAAAAAGGCTACTCAGTCCTGTGTCACTTATATAGAGCAAGGAAAGCAGTATCATTTATAAAGAACAAGGAAAGCAGAGGGCTTTTAGCATTTCCTTCCATGAGCGCCGCTTATGACTTCTGTTTTACTGGATGACATACCAGTTACTACAAATTGTAATCTTTGTGACAGGAAATCATGAAGCCAGTCGCAAGACTGAATCGATACTCCATATTCAAGGACTTAGATTAGAAGCCGCTTGTAAGGAGCGATTTCAAAAGTCTCCTGGAAATATAGAAATGAGTTTCTCATCGCCTGTTGATAGCACTCATTTCCTCACGTGGATAAGGATCTATTTGTATTCAGAAGAACGATGTTTCCTAATTCTGTGCTGTCTATGTGTTATTAGATAGTTTTCTTCGAGGTAATTCGTAATGTTGGTGCGTAGTATACTCGAAAATCTCACACCAAATAGACATTAGTTATCCGGGCCTGTAATTCATCGGAGTACTCCCGTTTCCTTTATTGAATATGGATGTGACAATGCGCAACATACCAGACTTTAGATGCGGATCTTTCGTCAAGCAAGCTGTTGTGTATGATTGCTGGAGATGGAGCTGTTATATCGGCATACACTAAAAGGAACCAAATTAGTGTAAAATCTGGACCGGAAGATTTGCCGTTATGAAGTGATTGAAGTAGCTTTGCTACATAGAGGATATCTACATATCTACTCCTAAGTATCTCTAGTTTGCAGCTGCACTTGATTAGAATTCAGAAAGATTTATTTCGTCTTCTTTGGTGAAGGAATTTCGGAGAACCTTGTTTAGTAACTCCGCTTTCGTGGCACTTTCATCGGTAACGTCACCACTGCTGTCGCATAGTGAATGTGGACCTCGCGTCATGGCGCTGGCGTACTTTTACATACGACCAGAAACTCTTTGGATTTTCCGTCAGATTTCGAGACAGAGTTTCTTTGTGAAAACCATTAAAAGGATCTCGCATTGGATTCCGTGTTAAATTTCGAGTTCTGCAAAACATCTTTGCGTTCTTAAAAATTAGGATGCTCTTTTCGTTGCTTTTGCAAAAGTGTATTGACCTGTTTTGTGTACAATGGGTGATAATTTGCCTCTCTTATTAATTTATTGGTATAAATCTCTGAATTGCCGTCGATGATATTTCTTTGAATTTAAGACCCATCTGGTCTAAACTTACATAGTTACTTTGAAAGGAATGGGAACTGACTCGTAGCAAGTCGTCAATACAATTTTTATCTGACATTTAAATAGATATATTTTGCGTTGTTTTTTGGTGAAACTGGATCACTAATTCCTGTATCCATCATGATGCTCCCTATCTGCTCACGATTATTTGTTGCTACGAGGTCGAGCATGTTTTCGGAATAATTTGTACCTCGAGTAGGCTCCTAAACTAATTGCTCTAAATAATGTTTAGAGGAAATATTTACTCGTAGCGCAGTTCCAGACAATGTTTTGTGCCTACCACTGACTTTGTACATGCATTTTTCCCGACTGGATTATCTGTGTCGAGGGTCAGTAATAGGGACCAAATATTAATCGATTCTAGTTGTCAACAATATTCTTTATCCATAGTAACAAAGGCACTATCTACTTCATTTTCACTACAAGATAAAGTACTTCTAACAGCAACAGGCACTCCACCACAAACGAACTTTAATCTGTCCTTTTTAAACGACGTTAGGTCATTGGTAAAAATTTCGGCTGACTTCCTCCGGCTTTAGCCAACTTTCAGTATTTATAACGATTTTTGTCTCAGTGCCAGGTCACAGTGGGCGATCGGTTCTAGGCGCTTCAGTCCGGAACAGCGTTGCTGCTACGGTCACAGGTTCGAATCCTGCCTCGGACATGGATGTCTGTGATGTCCTTAGGTTAGTTAGGTTTAAGTAGTTCTAAGTCTAGTGGACTGATGACCTCAGATGTTAAGTTCCATAGTGCTTAGAGCCATTTGAACCATTTTTGACTCAGTGATTTCTGTTAGCGCTAAGAACTCGGGTACTTTCTCATAACTGCTATGACAATTTACCACTACAATACCGGCTGAACCTAGGTCTATCCTCAGCTTGTATTTGACCTGCACTCTTTGACACTGAAGCCCTTTTTGTATTTCCCGGAGACCCTTTAATCTAAAATGCATCCAGTCGACACCATATAGCTCCAACTTCTCTTGTTGTTGCCTGATGTATGTGATAGATACATGATCTACTTAGGACTACAAACCGGTTGTACCTAGGTCTATCCTCAACCTGCGTTTGACCTGCACTCTTTGACACTGAAGCCCCTTTTGTATTTTCCCAGGACCATCTAATCTAAAAAACATCCAGTCGACACCATATAGCTCAAACTTTTCTTGTTGTTGACTGCTGTATGTGATAGACATCTAATCTAGTAAGTGGAACCAACTACCTCACCACCCTATGACACAGGAATCTGCAGCGTACGTCCTCGCAGAATTGTTTGACCCTCTAATTCGAAACCTCCACTCGGCTCTAAACCATAAGCACACAATTGGGCCTTTCGACGATGCTATAGATAGTGCGCTTTGCCTTCACATAGCAAGATAGCCTGGCAGTATATACCAATTCAGATACTCGCCTGAAGCCAGAAAGGAATTCTTTCGATCCTAAGTGACACATATCATTAGTACCGACATAAGCCACTACATGCAGTTAGTTACACCCTGTACTATTCATGGCATCTGAAGGAAACATTCCACATCTGGGATCACTGTCATCGGCATGTACAGAGATTGTACACTGGACTTCTTCCCCTGCTTGGCAGCTTTATCCCTAAGAAGCCACATTATGAACCAACATAGGAGAACCCAAATGCCAGTAATCCTACCCCCGACTGTCTCTGATTCAGGGCAACTGATTGCATCTCGTTCAGGATTTTTATCAGTCACACCTAGAGCCTGAATTCATTTTAACAGGCGGAACGGGGATGTCTTTCAATCGGCCCCCGAGAAAGTCTTTCGCTGTCTGCTACACTTCGAAACGACCTTCCACTCGACCAGTGGTGAGGTGTCAACCTTATTGCGGGCAGTGACCGAGTCTGCCACAGCGGGAGAATGATCGAAGGACATGTGAGACTGCTGGACGTCTCTTGAATAACCATGTCATGTGCACTCCAAACAATGCAACAATCTCAAGCTGCGTTACTGAGGCCAGCGCCTCCTGGAGCTGCGAGGCGCCTCCTAGACCTATGAGCGAAGGATCACCAACTCAGCCTGCATCCGAACTCAGCAATCACAGTCCCTATCTGTACTAAAGACGGCAAGACTCTACCTCTCTACACTACATAATTATCGAAATGCTGGACTGTGCCTAGGAAATACATATACACCAAGTGATCAAAAGTATCCGGACACCTGGCTGAAAATGACTTACGAGTTCACGCCGCCATCCATCGGTAATGCTGGAATTCAATATGCTGTTGGCCCACTTTTAGCCTCAATGACAGCTTCAACTCTCGCAGGCATATGTTCAATCAGGTGCTGGAAGGTTTCTTGGGGAATTGAGCTCATTCTTCACGGAGTGCTGCACTGATGAGAGGTATCGATATCGGTCGGTGAGGCCTGGCAAGAAGTCAGCGTCCCAAAACATGCCATAGGTGTTCTATAGGATTCAGGCCAGGACTCTGTTCCAGACAATCCATTACAATGATGTTATTGACGTGTAACCACTCCGGCACAGGCCGTGCATTATGAACAGGTAATCGATCATGTTGAAAATTGCAATCGTCATCCCCGAATTGCTCTTCAGCAGTGGGAAGCAAGAAGGTGTTTAAAACATCAGTGTAGGCCTGTGCCGTGATAGTGCCACGCAAATCAACAAGGGGTGCAAACCAACTCCAAGAAAACGAGGACCACAACACCTCTGCCTCCGAATATTACTGTTAGCGCTACACACGCTGGTAGATGACATTTACCGGGTATTCGTCATACCCACACCCTGCCATTTGATCACCACATTGTGTACCGTGATTCATCACTCCATACAATGTTTTTCCACTGCTCAATCGTCCAATGTTTAGGCTCCTTACACCAAGCGAGGCATCGTTTGGCATTTACCGGCGTGATGGGTGGCTTATGAGCAGCTGCTGCACCATGAAATCCAAGTTTTCTCAGCTCCCGCCTAACTGTCATAGTACTTGCAGTGGATCCTGATGCAGTCTGGAATTCCTGTGTGATGGTCTGTATAGATTTCTGCCTATTACACATAACGACCCTCTTCAACTGTTGGCGGTCTCTGTCAGACAACAGACGAGGTCGGTATGTACGCTTATGGCCGGCCGCGGTGGTCTAGCGGTTCTGGCGCTGCAGTCCGGAACCGCGGGACTGCTACGGTCGCAGGTTCGAATCCTGCCTCGGGCATGGGTGTGTGTGATGTCCTTAGGTTAGTTAGGTTAAAGTAGTTCTAAGTTCTAGGGGACTTATGACCTAAGATGTTGAGTCCCATAGTGCTCAGAGCCATTTTTTTTGTACGCTTGTGTGCTGTAGGTGACCCTTCACATTTCCACTTCACTATCACATCGGAAACAGTGGATCTAGGGATGTTTAGGAGTGTGGAAATCTCGCGTACAGACGTACGACACAAGTGACACCAAATCACCTGACCACATTCGAAGTTCGTGATTTCCGTGGAGCGGCAGTAGGTGGCAGCACAATGCACCTAATATGAAAAAAGTATGTTTTAGGGATTTTCCAGATACTTTTGATCATGTACTGTATATACAAGGAATTTAAGAACTAAACTACAATGGTATTTGAAGTCATAACTAAACGGGGCGTTGCGAATATGTAGGATCCTGCTGATTTGGAGAACAACATGGGCAGTAGTGGTTACAATAGAAAGCGATAAGGACCCCTAAACCCCATAGACCCATTTGCTTACTAAATTTCCCTTCCAAAATTTAGGAGTATCTGCTTTGTGATCGTTTGCAGGGACATAGGGAGCTCTTGAGTCTGAACCAAAGCCAATATTGATTCGGTACAGAAAAGGAAAGTCTGTGGGTGATGCAGTTAACTGAGTTCTTCAGACTGTCGAAAATTGGACTGCGACATATACAGTTGCAATCTTGATTGATATGACAGGGTCACTCGATAATCTCTGTCGGCTTGCGATGTTCGCACGTCTCCGAGATCTTGGGGTCCCCAAATGTCAGGGTAAGACATCTGTCGATTACTATAGTGGCCTGTAGCGACTAGTATCTTGTGGAGCGGAGCAAGCTAACCAAAAAGATTAACAAGAGCTGTCCTCAGGTCTATATAAGTGGTCCATTGTTCAGGGATCTTAGTGTTGAACGCCTATTAGACGAGGCAGATACTGTTGAGGGTATTGTTGCATACGCAGATGTCACCCTACTAGTTGTCTGCGGATTCAACGGCGAAACTTGAAGAAAAGACGAATGATGTGCAACAATGGATCACGGGCAAAAGACGACTACAGCTGTTCATAAAACCACATAAATACTTTGGAAATGAATAATTTCTTTCGCCAGAAAGCCCTCCTTGAGATATGACGGAATCCCTATGAAAGTCGAGGAAAGAAACTTAGTAGAACATATAAAATCTGTTAATCAGAGTGTGGCTGCAATTAGGCACCATACTGCCCGTGCTGGCACTGCTAAATGTAAATCCGGTTGTACATTGTACAGTTGTAATCACGAAGGTGTTTTCGATGCTATTGTGCACTTCACTGCAAGCTGCTGGGCGCATCGCCTACAGCTGAAGACCTACGAACAATACTGTGATGAGTTCCTCGGAGCATACTTCTGAGGCTCACCGTTACCTTTTGCAGTATATGTTTTGTACCTGGTATGTGCCCAATGGATATCGCAGTATATTGCAGAGCAGCGTTACACTTGTTAAGGCATGAACAATATGATCCTGTCTACGAGATATTGAAGCTCATGTTACTGATAAAAGACTTACGACCTGGAAGTCAGATGAATTGCAGCATGAGACATTAAAAGCACTACAAGGCACAAACACAGCATATTCCCAAGCAGCAGAACCAGGCTCAGATTGCACAATATTGTCCTATTCGAGGTACTATTCATCTATTTTCAGGTCACGGTCCACATCCCAAACACGTGCATCGAGGGGGCGGGGGGGGGGGGGGGGCGGGGGTGTTGTAATACACCAATCTGTGAAAGTGACAAGGGAGGTTCCACTGATCATTTAATTTTCAGTTGTTCCCGTTTCCAGGTGGAGAGAGAATGCAGTCAGTTAGGCTGTGACATGTAAGCAATTATAGCTGACCAGAGCATATGGAATACAGTTAATATCATTGAACATAGAGTATCTAAATGACAACTGCTCAGCTTCCAGTACATAAGATTAACAGAACGCTATGAATATTTAAAATAGCGTCAACATATCACAAGAAGTGCTTCCTTCATTATTCCGAACGATCGGCAAGAGTAAATATAATTAAGAGAAACTTATATTAAAAATATTTTTAAAATGTAATGGCGACTCACACGGTTACGCGTAGCCTCGAGGATTGCCAAGGTACGCGCCTACCGGTGTAGGCAGTGTTGAATATTGTAACAGTAACAAGTCTGGTAAGGAAATAGTTTTAACTAGCCTGCAAACCACGGTTTCTTTCAGGTCTGCCAGTAACAGGTCTAACAATATAAGCTGCAAGTTACTTACGTAGAACTTGAATTAAATTCCGTTTATTTCTTGTTGTTTTTATTTGTTTATATTTCCAGAGTGATGTTCTATGTCTGTATTGATATTTTCAACTGTTGCTGCTAACGTGATTTAAACTACATAACTTAAAACACTGTACGTCACCGTCAGTGTTGAGTATACACGATCTGTTTAGAGCCTCCAGATAACAGGTCTAAAATTCATGGCAATGAACTGTATTTAAACTGCTCCCCTTGAACCATGGGCTGTGCCGTTGGTGGGGAGGCTTGCGTGCCACAGCAATACAGATAGCCGCACAGTAGGTGCACCAACAATGGAGGGGTACCAGTTGAGAGGCCAGACAAGTATGTCGTTCCTGAAGAAGGGTAGCAGCCTTTTCAGTAGTTGCAGGGCAAATGTCTGGATGACTGACTGATCTGGCCATGTAACATCAACCAAAACGGCCTTCCTGTGCTGGTACTACTAACAGCTGAAAGCAAGGGAGGGAATACAGCTTTATTGTATGGTTAAATGATGACGGCGTCCTCTTGGGTAAAATATTCTGGAGGAAAAACAGGTCCCTTTTCGGATCTACAGGCGGGGGCTACTCAGGAGGACGTCGTTATCTGGAGAAAGAAAACTGGCTTTTACGGATTGGAGCGTGGAATGTCAGATCCGTAAATCGGGCCGGTAGATCACAAAATTTAAAAAGGAAAATGAATAGGTCACAGTTAGATGTAGTGGGAATTAGTGAAGTTCGGTGGCGGGAGGGACAAGACTTCTGGTCAGGTGAACACAGGATTATAAATACAAAATCAAATAGGGGTAATGAATAAAAAATAGGAACGCGGATGAGTTACTATGAACAGCATAGTGACCTCATTATTGTCGCGAAGATAGACACGAATTTCACGCCTACCACAGTAGTACAAGTTTATATGCCAACTAGCTCTGAAGATGACGAAGAGGTTGAAGAAATGTTTGATGCGACAAAAGAAATTATTCAGGTAGTTAAGGAAGACGAAAATTTAATAGCCATGGGGGGCTGGAATCCGATAGTAGGCAAAGGGAGCGAAAGAAAAGTACTAGGAATGAGAGACCAAGACGCCTAGTAGAATTTTGCACAGACATAACTTAATCACAGCTAACACTTGGTTTAAGAATCGTGAAAGAAGGTTGTATACATGAAAGAGGCCTAGAGACACTGGAAGGATTCAGATAAATTATATAATGGTAAGATAGGGATTTAGAAATCAGGTGTTAAATTGTAAGACATTTTCAGGGGCAGATGTGGACTCTGAACACAAATTCTTGGTTATGAACTGTAGAATAAAATTGAAGAAGCTGAAAAAAGGTAGTAATTTAAGGAGATGGACCTGGATAAACTGAAAGAATCAGAAGTTGTAGAGAGCTACAGAGAGAGCATTAGGAAACAAATGACAAGCACTGGCGAGAGAAATAAAGTAGAAGAAGAATGGGTAGCTTTGAGAGGTGAAATAGTGAAGGCAGCACAGGATCAAGTAGGGAAAAAGGCGAGGGCTATTAGAAGAAATCCTTGGGCAACAGAAGAGATATGGAATTTAATTGATGAACGGAGAAAATATAAAAATGCATTAAATGAAGCAGGCGAAAAGGAATACAAACGTCTCAAAAATGAGATCGATAGGAAATGAAAAATGGCTAAGCAGGGAATGGCTAGAGGACAAATGCAAGGACGTAGAGGCACTTTTCAATAGGGGTAAGATAGGTACTGCCTGCAGGAAAATCAAAGAGACCTTTGGAGAAAAGAGAAGCATTTGTATGTACATCAAAAGCTCAGATGAAAAAGCAATCCCAAACAAAGAAGAGAAAGCAGAAAGATGGAAGTAGTACACAGAGGGTCTATACAAGGGGGATATACTTGAGGGCAATGTTATGGAAATTGAACAGGACGTAGATGAAGATGAAATGGGAGATATGATACTGCGTGAAGAATTTAAATACCCACTATGGATAAAATTCATTTAAATACCTGTTCATTCTACCAAGTGTGTTTCTTCGTCTTTTTAATCTGCGCTATTTCTTCCTGAACCAGTACCAATGGTAGTTGTGTTTTCGAACCTCTACTGGTCTAGTTAGTTTTTAGAATTCGTTTCATAGTTCTTTTAGTTTCTCAGTGTCGAATCGGGACACAACTACAGGGTTATTACAAATGATTGAAGCGATTTCACAGCTCGACAATAACTTTATTATTTGAGATATTTTCTCAATGCTTTGCACACACATACAAAAACTCAAAATGTTTTTTTAGGCATTCACAAATGTTCGATATGTGCCCCTTTAGTGATTCGGCAGACATCAAGCCGATAATTAAGTTCCTCCCACTCTCGGCGCAGCATGTCCCCATCAATGAGTTCGAAAGCATCGTTGATGCGAGCTCGCAGTTCTGGCACGTTTCTTGGTAGAGGAGGTTTAAACACTGAATCTTTCACATAACCCCGCAGAAAGAAACCGCATGGGGTTAAGTCGGGAGAGCGTGGAGGCCATGACATGAATTGCTGATCATGATCTCCACCACGACCGATCCATCGGTTTTCCAATCTCCTGTTTAAGAAATGCCGAACATCATGATGGAAGTGCGGTGGAGCACCATCCTGTTGAAAGATGAAGTCGACGCTGTCGGTCTCCAGTTGTGGCACGAGCCAATTTTCCAGCATGTCCAGATACACGTGTCCTGTAACGTTTTTTTCGCGGAAGAAAAAGGGGCCGTAAACTTTAAACCGTGAGAGTGCACAAAACACGTTAACTTTTGGTGAATTGCGAATTTGCTGCACGAATGCGTGAGGATTCTCTACCGCCCAGATTCGCACATTGTGTCTGTTCACTTCACCATTAAGAAAAAATGTTGCTTCATCACTGAAAACAAGTTTCGCACTGAACGTATCCTCTTCCACGAGCTGTTGCAACCGCGCCGATAATTCAAAGCGTTTGACTTTGTCATCGGGTGTCAGGGCTTGTAGCAATTGTAAACGGTAAGGCTTCTGCTTTAGCCTTTTCCGTCGGCTGTGGTACGTTTAGCTCCCTGCTTGCTTTATTCGTCGACTTCCGCGGGCTACGCGTGAAACTTGCCCGCACGCGTTCAACCGTTTCTTCGCTCACTGCAGGCCGACCCGTTGATTTCCCCTTACAGAGGCATCCAGAAGCTTTAAACTTCGCATACCATCGCCGAATGGAGTTAGCAGTTGGTGGATCTTTGTTGAACTTCGTCCTGAAGTGTCGTTGCACTGTTATGACTGACTGATGTGAGTGCATTTCAAGCACGACATACGCTTTCTCGGCTCCTGTCGCCATTTTGTCTCACTGCGCTCTCGAGCGCTCTGGCGGCAGAAACCTGAAGTGCGGCTTCAGCCGAACAAAACTTTATGAGTTTTTCTATGTATCTGTAGTGTGTCGTGACCATATGTCAATGAATGGAGCTACAGTGAATTTATGAAATCGCTTCAATCATTTGTAATAGTCCTGTATTGTTTCGCTCTTTTTGTTCTGAGTACGAATCAGAATTTATGATTGAAATTTAGTATTTATGTCTACATTTATCCTATTTTTGACACAAACATTCATTAATTATGGACAATGTCTCCGAGATTAAGCAGCATAGTCTGTTTCAAAGCCTCCTAACGTTGTGCTGGGTTATCACCATGTTTGCTTCCTTAGCTGGTGCCATAAATAATGGATGTTAGTTGGAGATAATGGGCCTCTGTTTTCCAGATATTATGGTTTTATATCTGAGAGGTTGTGCCTAATACCTTCTCACATTTCTTTTCCCTTCTAAAGTGTGCATTAAAATCACCCAGGAAAGTCTTCGCGTGGTGCTTCAGAATCTTCGCCATTCTGATAACCACCGTATCCCAGAATATATCTGTGTTCTCAAATACGTTCTGATATTTATCGTTTGTTGGCACAGACATTAATAAAATCGTAAGCTTTGTTTTTACAGTGCAGCTTTAGAAAAGAATTTGTCATTGTGGGTTCAAATTCAGACACCTCAGGATTTTTTTCTGACAACAAAGCATGTACCGAGAATTTGGATGTTCAGCTCTTTCTTTCGGGTTTTGCTTTTAAAGAAAGGATACCAGTTTGATTAAAAATTCTTCATCTGTAAAGGGAGTGTTTTGCAGTCGAAAGACGTATTTTGTGGTAAAAAACAATGACTACTCCCATAATTAGTGATTCTTAAGCCACGAAATCTTCAAGCTGTAAAATTACGTAGCAAGTACTGATTCGCAAATGGAGTGACCTAAAGTGGGCAAACGTCATCTTCTTGTTCATAACTTCCAAATGTGCAGCGAGGATGTCGCCTGAGTTTTGTAAGCATTGACCTTATAAATAAAGAATCAGTAAACTATCGGAACGAATATATAAATCCTGAATAGCATCTTTATGTAACATCATAGTACTGTGCAAGACGAATCCGTACGATGTGTAACAAACAGTAATCCTCGAAACGGCATTCGTCGACTTACTTCTCTGAATGTGGAATCTTATAGCTCTCAAAGAAAATATGCTTACTACTAACGTTTTGCGTTACCAGATTTCAATATTAGCCTTCTTATATGCCAGTATATTGATGGATCGTGAAGCGAGTCCACGATGTTCTATACGATGGCGACCGTGCAACGTGCCATAATATTATGCATTTTGCACAGAGATTGGCTGGGTCAAGAGGAATTAATTTCTGAAGGAGTAGACTTACATTGTTACTAAACATAGGCAAAGGATTCATAACCCCACATGGATATTCAAAGCAACTAGTTAAGTAGTCAATCTCGCGCCAAGTATTCGCAATTTACATTCGCAGTTGACAATTTCGGAAACGAGCAAAAACTATTTGATAATTCAGGACAAGGTGACAACTTATAATTAACAGCACGACGAAGTGAGCAGATAACACAATGCGCTAAAATCAACTTCAATTCTATTAAATACGGGCACCCTACAAGTTTACATTTCACTGTGTGCAATCACACTAATAGCAGAATAATCGTGAGCAAACAATTTCAAATAACCTAACCACTTTTAACTAAACTGAACTACAGGAAGTAATTGAACTGGCCATACACAAGTCGTTATTCATTGTAGAAACTTCACAACAGCGCAAATCGCCAACAGGAAAAAGTAGTCTTCTCTCAGAATACGGATCCACGAATATCCAACAGGAACCAGAATAGAACATATTAACTAGGCTAGATTCGTGGTTTTCATGCTGCAAAGACTTCCCAACGGTGACGAAACAAACTGACCCTCAAAGATGTGGAATCACTGCAGTGAACATGCAGATTGATTGCTCACAGTACTTTATCGATTAATCGAAACTGATCAAACCATACACCGTTGTTTCCAAAGCGTTGCACTACATTGTTTACGACCAAATTACTGAACACTTGAGCGAATTCGGATTAGTTGACAAATATAAATTCGGATTCCGCAAACACACAGCACAGTTATTGCATTAATCAAGGTAACTAATGACGCCGAATATGCCATGTACAACCGTGAGACCACAATATTGACTCTACTAGGCTTCGCCAAAGCTTTTAACACTGTCAACTCCGACTACTACTCAGAAAAATGCTGCAGCTAAATTTCTCAGATAGCAGATAGTGCCCTGAAAGCTACTTGAAAAACAGACAGCCAAGTGATGTCCCTGGGAATGAAAAATCGACCTGGAAACATGTTGTTTCAGTTGTGCCACAGGGGTAAGTCTTAGGTGCACTATTATATTCCTTGTATGTCAATGATACTTCATCGGTTCTGACTTACTGTAAATATCATTTCTACGCCGACGACGTTCAGCTCTACGAAGGTGCCAGACTGTTAAAAATACTGCTATTGCTCAGATAAATGATGATGTGTCTTCAGTGATAACGTTGGTGAAAAACCTGGTGCCCAAACTAAATGCAAAGAGGTCACTAATGTTCTCAGAATCCCCTGAGAAATTAATAAGTTCAGAATTCTACGATTAGTTGCCTCTCTTTTAACTTGACGGATCTCCGTACCATATCAGAACGCAATGATTAAGTCAGGCGTTATTTTGGGAGAGCATTTAAATTGTGCAGAGAATATTTTCGCCATATAGCGGAAGACTTCCGCGTTACTCTATGCCTTCAAAAAGTTTCGCTTAATTTTCACAGGATGTGAAACGACAACTCGTGCAGTCAACCGTTCTACTGTACCGTCACTATTGTGATGTGATTCAACATGATACAACTAGTGAAAACACAAGACGAATAGAGCTAATCGTGAATACTTGTGCGTGTTAAATCTGTAACATTCGTCGATATGACCATGTCATTGCTTCAAAAGCTTAGTTAAGGTGGTAGCCGCAAGCCAAGTTACGGGACTACCACACGCCGTGTCTGCTTCATGGGCTCCTCAGGGCGCAAATATCCCAGTACAGAGCTTTGGTGGAATCGTAATAGAAATACGGGTCTCACCTATCTAGTATCCTAGCCGTGCTTATTCATAAAAGGAAAACATTCGGCATCTCCTTCACTATCGCTGCAATCCGTTTCTGGAGCAAGATGCCCTGAACTCTTCACACAATTCGATGCCCTGCTAGTTTTAAGGAAAAGCTGAAATTCCTCCTGTCATTTTCAAATCGCTCCGGCAAAATCAACTTATATGGCCAACTTCTCCTCCGTCAAAAAATAATCCAAATGCTCCTATCTTATCCCAGTTATTCTCCATCCTCTTTGCCTTTTTCTATGAGTCAGATTCATCTTTTCACCCCGCGTCCAGCCGTTTCTTCATGCCTCTTGCTGCTAGAATTCATAATTGAAAACCAACCGTGCCAAGTGCAGACTTAGTATAACAGCACAGCAGCACTCCGTCTTTAGGCCGCAATTGGCCCATCGGAACCATCCGACCGCCGTGTCATCCTCAGATGAGGATGCGGATAGGAGGGGCGTGTCGTCAGCACACCGCTCTCCCGGTCGTTATGATGGTTTTCTTTGACGGGAGCCGCTACTATTCGATCGAGTAGCTCCTCAATTAGCATCACGAGGCTGAGTGCACCCCGAAAAATGGCAACAGCGCATGGCGGCTGGATGGTCACCCATCCAAGTGCCAGCCACGCCCGAAAGCGCTTAACTTCAGTAATCTCACGGGAACCGGTGTATACACTGTCGCAAGGCCGTTGCCAAACTTAGTATAACATGCTTACTAAATATATGCCATGTAAAATACGTACAACGCCTGGTTATATGTAAGAGAGGGCCAGTCTAATTAAATAAATAAATAAAAATAAAGTAATGCAAAGACAGATACGGCGATATATTAACAGCAAAATGTGATGGAGAGATGTGTTGAATGAACAGGCAACTTCACAATGATATTTCTAGAATTTCTAGAATTTTCTAGAATTTGTAACTTTATGTGCAAAGTCGCCAAGAAAGTCGTAGAATTGGGTGTGCGTTCTTGAGACACTGCCAGTCAACAGCTACCTGCACCAACCATTTGAAGCTGCTTACGGGAATAGGGCCTCGGTCTTCTTCTATAGCCGTTAACTTGCCCCCTCCCCCCCACAACCATCCACCCTGGTTGTCACAATACTTTCCTATAGCAGAAAACTGTCGAAGCTTTGATGCTGCAGGATGCGTTCTAATGAACCGAACAGTTTTATGAGCTTAGATGTGCCGCGCTTCACTTCTGTAGAATGGTACATTCTAGACAAGTACCTTGAGAAAATGACTACCGGAAATTTAAATTTGTATTTGACTGCAACAAATTGCTGTTTGAGAAATGCTTTTCTTCCTATTGCCGGTCTACATTTTACATCCTCTCAACTTCAGCCATCAGCAGTTATTTCGCTCGTCTCATGCCAAAGTCATATACCACCTTTAGAGTCTCATTTCCAAAGCCGATTCGCTGAGAATCACCCGATATATGTGACTATCTTCAGTTGTTTTGTATTCCTTCCCTTGCGACTGATTGTTTGCGGGACAGTGTCCGTTCACTTACATAATAAAATGAAACACCAGCAGCCGTCGTTTTGTTGCTATTTTATTGTATTGCAGCCATTTTGGATGACTCAGCACGCCATCTTCAGGCCTTAACTAACGCTGAGGGTGTGAACTTCAATCGTATAGACTATCCCATCTCTGGCCAACATTTTTGAACTGGCAGAATGAGATTTTCACTCTGCAGCGGAGTGTGCGCTGATATAAAACTTCCTGGCAGATTAAAACTGTATGCCGGACCGAGACTCGAAATCGGGACCTTTGCCTTTCGCGGGCAAGTGCTCTACCAATTTATTTTTTTCTCATTTATTTTGTTCGTTGTTGGTCGTTGTGGACGTCACAATGACATCCGTTTAAGTCCGTTTGTTCATCCTTCAACTCAGTTTTTTTAATACAGAGGCCAACCGGCTGTCTGACCGAACACGCTGAGCTACCGTGCCGGCTGAAGTTTTGTCGACGTGTGACCATCAGAGCTACCCATGCACGACTCACGCCACATCCTCACAGCTTTACTTCTGCCAGTACCTCGTCTCCTACCTTCCAAACTTTACAGAAGCTCTCCTGCGAACCAGGAACACGGGGCGTGAGACATGTTTGGGTAGCTCAGATGGTAGAGCACTTGCACGCGAAAGGCAAAGGTTCTGAGTTCGACTCTCGGTCTGGCACACAGTTTTAATCTGCCAGTAAGTTTCATCTTTGAACTGGTTTCCATAGAATGCTGTAAAAGCGATGTAGTGTCTGCAGCTATCAACTATCAACACCCCGTTCAGTTATTATTGTTTGACTTTCAAAAGTGGTTCAAATGGCTCTGAGCACTATGGGACTTAACTTCTGAGGTCATCAGTCCACTAGAACTTAGAACTGCTTAAACCTAACTAACCTAAGGACATCACACACATCAATGCTCGAGGCAGGATTCGAACCTGCGACCGTAGCAGTCCCGCGGTTCCAGACTGTAGCGCCTGGAACCGCTCGGCCACGTTTGACTTTCGCTGACGTTCATCCTACTGCCTCATTTCAAGACACTCTTGAGCACAGTAGGGCAATACGGCTCCCGATGTGGATTCGGCGGCGGGGCCTTGGACTTTGGCTGGGCAGAGCGCTCCAGGCTCGGCGTGTGTTCCCCGCCTGTCCCGCCCCCGACCCCCACCCCCGCAGCGAGGCTGCTCCTAATTGGGGCGGCCTGCAGACAGAGGCCCGCATCTTGTCTTGAATTAGCGCGTCGCTGCCGCCGCCGCCGCCGCCGCCGTGTTCGTCGCCGCCGCCGTTGCAGCGGGCGCCTTTTTGAGCCGATGTCGGCGCCGGCGCCCGGCCGGGCTGGGACGCGTTTGATAACGCAAATACGTTAAGAATTGAATTAAAAGTTGTCCTTTGAGGCGCGCGCTGCGGTCTGGCCCGGGTCGGCTTTGATCCGGCGGGAGGCGGCGGCGGCGGCGGCGGCGCACGGGGCTGTCTCGCTCGCCGGCGCGCTCTGCGGAGCCCGCGCGGGCACACTTAATGAAACGGCCGGCCGCCCTGCGCCGCGCTAAAAAGGCGCCAGCCGCCGAGCCCGCGCCGTCTCCTCGCCTCTGTGCCGAAAGTGTTTCTTCCTCCACTACCTTTACTGCTGCAGACCGCCCTCTAAATTACGTTCAGCCCCGGGCTGTGGAACAAAGCGGCAACTATTACAGAAAAAGTTCCACGCACGGAACACATCGAACAGAAAACATCAAATACAGTCATCACTACATCAACGATATTTTTAGCAGAAGAGCAGAATATATTAGGTTGGTACATAAGTTCTTAGCGTTTTACCGTAATTTTGATAAAGACAACGCATACACGTAACATAGGCTTCATTTGTCCATAATATATTTTCCTTCACTATTTACAACAGTCTGCCAACGCTGGGGTAGCTTTTCGATTCCGCAACTGTAGAAATCACGTTCTTTTGAGCATAACAACTCGCTGAGTCACGTTCGGAGCGCATTTTCATCCGGAAAGAAATTTCATAAAGGTTGTTCCATGACACATACCACTTACTAAGACAAGAAGACACTTTTCAAATTCTTAACCAGTTGGCAGATGAGGTATCACGAAAAGTGTTAAAGGAATACCTGAGGGACATAAACTAACTTAAGAATTTGCGACACGCCAAATACTGAATTTTGCGCCCTATTCCCATACCGCCTGTACGTGGACAGGCCGACTTTCCTCATAGTCTGGAATCCGCCGCGTACAGGATTAGGGGGAGTGGGGTACGACATCACCGATATAGGACAAAGCACCGGACTTAGATTAGAACTAGTTAGTAGGACTTAGATTTGGAAATTAGCTATTTAGGAACCTGCAGTCAATAACATCCTTGGCCTGCCCAGTGTCAGGGGCACCCCCATCGGGATTAGCTCGATGGGCAATGCTCTAATAAGTAGGTTTATAAACTACTGACACAACTGTGACGCTGCAGGCAATAGTGTTTCGTTAAGCGTAGTCAACATAAATTTAATATTAACAATAATAGACAAATTAGTTTCCCATTGTTATCTAGTTATATCCGTAGCTCACAAATTAATCGCCGGCCGCGGTGGTCTAGCGGTTCTAGGCGCTCAGTCCGGAGCCGCGCGACTGCTACGGTCGCAGGTTCGAATCCTGCCTCGGGCATGGATGTGTGTGATGTCCTTAGGTTAGTTAGGTTTAAGTAGTTCTAAGTTCTAGGGGACTGATGACCACAGATGTTAAGTCCCATAGTGCTCAGAGCCATTTGAACTATTTTTGAACCACAAATTAATCAAATCTGTATCTAGTTCGGACAAAATTAGGACCCACAAATCATTTAAGGAAGTGGGTTACTTTTGTATAGCTATTATTATTATTATTATTATTATTATTACAATAAAGAATTTCTTTTTTTAAAAAAAAGGTTGTTCCATAGAGAGCGCGAAAGGTGAAAATCTCACGGTGTAACATCAGTGAATAACGTGGGTGCGGAATGACCGTCCAATCCAGCTCCTGTACAGTGTTTTTGCCAGTCTAGAAGTATGCGCGCAACGTTGTCGTGGAGTAGCATTTCTTCGCGCAATTTCCCTGGTCGTTTTTCTTCGACTGCGTCTGCAAGGCGTCTCAGTTGTTGACAGTACACGTCAGCAGCTCTCACTGGTACACCTCGGAGAGGAATTCCTAGTACACCACACCGTCGCTCTTCCAGCAGATGTCTTTTGTGGAAGCACGCAGGTGGTTGTACGCAGACTTGCTGCTTTGCTTGGGCTCAACCATTCCCTTCTTTTCCGTATGTTAGCAGAAGCACACCTTTTCTTCTCAACAGTAATGATACAGCATACGAATGGTTCATGTTATTCACGAACCAGTTGATAATGAGCAAACAGACGCGTTTATGGCCACCCACTGATTTTTGTGATTTTCCCCTAGAACATCCTGTAGCCATATACCCGATTTTTGAACCGTCACCATTTCATGCAAATGTAGCACGATGGTGGAATGATTGCAGCTCATTACGTTTGCCAGTTCTCCAGAACAGTGACGTGATTCACTGTGGATTAATGGGTTTTAAACAACCTACGTCAAACATCGAAGGTCTTTCTGAACGTGAAGAGTCACTACTGTCAATACGATCTCCCTTAAAATAAGAAAATAATATTCTGCGCGTCCTGTCCAACGACATTATCCCTCTATTTTGCGCAAATATTTCTGGCTGCTTCCACTCCTGTCACCTCTCTACTGAAATCAAAGTGTTTAATACGCCGGAAATGTTCCGATTTCTTCATTTCACACTCCACATTCCAGTGTCCACAGCTCCACTCACTATCTCCAAATGACAAAATGGCGATACGTAAAGAGTTACTGAGCCTTGCGCGTCTCCCGTTCGTGCTGTTTATTGGTTGACAGTCTATCTTTGCGGTGCCGTCGTCTCCCTTTTTTATTTGATTTACTGTAATCACACCAATCTTTAAACATGGAAACAGAAAAGATTGTAACAACTACAGAGGTATCTCTTTAATCAGCGTTGTGGGTAAAATCTTCTCAGGTATTGTTGAAAGGAAAGTGCGAGTATTAGTTGAGGACCAATTGGATGAAAATCAGTGTGGGTTTAGGCCTCTTAGAGGTTGTCAGGACCAGATCTTTAACTTATGGCAAATAATGGAGAAGTGTTATGAGTGGAACAGGGAATTGTATCTATGCTTTAATGATCTAGAAAAGGCATATGACCGGGTTCCTAGGAGGAAGTTATTGTCTGTTCTACAAGATTATGGAATAGGAGGCAAACTTTTGCAAGCAATTAAAGGTCTTTACATGGATAGTCAGGCAGCAGTTAGAGTTGACGGTAAATTGAGTTCATGGTTCAGAGTAGTTTCAGGGGTAAGACAAGGCTGCAACCTGTCTCCATTGTTGTTCATATTATTTATGGATCATATGTTGAAAACAATAGACTGGCTGGGTGAGATTAAGATATGTGAACACAAAATAAGCAGTCTTGCATATGCGGATGACTTAGTTGTGATGGCAGATTCGATTGAAAGTTTGCAAAGTAATATTTCAGAGCTAGATCACAAATGTAAGGACTATGGTATGAAGATTAGCATCTCAAAAACGAAAGTAATGTCAGTGGGAAAGAAATATAAACGGATTGAGTGCCAAATAGGAGGAGCAAAGTTAGAACAGGTGGACGGTTTCAAGTACTTAGGATGCATACTCTCACAGGATGGCAACATAGTGAAAGAACTGGAAGCGAGGTGTAGCAAAGCTAATGCAGTGAGCGCTCAGCTACGATCTACTCTCTTCTGCAAGAAGGAAGTCAGTACCAAGACAAAGTTATTTGTGCACCGTTCAATCTTTCGACCAACTTTGTTGTATGGGAGCGAAAGCTGGGTGGATTCAGGTTACCTTATCAGCAAGGTTGAGGTTACGGATATGAAAGTAGCTAGGATGATTGCAGGTACTAGTAGATGGGAACAATGGCAGGGGGGTGTCCACAATGAGGAAATCAAAGAAAAACTGGGAATGAACTCTATAGATGTAGCAGTCAGGGTGAACAGGCTTAGATGGTGGAGTCATGTTACACGCATGGGAGAAGCAAGGTTACCCAAGAGACTCATGGAATCAGCAGAAGAGGGTAGGAGGAGTCGGGGCAGACCGAGGAGAAGTTACCTGGATTCGGTTAAGAATGATTTTGAAGTAATAGGTATAACAGCAGAAGAGGCACCAATGTTAGCACTGAATAGGGGATCATGGAGGAACTGTATAAGGGGGGCTATGCTCCAGACTGAACGCTGAAAGGCATAATCAGTCTTAAATGATGATGATGATGATAAATGATGATGATGATGATGATGATACTGGCATCACTAAGTTGCTGGTTTGCTTGCCCGTGAGTGGCAGCAGCAGCGCTTATCGCTGTCGTACTGTCTCTGGAGCGACCGCTAGTATTTCCGGGTCGTGGTCTGTCGGCAGTTGAGTCGGGACGCAGCGCCAGTGAGTTCCGGACAGCCAGTACTCGCCGACCGCTTGCGACCCACATGCACTGTCCGACGGAAGGTGACTGGAGCGGAACGACCGTTGGTTGATCGTTCAGTCGGTCGTCCCATCGGGCTACGTGTATTTGGTCTTTTGGCCATTTCTGGCCCTCGTCAGCTGGTCATCTTGCCGGACGTGGGTCGATTCCTTCCTTGTGCAGTGATGTCGGGTGGCCCATGGGCAAGTGTTCCCTCTGCATGGTTGGGTCCGAGCCACTGTGTCCGGGTCGTCGTGTCTCCGAGTTCCTAACGGACGTCAAGGAGTCAGGATGGAGCTGCAGTGAGGTCCGGACAGCCAAAACTCGCCCGACAGTTGCCGACACATACGACTTGAGTGGGGACGACCTTGGTTGGTTGTTCGGTCTGTCGTCTCATCGGACGACGTGTATTTGGTCGCCGACTACTTAGGGGTTCTCTGTGTGTCTCGACTTGTGATTCGTCCTTGTTGTTCCACAGTGATTGCTTTTAGGATTGTTCGAGTTCCTGTGTAAGTGTTTTCGTGCAACTGTGTCTAGATTGTGTGATTTAGACTGAGCAGTTATGTTAATGCTGCCTGCGCACTGGAGCTGTTAGTCGCTCGGTTGGGACAGAGTCCGGCACGGCGCATAGTTCGGCAGCCTTTGATGTTGTTAATATTTTTGAGTGGTTATTGCGTCTTGGCTGTATTTAGACGCCAATATTTGAAGACGTAGTGCTGCTGGTATCTTCGTTCTCGCTGACATTTTCCGTTGTCGTGCCATTGGTCGGGCGGAAGGAAATTCATTAGGTGGCAGGTCGGTCCTTCAGCCGACCCTGGGTCGGGTTTCCATCCAGTTATTTAATCTTACTTTTGGCTGCCTGTCTCACCTAACTTTACGTTAGAGTTACCTCCTCAGGCCGACCTTTGGAACAGTTCTGAACACCACTGTTCTGTTGGTTTTAGATGGTGATTTTCTTTTAGTTTGATGTACTGTGCGAGGCCTTCAGCCGTATATTAGTTTAGTTTGTTTTACTTTTAAAATAAGGCCTTTAGGTGACTTAAACTAAGCTTTGAAGACTGATTTGCTTAAAACTATTCTAAAAAAGAGATTTGGCTCCATTTGAAATCTTTGTTATTCAGGCCTTAAGCCTTGCGTTGTTCAGTATTCAGTATGTGGCCTCCAGCCGAGATTTTACGTGAAATGTTTTTAAGGCCTTCAGTCATCTTAAATTAAAACTTTGAAGATTCTTGTTTAAACTAATTTTGTTTGAAAAAAGGAAAGAGGAATTTTGCTCTATTGGAAAGGTCGTAAGCCTTGAGTCGTTCTACGTTCAGTACGTTGCCTTTAGTCGAGCTTTCAAGTGAAATACTTTTAAGTAAGGCCTTCAGTCGCATGTATTCCTGAAAGCAATTTTAATAGCTTGTGTTCGGTCTTTCAGGCGTATTGTTTTCAGTCCTTTTAAGGGCATGTGCGAACTCAAGTGTTTTTAGGAAAATAAAGTTTTTGCGTTTTGTGCAACTGACAGTGACTGATTTGTGCCCCTTTCTACAACCCTAACCAGATCCTATCTGTCCTGCGAAACCAGATTTCAGCAACAGTGAACTACAAATAAAAAATGACTCTAGATAAACTCATGTTGTTGTTGTGGTCTTCAGTCCTGAGACTGGTTTGATGCAGCTCTCCATGCTACTCTATCCTGTGCAAGCTGCTTCATCTCCCAGTACCTACTGCAACCTACATCCTTCTGAATCTGCTTAGTGTATTCATCTCTTGGTCTCCCTCTACGATTTTTACCCTCCACGCTGCCCTCCAATACTAAATTGGTGATCCCTTGATGCCTCAGAACATGTCCTACCAACCGATCCCTTCTTCTGGTCAAGTTGAGCCACAAACTTCTCTTCTCCCCAATCCTATTCAATACTTCCTCATTAGTTATGTGATCTACCCATATAATCTTCAGCATTCTTCTGTAGCACCACATTTCGAAAGCTTCTATTCTCTTCTTGTCCAAACTATTTATCGTCCATGTTTCATTTCCATACATGGCTACACTCCATACAAATACTTTCAGGAACGAATACCAATATGCAAAACAAAAACGCTACGAACTTATGCAACAATCTAATATTTACACTGATGAGGCAAAAAATCATGGTCATGTGTTTAATAACTTGTTTGTCCGTCTTTGGAACGAAATAAATCAATGATTCTGCGTGTCAGGGATCCGACAGTTTGTTGGTAGGTTTTCGGAGGCACGTGACATTAGACGTCTACTCACAGGTCACGTAACACGCGGAAATAACGCGCCACTCATTTGAAAACGTATCGATAGCGCCCGATATCGACCTAGATGGGTTCCATATGATTTACATCAGGTGAATTTGGTCACCGAGACTTCAATGTGACTTCACTATCATGTTCCTGAAACCACTGTAGGAAGATGATATCACCGTCGGGGAAGGCATCATGCATGAAGGGGTGGAGGTGGTTCGCAGCTGTCACCGTATCACTGGTTCCTTAAAAGAGCAGGAGAATGTCTCCCATTGCGTAACACTGCTCCCACCAGCTTGCGTCCGTGGCGCGCTGCACGTTTGGAGCCGCAGTTCAACTCGATGACGACGTTTGTGGAGACGACCATCGACCTAATGTAGAAAGAAATGTGTTTCACCCGAAGAGCCGACGTGTTTCCATTGGTCGACGTCGAATCCCGATGGTCCCGTGCCCATAGCGATCGTAATTGATGTCGTTTGGTCAACATGTGAACACATACGGCTTGTCTGTTCCGGAACTCCATGTTCAACAATATACCACATATCACTATCTACCCTACTTTACAGAGCAGACAAGCCGCTGATCTATACGTTCTGTGAACAGTCATGGACGTTCAACAGCTTAGCACATATTGGTAGTTTCACTGTCCTGCCTCTTTCCATAGACGCTCACGACAGTAGCACGTGAAAATTCAAGTAACTTCGCCGTTCTCGAGATACTCGTTCAACGACTCTGTGTAATAATATTCTGCACTTTGTCATAGTCGGTTATCTCAATGGGTTTCCTCATTTGCACTCCATATCTTCTGTATGGTGATATACTGTTCATGACTGCTCCGTTTACCGTCTTCCGTTAATGTGTCATGTGACCAGAACGTCACCATGCGGCATCCAGCGTCGTGAGGGCAGTGCTCGTAATGTGTTGGCTTGTTAATGTATATATGAGGTCGTCCTCAAAATAATGCCCCCGAACTTCCTATATGAAAACTCTTAAATCTTTTTAAATACAACAAACTTTATTAACACCCATCGCTTCATTCTTCATGCTACGTATTTATTTCTCAATATAGCCACCCTGGCGACGAACACATTTCTACCAACGAGAGACCAGTTTGTTAATGCCGTCACTGTACTAAGTTTGACATTGTTGATGTACTGACAACCTCATCTCTCCTTGTATAGCTTCCTCACTATCAAACTGAAGTCCTCGCAGGTGTTCTATAGTCTCTGGAAACAGATGAAAATCGAAGGGGGCTGGGTCTGGTCTGTATGGACGATGATCGACAAAAGTGAACCCAAGGTGATTGAAAATTCGATTACAGCGCCTTCTTTCTCACTAACCGAGATAGTTACGTTACACACCGTCATGTTACATGCTAAAATTCAAAGCCCTCTAGGAGCAGAGGGTTTCAACATGCATCAGGCAAGCGAGAAAGTGGACTGATTAATATGCATGATTTACCTTATAACACCTATTTTCGACCTATTTTGTATCTATATGAATACTTCTGCGTCATTTTGTAGTATCGCTTATGTAGAGAGTTTTATCTATAGTGGAAATCCTTTG
This sequence comes from Schistocerca cancellata, assembly GCF_023864275.1. Taxonomy (NCBI): domain Eukaryota; kingdom Metazoa; phylum Arthropoda; class Insecta; order Orthoptera; family Acrididae; genus Schistocerca; species Schistocerca cancellata. The sequence goes on from NC_064626.1 coordinate 167,805,419, forward strand.
ACTATGTATACATATTTCAGTTATACGAACTTTTTGAACGATGTTGTTGAAATTGTGGTTATGGATTTAAATAACTACTGGAATGATCGTTATACAATGCACTGTAAATGACTTGGTCCATAGTTAGGGAGCGTAGGGATGAATGTAAAAGATATGGGGAAGCCCCGCAGCTACGGAAGTAGCCTGACGGAGTGGAAAACGTGTGGTTGGTGGGCAAGTGGCAACTCGTCCTTTGTGATGGGTAAGGAGTCTGAGCTGAGCAGTGCTGTCGTTAAAATCTCGCTAACAGTATAGGATTATTGTGGCTCGTATTCTTGGAATTTTGAGGCCAGAGGAACTTAATAGCAGTATTTATGGGCCTCGGATACTGCGTTTGGTGATACAATCATCATGGTATGGTTTTTGACCCTATAAAAACATAATTTCGACGCCAAGACGATCTGCAACAGGGCGAGGCCAATAGTATTGCCATGACTGCATCACCGCCATGTTAACAGCCACTGCAAATTATGCCACCAGTGTCTAGGCTTCCACTACATTATTTGTATTTGAAACTATAAATGGACCAAGTATTTGTGAAATTTGGTTGATTTTAATAATAATCGTGTTGTTGCTGAAAACTCTGTCTTACATCCGTGATTTTCCCAAATCACAAACCTGGACAGGAATCCTGTCCTAGTGACCTTAATTCTGAGTGTCCTAATTTAATATGAAAAAACTTACTCGGCGGCTGTAAAAATAGTTGTGATTGCTTTCTAATGTGTAGAGTTATAGTGTTTAAACTTCAGTTTTGCTGCTTGAGAAGTTCTTCACTTACAGTGCATTTTTAAATCAATCATCAGAAATTTTCTTAAATAATTTTCCTTACTTTAAATGCTGCCTGAAAATAATAAAATTGATCGGAAGTGAAAAGGATTATTAATTGTTGCTTTTATGCACTTTGATGAGAATTACAAAGTTTTATCAGTATCCATTTCATGAGAAAGCATTTGAACTTGAATTTAATGTTGTGTCGGCATTTGGACAAATGGCTCTGAGCACTATGGGACTTAACATCTATGGTCATCAGTCCCCTAGAACTTAGAACTACTTAAACCTAAGTAACCTAAGGACATCACACAACACCCAGTCATCACGAGGCAGAGAAAATCCCTGACCCCGCCGGGAATCGAACCCGGGAACCCGGGCGCGGGAAGCGAGAACGCTACCGCACGACCACGAGCTGCGGACAGGTATTTGGACAGCCAACTATATTTTGTATATTTTGAATAGGTAAAAAGACTGCTTCCCAAAGCTCATTTGTAATTTAAAGTGCTATAATTTGTTGCGCTCTACCTAATTAATAATTATTGATGCGAATACTTACCAATTGTCGTACCTACTTGTGTAGTTTTGTTGATGAACATGGTTCTCCAAGCCATGAAATTTTAAGGGACCTCATCTACTAGGCTAGTTAGTTAATGAAGCAACGGAAGTGCTCCTTCAGACCCAATGTAGTTACATTGTCATTCAATGCAATTGCTTCAAACCGAGTTGAAGCTATTCTAATGCAAGTTGGTTTCACGGGCATAGAGACCCTGTACTAGTGTATGATCATTAACAGATCCCGTGATTTAAATCAGAGTCATTTCATGCTCTTCCCTGTATGGTATCGTTACTAGTTTCATATGTGTTGGTGACTGATTCTATAAACTGCTGCATCTAGTTCATTTAAGGTACGAGTTGTTTGCCCTCTCACTTGCTATTGTTTGTCTGACTTCCAAGTTAGTAGTACATTTATCTCCATGTTTAGGTTACTGTGCTGTCGTGTAAACATGTATAAAGAAAGAGTTTAGCGTGTGTATGTCAAGAAAGGTTAGGTTAGCCTTAGCACTGCCTTCTGCTTTATTATACTGCTTGACACAGGAATGCCAAATTAGGCTGGCGACCGATTTTAATATGTAATGTTACAAATTGCTTTTGTGCTGGGAGAACGTCTGTTCCTGACCCACCCGTTTACTGTTAGTTATACTCTGCTGAAGTGTTTCGGAAACCAATCCCAGTGTGATAGTTCTGTTCCCATTAGGTTATCACACGGTCAACTTTCTCAAAAAGTCCTCCCAGAGGTTTAACGTTAGCATTTCTTGCCGCTTAAGGTGGTCTGTGTTACCGTTAGAACCTCAATCGATATTGAAAACAGAATAAAAAAATTCAGAAGCATTGCTTTCCAATATGTTCTGGTAGGTACAGTGTGTGCACAAAAATTTGGAAACACCAAAAGTACAACACATATCATGCGTAATACGATGTGGAAAAACCGTTGACATTCAAAACAGCATCCAATAAAGTCCAAATGGATAAATACAGGTCAAGGTTGGTTTTGAAGGGAATCTTATACAATTCTTCCTACAAAATAGTAGCAACTTGAAGTAACAATGACGGAGATGTGAGACGTTCCATGCCCTCTTTTGTATGTCACCTCTCAGTTTCCTCAAATTTATTAATCTTCTATGTCATTGCAGGGTAGTAACAGACCGAATAAGATTACTGTAATGAGAGTATTTGTACTGAGAGCTCAAAAAATACTTTTCACTTGATTCCTAAACATGTTGGGTTACTTCCCTGTATGGCCTGTGTGAGGCAAGCATCGAAGGACGCGGCACACTGCGTTTCCGGTTGGGGACTGCAATTCCCTGAATTCTGTGGGGTTCGTACAATAGGCTTAAGGGCCTGGCGGAACGACTGACGTCGGTCGAGTTTCGCCTATTGTATGCAGGGCGAAACGATCTGTGACACGTCTGAGTGTTGCCGCAGTTTATGTGTTTACCGTTCAGGCGCATCCGGAACCAAGATTCCTGGCACCAATTGACTGCATTGTCCTCTTGATTCTGAGAATACTTGAAGTCTGTGCCCTGCTAGGTACGACTGTCTGGCATCAGGTGGCCCGTGGTCTAGGCAGGTTGTTTTCGTAGCTGGTAAAATGGCAAGTTCAGTGTCCTCAGCTGAATAGCAGAGGCATGATTGGTCAACTTAAACTGAGGCTAGTTTCCGTCATAAAGCCCTGCTCGAAATTGGAGGAATGGTCGCTATTGGCGCGGATGATGCTCTGAGACAGAGTTGGGGAATTTTGGAATCAGAACTGAATGCTGATTCACAGTTTTCGAGGAGAGTAGGGAGTTGATCAATGCTGGCTTCGCTGCTTGCATCCCATCGCAGAGAGGATTCGGAATCTGAGCTTCGTCGGAGTCGGATGGTCTGACGACTTGGTCGCTCTTTTTCGGAAGAACTTAGAATTCTCGGACAGCCTTCGCGGCCAGGGGTTGACACAGAGTCGCTGCACGGCAGAAGTCGGCGCCTACATCATCAGGACGCTACCTACCGACCACGTGCTGCAGATTTCAGTACTGGTGCAGTATTTTGCGGCTCCGGCATTGTAGGACTTTATCAATTTTATACTGAATCCCTCAGCAGCACGCGCGCTCCCTTTGCTACAAGTCCACCTTGCTTATTTCTCCATGTGATCCTGTTTTAGCTTTCATTACTAATTGCGATACTGCTATATAGTCGGAAGATTAATATTTGATTCATTAGGACCTCCAGTCATTATGGTCAGTCTATTGCCTCACAGAGAGTAGGAGCCCCTCGTTCTCGAGCCAACTCTTATTCTTATTATATTTCAGTATACTTTTTCCTTTAACCTACTGTGTGTGTCGACAATCATGTGCATTTATGTTATGATATATAATAAATCTCATTGTGATATTTAATCCTCATATCATTTCGTAGATATAGGCAGAATCCAATTTCCTGTTGTTTATTACGAGAAAGTTCTCGTTTTTGAGTGGATTACGATTTTTAATAAATTATTGTGAGTGTGCCCTCCTTATTTTAGCAAGTAGCAGCGTCCACCATCATTTCCTTCCGTTACCGTTGTGCGCATAATTAATTAGCAGGTACGAGGTGCATTCAAGTTCTAAGGCCTCCGATTTTTTTTCTCCGGACTGGAAAGAGATAGAAACATGCGCATTGTTTTAAAATGAGGCCGCGTTCATTGCCAATACGTCCCGGAGATGGCAGCACCGTACGGCAGATGGAATTTTACCGCCAGCGGCGAGAATGAGAACTGTTTTAAATACTTAAAATGGCGACGTCTTCCTTACTTGAAAAGCGTGCAATCATTCGTTTTCTGAATTTGCGTGGTGTGAAACCAACTGAAATTCATCGACAGTTGAAGGAGACATGTGGTGATGGAGTTATGGATGTGTCGAAAGTGCGTTCGTGGGTGCGACAGTTTAATGAAGGCAGAACATCGTGTGACAACAAACCGAAACAACCTTGGGCTCGCACAAGCCGGCTGACGACATGATCGAGAAAGTGGAGAGAACTGTTTTGGGGGATCGCCGAATGACTGTTGAACAGATCGCCTCCAGAGTTGGCATTTCTGTGGGTTCTGTGCACACAATCCTGCACACGACCTGAAAATGCAAAAAGTGTCATCCAGGTGGGTGCCACGAATGCTGACAGACGACCACATGGCTGCCTGTGTGGCATGTTGCCAAGCGATGTTGACGCGCAACGACAGCACGAATGGGACTTTCTTTTCGTCGGTTGTGACAATGGATGAGACGTGGATGCCATTTTTCAATCCAGAAACAAAGCGCCAGTCAGCTCAATGGAAGCACACAGATTCACCACCACCAAAAAAATTTCGGGTAACCGCCAGTGCTGAAAAAATGATGGTGTCCATGTTCTGGGACAGCGAGGGCGTAATCCTTACCCATTGCGCTCCAAAGGGCACTACGGTAACAGGTGCATCCTACGAAAATGTTTTGAAGAACAAATTCCTTCCTGCACTGCAACAAAAACGTCCGGGAAGGGCTGCGCGTGTGCTGTTTCACCAAGACAACACACCCGCACATAGAGCTAACGTTACGCAACAATTTCTTCGTGATAACAACTTTGAAGTGATTCCTCATGCTCCCTACTCACCTGACCTGGCTCCTAGTGACTTTTGGCTTTTTCCAACAATGAAAGACACTCTCCGTGGCCGCACATTCACCAGCCGTGCTGCTATTGCCTCAGCGATTTTCCAGTGGTCAAAACAGACTCCTAAAGAAGCCTTCGCCACTGTCATGGAATCATGGCGTCAGCGTTGTGAAAAATGTGTACGTCTGCAGGGCGATTACGTCGAGAAGTAACGCCAGTTTCATCGATTTCGGGTGAGTAGTTAATTAGAAAAAAAAAAATCGGAGGCCTTAGAACTTGAATGTACCTCGTACATAAGGAGGGGGTCGAGTGCATGTCTCGTTCTCATGCAAGATTCTTCTGAATTGAAGAGTTACAAACTCTTCTCCGCCCCGGCACCTCGCAGATGAATAGCCATCACGCATCCTTGTCTCCAAAGTACACCACAAAGGCACAGTAATACTGAGATCTGGTGACTGAGGTGGTGAGGGATGATGCGGCAGTTCATCCTCGTGTTCACAAATGCAATCCTTCATGATGGGGCCCCTTGTCGGCAGTAACAGCACGGGGAAACAGACATTGTACCTTTAGATGGATCTTGCAATAATTCAACCTTGCAAAGTAACAATGGGGTTCATATGGTACCATGATATGGCTGCCCATATCATCACCGAACCCCCACCATGTTTCACTCTTCAGACGTAATCTCGGCGAGAAGTTGGAATTTGTGTGAAACAAGAGTCATCAAACCAAATGAGATCCTTCCATTGCTCCGTAGTAAAGGCTTATAGCTTCGGCACCACCTTTTAGTGTTAATGGAATTTGCGTCATTGGTAAGTGGTTTAGGCATTCCGGCTCATTCTGCAATTCCCTGAACACTTAGCTCCCTTCGAGTTGATTTGGTGCTCACAGCGTTCGCATGTGCAATATTCAATTTTGCAGCGGCGTTTAAAGCTGTCATCGTCTTTTTTCATCACAATCCACTTCTGTGATCGCTCATCTAGATCACTCAACTCACAATTTCGTTTGCTATATGATTTAGTGGATGATGTTTCTCCGTTTTCCCTAATTGCGATATAAATCTTTAATACGGTGCATCGCGAATCAAGCGCTTGGCACCACCTTCCCTCCCACCCTCCGCCCTCCACCACGCACCGTTAGAACGCACCCACCATACGAGCACCAAAAATTTACGCAAGCTGTAATGCACTGATCTGCGACATAAAGCTCTCATAACTACACAGAGTACCGTTCTAGCAACGACTGACACTTGCAACGTACTGAGGACATTGCACAGGGGCCGTTCTTGGTCAAATACACTCTTGGAAATGGAAAAAAGAGCACATTGACACCGGTGTGTCAGACCCACCAAACTTGCTCCGGACACTGCGAGAGGGCTGTACAAGCAATGATCACACGCACGGCACAGCGGACACACCAGGAACCGCGGTGTTGGCCGTCGAATGGCGCTAGCTGCGCAGCATTTGTGCACCGCCGCCGTCAGTGTCAGCCAGTTTGCCGTGGCATACGGAGCTCCATCGCAGTCTTTAACACTGGTAGCATGCCGCGACAGCGTGGACGTGAACCGTATGTGCAGTTGACGGACTTTGAGCGAGGGCGTATAGTGGGCATGCGGGAGGCCGGGTGGACGTACCGCCGAATTGCTCAACACGTGGGGCGTGAGGTCTCCACAGTACATCGATGTTGTCGCCAGTGGTCGGCGGAAGGTGCACGTGCCCGTCGACCTGGGACCGGACCGCAGCGACGCACGGATGCACGCCAAGACCGTAGGATCCTACGCAGTGCCGTAGGGGACCGCACCGCCACTTCCCAGCAAATTAGGGACACTGTTGCTCCTGGGGTATCGGCGAGGACCATTCGCAACCGTCTCCATGAAGCTGGGCTACGGTCCCGCACACCGTTAGGCCGTCTTCCGCTCACGCCCCAACATCGTGCAGCCCGCCTCCAGTGGTGTCGCGACAGGCGTGAATGGAGGGACGAATGGAGACGTGTCGTCTTCAGCGATGAGAGTCGCTTCTGCCTTGGTGCCAATGATGGTCGTATGCGTGTTTGGCGCCGTGCAGGTGAGCGCCACAATCAGGACTGCATACGACCGAGGCACACAGGGCCAACACCCGGCATCATGGTGTGGGGAGCGATCTCCTACACTGGCCGTACACCACTGGTGATCGTCGAGGGGACACTGAACAGTGCACGGTACATCCAAACCGTCATCGAACCCATCGTTCTACCATTCCTAGACCGGCAAGGGAACTTGCTGTTACAACAGGACAATGCACGTCCGCATGTATCCCGTGCCACCCAACGTGCTCTAGAAGGTGTAAGTCAACTACCCTGGCCAGCAAGATCTCCGGATCTGTCCCCCATTGAGCATGTTTGGGACTGGATGAAGCGTCGTCTCACGCGGTCTGCACGTCCAGCACGAACGCTGGTCCAACTGAGGCGCCAGGTGGAAATGGCATGGCAAGCCGTTCCACAGGACTACATCCAGCATCTATACGATCGTCTCCATGGGAGAATAGGAGCCTGCATTGCTGCGAAAGGTGGATATACACTGTACTAGTGCCGACATTGTGCATGCTCTGTTGCCTGTGCCTATGTGCCTGTGGTTCTGTCAGTGTGATCATGTGATGTATCTGACCCCAGGAATGTGTCAATAAAATTTCCCCTTCCTGGGACAATGAATTCACGGTGTTCTTATTTCAATTTCCAGGAGTGTACAACCATACAATCTGCATGCGGCTGTATGTCGATGCAAGCGTTTCTCGTCGTGTTCCCAAATTTCTGTTGACTCCCTGTAGATCCATATCTACTCCGCAAGCCACGTTAAGCGTGTGGCAGACAACTATCACGTTCACCACCCCCCACCCCCCTACCCTTTCTCGTGTTATGTCGCCAAAAGTGTGCGGAAGGACTTTTGCTGACCCCCCGTGTAAGGTCAAAAGCGGCAATTTTTTTCTTTATTATCTTTTGCGCTAAAAGCACGAAAACTGTGGGAAAACTGGTTGCTCTTCTTCGTATCTTCCCGAGTTCCTCTACGAGCGCGACGCACTGAGACGTCCAGTCTGAGGAGCAGTATTTAAGTATTAACTTCAACAAGCAGGTGGCGCAGCATTTTTCCTTCACAGTCGGTCTCAGTACATTGGTACGATCACAGATTCGAGATACATATGCAGCATTAGCGGAATTACGTGATGCTTGGGGCGTCTGCATTTCAACACACCTGGCTCTGGCGCTAAAAGTACTGGCTGCGAAGCTGGCGAAGGACATCGGGTCGACAACCACTGTAGAGTGGGCTACTGCGCTGTTGCCTAGGAAGAAGTATCATTGTTTTGCCACTGTACACTGGTGCAATTATCAAATTTATAAAAGTCGCTGGCCTCGGCTCCGCAACAACCAGGGAGATAGATTCCAGAGTAAGAGATTCAACTGAAAGAAAGTAGTGCAAGATAGTGTGTGTGAAATCTTATGGGACTTAACTGCTAATTTCATCAGTCCCTAATTACACACTACTTAACCTAAATTATCCTAAGGACAAACACACAGACCCATGCCCGATGGAGGAATCGAACCTCCCCCGGGACAACCAGCACAGTCCATGACTGCAGCGCCCTAGACCGCTCGGCTAATCCCACACGGCTGTAAGATAGTGCCAGTAGGGATTTTCAGTTGTCAAACTCTAAGGAATCTTATGAATTCTACCCTGCAGCAGTAACCACTGCTCACCGAGTTCTGTATCCCACATCATAGCATTAGCTTGCTCCTTCTAGCTGTCGGAGTTGCAGAAGCTGCCCGCACTCACCTCTACTCTTCGAGAAGACCGAACGAGGTAAGACCCCTGAATACAATTCGTGTCAATCTCACTCCCTCTCGGGACACGACACCTGTTCCCTTCACGCATCAAGATGTCTGCGAGATTCATACTGTTGTTCAAAATGGACGCCTAGGGGCCTGTATGATCACGTGAAGAATATTCACTCCTTTCATGCTCTACTCAGCCATCCCCGTTTCCTCCACAATGGCAGCTTGCGGTTGTGCTGAAGTCTCCTTGACACAGATACGAGCCATAGTTTGCAGGTGGCGTTAGAGTTAAGCTCTTCCAAAAGTATGGTTCGGTGGTTTTGATACAGAACGTAAGTGGCTTTGGTAGGGAAAGAAACATAAATGAAATTGTGAGAGTGAAACTGGGAACACAGGCACTGCAGTGTAGTACTCGTATTTCATATGACGACAGAGCCTCGATAATAATCATGAGTCGCTCCCTGTTGCGTATAATTAGAACCGCACGTAGTTCAGTGTGAGTCCATTGCTAATTTTACATCGTTACAAAACATAAATTGCGTTTTATAAATAATAAAATTTAGTTGATCATATAACTTCTCTAACAAAAGCAGTTACCTTTTTTTGCAATTACCGATTATTCTTGTGATGTCACCGCCAGACACCGCACTTGCTAGGTGGTAACCTTTAAATCGGCCGCGGTCCATTAGTATACGTCGGACCCGCGTGTCGCCACTGTCAGTGATTGCATACCGAGCGCCGCCACACGGCAGGTCTAGAGAGACTTCCTAGCACTCGCCCCAGTTGTACGGCCGACTTAGCGAGCAATGGTTCACTGACAAATTACGCTCTCATTTGCGGAGACGATAGTTAGCATAGCCTTCAGCTACGTCAATTGCTACGACCTAGCAAGGCGCCATTTATCCTTTGCTATGTATCTTGTGAAGCATGTAACATCAGACCGATGTACACCAATTATGGATTAAAGTTAAGTATTACTTCAACTACGTACTTTATTTGCTACTATAATTTCCCTTAACTGTTCCAGACCTCACGCCAGTCTGCGTGAGCTTAACGCGTGCATTTTGGCCTCCTCTAGCAACACATCAATTCTCACTTGTTACCTGTATTGAAGGCCAGACTGTAGGGACGCTACTTACCAACTAATGATGAGATGTAGCAGACTGTGCGACAATTACTTGAATCAAACAATGACGAAACGCGCTTTGGAAAAGTTCCGCGGAAGTATATGTACGAGATTCGAAAAAGTCATTAAAGATATTGAATAGGAATATTCCAGTGTATCGTGTTATTCTTCTTAAACTGCACCAGGGGGGTACACAGTACATTTATAAATAGACTATTATTACTAAATTCGAAAACAGAGTCCCGTTATAGGCAATATTTGATGTTGATTAGTCATGATGTGATTCATGCGAATAGTGTTGCACATTGCTTAAGTAGCCATGTAATAATATTTCTGAAGCTGAATTTTCAATAATTCGTAACTTCCAACGATGGAACTACATGCATCGAAGTCACAGTTTTTTATCTCAAATTTCTGCACTCAATTTCGTCTTAATGAGAAGTCATTCTATATAAATACTGATGTAAAATTCGGAAAACTTTTCTGGTTGAAGTTGAAAGTCTTGCTGTGAAATGCTAGACCTCAGGATCGTTTAGGACATGTTCCAGTGGCCTTTCAATTTAGAGGCAAATGAGCGCTTCAGTGTATTCCGTTTCTAGGGAATCACAAGGCCGGCGACGATAAATTTTGCAGATTTTATTGGTGTTAGCAGAAGAGTTATATACAGGATTATTACAAATGATTGAAGCGATTTCACAGCTCTACAATAACTTTATTATTTGAGATATTTTCACAATGCTTTGCACACACACACAAAAACTCAAGAAGTTTTTTTTAGGCATTCACAAATGTTCGATATGTGCCCCTTTAGTGATTCGGCAGACATCAAGCCGATAATCAAGTTCCTCCCACACTTGGCGCAGCATGTCCCCATCAATGAGTTCGAAAGCATCGTTGATGCGAGCTCGCAGTTCTGGCACGTTTCTTGGTAGAGGAGGTTTAAACACTGAATCTTTCACATAACCCCACAGAAAGAAATCGATGGGGTTAAGTCGGGAGAGCGTGGAGGCCATGACATGAATTGCTGATCATGATCTCCACCACGACCGATCCATCGGTTTTCCAATCTCCTGTTTAAGAAATGCCGAACATCATGATGGAAGTGCGGTGGAGCACCATCCTGTTGAAAGATGAAGTCGGCGCTGTCGGTCTCCAGTTGTGGCATGAGCCAATTTTCCAGCATGTCCAGATACACGTGTCCTGTAACGTTTTTTTCGCAGAAGAAAAAGGGGCCGTGAGATTGCACAAAACACGTTAACTTTTTGTGAATTGCGAATTTGCTGCACGAATGCGTGAGGATTCTCTACCGCCCAGATTCGCACATTGTGTCTGTTCACTTCACAATTAAGAAAAAAATGTTGCTTCACCACTGAAAACAAGTTTCGCACTGAACGCATCCTCTTCCATGAGCTGTTGCAACCGTGCTGAAAATTCAAAGTGTTTGACTTTGTCATCGGGTGTCAGGGCTTGTAGCAATTGTAAACGGTAAGGCTTCTGCTTTAGCCTTTTCCGTAAGATTTTCCAAACCGTCGGCTGTGGTACGTTTAGCTCCCTGCTTGCTTTATTCGTCGAGTTCCGCGGGCTACGCGTGAAACTTGCCCGCGCGCGTTCAACCGTTTCTTCGCTCACTGCAGGCCGACCCGTTGATTTCCCCTTACAGAGGCATCCAGAAGCTTTAAACTGCGCATACCATCGCCGAATGGAGTTAGCAGTTGGTGGATCTTTGTTGAACTTCGTCCTGAAGTGTCGTTGCACTGTTATGACTGACTGATGTGAGTGCATTTCAAGCACGACATACGCTTTCTCGGCTCCTGTCGCCATTTTGTCTCACTGCGCTCTCGAGCGCTCTGGCGGCAGGAACCTGAAGTGCGGCTTCAGCCGAACAAAACTTTATGAGTTTTTCTACGTATCTGTAGTGTGTCGTGACCATATGTCAATGAATGGAACTACAGTGAATTTATGAAATCGCTTCAATCATTTGTAATAGCCCTGTATTATAGTGGGGTGCCTTTGTTTTTACGATGTACCCTGAAATGTCCTTCAGACATGCACATTGTCCTTCAGACACGTAGTCATACTCAAGGGCCGCGCGGGATTAGCCGAGCGGTCTAGGGCGCTGCAGTCATGGACTGTGCGGTTGGTCGCGGCGGAGGTTCGAGTCCTCGCTCGGGCATGGGCTGTGTGTTTGTCCTTAGGATAATTTAGATTAAGTAGTGTGTAAGATTAGGGACTGATGACGTTAGCAGATAAGTCCCATAAAATTTCACACACATTTGAACATTTGAATCGACCCAAGGTCCTTCAGACGTGCAGTCATGTCTGAAGAACATTCCAAAGTACATCTTAAAAACACAGATACTACAATATACTATTTCATGCAACGACCAAGTCTCGAGAATAATCGTAAGTCTGTCCCTATGCTGGAATTACAGCAATTGCGCAAGTACTGGACGCTGGGCGTAGACAAACGGTGACGCACGGGGGCGTATTCAGGTGGCCGGAGCGGCTAAGGCGATCGCTATCATTAAGCGGTAAATCCGAGTTCGAGTCCCAATCCGACATAAATTTTTATTTTCATCAATACATTTTGCAGCTGGAATCTGATCGTATTCGCAATTGCGAATACATATCTTGCTGATGGCTGGTAGCAGACTGAATGACGTACACAAACCGCTTTAGCCCGTTCACACTGCTCTATTGATGTGCACTGAGGATGCTGGTTTTACACCTGGGAGGTTTGTAATGCGATGACACCAGACGCAGAATACAAAGTACTTTCTAAACCCCGTCCGAACCGGTGTCAAAAAGCCGCACAGCACCGAATGAGCGTAGTGTCATCGTCAGTCGACAGGCGTCACCGGATGCGGATACGGAGGGGCACGTGTTCAGCACACCGCTCTCCCGGCCGTATGTCAGTTTTTGTGACCGGAGCCGCTACTTACCAGTCAAGCAGGTCTTCAATTGACCTCACAAGGGCTCAGTGGACCCTGCTTGCCAACAGCAGTCGCCATCCAAGTGCTAGACAAGCCCGACAGTACTTGGCTTCGGTAATCTGATGGGGACCGGTGCTACCACTGCGGCAAGCCCGTTGGTCAAACTACTTTTAATGTATATAATCGTGAAACCACACTGTCAAAATTTGCTTTTTCTTACATAAAGAAGCGCCAAAGAAACTGGTATAGGGATTCGTATTCAAATATAGAGATACTGTATGTAAACAGGCTGATTAGAGTACTGTGGTCGGCAAGGCCTTTATAAGACAACAAGTGGCTGGAGCAGGTGTTATATTGGTTACTGCTGCTACAATGACAGGTTATCAAGATTTAAATGAGTTCGAACGTGGTATTATAGTCGGCGCACGAGCGATGGGACACAGCATCTGCGAGGTAGCGATGAAATCGGGATTTTCCTGCTCGCCTATTTCACGAGTGTACCGTGAATATGAGGAAGCCGGTAGAACATCAAATCTCCTACATCGCTGCGGCCGGAAAAAGATCCTGCAAAAACTGGACGAACGGCGACTGAGGAAAATCGTTCAACCCGATTGAAGTGCAGCCATTCCGCAAATTTCTGCAGATTTAAATGCTAAGCCATCAACAGTTGTCAGCATGCGAACCATTCAAGGAATCATCATCGATATGGAGTTTCGGAGCCGAAGGCCCTCTGATGTACTTTCAATAACAGCACAACACAGAGCTTTACTATTCGTCTGGGCCCGTCAACGCCGACATTGTACTGTTGATGACTGGAAACAGGTTGCTGGTGGGGCGAGGCTCATTTCAAATTGAATCGAGCGGATGGACATGTACTGGTATGGAGACAACCTCATGAATCCATGGACCCTGCATGTGAGCAGGAGACTGTTCAAGCTGGTAGAAGCTCTGTAATGGTTGGGGCGTGTGCGTTTGGAGTGATATGGGACCTTTGATATGTCTGGATACGACTTGACAGGTGACAAGTCCGTAAGCATCCTGCCTGGTCACCTGTATCCATTCATGTCCATTGCGTATTCAGACGGATTTGGGCAATTCCACCGGGACAATGCGACACCCTACACGTCCAGAATTGCTATAGGGTGGCTCCAGGAGCACTCTCCTGAGTTTAAACATTTCCGCTGACCACCAGACTTCCCAGACATGAACATTATGGAGCGTATCTGGGACGCCTTTGCTGTTCGGAAGAGATCTTCACCGTATCGTACTCTTACGGATTGACATTGTCACTTCCCTCCAGCACTACTTCAGACATTAACAGAGTCCATGCCACATCGTGTTGTGGCACTTCTGCATGCTTGCGGGTGCCCTATACGATATTGTCTCTTCAGTGTAGAAACGGAAACGCATAGCTCAGAGAGAACTTTTTATCAAAGATGGATGACTCAAACTGCCAACGAGCTACTGTATATTCTTCCAAAGTGTGCTGACGGTGAGCGGTCGTGACCACGCCATAGTGCCTCTGGACACTGTAACCATTTTCTTAGTTCTCGAAAGAGGAGGGTGGTATTTCTCAGGTGTGAACGGAAGACAGAGTATAGCGACTGTTGGTGCGCCGTGTGAAGCGCGTTCCCACGGGGAGCCGCCCCAGCATGAATATTGGAGAGCGCCACGGCTGTCCCCGGGGGCCGCCTGACCACCGGACGCCCGCTGCCCGCCTCTGAAATATCCTGCCGGCTGACACCGCGTCGCCTGTGCTGGGAACGGCTGAGCACGCGGGCGCGTCGCTGGACGTGGGGTCCTTCCGCTCTCCCACCAGCCGCAGGTCTCCAGAGGAATACCAGCCGGGACCGCGCCACTGCCGCGAGGGGGAACAATCCAGGGAAAGTGGACTGTACTGCGGATAAACTGACTGGATAGATAACCTTATACCGGGAGAAAGCGAGAACCCTTCTATGAAATTAATGGCATCGGTGCCAGCTGGGTTCGTAAACCTGGCCAAAATGAGTACGGCTTATCGTTGATCTTATTCTGACAAGAGATGTTATCCTGAACTGGCCTGGAACTTCAAAATTCACTTCTTTCACTCATTCACTAGCATGACCAGGCACTCCAACAAAACAGATGTGTGTTATAAATAGTTAAATGATGTATGTTGGTGCGGACATTCTCCACACCAAGTTTATACACTACTGGCCATTAAAATTGCTACACCACGCAGATGACGTGCTACAGACGCGAAATTTAACCGACAGGAAGAAGATGCTGTGATATGCAAATGATTAGCATTTCAAAGCATTCACACAAGTTTGGCGACGGTAGCGACATCTACAACGTGCTGACATGAGGAAAGTTTCCAACCGATTTCTCATACACAAACAGCAGTTGACCGGCGTTGCCTGGTGAAACGTTGTTGTGATGCCTCGTGTAAGGAGGAGAAATGCGTACCATCACGACTTTCATAATGGTCGGATTGTAGCTTATCGCGATTGCGGTTTATCGTATCGTGACATTGCTGCTCGCGTTGGTCGAGATCCAACGACTGTTAGCAGAATATGGAATCGGTGGGTTCAGGAGGGTAATACGGAACGCCGTGCTGGATCCCAACGGCCTCGTATCACTAGCAGTCGAGATGACAGGCGTCTTATCCGCATGGCTGTAACGGATCGTGCAGCCACGTCTCGATCCCTGAGTCAACAGATGGGGACGTTTGCAAGACAACAACCACCTGCACGAACATGGGCTATCAGCTCGTAGGCCATGGCTGCGGTTACCCTTGACGCTGCATCACAGACAGGAGCGCCTGCGATGCTATACTCAATGACGAACCTGAATGCACGAATGTGAAAACGTCATTTTTTCGGACGAATCCAGGTTCTGTTCACAGCATCATGATGGTCGCATCCGTGTTTTTCGACATCGCGGTGAACGCACATTGGAAGCGTGTATTCGTCATCGCCATACTTGCGTATCACCCGGCGTGATGGTATGGGGTGCCATTGGTTACACGTCTCGGTCACCTCTTGTTCGCATTGACGGCACTTTGAACAGTGGACGTTACATTTCACATGTGTTATGACCCGAGGCTCTACCCTTCATTCGATCCCTGCGAAACCCTACATTTCAGCAGGATAATGCACGACCGCATGTTGCAGGTCCTGTACGGGCCTTTCTGGATACAGAAAACGTTCGACTGCTGCCCTGGCCAGTACATTCTCCAGATCTCTCACCAATTGAAAATGTCTGGTCAATGGTGACCGAGCAACTGGCTCGTCGCAATACGACAGTCACTACTCTTGATGAACTGTAGTATCGTGTCGAAGCTGCATGGGCAGCTGTACCTATACACGCCATCCAAGCTCTGTTTGACTCAATGCCCAGGCGTATCGAGGCCGTTATTACGGTCAGAGGTGGTTGTTCTGGGTACTGATTTCTCAGGATCTATGCACCCAAATTGCGTGAGAATGTAATCACAAGCCAGCTCTAGTATAATATATTTGTCCAATGAATAACCGTTTATCATCTGCATTTCTTCTTGGTGTAGCAATTTTAATGGCCAGTGGTGTATATTCAAAAGCAATAATCAGACAGTTCAATTTGGAAACCAAAAATTTTTGGTAATTTATCAACATAAAGTGACAAAAAATTACTTTTTTAACCTACTTAATATATTTCGTGGTCAGGGTTTCCATATTGAAGCCCTGCACACATAAACAACTCCAGCAGTTTGGAAATTTCTTGTTTACTATTTAGCGACGATTTTAAAATTCTGACAACGTAGATAAACTTACGCGAAACAATAAAAACGTCGGACAGTGCCTCTCCTTTGGAAAAAACGAAGTTATGAGTATCAGCAAAATGGCTGGACCACGAAAAGTAGGCAGAAAGAATCGAAAAAATAGGAAACACACCAAAAATTAAGTATACAGAAGAAATAATCAAATCTTGTCAAATGGACAATGCATCTGTCAGAGCAAGTTCTAGACATGGACATTACATACTGTCTATCGAAAGAGTCTTACAGCAAAGACCCTTCTCTACAAATGTAAGAAGTCAAAATTACAAAACAATAATTAGGCCAGTAATAACATGTGTAGAAACGCTACTAGTTTGGCGATCGACAAAAAGAATGAAGATTTCATATACTTTGAGAGAAATATTATGAGGTAGGTGTTAGTAACAAAACAGCAGAATATTTAAATTAAGAAGCGGTATGCAAATTTACAAACAAAGAAAAACATGGGCAAAATTAAGAACAAAAGATGTAAATATTTCTATTAACGTTGGAGGAATAACAAGCAGATAAGAGACAGTACACATTTATCGAACAACTGAAATATGAATCTAACTGGTGGCAGAACAAATTATACAGACAAATTTAAGAAATAAAAAAACGTTCCAAGTCAAAACTAACTCACTAAGGCAAGGTACAAACTGAAAAATGAAAGAGTGAAAGAGGGAGGTTACCAGATGGAGAAGAATTAGAGTAAGGCTAATGCTGACTTACTTGCGTAATTAGTTTGCCCTTAAGTAAAATATTCAGTCTTAGACAGCTAGGATTCATCCTGTCACGATTTGTTCTCATGTGGCAACTTCCTCATCCCCAAATTACACATATATCAAACATTCTCAGTTATTTGTTGGATAAATTTCAGTCTCTGTCTCCTCCTGCAATTGTTGTTCTCTATGGTAACCTTTGGTTATTCTAAGTTACCCACTTATGTCTTAACAAGTTAACGCCAGCGTATACCACTAGTGGCTCACCCTATATCCTCCACTGGTCTCTCATGCTCCACTCCACCGATTATGCTGCCAGCAACGGACTACCGTAAAATGTGTTACCTGTCAGCCAGGCGCCTCTATCAGATGTCAATATAATTTTGTGTGACCCTGCAACAAGAGATCTTTTCTCGACAAATGAAATATCATATAATTTGTGATTAACTTAATGTACAATTATTTTATGTAACCTCTCGTTGTTTTGAACGAATAGACTTACGCCATATTCAAAACAAAAAAATAAAAATATTATACTAGCTGCCTGTGGGATTTAAATACGACCGCACCCCATGGCTATAAACAGGAAAAGTAGCGCCGACAGATGAAGGAAGGCATCAATAAACACGTCTCCACACAGCAAGAAACACAATTCTCAGTGCCAGTGTTATAGTGTCATATATTTCCAATCATCGAGCCCCCTTCTTCTAGTTAGTATTTTCCACCTATTCATTTTCTTGCCTACTCCGTGAGGAACCTCTCACTTCGTAGTTAACTTAATTTTCGTCGTCCTTCTGTAAAACGACAAGCCAAACTTCTCAATTCTGTTCTGTTCCACTTACGTCTTAGTCCATAATCGCTGCCATAGAAAGCTATTGCTTCATAAGAACACACTTCCAAACTAAGGTCCATGATTTTCTAGCGAGGAATGCTCTCCTAGAGTGTACTATCTGCTTCTCATGTCCGCATTACGTCAACAGCCATATTTAAAAAAACAAATAAGAAACTTATTATAAGATAGTCATAGCTGACGTCTACTCTGTACGAATTGTCTCTTAGGCCGCACCATAATTACGCTCTTCCATTTTAAAGGCAACTGTGACAGTTGTGTCGACCGGGACACTATGCATCCGTCTACATAGAATGTATTTGACTACTAGGCACCCACTACTAACAACAGTAAAAATCCCCTACAACCGTCGCCTGAAGAAGAGCACATGGATGTGACCAAGCCCAGTGGCGTGAATTTAACTCCGCTGACAAGTTCCACGATTTGTATGACACCTAACGACTGCCACAGAGGAGAGCGAACGCGGCCTCGGGCCAATGCATGTCCAAGACGTGCAACCCCACAGATTCATCAGCTCGTGAGACATGTTTTTCAGCCGCTATCATGTACGGATGTTGGACGTCTTTCATCGCCATCGGGCGTAATTTGAGGGCTGTGCAGTGTCGGAACAGGTTCCTCCAAACTATTTTCAGTCTTACAGTCAACAAGGGGTTCGTATTTTGGAACGCTAATGTACAAGCACAGCATTTCTACTTCGTTAAAACCTTCCTCCAGGAGGCAGGAATCAATCGAACGGAATGGCGAACGGTATGTGCCGAAAATATCCTGACTGACCACGCCTAGAACCAACTGAAATTTGCTGTGTGTCGTCTGACGAACCCATCTTACTCACTGGTTGACATCAGAAGGACCGCCGTCAGAAATTGGAACATTCTCGAACGACAACGTCACTGTCACCGTAGGGGCAGCATGCCACGGAGCGTCTAAGCGTGTTACAGTGCACTGAGTTGATGAACACGGTAGTGTATAGTACCCAGCAGTGTATTTAGATATCACAAATGTGCCCTTTCGAAAACTGGGTTTGTTAAGTTATTGCTTCGTTTTTATATACGATATTTCAGTTCAGAAAGTACAGGGTTATTACAAATGATTGAAGCGATTTCACAGCTCTACAATAACTTTATTATTTGAGATATTTTCACAATGCTTTGCACACACATACAAAAACTCAAAAAGTTTTTTTAGGCATTCACAAATGTTCGATATGTGCCCCTTTAGTGATTCGGCAGACATCCTCCCACACTCGGTGCAGCATGTCCCCATCAATGAGTTCGAAAGCATCGTTGATGCGAGCTCGCAGTTCTGGCACGTTTCTTGGTAGAGGAGGTTTAAACACTGAATCCTTCACATAACCCCACAGAAAGAAATCGCATGGGGTTAAGTCGGGAGAGCGTGGAGGCCATGACATGAATTGCTGATGATGATCTCCACCACGACCGATCCATCGGTTTTCCAATCTCCTGTTTAAGAAATGCCGAACATCATGATGGAAGTGCGGTGGAGCACCATCCTGTTGAAAGATGAAGTCGGCGCTGTCGGTCTCCAGTTGTGGCATGAGCCAATTTTCCAGCATGTCCAGATACACGTGTCCTGTAACGTTTTTTTCGCAGAAGAAAACGGGGCCGTACACTATAAACCGTGAGATTGCACAAAACACGTTAACTTTTGGTGAACTGCGAATTTGCTGCACGAATGCGTGAGGATTCTCTACCGCCCAGATTCGCACATTGTGTCTGTTCACTTCACCATTAAGAAAAAATGTTGCTTCATCACTGAAAACAAGTTTCCACTCAACGCATCCTCTTCCGTGAGGTGTTGCAACCGCGCCGAAAACTCAAAGCGTTTGACTTTGTCATCGGTTGTCAGGGCTTGTAGCAATTGTAAACGGTAAGGCTTCTGCTTTAGCCTTTTCCGTAAGATTTTCCAAACCGTCGGCTGTGGTACGTTTAGCTCCCTGCTTGCTTTATTCGTCGACTTCCGCGGGCTACGCGTGAAACTTGCCCGCACGCGTTCAACCGTTTCTTCGCTCACTGCAGGCCGACCCGTTGATTTCCCCTTACAGAGGCATCCAGAAGCTGTAAACTGCGCATACCATCGCCGAATGGAGTTAGCAGTTGGTGGATCTTTGTTGAACTTCGTCCTGAAGTGTCGTTGCACTGTTATGACTGACTGATGTGAGTGCATTTCAAGCACGACATACGCTTTCTCGGCTCCTGTCGCCATTTTGTCTCACTGCGCTCTCGAGCGCTCTTGCTTCAGAAACCTGAAGTGCGGCTTCAGCCGAACAAAACTTTATGAGTTTTTCTACGTATCTGTAGTGTGTCGTGACCATATGTCAATGAATGGAGCTACAGTGAATTTATGAAATCGCTTCAATCATTTGTAATAGCCCTGTATATTGTTTCTTGCCTGCTGCCCTTGAGAGTAAGCCTACAGATGATCACAGATATGAAAGTGGTGGTGCATTTTAAGCAGTTTATCTGCAGATTACTACACTTCCGGTTGTTTTTTAGTACGTATCGTGGAGAGTTCAATAATAGGAAGGAGCAGAATGGCAAATCCAATGCACTAGTAATTCAACCAGATGACCGACAGGGATAATTTTGTAATGAGGAAAGACAAACCCAAGTAGCAGTCCATTTCGAATGATGTGGAGTGATCTAGCTTTCTTACTATAAAAATCGTGTCCCACGCAGCAAGATTGGTTGTGAGACACAGGGGGCACGTTCATTCAGATATCTGGAAAAATTATCTTTCTTCAAGAATTTATGGCTCGTTTTTATCCTTCGAGGGGTGCATACATAACTGTAATCAGTGTGCATGTGATGAAGAATCATGTTTGTGTTGATGGTGAATTTGAACCCATTCAGAAAAAGAAAGCATTTTCGTCATCTCTAATAGAATAGAAACAAAACAGACCTTAACATCTTAAGAAGATCTGCAAATGCACATCTGGATTACAGAATTGTAGGGATGTGAATCATCGACAGTGGGAAAACCGGAAAAGGAGAAGATATAAGTACTTGATTTGTTTTGTTACAGAAGGGTGCTGAAAATTAAATGGACTGACTAGATAAGAAATAAGAACGTTGTCTGCAAAACTAGCGAAGAAAATTAATATGTGGAAAATATTACGGATGGGATGAGAGTGCTACATG
Organism: Schistocerca cancellata; assembly: GCF_023864275.1. NCBI lineage: Eukaryota > Metazoa > Arthropoda > Insecta > Orthoptera > Acrididae > Schistocerca > Schistocerca cancellata. The sequence goes on from NC_064626.1 coordinate 167,826,749, forward strand.
ACAGTCTCTGCCCAAACTGTCACGTAACCTATTTTAATATAGATTCCAATAGCCAGTAACATAAAAGGGGCTATTTGATTGGCTCACAATAATTATTTCAGTAAAGGGAGCGAGTTCCCACCTATTTACGTGTACAGAGCGTTTGGTTGGTCATTACTGGAAATCTATCATGCAGTGGGTGGGGTTTTCTGCCTTCTTTCACCACACAGTATCCTGTTGTTTAACCACGACAAAATTCCCAAGGGTAGGAAATCGTTAAACTTGTTTTAAAAAAATTATTGTTACTCGGAACTCACAAGGTCAGCTGCCAATGGCCGGTGAGATTCAACCGCCAGCAGAACGAGCCAAGTTTCGTGAAGTCAGATGACATTTGCATCAGGGAGATCGAAGAGGGGCGCAAACGACACTTGTTTCAGTGGTAGAGGCAGGGCTGCGGAGAAAGATGTCTCTGACTTACAGCAAAGTACAGAGGCCAAGCTGAAGTTAGAATTTCCAGCCGCAACTGCATCCATCTTCTACACTTACACAGCTTAAGAGTGATAAGCATGGGCTTTTGATACAACTACTGAAGCGAAGGGGATGCAGAGATAGTTAATTTGCATTTGCATTAAGTTTCGCAGATCTAATTTTCACAGCCAGCTAGCTGCAGCCACCGTGCAATTTTGGTGAAAGTATTTGTGTTCATTCATATTTTTCTGGTGACCTATTTTGCAATCATTGGCTGTATTCGCAACATATTTTGATAGCGTTATTTTATTTACCGACCAATCTGTGCAAAGGTTGTAGTTAGTTTTTTCAATCCCTTGACCACATATTAAGTATTTATGTACCTGATTCACTGGGTAAATCATTTTGTTTTGTGTATTATGGAATTAAAACATATTATTATAGTTGCCATTAGTCTCATTTCGTAGTTCGATGAATCCCTTCACAAGTATGTGCGTATGAGGTGCGTTACCCTAAATTTCAAATTTCATTGGGCATCCCCTCGTAATTTTTATTTAATAAGACGGTATCCAAAGCGCGACATTGTTTCTTTTGGATTTGCATGATATTATGGGGAGCTTCCCTTGCTGTAAATCTCTGGGAATCGGATCTGCAGCATCTTAGAGATATGCTAAACAACTCAATCAAACATTCTTGGTACTAGAAGAAGCCTTACAGTGCAGGCATTTTGTTGGAACACAAAGATGACAATATATATAACAAATAATCGAGCACGTTGAGTATAGCTGCTACTTTGTGATGAAAGGGACTGGTAGAAAAGTGGTCACAGCCATTAGGAGACTGGTGAAAAAAAGAGGGAGAGGTAGAGAGAAAAAGATGAGGGAAAGAGACAGGGAGGATAGGTAAATGAAATGTCTCGTCTGAAAGGCGAATCACCATTAATACTGTTACACGATCTCATTTCATAATCTCTGTGGGGAGGACTATAACTTAAGCGATGACCTTGGTGCAAGCTCTGGGGCTTACGACTTGGTGAAAGTATAACAGTGATAATGTTGATCGAGGAAAAGAGCGAGCTGGCCGTTGTGGCCGGGCTGTTCTAGGCGCTTCAGTCTGGAACCGCGCTGCTGCTACGGTCGCCGGTTCGAATCCTGCCTCGGGCATGGATGTGTGTGATGTCCTTAGGTTAGTTACGTTTAGGTAGTTCTAAGTCTAGGGGAATGATGACCTTAGATGTTTAGTCCCATAGTGCTCAGAGCCATTTGAACCATTTTGAATAGAGCAATAACAGAGTTTAAAAAGTGACAGTCGACAAAGATGTTTACTCGGTCTCCTACTTTGGTTTCTATAAAGGGAGAGAGCAAAATCGGAGACCAAATTTTAGTCGACGATGAGGTAACACGATGCACTCGTCCGCTTACCGACCTGTGGCAAGCCTCTGGTAAGCCTAATGCTGCGTTACTGAAAAACTCAACTACCTTTTCTGCGAATCAAGACCACTCCCAACCTATGATTTTAAGTTTCCAAGAACCAGAGGAAGATCTTCACGGCAGTCGCGTCTCGTAGTACTCAAGTTTAGTCAAAGAAGATTATATGAAGAGAGGAGATATCACACAGAATTTCATATTCTACGTAAACATTCATTTATTTCGGACGACTAATAAAGTTTCATAAATGTGAAGTTACTAAACCGCATAACTTTCTGGTGAGTGCCGTCCCAGCTACAGTTAAGCAGAAAAAAAAAAAAAAAAAAATTGAACGCCATTACGCGTCGATCTAAAAAGCGAAACCATAGCGGTAGCGCAGAGATCGCCGCTTTAATATTTAACGAACATTTATTTTGTCACAGCAGTGAGCCACAACAGAGAGCAACATTAGTTTTAAGATTTTACTTTTCAGCATACGCCGAGAACCAGAATCCGATTACCACAGCCTTCATGAATATGGTGGTAAGAGGAGTATTCTTCGAGTGTTATGTGGGTCAACAATAATTTCAGTATTTGCGTCCGTGTTCTTAAAGTAAAAACATGCCGAGGCTAATTATAATCCTGTTATATTTTCATTTTCAAATATTATTCTTGGCTGGAAGTCAGTCCATTCTGTTTGATGATTTTACTGCTCAGTTGCGAGTTAGGTAAAAGTAATCCAATGTTGAAATAATTTTCTGAAATAGTTAAATAACTCAAAAGTCAAAAATCAAAGGGTATATTTAAATTTCTTTGAATGATAGATTTCAAGTAAAAATCATTTAACAGTTATTGCGTATTGGATCACACAATTAAACGCATGCGTGTTTTTAAGACACCAAACAAATGAGAAAAATATAAATAAATAAACAAGTATACTCTTCCCGAAAAGCCACTTCCTCCCGAACAGGCTACGAAGGCCCAACGGTACTCACCGGCCGCCTTGTCATCCTCAGCCCATAGGCGTCACTGGATGCGGATATGGTGGGGCAGGTGGTCAGCACACCGCACTCCCGACCGTATGTCAGTTTCTGAGACCGGAGCCGCTACTTCTCAATCAAGTAGCCCCTCATTTTGCCTCACAAGGGCTGAGTACACCCCACTTGCCAACAGCGCCCGGCAGAGCGGCTGGTCACCTATCCAAGTGCTAGCCCAGCCCGACAGTCCTTAACTTCGGTGATCTGACGGGAACCGTATTACCACTGCGGCAAGGTCATTGGACGAAGAGCCACTTTGGGCGTTTTAAATATGGTATTCGATGGGAGACCTTCGAAGAAGATTGTGGGTTGTCAGTCATTAATACAGAATTCAGTCACAGTGTGAGCACCTGTCAAAGGCCCGAACAGTCACGAAGCACTTTTTGCAGCACCGACTGCTGGGAAAGGTGCAGGAAAAGAGTCAGTAATGTTCTGGAAGAACAGACAGCGATGTGGAACCATGCCGACTCAGCTACGTTTCTTGATTTAGGTTCCATGACGCGAACAGCCTGATTAAGAGGAGTTCTCAAAGATTCTAAATTTTGAGTATATCCGTGGAGTTTCGTGCCCAGGGGAGTACGGCAAACTCATCCCGTTTCTCTTCGAGCCAAGCACGTGCACTTTGAGCTGTGTGATGCGTCATATTGTCCCTCCGGCAGATGACATCGAGTCGAGGGAAAACAATCTGCTTGCAGTGGACACGGTCCGCAAGGTCAGAGACATTGTGCCTTACAGAATGACAAAATCTCCCACGGAACGCCACGATAACGTGCCCCGGACCATAACGTTCTCACCTCTGCCCTGGAGCCTTCCGACTATTGTTACAAAGTGTTCGTTTTTAGTCAGAGGGATCATTAAACGTGATCTTCTAAAAAGGCCAGTGGACGTTCAGTTGCACTATTGGCGTGCAAAATGCAGCCCTCGTCGCCGATGAAAGGCAGTCAGCATGGGTGAATCTACCAGGCACCGGCTGTGGAGGACCATGTGCAGGACCTTAAAGCTGAACGTTCGTCCAGGAGACACAGTTAGTTGCCCCGTGGTTCATCCGGCGCTCAGTTGCTCAACAGATGCGCGTTTATACCCCTTTACACGTCTAGCCAGCAATAGTTCACTCCTGTCATCTACGGCGTTTCATATTATGAGTGAAACACCATCTACGTGCAGTAATCACTCCTGGATATTTGATAAGGGATAGATCCCGAAACACATCATATGAGCAATAAAGTCATTCCTTCCCTGATGTATGACTTTAACCATTACGACGCAATCAGAGTGAATGCAGAACTACTGACTATTTTAATTACAAGTTTGATTCCGGATAACAAACAACAAAATAAATATTATTGTTGTGACATAATAAAAAATTAACAATTTTCGGATATTTTTCTTCGGTTGTACTGTGAAACCTTCCTTCTTGCCAAATTTCATGATTCCAGGTCAATGAGCCGGCCGTCATGTCCGAACTGTTGTAGGCGCTTCAGTCTGGAACCGCGAGAGCGCTACGGTCGCAGGTTCGAATCCTGCCTCGGGCATGGATGTGTGTGATGTCCTGAGGTCAGTTAGATTTAAGTAGTTCTAAGTTCTAGGGGACGATGACCTCAGATGCTTAGTCCCATAGTGCTCAGAGCCATTTAAACCATTTGACCCAGAACAATGGGAAGTATCCTACAGTATTTGAAGAGTAAGTTGTTTCAAAATATCTGACATCAAGTGGCCTTACCTTTTGACTGCATTGAGCTAGAAGCTAACGGTTATTATATCGCCAAAGGACCATAGACTATAGTAGAATGAAGTCTGTTTTATCTAAAATGCTTTAAGAATTTTGACGAAAAAGAATTCGCAGGCATTACTGTTCAATATGCTCTCGTAATATAGATCTTAATTGGCCCCTGTAGACTGAAGCGGACCCGTAAAAATGTTTGACACCACATTTACATTAATATTTATTTAATATGACCGGACTACAAGACAGATGAAGATTCCATTTTCGCACATTAAAATTTTAGAAGAGCGTTAGCACAACTATAGAAATGTCAGCACACCTAATACGCTCTTGGTATCTACACTACTGGCCATTGAAGTTACTACACCAAGAAGAAATGCAGATGATAAAGAGGTATTCATTGGACAAATATATTATCCTAGAACTGAGAAGTGATTACATTTTCACGCAATTTGGGTGCATAGATCCTGAGAAATCAGTACCCAGAACAACCACCTCTGGCCGTAATGAAGGACTTAATACGCCTGGGCATTGAGTCAAACAGAGCTTTGATAACTTGTACAGGTACAGCTCCCCACGATACCACAGTTCATCAAGAGTAGCGACTGGCGTATTGTGACGAGAGACGAGACAGTGGCTCGGCCGCCATTGACCAGACGTTTTCAATTGGTGAAAGATCTGGAGAACGTGCTGGCCAGGGCAGCAGTCGAACATTTTCTGCATCCAGACAGGCCCGTACAGGACCTGCAACATGCGGTCGTGCATTATCCTGATGAAATGTAGGATTTCGTAGGGATCGAATGAAGGGCAGAGCCACGGGTCGTAACACATCTGAAATGTAACGTCCACTGTTCAAAGCGCCGTCAATGCGAACAAGAGGTGACCGAGACGTGTAACGAATGGCACCCCATACTATCACGCCGGGTGATACGCCAGTATGGCGATGACGAATACACGCTTCCAATGTGCGTTCATCGCGATGTCAGCAAACACGGCTGCGACCATCATGATGCTGTAAGCAGAACCTGGATTCATCCGAAAAATGACGTTTTGCCATTCGTGCACCCAGGTTCGCCGTTGAGTACACCATCGCAGGCGCTCCTGTCTGTGATGCAGCGTCAAGGGTAACAGCAGCCATGGTCTCCGAGCTGATAGTCCATACTGCTGCAAACGTCGTCCAACTGTTCGTGCAGATGGTTGTCTTATTTAAAAAGTTCCCATCTGTTGACTCAGTGATCGAGACGTGGCTGCACGATCCGTTACAGCCATGCGGATAACATGCCTGTCATCTCTACTGCTAGTGATACGAGGCCTTATGGATTCAGCACGGCGTTCCGTATTACCCCCCTGAAGCCACTGATTCCATATTCTGCTAACAGTCATTATATCTCGACCAACGCGAGCAGCATTGTCGCGATACGATAAACTGCAATCGCGATAGGCTACAATCCGACCTTTATCAAAGTCGGAAACGTGATGGTACGCATTTCTCCTCCTTACACGAGGCATCACAACAACGTTTCACCAGACAACGCCGGTAAACTGCTGTTTGTATATGAGAAATCGGTTGGAAACTTTCCGCATGTCAGCACATTGTAGGTGTCGCCACCGACGCCAACCTTGTGTGAATGCTCTGAAAAGGTAAACATTTGTATATCAGAGCATCTTCTGCCTGTCGGTCAAATTTCGCGTCTGTAGCACGTCATCTTCGTGGTGTAGCAATTTTAATGGCCAGTAGTGTACATGTATGTCTATAATAAGTCTTTATATAAAAGTTTCACAGTTATGAGGGTAATATAAATATTTTAAGAATTGCATAGGAGCACGAGTTCCAACACTGCTACCAGGTACCATGACGGTATTTCACTTTGTTTATACTTCCTATTTTCAGTTCACGATGACTATATTAGAAGTGAGTGACATCAGATCTCCCACAGAAGTCTTACCCTGGGAGAGTATTATAGGCAGATGGCATGTTCTGCTTCGTAAGCACCTCTTATAACGCATCAGCCGATGATATGATAAGTCGGCACGCAACCTATTATTCTTATTACTTTTAATGTTTATATATTAAATTCTTGTTTTTATGTTAGCCTTGTCTCGAACTTGAGCTGCTATATCTCTCTTATAGACGTTAGGTGTAACTGTTTGGGTATTACTATAATTGTCTCAGTCTTCTGATATGCTGAACCCGTATACGGGCGCTCCTTGGTATCCACCATCTGTGACAACCGTAAGGTGCCTTTGCTCCACGCGGTAGCTGACCTGTATTGACCTTCTGTCTTTCAGGGTGTTCACGTCTGAGAATCTGTTTTTTTTTTATCTGTAAAGAAGTACCGTTCGCTCGTGTCTTCGTCGCTCTCTTGAGCTCCACCTTTAATAACCTCATCTTCGACCTTGTCGAATTATAATTGTTCCTTTCTTTTTCCGAGAAACTCTTATCACTGACACGCCAACAGCGCCTGGGCTAAACTACGCAACTTGCGTAAGCGTTTGTCTCTTCATTGTCCCTAACTCGTACTCCCTTTCCTTTTCTTTTAATTCGCAATGAGAGGAATAATAAATAACAGCTGCGATTTGCGGAAGTGCTGCACTTGTGGATTTTAGAAACTTCTTAAGCGCCCCGCCGCCCCTGGAGACGGCGGTCTCAACAGATCACCGGACACGGAGCCGTCACTTCGCCGCCTCCCTCCCGGCTGCCGGAGGAAGCCGGTCGCCGCCCCTCGTTATTTTTTCAGGGGCGGCCGTCAGCCTGCTCGTCTATCGGCAGGTGTCGTCGACGAGGCGGCTGTTTGCACAGACCACTTCACCCCGCCGCTAAGAGGACAGCGCCGGCTCCTCCTTTTTTAATGATCAAACACTTATTAAGGCGCGGACCCTCTAATCAAACTAACCGACACCCCTTCAATTACAATTCATTAGAATACATTACGGGCGCTCCGCCTTCTTTGCGGCCTCACTTTATTTCTTTCTTTCCCCGGCGCGCCCGTCTCCTCGGCGGGTGCCCGGCGGCGGGGGCAGTCCTTTGTCGCCGGCCGGGAAGTCTGTTATTACGCGCTCGCACCGGTAATTGGAAGACGGCCAGATTGGAAAGTGGCGCGCCGGCCGGCCGGCCACCGTGGGCCGCTTGTTTGACAATAAGCGCGGCCGGGTGGGGCCTTGACCTCTCCGCCCCCGCCGCCACCGGCGACCTCTCCTCAATTAACGACGGCCGCGCCCGCAGAGCGCCACCACCTGCGCCTCCCCAAACTGCTGTGCCCACAGAGCCCTGCCAGGGCGCCAGCAGCTACTGCCCGCTCCAGGCCACCTCTTGAGCGGACGCCACTGCAACTTCGCAACTAGGTGCGAGTGGGAAGTGTGATTAGTGCTATCGTAATTTAAACGAAATACTGGCTTGACAAGGTTATGGAAAGGGAAGAAGTGAATCAAGAAGAGGTGAGGAATGGGATACTAGAAGATACGATCAAGAAGACCTACTAGTCAGCTTCGATATGACATCCTTATTCACACGAGTACCAATTTATTTATTTATTTATTGTTCCGTGGGACCAAATTAAGGAGAAGTCTCCATAATCATGAAACGAGTCAATACATGAAATTATAACACGATAGTAGAAACAGATAAAATGAAATACAAGAAACGTATTCAGGCCACAGTTCGTAAGTTTGAATAAAGAAAATCAACAATGTAACACTGGAATTTGCTTAATTTTCCAGCTCTTCCAGGAGCTCCTCGACAGAATAGAAGGAGTGAGCCATGAGGAAACTCTTCAGTTTAGACTTAAAACCGTTAGGGCTACTGCTAAGATTTTTGAGTTCTTGTGGTAGCTTATTTAAAATGGATGCAGCAGACTACTCCACTCCTTTCTGCACAAGAGTCAAGGAAGTGCATTCCACATGCAGATTTGATTTCTGCCTAGTATTAACTTAGTGAAAGCTGCTAACTCTTGGGAATAAGCTAATATTGCTAACAACAAACGACACTAAAGAAAATTTATACTGTGAGGGCAATGTCAGAATTTTCAGACTATTGAATAGGGGTCGACAAGAGGTTCTCAAACTTACACCACATATAGCTCGAAAACACCGTTTTTGAGCCAAAAATACCCGTTTTGAATCAGAAGAATTACCCCAAAAAATAATACCATTTGACATATGCGTATTAAAATATGCGAAGTAGACTACTTTTCGTGTTGAACTGTCACTTATTTCAGATACTGTTCTAATGGTAAATAAAGGAGCATTTAGTTTTTGAACAAGATCCTGAACATGGGCTTTCCACAACAGCTTACTATCTATCCGAACGCCTAGGAACTTGAACTGTTCCGTCTCGCTTATAATATGCCCATTTTGTCTGATCAAAATATCAGTTCTTGTCGAATTGTGAGTCAGAAACCGTAAAAACTGAGTCTTACTGTGATTTAGCATCAAATTATTTTCCACAAGCCACGAACTTATTTCGTGAACTACATTATTTGATAATGTTTCAATATTACACACAAGATCCTACACTACCAAGCTGGTGTCATCAGCAAACAGAAATATTTTTGAATCACCTGTAATACTAGAAGGCATATCATTTATATAAATAAGAAATAGCAGTGGCCCCAGTACCGACCCTTGGGGAACGCCCCAAGAATAGAACGCCAATAGAAGACTCCCTGGCTTTACTCGAAGAACAGGATATCATCAAGCTCTTTCGCCATGTTCTAACCACCACCTATTTCAACTGTGGAGGGAAGTTCTACGAACAGATAGACAGTGTAGCTATGGGCTCCCCCCTAGCACCAAGCATAGTCGACCTATACATGGAACACTTCGAAAAGCTAGCACTGGAAACTGCTAAACACAAGCCAAAAGCCTTCCACAGGTACGTTGACGATACCTTTGTAGTTTGGCCACATGGCAGGGACAAACTGCTGGAGTTCCATCAACACCTCAACAGCATACATGGAAATATCAAATTTACAATGGAGATAGAAGAGAACAGAAGCTTACCCTTTCTGGATATCCTGATCACAAGAAACATGGACGACACGCTGCGACACGCAGTGTATAGAAAGAAAACACACACGGACCTCTATCTTAACGCCAATAGCTGCCACCTGTGGTGTCACCGACAGACACCACACTTGCTAGGTGGTAGCCTTTAAATCGGCCGCGGTCCGTTAGTATACGTCGGACCCGAGTGTTGCCACTATCAGTGATTGCAGAACGAACGCCGCCACACAGCAGGTCTAGAGAGATTCCCTAGCCCCAGTTGTACAGCCGACTTTGCTAGCGATGGTTCACTGGCTACATACGCTCTCATTTGCCGAGACGACAGTTTAGCATAGCCTTCAGCTACGTCATTTACTAGCAAGGCGCCATATTCAGTTACTATAATGTATTCTGAACAGATAATATTGTGAATCGTGTACCGTCAAGAGCGACGTTAATCATTAATGGATTAAAGTTAAGTATGAAACTAATTATTTCCGCTTTCTGAATTCTCATTCCTTGTCATGTTCCAGACCTCACGTCAGTATAGTTCTTCCCTCCTCACGCCAGCCTGCGTGAGCTAAAACGCGTGCATTTCGGCCTCCACTCGTAATACGGTGTTGGCACTTCTGCTAACATAAAACCCACCACCCTGCGCAACGCAATGCTGTACTCAACGGCTTAGTGCACAGTGCCAAGTCCATCTGCGATAAGGGAAGTTTGCCAGGAGAATTGCAACACCTAAACGACACCTTCAAGAAAAATGGATACAGTGAGAAATAAAGAAGGAGAGCTCTGAAGACCGACCACAAGAAGAGAGACCGGATGAAGACGAAGCAATGGGCGGTGAGTTCTTGCCATACGCGGGTTCTCCGACGACCAAGATTGCGAGAATTCTCAAGAAACATAAAGTGAAGACCTTTTTCCGCGCAGCAGGAAAAGTCAAAGACCGTCTCGGTTCAACCAAGGATCCACTAGGTCTGACGGCACCAGGTGTGTACAAGATCGGATGCGAATGTGGGATGCAATATATAGGACAGTTGCATCTCACAGCGCCGCAGTGAGCACATTAGGCATGTACGCTTGGGTTAGACCAACAAATCTGCTGTGGCGGAACATAGTATTAACGAGAAGTTCACCTTCGATTTCGAGGACTCAAAGAAAATATGCAGTACAAACGGATTTTGGCACTCAGAAATCAAAGAGTTCATGGAAATACGGTTACACGACAACCTAATCAACCGCGACAGTGGCTACCATCTCAGCACAGCCTGGGAGCCTGCAAACAGGAAAATCAGAGAAGAACGTTCCGTTCCACCAAGGGCCGCGGACGGAGCAGACAGAGACGGGCGCCAGGACTCGAACCCCGTGCACGCGTCCCCCCCACCACCGACCAATCGAGGCGCATCGGGCGATTCCGCGGGCGCGTGATTGGCCGGCCGCGGGAAGCGGACAGCGGTCCAGCAGAGATATAAGCCCGCGACCGACGATATCCCGAAACTTCGCCTGAAGATGATGGAGACGCATTCCATCGAAACGTTGCTACGAGACGACGATGCTACTCGGCTGACAACCCGTGGTGACTTCATATATGAAATTCGCCGAGAAAGCCTACACTCGCAGACGATCAAGAAGTTTCCGTTGGAAGGTTGCACTAATTCCTTGCTTGCATTCGGTGTTTATATTCGTTCATCGGAGTCGCAAAAAATGTGTGCGAATTTATGAGACCAAACTGCTGAGGTCATTGGTCCCCAGACTTACACACTACTTAAACTAACTTATGCTAAGAACAACACACACACCCATGCCCGAGGGAGGACTCGAACCTCCGGCGGGAGGGGCCGCGCAGTCCGTGACATGACGCCTCAAACCGCGCGGCCACTCCGCGCGGCGTGGGAGTCGCGCTGGATTGCATATAGGCTTCACCAATGCACTCGAACGGAAACTTTTTGATCGCCCTTGTACGACAAAACACTCACATAATGAGGTGTGCCTCCTTACGTCGTGGCTGTTTAGATCGGACATAACAGCAGTGATCAGACGCGCAGTATGACTCACGCGCGGGACAGCCGGTGTCAAATGCCGGTCTATGTGTAGTTTGTAAGTGATCTGGTAGAGATCACTAGCTGACGGACACTGAGCTGCAGTCAAAATAATGTCGCTTTTATTTCTCGTTCTGTTTCTTTAATTTTCTAATTATTTATTAACTCGTGCTATTATTTTTCTTAGGTATGAGAGTGAATGAAGGTGTGAATGTGAAATAATATTTAAGTAAAGTTTTTTATATTTTGAAGCAACTTATCACGTGATGAATATTGCAAAATGACGTGTGCGTAGGTCATTTGTACTGGGGACTTTGTTATAAACTATTTAGATAGTTTATGATGTTGGGGAAATGATATTATGGTTTCGGTAAAGTAGTTTTGTTAAGAAGGAATTAATTTTACGTTTGTTGGTCTTCAAAATTTATTTATGATAGTTTATTGTTCTGATTCAGTGACAAATTTTGGTTGGTTCTGTATATGTGCGCGGGGTTGACCGAGTTTGACGCTGCATTCCGATTGGCTCTGATATTTATCTGTCAATCAGAAATTAGCATATTCGCGGGTTTTTTGGGAAACTAGGAGCTATTATTTTGCTTAGGTATGAGAGTGAATGAAGGAGTGAAAGTGAAATAATGTTTTAATTAAAGTTTTTATACTATTTTTGAAGTAACTGATCACGTGAGAAATATTGCAAAATGACGTGTGCGTTGGTCATTCGTACTGGGGACTTTGTTATAAACTATTTCGTCAGTTTATGGTGTTGGGGAAATGATATTATGGTTTCGGTAAAGTAGTTATGTTAAGAGGGAATTAATTTTACGTTTGTGGGTCTTCAAAATTTATTTATGGTAGTTTATTTTTCTGATTCATTGACAAATTTTGGTTGGTTCTATATATGTGAGCGGGATTGACCGGGTTTGACGCTACATCCCGATTGGCTCTGATATTTCCCTGTCAATCAGAAATTAGCATATTCGCGTTCTTTTTGGGAAAGTAGGAGCTTCTTTTGTGTAGAGAGAGAAGTAGACTCGGGGCTTGAATCTGGTAGTGATCGGACCTATCGATAAGTGCTCCCATGAAAATGATTAATATTGAGATATTTCGGTATGAAAATGTTTTAGAAGTCCCGTAAAATGTGGAAGGGGGTCAGATTTTAACCACATTGCGAAATTCGGAACGTGTGGTGACATTTTAAATAACTTAAATTCCGCGTTGAGTATTGCTTACTCGCCAACGTGTGCATTTTGTTAAGTAACACTAATTATAGCAACATTTCAGCGAGCAATTTTGAAAGAAACAATCTGTTTGTAAACTTTAGATGAAAGATAATTAACAATTAACATAAATTGGGTACGTTTATGAATGATACGTGTGTGTGTGTGTGTGTGTGTGTGTGTGTGTGTGTGTGTGTGTGTGTGTGCGTGTGTGTGTCGACTTTTCAGACTTTGTACAGCTTAGAGTAAGGCTTGGTAGTGACTGGTTCATGCAAGCTTACCAAAATACAGCGAAATTTTAACTGCATAAATACTTTCGTTTAACCACTCCTTTCACCAACAAAACAATTTGTAGTGCGACTTGTGGTTACGAGGTGTACAGCTATTTTCTCTATAGCTTTTCCCGGGTGTGAACTGCATTTTCGTAACTTCGAGGAAATGTGAGTGTGAGTAGAGATTCACCATGAGGTGTATGGAACTTTGCAACGCACCACGCCGACGCAACAGCAATGAAAGATATAATCAGAAACAAGGCATCTGAAATAGACGTCATTCTTCAGTTTTATTAAGAACCAAGCACGACAATACTGTTCAATCTGGTTTCCAGGGTACGTGAGACAAATTAGAATGTGGCTGTATCTTCCGTCGCTATTCACGATGAGAATAGGTACAATGTTCACATGCTATAATCTTTCAGCAGACTTTTACTGCTACTACAGGCATTGGCCCATATAGCCGAGATCATTAACGTGCCACTTTCTCGGATTCGGGGACGTTGATAGCCTCGGATCGAATCCACCTCGTCGATTAATGCTGAGAATGTGGTTTTCAGGATGTGTCCCACATCCAACTGGCCAACTAACGTGCTGATGCGCACATCTCGCATAAAATACATGCTACAGAAATATTTAGAAAACCCCCTCACGCTTGGATATAAGCATGACTGTAGACGCAGACAAAATGGATACACAGTTCCCGTTCTAGGGGGAGCGGTGACGTAGGGAATGGCATCTGGCACCAACTGCCACCAACATTGCCAAAACCCATGTAACGTTGCCTACCTCATAGAGAAACGGGAAACGGCAAAGAAGAAGATACAGACTTTTGCTGCAGCTGACTACTGCTGCATATACGAGAATAATTCGAGAAGTGAAATTTGAACGAATTACAAACATCAGCTGTGTACCGGGACGTTGACGGAATCAACGGGGAGATATGAAAATGTGTGCCCGACCGGGATTCGTATCCGGGATCTCCTCATTACTAGGCAGGGGCTCTAACCCTCCCCCCACTTTTTTAAGGAAACTTCAAAAAAAAATCTACTTGCCACCGCAACTTGTGTCCTAACAAAAAAAGAAAAAAAATGCATCGCTTCAGGCGTTGGCGCCTATCTACGCCTATCTCAAAACAATTAACCTATTTCTGCAAGGGTGTAGGAAAGGAAGAAAGTGCAGGGGAAGAACATATAAGCGATGAAAATGGAAGTAGTTGTGTAAGAGCTTTCTTTTTTTAGTTTATTTTATTTCATTTTTGTCTATTTTCATTTTTTGTATGTATATTTTTATTTTCTTTTATTTGTTTATTTATTTGCTTTTATTGCATGGAAGTAGTTGTGTAAGAGCTTTCTTTTTTTAGTTTATTTTATTTCATTTTTGTCTATTTTCATTTTTTGTATGTATATTTTTATTTTCTTTTATTTGTTTATTTATTTGCTTTTATTGCATTATTCTATACACCAGAATTCCAGGAGTCGCTATCGCCTTCCGACTGGCGAAACATCCAAATTCTCGAAATTTTAATGGAGATTCCGTTTGTAGTGCGTTCAGAACATCATGTCGGCAAAGTAAGCATTACCACCTAATGGCTTGGACCTTCCAGCTGGAAGGAGGGTCGTGAAAGGAGCTCCATAAAAAATTTAAAAAGAACTGCTTCTATCCGGCGTTGCGAACAAGTGCACAGCGTCGATCGTTAAGATACGTCCAATAACATAGTTCTGATTTCTCGTCGGGGCCAAAAGGATGACGGACCGTATGACCGCGTATCCAATTCACAGCGTTAGTTTTTGTTACTGGGTAATGAATCACACCTAGGAACAAATGAGTCAGGAAAGTGATCTGAGCAGGTGTCTGTCGGGTAAGGAAAGTTAAAATATGCTGCGCGAGCCTCCAGACGCAGACGACGGACCACATGAGAATCGATGAGCGTCTGTGAACACAGAGGGCTGTGTCAGCCAGGCACTGGTTGACCGGTTTGCCATTGACGTTGAAATACCAGGTGGACTGGACGCTGGTGTCGAGACAACCTCCATGCACCGCTTTCCACACACAGCACCATATGATCTGGGGGAAACTTGTATTCGATGGGATTGGGGATTCCACACATTCGTAATGTGTCGTGTGCAGTCTTTGTCTGGAGTATACGTGGAAGGGGTAGGGGGTGGAGGATGTAACTTATTTCAAGAAAGAAGTGCCGAAAGCGATAAAAGGGGGGGGGGGTGGAATGTCTGATAACGACTGGGGCTGAAATGGAGACTGGCGCATATTCATGCAAAAACAGGTCGGTTTGTCTCCTCGGGCAGTGGCGCCAGACTTTCAGTTGGGAACTAGTCAAAAAGTACCGTAACTCTGTCTGGCACGTGGACTAAGCCCAATCTACCATGCCCCCGTGGGAGGGCAAGTGAGACATATTGAACTTTACATAAAATCCTGGTACAGACAAAGGATCCCATCGCCATCAACATACGACGGGTGAGTGTAATCGAAACCGGGAAAATGGTTCAAATGGCTCTGAGCACTATGCGACTTAACTTCTGAGGTCATCAGTCGCCTAGAACTTAGAACTAATTAAACCTAACTAACCTAAGGACATCACACACATCCATGCCCGAGGCAGAATTCGAACCTGCGACCGTAGCGGTCACGCGGTTCCAGACTGAAGCGCCTTTAACCGCACGGCCACACAGGCCGGCGAAACCGGGAAGAATTGCGCCACATGGGGGATGCGAGAGGTGCCGTAAACATTCACGTCTTTCGCACGCTGTACAGTGTCAAGGAATCTAATTCGGTGGTCGACAAGGGCAGCCTTGATCGTTTGGAGGAGACGTCTACTGTTTTTTCGTCACTGAACGATGGAGGTCATTCATAAAATCAATGCCCAAACAGCGGACTCTGGTGGCCACACTTAGAGCGATATATCTCTCAGGTAGACTCTCAACAATGAGCAGAGCCTTCGATTTGGAAATGTTAAAAGAATTGCCCGATGCCTCCCCATAAGTCGCCATATGAATGATGCGCGAGCATCGTCTTCATTGCGGAGATAGAAGACTAGATCGTCAGCACAGGCTGTACAACAGAAGCGGTGCCAGTGCAACGTCAGGCCCATCAGGCGTTGGCGAAGTCTCTGGAGTAAGGGCTCTAATGCCAAAGCATACAGTATCATGGAAAGTGGGCAACCCTGTCGGACAGAGCGGTGGATCGCTAGAGACGCGGTGAGGCGACCATTGCAGAGTATATAAGTAGGCTGTTTATGTTTTCTTATTGGCAACGTTACGTAGCGCTCTGTATGAAAATCACTGGCTCTGCTGTGTGCAGTCTGTGGCTAGTTTGCATTGTTGTCTGCCATTGTAGTGTTGGGCAGCTGGATGTGAACAGCGCGTAGCGTTGCGCAGTTGGAGGTGAGCCGCCAGCAGTGGTGGATGTGGGGAGAGAAATGGCGGAGTTTTGAAATTTGTAAGACTGGATGTCATGAACTGCTATATACATTACGACTTTTGATGACTATTAAGGTAAATACATTGTTTGTTCTCTATTAAAATCTTTCATTTGCTAACTATGCCTATCAGTAGTTAGTGCCTTCCGTAGTTTGAATCTTTTATGTAGCTGGCAGTAGTGGCGCTCGCTGTATTGCAGTAGTTCGAGTAACCAAGATTTTTGTGAGGTAAGTGATTTGTGAAACGTATCGGTTAATGTTAGTCAGGGCCATTCTTTTGTAGGGATTTTTGAAAGTCAGATTGCGTTGCGCTAAAAAATATTGTGTGTCAGTTTAACCTCAGTCATGTACAATTTTTCTAAGGGGACGTTTCAAGTATTCTTGGAGTCGCGCCGCTCAAGAGGCGCATTTCTACTGTTACTACATACGCTGGAAATCCCATTTCAGAAAGGCATAGTCGACACGGTGGAATGCCTGACTGAAGTCAAGCTGAGCAATGGTTAAGGGAGTTGACGTGTCTTGCTGCCTTATTGAGTTGTGAGGCCACAAACGGGTGAAAATTTTTTCAAGTCATTGTTGAGTATTAACAGGCGAGTTGTGGCGCCCTGGATATATTCTAAGTTCGTAGTTGGCGTGGCCGCATGGGCCGCTCGGTGAGCCACGGCCCAGTAGCAAATACGTGGTGCCGAACGTTAGCCGGGGTCCAGATACCGCGTGGTTGGGAATTCCATGGTGACGCTGTGTTGATGAAAGAGACTTGTATGCCGAGAGTGGCAAAGATGGAGGACTTTGTGGAACCATCATGGCAGACATTTCACTGTTCATACAGAAATTAATAGTAGACAGATGAATCACGATACCTCAAAAATAAACATATACATTACCATTATTTGCATGAAGATTCTGATAGTGTGATCAGATTTTCAATATCTTTATTAGTTTAAAGTTTAGTATGTGACAATAAATTATACAAGTAACACCCAGCAACGAATTTCCAAAATTTAAAGGGTTCAGCCGATTTCGTCGATCGTCATGTCTTTGGAGAGCTATTAGCGTAAATCTAAATTGGTATAAATTACAGGCATGTAGCTTCAATAGTACATGAGTTATTAGAGGTCAATGTGGCCGATTACTATCGATCGCGTCAGGCCATAAGTGCTCCACAGTTAGACGAAGAAACGGTAGCAGCATGCTTATAAATATATTTATTCATCTATGTCTTTGTTTATATCCGATATATACTATTCATGATGAAACTGGTTAAATATTTAACATGTTTTAGAAAGCACAGAGACATTAGGCTATTGGCCTACCTTTGTTGTTATTCCTTTGATGTATGTTTAATTAATTCGTTTATTTATTTAATAATGTGTTTTAGAGCGTGTTTATGGTCCAGCGGTAGGAATATTTAATTAATTTCAAGTTATTTAAATGTGAACCCAGTATTTCGAATGTGTTTCATTATGATTGTGAGTGTGCGTTGGCTTGAAGACAGAGCGGGTGTAGTCAATCATAGCGCTTGTGAATGGGGAGACTGGATTAAAGTGGGAGAAGAGTAAGGGAGAGGATACTGGGGAGTCTGGACGGTACGGCGCGAGGGACACACGGTGGACAGAGAGACTTGGAGTGTGGAGCGGTTTGAGCGTGGTCGCGAGAGATAGAAATACTTCGAAGTGCGTACTTGTGAGATTTCCAAGGTTTCTACAGTGAAGACGTAGTATGCGTTTAGAGGTGAATATCTCGCGAGCTGTGTTGTCGTTCATAACTAATTACATGTAGTAGAAATCTATTGTTTCCCTGTTATTCAACTTATATTTTATTTAATTGCTGGACCATCGATACCTATAAGTAATTTGCAGAAATATACCACATTCTGGAAAGTACTGCTACTGTCGTATGAATCATTTAAAGTCGTTAAGATAGTACCTGCAGATTTTATTTATTGCAATATTTTATTTATAAATTTCTACGTTACATTCGCGATTGCCGAGTGATAGAAACCCTCGATCATTCGATTCATGTGTATATTCATATCGTATACTTTAGAATCAGCAGTATTTGGCTTGTAATGCGACAACTACGTATCCCAGCCCCTAGACAACGAAACCAGCCAAAACTTTTAATACTTCAACTTTGAATCTGAGGGTATATAGTTGAGGGCCACCACCTCACATCACCACATCATTATTTTATTTGAGAGCCCACAAGTAGAGTGACAGTCCGGTAATCACAGATCTGTGATGACCCATGTGGCTCATGGACCAGGATGATGACACCATCAAGGAAAGTGGCTGGGAGCGTTGTTGTGGCTGACATCAGTTCACGACTGCTGGACGTCCGATTAGGTACCAAAATACAGTTAAAACACTTGTAAAATTCGAGGGTCAGGCCGTCAGGTCCATGAGACTTTGGCAGCTCCCACCTTCATAGTATCTTGGACTTAATAGGGAGTTACTTCTTCCTTAGTTTCTTGAGTCACATCCTCTGGCATGGTGTTGACAGTCAGAGCCGCTCCTGTACCTCCTCGATTAAGGTAGGGGGATGTGGGACGGCAGGGTACAACCCGCTGTAATGAGAGTAGGAAGCGTGACCAATGGCGCATTGCGTAGTGTATCGTCGTCCTTCTGCATCGATGAGGTCGTGGATGAGAGCACGACATCGACGTCGGCGTTCTGTGAAGAAGTGGTACATCGATGGTGTTATGTGAGGCATATGGTCATGGGTACAGCACCTGACAAGAGTCTCTTCCAAGCTCACTGCAGTAGTGAAGTGGTCTGCGCTTTAGCACGATGGGCTGTCGTCTGAAGGACAGGAAAGAATGCCACTTAAGTGCAGTCACATAGCACCGCATAATAAAAGTCCTTGGTGCTCGCTTGGCAAACTTTGACGTCTTTGCCATATCCCATCAGTGCCCTGCGTAGAGCTGGTTTGGCGCAGGATAGCCGCCAGGATAAGGTGGATGTGTATGCTGGGCGACATCGACGACAGAGGACACACACATCCTCAACGATCCGTCGGCAATTAGGTACAGTCAGATGGGAAACGTTGAATTTCCACAGGCGGCGACTGTGCCATACATGTTGGCGGGTTAGGACTACATCGTAGATGTAGGCTTCATGGTCAGAGAAATTCAGAGGCCACATGTCGGCCTGTCGAGTGTCTGCAGTGAGGGAAGTGTGAGGTATATACGGTCGAGGCGACTGGACGAATGCACTGTATAGTACGTGAAACCTGCGTGGGTGCCATGAACCTTTATCCATGCGTCAACAAGCTGAGATCTGACGATGAGGATGGAGAGAGTCATACACCAGGAATGACGTGGAAGTTGGTCAGCAGGCCCTTGTTCTTAGTTGAAAGCACCAGCGAGGACCGTTTCATCCAGGGGGCCTCTTCAGCAAAGATGTGTCGGTCACAACGTCGACTGGAGCCAGACGGCGCTTATACTTTGAGGATGCGGACGCCGAACAGCGTTAGAGCCATAGCTCTAGCATTAGGAAGGTACACTACATCTTCAGAAGGGAGTCCAGAGAAGGATAGCAACTCCACTACCGTTGCCAGAGGTATGGGAGATGTGTGCCGTGTAGACAGTGAGGGCTTGAAAATCAGCGACAATCACTTCTTGGAAGAGGGCAAGGTCGACATCAGCAGCATAAATGGTCTCTTAGAACACTGCCATTTTCTGTGCAGCCCGAGTGATGGCCAGATTAATTGTCGCGACGTGGTAGTGTTGTGGGCATGCTCCGACTGTTGGCACCGATGGCCCGGCAGTCACGGTTGCTCCAATCACTGGATGGAAGGGGGTCAGACACCTCCAAGGGACACTGCCTGATGGGTGAGGTACCATCTCGATCTGTTCGATCGTCGACATCGTCAGTGCAGGAGACTGGAAAAAGTGGCAAGCAACTGTCGCACTCATCAAGGCCGAGGCGTAGTGACACTGCTGTAGCGGGATCCAGAGAATCTCCCTCCGTGAAATCCATCGTTGTTGGGTGGGATCGCTCCTCAGATGGGACGTCAGGAGCGGCCATTCCTGTCGACAGGGCACTCGAAGGGGATTACTGTCTTGTATCAGGTCTACTGCCTGTGATGCAACATGAAGAAGGATGTTGTAGGATGACGTTTGGCATCTCTTCTTCCGTTTTCGGGGCGACCGCTACTTTAAGAGGTGCTGTTCTGTGTCAGAATGTTGAAGTTCAATGTCCGAGGTCGCGCCCGTCTGAAGAAAAGCAGAGGTAGGCAACACACTCACATCGATGTCCATCGCAGCAGGTGGACTTGGTCATCGAGCTCTGGAAAGTTGTTGGTCTCGTAACCGTCGGAGGAGATGGTGCTGGTGAGGCCGTGGCCGTACCATCATTTCAATGGGGAGTACTGGGGGGAGAACAGGCGCTTCCTGAAGTGACGCACCGGGGTTTGCACAAGGCTGTCTGGTAAAGAAGAGATCGTCGCTGAATCACTGGGACCTGGAGCAAACGTCCGCTGCTGGCCATCATGCATAGAGATGTCTCGCACGCCACATATTTGGAAAGTTCGATCTTGATTTGGCGGATACCATTCGACAAGTGGTATGTCGTGAACATCTGCTATTTTTTCTCGATGTGGCCCACTACATTGCTTAGCGTCGGAGATCTTCGACGACCAGTGTTGTGGCACTTCGAAAGGGAGCTCAAAGACCTAATTTTTCGGAGACCGAAACCAGCGGGAGCAACCGTTACCTCCTCAATATTCCTGTCAGAATGCTTAAACTTGAGTCCGTGTGCGTGTTGGTGAACTACCTCAGCCCATGCTTCCGCCGTCGTAATTTTGAAATAGACGATACTGTCAGTGATAGAGAAGTGAATACTTCTTCGCGAATGAATTGTTCGATTTCATAATCGCGTGGTCGTGCATGTTCGGCTTGGAATGTTATTTTAAGTGTCGCTCGGCGATAACAGAGCGCCATGAGGTGCAGAAGTAGTAGACGCTACACGAAATACCGCGACGCGGAAGTAAAAAACTCCGGTGCGCTGTCCTGCACGCGGAGCTGGTCCGCACGCGACCACGACCGAAAGCCGACTCAAATCCCTAGGCGACCGAGGACACAGGAATTAACGCGGCTACGCGGAATTATCCCAAGCACGCCACCAAACAGACTCACATTCTCAGCTTACTCCACACACTGCGAAAGTAGTTCTCCCTGTCCATTAATCTCAATGCTTGTGGCAAGGTTTATTCTTCCATGTGATAGAGCGTATGTGTGCATACAACCGATTGAATTCTTCTTGATGGTCCTAACGAGGCTTCATTTGTTCCTTCCTGTGAATCGAGACTTCCTGGTTTCAGCATATGTCTCGCAAATAGTAAACGTTCTCACCGCTGAAAGACTTCATCATGTTTTTGCACGCCTTTGAAAACACCGTTAATCATAGAAGCATTCTTGTTGTTTGGAAAGAGAGCACTCTCTCAGCATAGACGGGGCAAATTAGAACAGTTTCCCAAAGAGAATTTGAAGCACTGTAGGGCAGAAGAGAAATATCGCTGGAATTTTCGGTGTCCTACAGCAGCTGTAGATGTCCCCATGCCGGAATGACTGCAGAGGGACAGTTCCTGCTGTAGACACCCAGCCCCCATCTTGCTATAACCAGTCGATCGGGGATCCTATGTCCCAGCACAAAGGATGTCTTGTGAATGAATGGAGCATTCTGATTGGCTCGTACTGAATTTACCCTCCCCGGTATGGGAGCTCTGTCCGCCTTTTGTTTTCTGCAGACGAAACTTATAGTGGCGAAGTCATTTAGTACAGACCGCCATATTGCACTGACAGTTAAACCTTGCAAAAGTGGTCTACAGGTCGTATACTATAGAACGACACTTCCTGAACTACACTGCCCTATCACTGACGACAGAATCTTGAATATCTTAGTGTGAAAACGATCTCCAACCTATCTACAAATCTCCTCATACCGTACCCATGTATAAACACACGATTCGTATCCTGCACCCTACAAAATCATCCTGCATACAGCTAGCGACCACCACACATCCGTACATTTACTGTGAAGACTGTTGTACAAAGGCTCGGTCGGTTCCCCTGGGCACAAAGGCGTTACTGTTTCTGGCCTCTATCTGCTTGCCTGACTACTTTCTACACCAATCTCCAGATTCTGGGATTACAAGAACACATATGTTTTCCCATGGTTCGCCAAAATATCATACCATTTATGCGACACTTCTCGATATTAAGCACACATCAATATTGCTTGCATAGCAGTTTCGGTTGCACAGTATAATTCCAAAGATACAGACTGGAAATTATTTCTCTAGAAACCTCAACGTTTAGCGAGGTGCAGTGTACTGTAAACCACTGAGTAACTAGAGAACGTATCCCATCTGTGAAGATCTCTTCATGAAAACTCGAAAAAAATAGAAGAAACTGATATTTCCACTCGCGAGTACCGATGTTGGTGACATAACAGATTCGAAATCATCCTTATAATTTACAAAGTCAACTAAGGTGTTTCTCATGTCTAGAGAACCAGCAAAAGTGTATTCCACCCATCTTTCACGTGCTAGATGCACACATCACAATCGATGTTCTGTCAGCCAAATAAAGATGGGAAATGTGCAGAAGCAGTGAACTGGACAATTTACAAGGCAGTGAATAATCGTCCAGCACAAACACATGCCCATATTGAATCTTCACCAATTTCCACAGGGATCACACATGATCACGAAGACTGTCCACTGCATACTGAGTGTTAGTTCGCTGTTTGGCCATCTAGAAGACGACACTGTTTGGTCAGGTACATTCGTGCATACCATCAGGCCTTTCCATTCGGACAGCTCCTGCTGCCGGCCGTGGTGGCCAAGCGGTTAAAGGCGCTACAGTCTGGAACCGCGCGGCCGCTACGGTCGCAGGTTCGAATCCTTCCTCGGGCATGGATGTGTGTGATGTCCTTAGGTTAGTTAGGTTTAAGTAGTTCTAAGTTCTGGGGGACTGATGACCTTAGACGTTAAGTCCCATAGCGCTCAGAGCCATTTGAACCATTTGAGCTCCTGCTGTTAGCCAGAAACGTGACTCATTCCCGCTACGAGCCCAACCAGCTGCGCACCACACACACCCCAGACAGAATCATCCTAGCAAACTGGCCACATGTACGAGTATTACACATCAAATCCATACCTTCCATACTATTGTACATAGTCATTTTCTTTGCACATGTCAGAACACACACATATACTTTACAGGCCTGATGCTCAAGGCGAACCTATCGTTCATCCCCTATGACTAAGTATAATACTTCTCCAATAACTGATCGCTGGCGATATGAAACAATACTGACTGAAAATCAGCGATGGCTGGACATGTCTCATAAGTTTTCCTTCCGAGTGGTACCAGAAATGTAACTGTCTTACAAGCCTCCAGATGTTAATAACACTATGCCAAGAACTATGTTACTGCCACAAGTGATCTTGATTCTACAAGTGCTCACAAGTATTGGTAACGATATCCACGTCAAAAACTATACAAGTGTTATACATGGAGCTATGACATTATCTCCAAATAAAGTAGATTTCTCAGACAAATACTGCGATACTGAATATAAACGGTGATCGCTGGAGTGTATATTATCAGAGCAACAGTGTGGTTACATCTCGCTGGTGTGTTTAAGGTCCTAATAAAATCAACGAATTTAGAAAGTTATTTGACTAACGAACGTGATATGAAGTCGGTATTTCCAATTCTCATGCTGCCACTAGATATTTCTACAGTATTTGTAATGCATTCTGTCTTGATGCCACGTCAGATTTTCTGCGATATATCCACTGGGTTATAGGTGATGATTGATTGAGAAGAATCAGAAACAGTAGAGGGAATGGTTATTGAGGTCGTATGAAATATACACTGACTTTTAAGATCCCTAGTGCTATGCTTTCCAGTAGAAATGATATCTGTGATTTGGAATCAAGTCTTTCCATTCAACCACATAACTGGTTTGGATCCTATGGAAAAGTCTTAATGATTACAGCCACTAGTGAATCATATCTCATAACGAGTAACCATTTTCGAACCTATCTGCTACAGTAAAATTTTAGGTAGTCCCTACGCATCTTGCAACAGCCCCTCAGACTCTGTGCTGCCATTCTTGCAGCCTTGTTAATGTGATCATTCCAATTTAAGTCGAAACTGAGTAGAAGTTGGAGAAAGCTGTATCTACCACATTTTGCAGTCTATGCAGAAACAGTCTAAGCTGTGTTAGTGACAGACCTTGCTTTGATCGTTCAATGGAAAATGCCACATGTTGTTGTAGCTCCACCAACCGTGTATGATGCGTAAGGTCGGCGCCAAACGAAACCCACTCCTGCAACACGAGGTAGTACAAAGACAGTACCAACAGTTACAGGGGTGTTTCTTATCGGGAAAGTTAGGAAGACTCAACAAATCGTTATTCTGTACCATACAATAGAGAAAAATTACGAATTATTAAAGCTCCGCTAACTTCATCCGACAGAGAACTCGATAAGGCTTTTACCGCATCTGTTCCTGCCCATATATTGAGAACAAATACCGACTGTGTGCCGACATCGGTCACATGTGACGATCCTATCAAATTACAGGTATTGATTCACTGCACAGACCAGTGTAAAGTTTTAACGCCTGTACTGTAGGAGGATGACCGTATCCCAAGGACTATACTATAAGTCGAAAAAGACGCTCCCTGAGACCTTTTGTCATTGTTTGAAACATGCTTTTTTTGTGCTGTAACACGCTTTGTCCACTGCCACATAGTTTGTTTTTACCAACAGGACTTTGAGGTCTGTGTCAGGTTCTAAACTGACATTAACACGTTCTGATCAATTGCCTTTCACAGAAAACTCGGCGTCGCATGGTCTAAATCATGTTGCTGCTGCTGCTACCATAATACACACACACACACACTGAATTATTTTAAATAAAATACAGTTACAACACAAGGAAACTGGCAGAGTTTTGTGGCGTTGTGGAGTGTTTCCACACTGTTCTCCAAAGTTGATTGACAACCTCTACATTTATACTCATATGTCGCAGTGACGGGGTAGCTGTTGACTCTGTGTTCCATTTCAATTTATTCCTCATATTGCAGTCATATATGTGATCACTGTTTCGGCGCTAGCTGCCCCAGAATGTGTTGCCCCTCCACCAGGACTCTTTCTCCATCTCAAATAAGCGATGTCAGTCAATCATTATGTAATAATCAACAGCGTACCAGTGGACAGATTCAATGGAAAAGATACCGTCGACGTACTGTAATAATAAGCATCACAGTTGAAAGTGCAAACAGTTTTAGCAATTTTACACTAATGGCAACACCGTTTCATGATGCGACAGCATGCTTCCTAATTACAGTATCATCGCTGAACTGCCCATTCTCTACTTTGCGAGTACCATTGCGAATGTAGATAGATGACTGTGCAGTACACCCATTCCTTTTTAATTCTCGAATATATACATCATCAAAGTATACCAGACAGTGATCTACATATTTATAACACCTCGAGCACAGTGCGTAATTTACGATCTGTCTCTATGCAGATGGGAGTCACAGGCCGTTCTCACAGACTTAGACTGAAAGATCCCCACGCACTGTCTTTGACCAACCCACTCTGGAGCACCATTACCGATTTAATCTGCAGCTGACCAGGAGTAGACCACTACACTCCGCATATCGTGAATGAATGGAGCTTGCCGTGACGAATGCAGCTTACCCATGCAACTATACAAGATTCTCCACAACCGCCCATGTCGAGGAGGTTAGCACCCCTTATCGGTGAACAGTGGGAGATTTGAAAGTATTGTGATGTAATAGCAGACGGATAAGAGGAACAACAAACCTGTCATTGCAGCAGCAGTAACCAATCTAAGAGTGACAGACGTGTTGTGTTATATGAGCATTGCCGACCGCAGCGGCGTATTCTGCCTGTTTACATATCTCTGTATTGGAATACCCATGCCTATACTTGTTTCTTTGGCGCCTCAGTGTACAAGTACCGTGTGTGTGTCTGACTAGCAGTCATTACTCACCAAATAATGGAGAAGTGTTATGAGTGGAACAGGAAATTGTATCTATGCTTTATAGATCTAGAAAAGGCATATGACCGGGTTCCTAGGAGGAAGTTATTGTCTGTTCTACAAGATTATGGAATAGGAGGCAAACTTTTGCAAGCAATTAGAGGTCTTTACATGGATAGCCAGGCAGCAGTTAGAGTTGACGGTAAATTGAGTTCATGGTTCAGAGTAGTTTCAGGGGTAAGACAAGGCTGCAACCGGTCTCCACTGTTGTTCATATTATTCATGGATCATATGTTGAAAACAATAGACTGGCTGGGTGAGATTAAGATACGTGAACACAAAATAAGCAGTCTTGCATACGCGGATGACTTAGTTGTGATGGCAGATTCGATTGAAAGTTTGCAAAGTAATATTTCAGAGCTAGATCAGAAATGTAAGGACTATGGTATGAAGATTAGCATCTCCAAAACGAAAGTAATGTCAGTGGGAAAGAAATATAAACGGATTGAGTGCCAAATAGGAGGAACAAAGTTAGAACAGGTGGACGGTTTCAAGTACTTAGGATGCATATTCTCACAGGATGGCAACGTAGCGAAAGAACTGGAAGCGAGGTGTAGCAAAGCTAATGCAGTGAGCGCTCAGCTACGATCTACTCTCTTCTGCAAGAAGGAAGTCAGTACCAAGACTAAGTTATCTGTGCACCGTTCAATCTTTCGACCAACTTTGTTGTATGGGAGCGAAAGCTGGGTGGATTCAGGTTACCTTATGAACAAGGTTGAGGTTACGGATATGAAAGTAGCTAGGATGATTGCAGGTACTAGTAGATGGGAACAATGGCAGGAGGGTGTCCACAATGAGGAAATCAAAGAAAAACTGGGAATGAACTCTATAGATGTAGCATTCAGGGCGAACAGGCTTAGATGGTGGGGTCATGTTACACGCATGGGAGAAGCAAGGTTACCCAAGAGACTCATGGATTCAGCAGTAGAGGGTAGGAGGAGTCGGGGCAGACCGAGGAGAAGGTACCTGGATTCGGTTAAGAATGATTTTGAAGTAATAGGTTTAACATCAGAAGAGGCACCAATGTTAGCACTGAATAGGGGATCATGGAGGAACTGTATAAGGGGGGCTATGCTCCACACTGAACGCTGAAAGGCATCTTAAATGATGATGATGATGATGATGATGATGTATATCGGTAGTCATAATTTTATGGCTGATCAGTGTATATATGCAGCCCAAAGTGACGAATGAAAATAATTTTCATTCGTTGCTTGAGTCTGTACATATACAACACAGGTGTTTGAGACTTCAAAAGGTCTGATTTGAGTAACGCACCTGCGCCTGAGTTTCAGGGACGATCCCTCGTTTCATTCGATGCCGAGGTGCTATTCTAGTACAGTTGGGGAGCCTCTGCAATGCTGTTTGAGTTTAGGGGGAATACCAAGTACGCTGAGGCGTGGTTCAAATAGTTCAAATGGCTCTAAGCATTATGGGCCTTAACACCTGAGGTCATCAGTCCCCTGGACTTAAACCTAACTAACCTAAAGACACCACACACATCCATGCCCGAGGCAGGATTCTAACCTGCGACCGTAGCAGCAGCGCAGTTCCAGACTGAAGCGCCTAGAACCGCTCGGCCACATCGGCCGGCTGCTAAGGCGTGAACGAGGATTTTGATTGAGGGCGGAGGCGTACTCTGTGTAGTTGGGTAAAGCCATTTCGCCAAGGTGCCGTTGTGGTTAGTGCATATACCTGGTAAGAAGGATAGATGGCTTAGGCTCTCAACCTTGGTATAAATTTTTATTCATCGTTCAATGTACATATAAACATCACATTTTAGATAGTGTTTTAAATTTCAGTACCATGGTTAGAGAAGCGATCTTTTCTTCAAAGATGAGAAATTTGTGCCGAACATTTGGCAAGCATTTACGCTTTCATATATACACTTCTACAGGATTTAGAATATGTTTTCGAAATAAGCATGATCTTCTCTCGCTTTACCCTATACTCATTACAATTGTCACTGTGTCTCTACAGATACGTGGAAATCCATGCGGTTTACAGTTTGAAAGCGACAAGCGCTTTCGCGGTATCTACAGTAGTGCAGCAGGAGTAGCTCCAACAGATGCGGTGCGTCGCCGAGGACGGCTGCACAGCGGTGTCCTGCTCACTTGTCACGAGACAAGGTAGCTGGGCCAGTTATTGTGCGTCCCTCCAAACTCGTTGCTACGGGCTGGGATGGCGGCACGGCGAGACAGCGGCGCGCCGGTGAATAGCCCCGCGGCTAATTAGGGCGGCGCCGCCCATTGTGGGTGGCGGTGGGCGCCGCAAACTCTGGCCGGCGAGTCCCCGCTAATTTGCGCCGCGGCCGATATTGTGCGCGATTTTCCCTGGCAGGCGGCGGGCGCGGGCGCCAATCAGAGTCTGCGCGAGGCGCCAACTTAATGCTGCGCGATGCTCCTAATTGCGTTACCTTCTCCGAAACAATTGCTGAAGAAGTGGAAGAGGAGGAGGAGTAGAAGAAGGAAGGGGGGGGGGGGGGAGGCGGGGAGAACCACCGCGGAGGAAGTGCGGTCCATAAACAGCGCGGGGCGGGGTGCGACCGCAGGCGGCGCCATTACGCCGCGCAGCGCCGCCCCCACCCCCGCACCGGGCCCCCGGCCTCCGCCCTCAGCCTCTGCCCCCGGGCCGCCGCCTCCGACCGCTCTCCGGCCAGAGCGGCGGCCGCCCCAAAGGCCGGCAAACTTTGCCCGCAACCACACGGCTTCGGGCGCGAGACGCGGCTGAGGCCGGGGTGGGGGCGGCCTGCAGGCAGCCCGTCCGGCCCTCGGGCTGGCGGCGTTCTTGAGGCTCGGCGCGGACGTCTCGCCGAGGACCCGCAAGTGCGGGATCCTGTTCCCCGGGCCCTGCAGACCTTTCAGCCAGCCTCACTCATTCCCTCAGCCCTAAAACTCCAGATGCACGGCGTCTTAGCGCCGGTACTATCGGACGCTTCTGGATGAATTGCTACATAGGCGACAGCACGCGCTCTTAATTTGCTCCCAAACCCCACGTATAAAAATTGGATTTTTCTGGGGTCGTACATCGGGTTCCATTGGTGATAGAAAGGTAAGGTCAAGTGTGTTGGACAGCCTTTGGGGTGTGGACAAGAGAAGGAATGTGTTACAGTAACTGTTCTACAGTACAGAGTCGAAAATTCAATATTACACACTTCCTCCAGGTTAGGCAAATGGAAGATGCTTCAAATGACTCTGAGCACTATGGGACTTAACATCTTAGGTCATCAGTCCCCTAGACTCAGAACTACTTAAACCTAACTAACATGAGCACGTCACACACATCCATGCCCGAGGCAGGATTCGACTCTGCGACCATAGCGGTCGCGCGGTTCCAGACTGAAGCGCCTAGAACCCCTCGGCCATACCGGCCGGCTTTTCGAAGATATAAAGCTTCAAATTTATCCTAATTTTACACGTAAAATACGCTGTGAAGCGAAAACGAAGTTTATAAGGTTACTCAGCACGGAGAAATACGCTATAAAGTGGCTGCGTCGTGATAAGAAAAGTTCTGGAACCACAATGTTGTAGCACTGAAGCTACATGCAAATTTTTTGTGAACACAAAAACCGGTCTGAAGTCCAAAATTAGTTTTGCATTATTTCAGTTTCACATAAGTAAAATTTCATTGACCCATATATTTCTTTCCGTATGAGTGACGCGTCCTGCTGTATGAGGGAAAAGAAGGGGGCCATCGGAAAACTGCTGCTATTGGAGGACAAGAAAGCGAATACGCTCCGATTTAAAAGATTCTGGCTGAAAAATGGCTGATTCTATCTTGCTCAGAGTATTAACATTTTTTTCGAAAATTTTGGCGTGCGAATATATTCGTACTTTTCACGCAGAGAGAGAAAGAGACTAGCATTGGGAAAGAGACGGAAAAGTAACAAGTAGTGTAAGTTAGTAGGCAGTGGTTGCGGAATAGAAAGAGCACAAGAGACTATAGCAGTATGAGAGAAACACAGGGACACAACGACAGTGGAAGATTATTGACACTTCACTATTTTCCTACCACTGTTCTTTCACAGAAAATAGTGAAGGACTCATTGATAATGAGAGACTTTATGACAATGATTAATAAGGCGACAGAGATAGTCACAGTAAGAAGAGACAGCAGCTGTGGGAAGGAATGAATGAGATAGCGCATTAAGAAGGAGCAAGTGAGAGACCATAATAATGACAGGAGATAGTAACAGTAGGACAGAACGAAGGAGAACCTGGCTGTGATGCAGGAGACGGTCGCAGAGGACGCAAATAGACAATGACAATGAGTTGGGCTGAATGAGTGAGTGAGAATGAGCAAGTGGCAGTGGATGGGGACGAGCGACTTACAACGATGAACTAGTGGGTGTGAGCGAGTTACACTTATTCGAGCCTGTGGGAGTGAAATGTGAGTTTCTTGTTAAAAATAGCGCGAATATGCTCACGTGCCAAAATTTTTCGGAAAATTTTTAAAGGAGCTGAGGAAAGTAGACTGAGGCAGTAGGTACACCACAAGTTCAGTCACACCCTTTTAAGCTGGAGCATATTCGCCTCTTTGGTGTTCCAATAGGAGCATTTTTCGGCTGTGGTTACTTGTTTTGCTTATAAGCTTGTAAGGACACCCTCTCCCAGGATACATTACGGTAGTACCATATAACACTGCCTCTAACCCTGATATTAGCCACAGTTCGGCGAAGAAGAAAGCCCATAGCTTTCTTCAAGTAAACCATCTCCAGATGAAGTCATTCATTTACATCTGTATCTATGTCTACATATGTACTCCACAGGCATGGAGGAAGGTTACGTTGTGCCACTGCCAGTTACTCCGTTTCCTCTTCCAATTGCCAATGGAGCGAGAGAAAAACGTCTGTATGTATGCTTCCGTACGAGATCTGATTTTTATTATGTTGTCTTAGCTGTCCTTAAGAGAGATGTATACTGGTGACAACAGAATCGTTCTGCAGTCTAATGAAAACGCCAATTCTCTGAACTTTCTCTGTAAGATCTGGATCATATGAGACATTGTTCTACTTATTTTTTATACTATCAATTGCGGTCAAATTAAAACTATCTTTGAGTTATAATGCGTGTTTAACAGTGTAGTCCACATCTAAAATGATTAATCATTCTGAAATTCTCGGTTACAGTATAAAATGTGTTGCAAAACGTCTTCTGTCTTCATGTTATTAGTGTTTACATTGCAAGACGGAAGACATGTTTCTTATAACACACATTATACTTCAACACAACATTTCACAATGATTAAACATTGAAGTTGTAGGGCACACACTCTACGAGATGCATTCAAGTTCTAAGGCTTCCGATTTCTTTTCTCCGGACTGGAAAGAGATAGAAACATGCGCATTGTTTTAAAATGAGGCCGCGTTCATTGTCAATACGTCCCAGAGATGGCAGCACCGTACGGCAGATAGAATTTTACCGCCAGCAGCGAGAATGAGAACTGTTTTAAATACTTAAAATTGCGACGTTTTCCTTACTTGAACAGTGTGCAATCATTCGTTTTCTGAATTTGCGTGGTGTGAAACCAATTGAAATTCATCGACAGTTGAAGGAGACATGTGGTGATGGAGTTATGAATGTGTCGAAAGTGCGTTCGTGGGTGCGACAGTTTAATGAAGGCAGAACATCGTGTGACAACAAACCGAAACAACCTCGGGCTCGCACAAGCCGGTCTGACGACATGATTGAGAAAGTGGAGAGAATTGTTTTGGGGGATCGCCGAATGACTGTTGAACAGATCGCCTCCAGAGTTGGCATTTCTGTGGGTTCTGTGCACACAATCCTGCGTGACGACCTGAAAATGCGAAAAGTGTCATCCAGGTGGGTGCCACGAATGCTGACGGACGACCACACGGCTGCCCGTGTGGCATGTTGCCAAGCAATGTTGACGCGCAACGACAGCATGAGTGGGACTTTCTTTTCGTCGGTTGTGACAATGGATGAGACGTGGAGGCCATTTTTCAATCCAGAAACAAAGCGCCAGTCAGCTCAATGGAAGCACACAGATTCACCACCACCAAAAAAATTTCGGCTAACCGCCAGTGCTGAAAAAATGATGGTGTCCATGTTCTGGGACAGCGAGGGCGTAATCCTTACCCATTGCGTTCCAAAGGGCACTACGGTAACAGGTACATCCTACGAAAATGTTTTGAAGAACAAATTCCTTCCTGCACTGCAACAAAAACGTCCGGGAAGGGCTGCGCAAGTACTGTTTCACCGAGACAACGCACCCGCACATCGAGCTAACGTTACGCAACAGTTTCTTCGTGATAACAACTTTGAAATGATTCCTCATGCTCCCTACTCACCTGACCTGGCTTCTAGTGACTTTTGGCTTTTTCCAACAATGAAAGACACTCTCCGTGGCCGCACTTTCACCAGCCGTGCTGCTATTGCCTCAGCGATTTTCCAGTGGTCAAAACAGACTCCTAAAGAAGCTTTCGCCGCTGCCATGGAATCATGGCGTCACCGTTGTGAAAAATGTGTACGTCTTCATTGCGATTACGTCGAGAAGTAACTCCAGTTTCATCGATTTCGGGTGAGTAGTTAATTAGAAAAAAAATCGGAGGCCTTAGAACTTGAATGCACCTCGTAAAAGGTCTAATGTGACAGGACTCGATAGTTTTAATAAAATAAATACAGCCATGCATTATATGATCCAGTTCCTAACATACGTGAAAGCTGACTTATTCCACGTACACAAAAAGATCCGCAATAGTTTTCAACGAAAAGAATGTCTTCTTCCCTGCAGAGATTCCAGTTTGAGTTCATGGAGTACTTTCATAACTCTCATGGATTGATCGAACTTATCGGTAATGAAACTAGTAGCATACACCTGAATTGCTTCGATAAATTCTTAAATCCGACGTGTTAGGTATCGCAAACACTCGGGCAGTGCTCATGAATAGGTAGCCCGAGACTTCTCTACATGGTTTCCTATAAAGACGAATTATGCTTTCCTACAATTCTCACAGTAAACTGAAGTCAACACCTCCTTAAGATAGGTCTTACCATGTATTGCCAAAATTCCCCGCGATTTATTTGCTGTGACAATTCGATATTAGATTTACGTATTCCAGCTCGCAATGTGCCGTGAAGCCGTAGCAGTTTCATCTCTAGAGACCTGGAGACCAGCCGTGACTACTATAGGGTCTAATTCGGATGAGTGTGGGCAAAAACATCGTTTTTCCAACGGTAGCTTTCAAAGGCAAACTTCCTGCACCACCGAGATCACCACACGTGAACATCGCACTTTTTAAGGGGTAAGTAACACTCCCGAATTAGTCGGTAAAGTGTTGGCTTCATTTCCAGGTATCTTCCGTTTCAGTTGTCGAAGTATATCGTGACCATGAGAGATGATTCGTTGAATGTTGAGGGTTTGAAATGCTTAGATACTGCATGTCTCACGGACGAATAATGACAGTCCTCACTTTGAACTGAGCCAAGTCAGTTATAACTATTCACCTTTTATTTTCCTATGCTTTAATTTTATTCTTTTTCTAAATGGTTTTCTTCGTTCATTTGTTCTGTTTAGCTGATTTTGTGATCGCACGTGGTCATTATTCAGCTTCTTTCCCGAGGATCCGATAATTCGATTCTATAAGCCTTGTTAACAGGCATCGTGAGTGTTCTGTCATTGTAGGCATGATCTGCAAATGATTGACGTTTTTGTTTGTTCAAAATTGTTAAAGTAAATAAATGTATAAACTCAAAACAGTAATTAGACTATTTGCATAACGTATGAACAATACCCAGTCCTCTGTTATGATGATAATCCACTGACGTTCACGCGAGTTAATGAGAGAATTGTGTTTGGATATAGGAGCAACGTCCTGATGAAAGCTACTGCAATAATACTATGCACAGTACTGATATGGTCCAAACAAATCATTGAATGCAGATTGCACTGTCCATCAGCGAAACATATATACAAGAAGCAAAGCATGTAAATGATTCATGCATTGGTAATAAGGTAAAGCAAGCTCCACACAAATGATACAACTCTACCTACAACTCATCATTATGCACTCGTTGAATTTTATGATGCGCCTTGTGGAGGAATGGTTAATCGGTAATTCTAACTCCAGTCTTG
The DNA here is from genome assembly GCF_023864275.1 of Schistocerca cancellata. NCBI lineage: Eukaryota > Metazoa > Arthropoda > Insecta > Orthoptera > Acrididae > Schistocerca > Schistocerca cancellata. The sequence goes on from NC_064626.1 coordinate 167,861,493, forward strand.
ATATCAGCCTGAATTCGGCGGAGAAGACAGTCCACTGTTTTCTTCAGGAATTCAATATCTAGCCGAAAACATTAATTTAAGATACGATCGCTTGGATCCACCAAATTGTGGGGATGTTGATTACCACCGTTCACTCGTTCTTCGAAACAGACATTTTCTAATTTAGAAGGCCAGTCGCAGTGCCGTACCGTTTCTGCATGTGTTTTCGTGCAGGCCTGTCCATACTCAGCATGAAGATGTAGATGAAAAGTTAGTCTTTGAGAAAGTGAAGGTTCAGATTCACCGTAAAGTGAATCAGTCGGATAAGGTATGGTATGAAACACAAACTGAAAACGCGACAAACCTCTGGCCTGTAATACAATTTTGTACACTGTGGATTGAACGCCTCATAGGTCAGTCGTGTACTCGGGGTCTTGTGAAATTTGTAAAGAGCCAAAGTCAAGACGTCGGACCACAGCGCATTTTTCCAGTGAGCTACAGTCCAGTTTCTCAGTTGTTTCGCCCAAGAGAGACGTGCAGCTCCATGGTTCGTAGTCAGGAATCGTGTTTTGCGAGGTAACTGACAATCGTTCTTGAATACTATGTTCCCTCGAAAAATGCTGGAGAAGGGCATGTATTCACTGTGATCAATAATTTCTGTCGCATTTCAAACCAGTCCTCATTGACGGAACGTAACACTTGTCCCAATCCATGTCGGTTAGAATTTTTTTACTATCACTGTTCTCACGGGTGTCAGTGGTACACGGTATCTTGTAGACACATTGACCAGTCCGCACTGATACACCAACATATCGGGCAATTCAGTTCACAGATTTTGAATAGTACATCTGAAGTCCAAAGGCACTGGTAGATACTGTCTGGATGTTTACTACGGGAGTCATTTCGAAAGTTCTACACACTGTATGATATACTGGAATAAAATAATTTATCTTACAAAATAATTTTAGAGCCCTTCAATATAATCTCCGTTCTTCCTTATGACAGCTTCCCAACTTTTTGGTAACTTCCGTATTTCGGATAGGGCACCTTCTTTTATGAGTTATCTGATTACAAGGGTCACATCACTGGAAGCTTCACCAGTTGTATCAAAGCATTTTCCAAGGAGTCGTTTTTTCGATTTGAGAAAGAAATCAAAGTCTGGTGGGTTCAAAACAGGACCGTATGGTGGTTGGGGATACATTTCCCACCCATATTTGTCAAGCACTTCTCTCACTGGTACGGCAGTATCCGGTCTTGCAGTATCGTTCAGTATGAGGACATCAGCTACAAGCATGTCAGGCCTTCCGTGACGAATGTTCTGCAGCTTGTAGAATGTGCCTGTTACAGACGTCTCCTGCGGCAAACTATTTGTAGCTATGACACCATTCATGTCATTCGCGAAGATCATCACCGGTTTCATCTTTGATTGTTGGAAACGGAATTTTTTCGGGTCTGGAGAGCGGAAAATTCCCACTGTGACAACTGAAGTTTCAGTTTTGTCTCAAAATATCGTATGTACGTTTCGTCAAGTAAAATAGTGTTGTTCAGAAACTGTTCTCCTTCTGTTCGACAACGTTAAAGCAATTCTTATGCGATTCTTTTGTGACCTTTGTTTTCTGCCTACTGTGATGTACCTTGTGCATTTCTTGCTTTTATATTTTCGTTTTCTTTAAAGGCAAAGAGAAAACGTGAAGCGGTAGCCCAGCGTAGAGCCTGCGCCTACCGTCGTGTATTATTGACTTTCAAATGTTAAAAAACATAAGATGTTTTTCCTGTTCCTTGGTGAGAGGAAGTTCTCGCTCTCTGCTAATGAACGAAGATAGACGCACGTTATTTTAGAGCGTAACCAGCGGTAGCCATTTTGGGTTGAGAGAATAAGTAAAGAAGTCTGTATTTTTATGTGTGTAAAAGAAATAATATAGGTGTATTTCATTAGTGAAAAATTGAATCATTATTCCAAGTAGTAATGTAATATAGAAGAATTCAAGAAACTCACCTGTGTACTTCGGAGCTAATACGAAGATCCGATTACAAAAGGAATGAAGGAAACGGTCAAGATTTTGTAGGTGGATACGGCGACCGGAAGTAGTATTATTAATGGTAAGCATAAATCTACAGAGAGAGAAAGACTATTTCGCCCATGCAGGACTAATGTGAACTAATATGAATCCATTTACAGGCGTAGCTCAGCTTATTGTGCGTGTCCGAGCACCGAAAAATTTATCTCATTATTTCCATATATCTAAACATTATTTATACATTTTTTTATTATATTATGTTACTACTAAGATTACAATGGAACCCATCTCATAGCATTTCTCAGTGCTAACTTTTCAGCTACTATTACGAAAACTGAATGGACATACATTCCGGCCTCGTGTGCAATTTCCTCAGATGTTTTTCATCGATCCTTTCTCAAAATTTCAATAACAAATACCAGAGAGATGTAATTTGTTGCAGTTGATGGCCTTTCACTTCTCGGGTTGTCCTCAGTGCTTACCCGATGTACACGGAAGCGAGTAGCTCACCGTGATACTGTGCTACAGTCCACTCCGCTATTTCTACACATCTCTCTTAAAGCGTTGTAAATTTCCTTTAGGTTCTTTCCTTGTAGGCATTCGATTTTAATGTGAGAATGCTGGTCACTACTATAATCCGACCTGACTCGGTTTCAGCTACTATTTGAAACCAAATTACTGACGACACAGCCACGCGAACCAGTAAAATAATACATGACCGTCAAACCCATAATTTCGCTCGCAGGTGACATGAATTTCAATTTGAGCACGCCACCATAACCTTCGCTCCTGGGCAGTGTGCAGGACTTCTGAAATGGCTCTCATATTGTGCCTTGCAAAAATACAGGTGTTCCACACAATTTCATTGACAAAACGTTGTCCCAAGGATGAGGTTTATACGGATACTTTGGCCTGAGTCATTTTTTTCGGGTACCGAAAGAGAATGAAAGTCTCAGGGTGTAAAATTAGAGGGGTGAAGGGACCAAGGGTTACCCCAGTTACAGGAAATGAGATGATCGTGCAGCAAGACATTCACAGCATTCTTCGAGCCTCTTGCGGTATGGCTTGTAGCCCCACCTTGTTCTGTTAGTGTGTGATGATCCACCGAAGAAATGGCAAGTTGTGGGGTGAGAAAATTTGAGTTGCAGTCATTTCAGCTTGATCACTCAGATTTAATAGCTTCAAGCTCGGAAAAAAGACCGATCTAACAATAACAAAAAGTACCCATCCCGTTTCCTCTGCACGAAGAGGCTCCTAATGAAATATAAGAAGTTAACGGTTTTACGTTTCTTCATTTAGACATTGGTCCAATTCACTCAAAATTTTTTGTACGTCTTCAAATAACATTTTCCGAAGAAATACGCTGGTTATGCTGTATGTTAAAACGATGTTGAATTGGAATTACCATCTCCACCAGAAGTCGCACCATTTTAATAACACACTTTGATAGCGTAATACCACTGTTCATCCGAGCACCGATACACTGCAGGTAAATGGTAGGCCTTTCAGATGGTGAGATCAGTAATCTTCACCCACACCATCTTCCAGCTGTGTTTCACCACCTCCTGAAGTCTTCCTGTTTCACTAGCGAAGGCTGTATTTCAAGAAGCAGAACGTATAATTTGTTCTCAAACTGGAGAGCGAACAGCACTTGTGGTGGGAAAAGTGACATTTACCGAAATGACACTTCAGATTTCGTACAGAAAGGCTAAGAATCAGTTTTCCGTCTAGCAGTGGAATGCTGTATGCGGTAGTTTATGTAAATTCTGTTGTTGTGCGTTTCTTGGGTTATTTGTTTCTTCGAACTTTGAGTTAAAGACCCAAGGAGCTGTGAGAAAGGATACTTCCAAATGCAGTCTATCACTAAAACTATATCTTAATTTCTTTTAATCCCTGTCGAAGAAATATAGCTTAAAAATTTTTCGCAGCGTGTTTGCTGTGTAATGTCTAAAACTCGATCGAATTCCGTGTGGTGGTTCCCTGTACAATCCTGTTGAATTCAGGATGCTGTGAGGAGTTTGTACGTGTGTTTAGACTCTTGCGGGATTAAAATCATGTTGTGCAATGGTGAAGAATTGGATTTTTTATGTCGCTTGTGGCGTGAAACTGTCTTTCGTCCTACTAAAACGAAAGCATATAATGCCAACATCATCGAGATAATGTACGCCGACGGTCCCTACTGATTTAACTGACAAGCTTCAAAATCTTATATTTGCATTTGATGAGTTTTGTCAGAACTTTGGCCTCAAATAAAGTGTCGCCAAGACTGAAACTAGGGCACTGTACCAGCCTCACAGCATTCAGCCTCTTCATATGCAGTTTGGTGGAGGTGGTTCGAAGCCGGCTGATCAATTTAAATATTAGGACAGCACCTTAACATAAAAAGAGATCATTGTACTGAAATCAGTCTCAGGATTGCCAGTGATGCTTCGGATTTTTGGTAATTAAAAAAAAATTTAAGCCATCACTATATTAAAATGGTGAAGACAATCTCAGTCTCTATGGAAACAAGTGCTCCCAAATGTACCATATTCTTACGAGACGCTAATTTCATACCGCAGCATTTCCGAACATTAGACCGATTTCATCTAGAACATCCACCCAACATCGTAAACATCAACTGATTATACTCAGACTCAAATATGGTGACGAGTCGAAGAACCAAAGTAACCGGAATTGAACCGTGGGTAATGGCCCGAAAAAATGTATCGACTTCCCTCAAAAATGCATCCATTTGCACCCAAAAATATATCAACTTGCCCCAAAAATGTATCAACTTGCCGCCAAAATATGTCAACTTTCTCCAAAAATGTGTGAACTTGCCACAAAAATTTATCAGCTTATTGAAAAATTGTATTAACTTTGTAAGTAGGCTGTTTAGGTTTTTATGTTGGTAACTCCACGTAGCGCTCTATATGAAAATCACTGGCTGTGTTGTGTGCAGTCTGTGACTGGTTTGCATTGTTGGAGTGTATGCTATTGTAGTGTTGGGCAGTTGGCTGTTAACAACGCGTAGCGTTGTGCAGTTGGAGGTGAGCCGCCAGCAGTGGTGGATGTGGGGAGAGAGATGGCGGAGTTTTGAGAGCGGACGATCTGTACATGTGTCGATCAGAGACAGTAAATTTGTAAGACTGGATGTCATGAACCGATATATATATATATATTACGATTTTTGAACACTATTAAGGTAAATACATTGTTTGTTCTCTATCAAAATCTTTCATTTGTTAAGTATGCCTATCAGTAGTTAGTGCTTTCAGTAGTTAGAATCTTTTATTTAGCTGGTAGTATTGGCGTTCGCTGTATTTCAGTAGTTAGAGTAACGAAGATTTTTGTGAGGCAAGTGATTCATGAAAGGTATAGGTTATTGTTAGTCAGGGCCATTCTTTTGTAGGGATTTTTGAAAGTCAGATTGCGTTGCGCTAAAAATATTATGTGTCAGTTTAGTGTTGATCAGAATAGGTAAAGAGCGAAATGTCTGAGTACGTTCAGTTCTGCTCAGCTGTTTGAAAATCAAATAACGTAAGGGGTTTACCAGCACAGTAATTCACTAATTTTTCTAAGGGGATGTTTCAACTTGCCATGAAAACGTACCGTCTGGCCATGAAATACATTAACGTACACTGAAATTGTGTGCACTTGCGATAAAATCTATTAAATTACCTGAAAAATGTATCAGCTTGTCCCACAACTGCTACTTTATGCTCCTGTGGCAGTACATATACAACTTCATACTTCGGTATATGAGCCATGCTTCCATTCGAAGGAACTATTCCGGCATTTGGCTTCTGCGACCTAGGGTAATTATGAAAAACCTGAATCTGAATGACTGTATGGGAATTTGAATCGTGTGCGTCCAATGTATTAAGCATTGCACCATCATTCTCTGTAAACTGTTAATGAAACGGATGTATGGGGAACAGTAAGCAGGAAAATTGATAGGATTATATGACGTGTTTTAAGAAGCAGGACATTACTTCGACGGTACTGAGGTGAGTTACAGAGAGCAAATATTGAAGGGGAAGGCAGCCATTGTAATATATATTCAACAAATAACTAACGACGTTGGGCTTAGGTATTACTCTGGCATGAAGAGGCTGACACATGAGAGGCAATCATATCAAAACACTGATGACAACGCCCCTGTCCCTCCTCCCAACCATGACAAATAAAGTAAATTGAAAAGCTCTTGGCCATTGTTAACAAGCAGTTGGCAATAGCGGTGATAGGAACTTGAGCCGTTGAGACGCACGCGGCGGAAAATGATGAGGTAGTGTTACAAGCCCTGGCAGGGAGTGCAGGTGTGAGGTTGGAGGTTCTGGGAGGGCGCCGTGTCGTGTCGCAGTTAACGAGCCCCTAAACCCCAAGTTTACGATTGTCGGTCGTAAAGTGCGGCGGCAGACCAGACCAGGGCGTGCTCCCGTGTTTCCAATCAGCGTGGCTGCCGCGCGCACACACACACACACGCACACACACACACACGCACACACACACACACACACACACACACACGCTGCAGGTGCGACGCCGCACGTAATTAACACAATGTCTACTCGCGGGGACGCCTTTACGACTCCACACTTCCTCCTCACTCCCCAGTCCTATTCGTTGCATCTACAACTCGCCGTGCACCGAACGTTTTATAGGTCTGACCTCTAGAAAAGTCCACTGCTCGAAATGCTAGTTGTTAACTGTTGCATCCATTAGCGGATTATGTAAATCAATCCAAAATGTAACCAATATTATTCCACGTTAACGAAGTTGATTTTATGACAGTACACACTTGCAATCACCGAAATAATATTCCGACACTACAATACGACGGGCGTTAGAAAAGTCTTGCAAAAATAGAAATTACTTACGTGTTCGGGGTAAACCATTTTTATGTTTCGACATAGTCTCCTTTTAGACTTATATACTTATATGTACTTTGTCCAACACTAATTTGTTGATCCCTTCCGAATAATAGGAATTGTCCAAGTCGGGAAAATAGGTATCAGTTGCTGCAATCACCTCCTCATGTGAATAAAATCTTTGTCCCCCCAGCCGTTTCTTCAAATTGGGGAACAAATAGCAGTCGGAGGGAGCCAAGTCTGGAGAATAGGGGGGATGTGAAACGAGTTGAAGTCCTGTTCCCATTAATTTTGCGACCACAACTGCTGAGGTGTGTGCTGGTGCATTGTCGTGATGGAAAAGGACTATCTTGCGGTCCAATCGCCGGCGTTTTTCCTGCAGCTCGGTTTTTAAACGGTCCAATAACGATGAATAATATGCACCTGTAATATTTCTACCCTTTTCCAGATAGTCGATGAGGATTATCCCCTGCGAATCCCAAGAGACAGTCGCCATAACCTTTCCGGCCGAAGGAATGGTCTTCGCCTTTTTTGGTGCAGATTCTCCCTTGGTAACTCATTGTTTAGATTGTTCTTTGGTCTCATGAATATGGTAATGTATCCATGTTTCATCCACAGTGACGACTGCGGATTCTTCCTGAGCAATTGCAAAACATCCTTGCAACACTTCACACGATTTCGTTTTTGGTCAAGCGTGAGCAATCGTGGAACCCATCTTGCGGATAGCTTTCTCATGTCCAAATGTTTATGCAAAATATTTTGTACCCATTCATTCGAGATGCCCATAGTACTAGCAATCACATGCACCTTAACTCTTCTGTCATCCATCACCACATCATGGATTTTATCAATGATTTCTGGAGTCATAACCTCCACAGTGCGTCCAGAACGTTCAGCATTTTTTGACAATCATTCTACTTCCTTGATTCACACGAATGCCAAACCCAAAGAAATAAACCAGTATGGCTGAAACTTGGTGTGCGTTCTTTCCAAAGATGCTAATAACTAAACATGACCTCGATACGTGTCGGTGGTGCCATCTCTCGGACTTTGCACGGACTTTTCAATCGCCCCTCGTATTTTTACTTAGGAGGCTGTCAGCGATAAATCGTTTTGTTAATCGCTATACACACACACGAAATTTCAGATATATTACTATTTGCTTCGTGATTTATGACCAAGGAATTGAAATCGAAACATACGTTAGGCCAAATAAAAAAAATTGTATAACACACTTATAAAATGCACTTAATTAGTGAAGCCTGACATCTCTATTACTTTCTTCAGCTTTGAATGTTTTCTATGTCTCTGGCTTGATTTCGTTTAGAATGGAGCGTGAGTCGTAATATGTTACACACCATTTACAATTTAGGGTATGGATGAAGATATCGAATCGAGGTTTTCGGATAATGACAGTGTTCAGAGAGCACGTAATTTTGTTGCATGTTTAATGATGTTACCTTCGGTATCAACAGACATTTTCGATCAACAACATTTCTTTTTAAAAAGAATGATATCCTTTTCTTAATGGAAATCGGAACGTCTTGGGAAGATGAGTACAGTGTTATAACATTTGTTAATCTTTGGTTAAATTATTCCTAAACGTATCACAGTAATATGGTAAAACTGAAAGGAAAGTTGTCTAGAATATGCTACTGCGGTGTAAACAGCACCAGGTAGGGTTGTCTTGGCAGTCTCCGTCGTTAAATGCACCGAGAAGCTAGACCTATGCTGCTAAGATAATACACTACTGGTCATTAAAATTGTTACTACACGAACATGACGTGCTACAGGCGCGAAATTTAACCGACAGGAAGAAGACGCTGTGATATGCAAATGATTAGCTTTTGAGAGCATTCACACAAGGTTGGCGCCGGTGGCGACACCTACAACGTGCTGACATGATGAAAATTTCCAACCGATTTCTCATACACAAACAGTATTTGATCGGCGTTGCCTGGTGAAACGTTGTTGTGATGCAGGAGGAGAAACGCGTGCCATAACGTTTCCGACTTTGATAAAGGTCGGATTGTAGCCTATCGCGAACCATCCCTGATGATCCACAGTTCGATTACTCCCTCTTCCCAGATGTCCGCGATCGAACTGACGCCTCTGTCCCTCCCCTCGCTCCTGGTTTCCAGTACTTGGACACCATTGCGCACACGGAACACAATGCCCCTATCACTACACAGGATCTCATCGCTACACTCCGCACGAAACGCAACACCGCTCCTGGTCACGATAGTGTCATCTATCGCCACCTCCGCGAAGCTCCTGCCTCTTTCCCCTCCACCCTGGCCAGGCTCTACAATGTAGTCCTGTCCACCGGCTACTACCCTGACCTGTGGAAAACCTCCCGTATCCTGATGTTCCTTAAACCCGATAAACAGCCATCCGCTGTCTCCTCCTACCGCCCCATCAGCCTTATCTCGGTCTTCAGCAAGGTCCTGGAATCCATCCCCACCCGACGCATCCACCACCATCTCCGCCAGCACCGCCTCCTTCCCGTACCCAGTGTGGCTTTCGGCCGTCCTTCTCTTCTGACGACCTTCTCCTTCATTTCACTCATCTCCTCTCCGAACAGTTTAATTCCCGTTGTTCCGCTATCTTCCTCTCCCTTGACCTTGAACGAGCCTATGACCGCGTGTGGCATTCCGGTCTCGTCTTCAAGCTCCAAACCTTCGCCCTTCCTATTAACTATGTCCGTCTTATCGGCTCCTTTCTTTCCCAACGTCCTTCCTACGTCACCATCCACAACACGGATTGCTACACTTTTCTCCCCTCCGCTGGTGTCCCCCAGGGTTCTGTCCTTTCCCCTCTTCTGTACCTCTTGTATGCGGCGGACATGCCGCCGCCTTCACCCCCCATCCACCTTCTCCAGTACGCCGATGACACCACCTTCCTTTCCCTTGCCCCCACCCGGCAGTGCTCCCAACACCTTCTCCAATCCCATCTTGCGATTCAACGCTTGGTGCAACCAGTGGTTGCTCAAGGTCAATCCCTCCAAAACCCAGGCGATCATCATAGGCAAAACCACCCCTTCCTTCCGCCTCCTTGATTTCTACATCACCATATATGGCCGTCCTATCGCCCTCACCCCCACCCTCAAGTACCTTGGTGTCACCCTCGACCGTCGCCTCTCCTGGACCCCCCACCTCCGGACAATCCAAGGCAAGGCACGCTCCCGCCTCTGTCTCCTCAAACTCCTTTCCGGCCGAACTTGGGGTCTGGACCCCCTCCTCCATCCTCCATACCTATAAATTCCTCATTCGCCCTATCCTTTGCTATGCCCACCCTGCCTGGTTCTCCACTCCCCCTACCTTTTACAAATCCCTTCAGATCCTAGAACGCCATGCTCTTCGCCTCGCCTATCACATCCGTCTCCCCTCCCCCACGCGGATCCTGTACGACCTAATTCCCTTCCCTCCTTTTCCTCGAATGGATATGGATCCTCTACACCTCCTGCAAACTCGATCCTCCTCACCTGCTGGTCACTCCCATCCTCTCACGCCCCCATCCGCTGCCACGCCTGTACTACAATGTCCCACCTGCTCTCCATCTCTCCACTCTCCACACCCTCTCCCAAGGTGGCTTCCGCCAGCTCGCCCTCCCTGATGATGCCCTCCTCCCCTCCATCTACCCCTTCTACCATCTTTGATCCTCCCTCCCTCCTCTGGTGTTTTGTTCCTATAGGCACCCTCTCTCCCTTCTCTCCCTCCTCTCTCTCTCCCCACTCCTCTCCCGCGCTTCCCCTGTCCCATTCCTCCACTCCTCCTCCCGTCTCCTCTGCCATTGGCATCTTTGCTCACCCCTCTCCTTCCCCCTCCCCCTTCTTCCCCTCTTGGCAAGTCCCCGGACTCGTAAACGCTACGTGGAAATTCGCGCGCCGGATACCATCGCCATCAGTTTCTCGTGTGTGTGCTGTCGTGTTTTGTGTTAGTGTTCACGTCACACTCCAACGTTCACCTGTGCCGTCGAATCATCAGTGTTTGTGCGCCGTGCCAACGTGTTTCAGTGTAATTTTCGTCGAGTGTGAACGGCTCCGTGTTGTGTATTTCTGTGTTTACTGTTTTTTTGCCTGTCACTGTATCTATTATGTATCTTCTTCATGTTTTTCTCATTGCCGACTCGAAGGCTGAAGAGCAGCATAGAATGCTGCTGCCAGCCTACTTATGTATAGGTATAAAAATTACAATAAAGGAAAAAAAAAACCTATCGCGATTACAGCTTATCGTATCGCGCCACTGCTGCTGGCGTTGGTCGAAATCCAATGACTGTTAGTAGAATATGGAATCGGTGGGTTCAGGAGGGTAATACGGAACGCCGTACTGGATCCCAACGGCCTCGTATCACTAGCAGTCGAGATGACAGGCATCTTATCCGCATGGCTGTAACGGATCGTACAGCCACGTCTCGATCCCTGAGTCAACAGATGGGGACGTTTGCAAGACAACAACCATCTACACGAATAGTTCGACGACGTTTGCAGCAGCATGGAATATCAGCTCAGAGATCATCGGTTACCCTTGACGCTGCATCACCGACAGGTGCGCCTGCGATGGTTTACTCAGCGACGAACCTGGGTGCACGAATGGCAAAACGTCATTTTTTCGGATGAATCCACGTTCTGTTTACAGCATCATGATGGTCGCATTCGTGTTTGGCGACATCGCGGTGAACGCACATTGGAAGCGCGTATTCGTCATCGCCATACTGGCGTATCACCAGTCGTGATGGTATGGGGTGCCATTGGTTACACGTCTCGGTCACCTCTTATTCGCACTGACGGCACTTTGAACAGTGGACGTTACATTTCAGATGTGTTACGACCCGTGGCTCTACCCTTCATTCGATCCCTGCGAAACCCTACATTTCAGCTGGATAATGCACGACCGTTTGTTGCAGGTCCTGTACGGGCCTTTCTGGATATAGAAAATGTTCGACTGCTGCCCTGGCCAGCACATTCTCCAGATCTCTCACCAATTGAAGACGTCTGGTCAATGGTGGCCGAGCAACTGGCTCGTCACGATACGCTAGTCACTTCTCTTGGTGAACTGTGGTATCGTGTTGGAGCTGCATGGGCAGCTGTACCTATACACGCCATCCAAGCTCTGTTTGACTCAATGCCCAGGCGTATCAAGGCCGTTATTATGGCCAGAGGTGGTTGTTCTGGGTACTGATTTCTCAGGATCTATGCACCCAAATTGCGTGAAAATGTAATCACATGTTAGTTCTAGTATAATATATTTGTCCAATGAATACCCGTTTATCATCTGCATTCCTTCTTGGTGTAGCAATTGTAATGGCCAGTAGTGTATATATTTGGTTTAGGTACTACTTCATAAATTGATACAGGTCAGCTACAATGGTTTGTAAAAGAAACGATGCGCTAACTTCCAGCATGCTAGAAGACTATTTGCAGAACTATTTCAAACGATTAAGCGAACGGCTTTTGTGGAAACAAGTAAGCAGTTGAAAGGTTTGATGCAGCGTAGCGTAAGAGCTCCATTTTGTTTCGACACCTTAAACCGTGAGAATTACTTATATATAGAAGGCAATGACTGCAGGTGATCCTTTCAGTGCAGATGCACACCAAGCTTCAACTCTTATGGGAATCGGCGAGACAGTGCGAATAACGAGACCAATGAGCAATAGCACATCATCAGTAGTATGTGACAGATACTTGTTGTATAACGTACTACGAAAAACAACTATTTTTTTTTCCTTTATTGTAATTTTTAAACACCTATACAGGTGGGCTGGCAGCAGCATGGTTCGCCGCTCTTCAGCCTTAAGTGGAACAAACAACATGATAAAGAGGTGAGAGATACAATACAAAAAAAAACGGCGGGCAAAAAAACGGAGATACAAAAAATACAAGAAAACAAGAATCCGTTCACGTTGGACGAAAAAAAAAACACGAACACTTGGAAACATGGCCCACAAAGCACGGAGAACGGCAACGGCACATGTGAACAGTTGAGTCGGAACTGCACGAAACACAAAACGATGCACACACACTGAACACTGGTGGCGATGGTCTCCGGCGCGCGAATGTTCACTGAGCGTGTACGAGTCCGGGGACCTGCCAAGAGGGGGGTGGAGGAGGAGGAAGGGGAGACGGGAGAGGGGAGAGCAGAGATGCCACGGGCAAAGGAGAGAGGGGGAGGGAGGAAGGGGGAGGGGAAGCCCGGAGGAGAGGGTAGGAGGGAGGGGGAAAGGAAAGAGAAGGGAAGGGAAAGGGGGGGAGGGAGGGAGGGTGCCTAAAGGAAAGGACACAGGAGGGGGGGGAAGGATCAAAGTTGATAGGAGGGGTAGATGCAGGGGAGGAGGACATCATCAGGGAGGGGGAGCTGGCGGAAGCCACCTTGGGAGAGGGTATGGAGGGTGGAGAGATGGAGACCAGGTGGGACATGGGAGTACAGGCGCGGCAGCGGGCGGGGGTGGGAGAGGATCGGGGAGACGAGCGGGTGAGGAGGATCGAGTTTACGGGAGGTGTATAGGATTCGTATCCTTTCGAGGAAGAGGAGGAGGTGGGGGAAGGGGATAAGGTCATACAGGATCCGCGTGGGGGAAGGGAGACGGATGCGATAGGCAAGGCGGAGAGCATGGCGTTCAAGGATTTGGAGGAATTTATAAAAGGAAGGGGGGGCGGAGATCCAGGCGGGATGGGCGTAACAGAGGATAGGGCGGATGAGGGACTTATAGGTGTGGAGGATGGTGGAGGGGTCCAGACCCCACGTTCGGCCGGAAAGGAGCTTGAGGAGACGGAGTCGGGAACGTGCCTTGGCTTGGATTGTCTGGAGATGGGGAGTCCAGGAGAGGCGACGGTCGAGGGTGACGCCAAGGTACTTAAGGGTGGGGGTGAGAGCGATGGGACGGCCATAAACGGTGAGATAGAAATCAAGGAGGCGGAAGGAGGGAGTGGTTTTGCCTACAATGATCGCCTGGGTTTTGGAAGGATTGACCTTGAGCAACCACTGGTTGCACCAAGCGGTGAACCGGTCAAGATGGGATTGGAGAAGGTGTTGGGAGCGTCGCAGGGTGGGGGCAAGGGCAAGGAAGGCGGTGTCATCGGCAAACTGGAGAAGGTGGACGGGGGGTGACGGCGGCGGCATGTCCGCCGTGTACAACAAGTACAGAAGGGGGGAGAGGACGGAGCCTTGGGGCACACCGGCGGAGGGGAAAAAGGTGTAGGAATCGGTGTTATGGATGGTGACATGGGAAGGACGGCGGGAGAGAAAGGAACCGATCAGACGAACGTAGTTAATGGGAAGGGCGAAGGTTTGGAGCTTGAAGAGGAGACCGGAATGCCATACGCGGTCATAGGCGCGTTCGAGGTCAAGAGAGAGGAAGATTGCGGAGCGACGGGAATTGAGCTGTTCGGAAAGGAGATGAGTGAGGTGAAGGAGAAGATCGTCGGAAGAGAAGGACGGCCGAAAGCCACACTGGGTAACGGGGAGGAGGCGGTGCTGGCGGAGATGCTGGTGGATGCGGCGGGTGAGGATAGATTCCAGGACCTTGCTGAAGACCGAGGTAAGGCTGATGGGACGGTAGGAGGAGACGGCGGACGGCGGTTTGCCAGGCTTGAGGAACATGAGGATACGGGAGGTTTTCCACAGGTCGGGGTAGTAACCAGTGGACAGGACTACATTGTAGAGCCTGGCCAGGGTGGAGAGAAAAGAGACAGGAGCTTCACGAAGGTGACGGTAGGTGACACGATCGTGACCAGGAGCGGTGTTGCGTTTGGTGCGGAGTGTAGTGATGAGATCCTGTGAGGTGATGGGGGCATTAAGGTCTGTGTGTGGAATGTTGTCCAAGTACTGGAAACCAGGAGCGAGGGGAGGGACAGAGGTGTCAGTTCGATCGCGGATATCTGGGAAGAGGGAGTAATCGAACTGGGGATCATCAGGGATGGAAAACACATCGGACAGGTAGGAGGCAAAGTGATTGGCCTTACTAAGGGCGTCAGGGAAGGGGTGATCATCGTGGAGAAGAGGATAGTAGGGGGAGGGTTTAGTTCCGGTAAGGCGACGGAAGGCGGTCCAGAACTTGGACGAGTTTATAGGGAGGGTAGCATTTAAACGGGTGCATGTCTGTCGCCAGTCCCGGCGTTTCTTAGCCGCGAGCAAATTTCGAACGTGTCGCTGTAGTTGCCGGTGACGTCGTAGTGTGTCCGGGTCACGCGTGCGGAGGAAGGCACGGTAGAGACGACGGGATTCGTGGAGGAGGAGGACGGCCTGTGGCGGTAAGGTAGGACGGTGGGGGTGGATGGCAACAGTAGGGACGTGGGCCTCCACGGCCTCAGACAAGGTCTGCTGGAGAAAGGAGGTGGCATGGGTGACATCATCGGGACGGCGGTAGGCGAGAGGGTGGCTATCGACCTGAGTGGAGAGGGTATCCCGGTAGGCATTCCAGTTGGCACGGGAATAGTCATGGATGTACTTAGGGGGAGGGTCATGACGAGGGTCGGGGCGGGGGTGACGGCCGTCTGAAACGGTGAGGAGGACAGGGAGATGGTCGCTACCAATAGGCTCCAGGACATCCACCGTAATGCGACCAAGGAGGTTGGGGGAGGAGAGAATAACATCGGGAGTGGAGTTGGATTCGGGACGGGTGTGCTGGGGGATGGGGATGAGGTCACCTTGAAGGGAGGAGAGGAACCGATGCCACCGCCGTAACTGGGCAGCGGAGCGACTATGGATGTTGAGGTCGGCGGCAATCACATAGGAGGAGAAGGTACGGTCGATGTGGGAGAGGAAGTCGAAAGGAAGAGGGGCGTTGGGGCGGACATAGATGGTGGCACAGGTAATGGTAAGGCCGGGGAAGAAGAGACTAAGGATCAGGTGTTCGGTGGGGTCGGGAAGGAGAGGTTGGAGCCGAACGGGGATCTGGCGGTGGTGGCCAATGGCAACTCCACCACGCGCAACTGGGAGGGGATTATCGGAGCGGTGGAGGAGATAGGGGGAGGTGTGGAGGGAGTGGTGGGGTTGGAGGAAGGTTTCATTAAGGAGGAAGGCATCCACACGGTGGGTAGCAAGGGTGTGCAGGAAGAGGTTCTTGTTGGCGGGAAGGGAGCGGATATTGTTGAAAAGGATACGATGCTGTCGCTCCATGATAAGGACTTATACGAGGGTGTCAAGGCGGGAGAAGGTGAAATGGGCCTGGTTATTGGAAAAGGTGGCGTACATTTTAAGGTGGAATATGGAACGGGCGGCGAGGGAGATCTGTTGTAAGGTGTGGGGGCGCTGAAAGGGATGGACGTTTTGGAGGACAATGGTGAGGAACCTGATGATGTCCTCAGCAGTGGGGGGGGGACGAAGGGAATTGCCAGGAGGGGTGGGGGCGTCCAGGGGACGGACAGGTACGGTGAGTTCAGGAGTGGCGGGAGGGGGTCGGGCTTTACACTTTTGGGAGTAGGTGGGGTGGGGGAGGCTGCAGGTATTACAGGAGGGAGGGGATTGGAGGTTGGGGCACTGCCGGAGGAAGTGCGCTTGCCGACAATGCGGGCAGGTTGGGGCCTCGCGGCACTCTGCTGTTGGATGTGCATTGTAGCGCAGACATCTCTGACAGCGCAGGGATTGAGGGGGGGAACGGGAGGGGTCGACCTTGTACCGTTGATTGAAGAGGAGGGCACCCTCCTTCAGGAGACGGTCAATGGAGGGGGCGTCCTCAGAGAAAACCCGCATAAGGTGGGTGGGGCCGGTCGCGTTGAAAATGCGGCGGACTGCCCGCACCTCCAGGGTGGGATGGGCCTTCAGCTCCGCCAGCACCTCCTCCTCCGTGATCGACGGGCTAAGCCGAGTGATCACGGCGGTGAGGGTCGGCAGGCGACGCGGGGGTTGGGGTTGGCGGGTAGGAAATGGGGAGGGAGCAGGGGTGAGGGAGGCATGGGGACCAAAACGGGTGATGGGGAGGCGGGAGAGGATGTCAGTATGGAGGGTGGGGCTGGGGGAGGAGATAAGAACAGAATCCCGTCTGGGAGTAAGGAGAGAGATGGGGGCGCCTGGGAAATGTTGGCAGAGGAGGATGGAGAGATTCCGGGCCTCGAGGAAGGAAGGATCGGGACGGGACAGGAGATATTTGTAGAGACCGGGTGGGGAGGAGGAGGAGGAGGAGGGAGCGGGGCCTGGTGGGGAGACGTCCATGGCATTTTGGGGTGGGGATGGGGGGCGGGGTGGAGCCTTTTTAGGAGTAGAGGAAGTGGAGGCGCCACTAGGGCGTTTGACAGCGGCAGATGGGCGGGTGGTGACAAGAGGGACGGGAACGATGGGGAGGTGGTGGGAAGGGACAGGTCCCGGCACGGACGCAGCAGTCGGCGCCGGAGAAAGTGACTGTGACGGTGCAGGCGAATGTGGCAGTGATGGCGATGGCGACGATGATGACGGCGGTGGCGGTGGTGATGGCGATGGCGACGGGGAGAGCTGGGCGTGGGCAGTGGCCCGACGGGCCACCACCCTAGCCGGAGCTGCAGTGACAGGCTGGGGGAGTGGGGGGAAAGGATCAGAACGAGAGGAGGAAGCGGGAGAGGGGGCGACAAAGAGCGAGGGCGAAGGGATAGAGAGGAGGGGAGGGATGGAAGGAGGGGGGTGGGACTGGGCACACCAAGTGATAGTGGTGGAGGCGGCGGAAGGGGACGTATACACGATGGCGGTGGTGGTAGTAGTGACGGTGGTGGTGGGGGCGGACATGACAAGAAGAAGAAAGAAAAAACACAGCACTAAAAGGACAGGACACACACTGGGAGACGACGGACGGCGGACGGACGGACGGCGGACGGACGGCGGACGGACGTCGACGGCGACGGCGGCGGCGGCGGCGGCGGCGGCGAGAGGCAGGGACGCTGCTGCCGCGGACGGGGCCGGGGCGGCGGCGGCGGCTGCTGCTGCTGCTGCTGCTGCTGCTGCTGCTGGCTGGACTGCTGCTGCCACCGGAGGGCTGGCTGGCTGGCTGGCTGGCTGGGGGACCACTGCTGCAGGCCGGGACCGGGGACGGCGAACTGCTGCTGCTGCTGCTGCTGCTGCTGCTGCTGGCTGGCTGGAACCCCTAACACTTCGAATAGCGCGAAAAGTGCACTATCGAAGAGCGGTAACCTTTCGGTGTACCGCCGGAGATGAAAAACAACTATTTTTTTTTTTCCTTTATAGTGATTTAAACACCTATACAGGCGGGCTGGCAGCAGCATGGTTCGCTGCTCTTCAGCCTTTAGTTGAACAGTAAACATGATAGTGAGGTGATATACAAAAAAGACGGCGGGCAAAAACATGGAGATACAAAAAAACAAGAGACAAGAAGCCGTTCACGTTGGACGAAAAAACACTAACACTTGGAAAAATGGCGCACAAAACACGGAGAACGGCGACGGCACAGGTGAACAGTTGAGTCGGAACTGCACGAAACACAAAACGATGCACACACACTGAACACTGGTGGCGATGGTCTCCGGCGCGCGAATGTTCACTGAGCGTGTACGAGTCCGGGGACCTGCCAAGAGGGGGGTGGAGGAGGAGGAAGGGGAGACGGGAGAGGGGAGAGCAGAGATGCCACGGGCAAAGGAGAGAGGGGGAGGGAGGAAGGGGGAGGGGAAGCCTGGAGGAGAGGGGAGGAGGGAGGGGGAAAGGAAAGAGAAGGGAAGGGAAAGGGGGGGAGGGAGGGTGCCTAAAGGAAAGGACACAGGAGGTGGGGGGGAAGGATCAAAGTTGATAGGAGGGGTAGATACAGGGGAGGAGGACATCATCAGGGAGGGGGAGCTGGCGGAAGCCACCTTGGGAGAGGGTAAGGAGGGTGGAGAGATGGAGACCAGGTGGGATGTGGGAATACAGGCGCGGCAGCGGGCGGGGGTGGGACAGGATCGGGGAGACGAGCGGGTGAGGAGGATCGAGTTTACGGGAGGTGTATAGGATGCGTATCCTTTCGAGGAAGAGGAGGAGGTGGGGGAAGGGGATAAGGTCATACAGGATCCGCGTGGGGGAAGGGAGACGGATGCGATAGGCAAGGCGGAGAGCATGGCGTTCAAGGATTTGGAGGGATTTATAAAAGGAAGGGGGGGCGGAGATCCAGGCGGGATGGGCGTAACAGAGGATAGGGCGGATGAGGGACTTATAGGTGTGGAGGATGGTGGAGGGGTCCAGACCCCACGTTCGGCCGGAAAGGAGCTTGAGGAGACGGAGTCGGGAACGTGCCTTGGCTTGGATTGTCTGGAGATGGGGAGTCCAGGAGAGGCGACGGTCGAGGGTGACGCCAAGGTACTTAAGGGTGGGGGTGAGAGCGATGGGACGGCCATAAACGGTGAGATAGAAATCAAGGAGGCGGAAGGAGGGAGTGGTTTTGCCTACAATGATCGCCTGGGTTTTGGAAGGATTGACCTTGAGCAACCACTGGTTGCACCAAGCGGTGAACCGGTCAAGATGGGATTGGAGAAGGTGTTGGGAGCGTCGCAGGGTGGGGGCAAGGGCAAGGAAGGCGGTGTCATCGGCAAACTGGAGAAGGTGGACGGGGGGTGACGGCGGCGGCATGTCCGCCGTGTACAACAAGTACAGAAGGGGGGAGAGGACGGAGCCTTGGGGCACACCGGCGGAGGGGAAAAAGGTGTAGGAATCGGTGTTATGGATGGTGACATGGGAAGGACGGCGGGAGAGAAAGGAACCGATCAGACGAACGTAGTTAATGGGAAGGGCGAAGGTTTGGAGCTTGAAGAGGAGACCGGAATGCCAGACGCGGTCATAGGCGCGTTCGAGGTCAAGAGAGAGGAAGATTGCGGAGCGACGGGAATTGAGCTGTTCGGAAAGGAGATGAGTGAGGTGAAGGAGAAGATCGTCGGAAGAGAAGGACGGCCGAAAGCCACACTGGGTAACGGGGAGGAGGCGGTGCTGGCGGAGATGCTGGTGGATGCGGCGGGTGAGGATAGATTCCAGGACCTTGCTGAAGACCGAGGTAAGGCTGATGGGACGGTAGGAGGAGACGGCGGACGGCGGTTTGCCAGGTTTGAGGAACATGAGGATATGGGAGGTTTTCCACAGGTCGGGGTAGTAACCAGTGGACAGGACTACATTGTAGAGCCTGGCCAGGGTGGAGAGAAAAGAGACAGGAGCTTCACGAAGGTGACGGTAGGTGACACGATCGTGACCAGGAGCGGTGTTGCGTTTGGTGCGGAGTGTAGTGATGAGATCCTGTGTGGTGATGGGGGCATTAAGGTCCGTGTGTGGAATGTTGTCCAAGTACTGGAAACCAGGAGCGAGGGGAGGGACAGAGGTGTCAGTTCGATCGCGGATATCTGGGAAGAGGGAGTAATCGAACTGGGGATCATCAGGGATGGAAAACACATCGGACAGGTAGGAGGCAAAGTGATTGGCCTTACTAAGGGCGTCAGGGAAGGGGTGATCATCGTGGAGAAGAGGATAGTAGGGGGAGGGTTTAGTTCCGGTAAGGCGACGGAAGGCGGTCCAGAACTTGGACGAGTTTACAGGGAGGGTAGCATTTAAACGGGTGCATGTCTGTCGCCAGTCCCGGCGTTTCTTAGCCGCGAGCAAATTTCGAATGTGTCGCTGTAGTTGCCGGTGGCGTCGTAGGGTGTCCGGGTCACGCGTGCGGAGGAAGGCACGGTAGAGACGACGGGATTCACGGAGGAGGAGGACGGCCTGTGGTGGTAAGGTAGGACGGTGGGGGTGGATTGCAACAGTAGGGACGTGGGCCTCCACGGCCTCAGACAAGGTCTGCTGGAGAAAGGAGGCGGCATGGGTGACATCATCGGGACGGCGGTAGGCGAGAAGGTGGCTATCGACCTGAGTGGAGAGGGTATCCCGGTAGGCAATCCAGTCGGCACGGGAATAGTCATGGATGTACTTAGGGGGATGGTCATGACGAGGGTCGGGGCGGGGGTGACGGCCGTCTGAAACGGTGAGGAGGACAGGGAGATGGTCGCTACCAATAGGCTCCAGGACATCCACCGTAATGCGACCAAGGAGGTTGGGGGAGGAGAGAATAACATCGGGAGTGGAGTTGGATTCGGGACGGGTGTGCTGGGGGATGGGGATGAGGTCGCCTTGAAGGGAGGAGAGGAACCGATGCGACCGCCGTAACTGGGCAGCGGAGCGACTATGGATGTTGAGGTCGGCGGCGATCACATAGGAGGAGAAGGTACGGTCGATGTGGGAGAGGAAGTCGAAAGGAAGAGGGGCGTTGGGGCGGACATAGATGGTGGCACAGGTAATGGTAAGGCCGGGGAAGAAGAGACTAAGGATCAGGTGTTCGGTGGGGTCGGGAAGGAGAGGTTGGAGCCGAACGGGGATCTGGCGGTGGTGGCCAATGGCAACTCCGCCACGCGCAACTGGGAGGGGATTATCGGAGCGGTGGAGGAGATAGGGGGAGGTGTGGATGGAGTGGTGTGGTTGGAGGAAGGTTTCATTAAGGAGGAAGGCATCCACACGGTGGGTAGCAAGGGTGTGCAGGAAGAGGTTCTTGTTGGCGGGAAGGGAGCGGATATTGTTGAAAAGGATACGATGCTGTCGCGCCATGATAGGGACTTATACGAGGGTGTCAAGGCGGGAGAAGGTGAAATGGGCCTGGTTATTGGAAAAGGTGGCGTACATTTTAAGGTGGAATATGGAACGGGCGGCGAGGGAGATCTGTTGTAAGGTGTGGGGGCGCTGAAAGGGATGGACGTTTTGGAGGACAATGGTGAGGAACCTGATGATGTCCTCAGCAGTGGGGGGGGGGGGGGACGAAGGGAATTGCCAGGAGGGGTGGGGGCGTCCAGGGGACGGACAGGTACGGTGAGTTCAGGAGTGGCGGGAGGGGATCGGGCTTTACACTTTTGGGAGTAGGTGGGGTGGGGGAGGCTACAGGTATTACAGGAGGGAGGGGATTGGAGGTTGGGGCACTGCCGGAGGAAGTGAAAAACAACTAATGACTCGCCTCTTTATACCTAGCCTTACTTGATGATTTATGTCGAGAACAGTAGGCATTTGCGTTACTTCCATACATTAATCGCACTAATCCTGTAACTGATTATTTCTTACCTATTAATTGAATGTATAACCAGACTACATAATTTTATTTATTGACTGTTAATATGTTGTTTAAAAGTTTCCTTAGGGAGATATATCACGTTGTATGTAGAGCCCTCTAGTGGTTAATTTCTTAAGATCGGTGAACGCCTAAATAACATCCTGGCGGCCGACCCAACAGAGGGCGCTGAACATTGATCTGTCCTTTTTCAGCTGTCATATAGACATTTTATCTTTCGTAGGCAATTTATAGGTTGCTACAGGCATTGTAATACGTATATTAATTGGTGATCGTAAATTCACCATAAAAAGGATCGGTCCTGTTCTATTCATGTATTTCCTTTTTAATAATTTTGTGTGGGTAGCTGTATTTGTCTTTTAATGTATCACAATTTAGTTTCTATGATAGTTATCAATTTTAAAAGTTTGCTACACGTATTTTACGTAATGTATTTTTATCAGATTATGTTTTTTGCGTAAATGATGACTACATCTAAGCCGACAGTAGTGACATCTAGGGATGGTATAGGCAAACAGATTTCTGGTAGCTACTGTACTTCACTAGGTGGTGGTGGTGGTTGTTGCGATGTTTAAGGGGGACTAAACAGCGAAGGTCATCAGTCCCCCAGTACTTCAGTAGCCAGTTGCAATAATGACTGTGTGGACGATGCGGCCTATTCCACACCTTATTTTAGATCTATGTGACGATGCTATGCTGATTATATGTTTTGACGATGCCATTATGGACTTATCACTTTAGGACATGGTGCAAAAAAGGTACGTTTTACTGTATTTTCTGTACATCTCCCTAGTTGTATGATAGTATATTGTGATACGTATTTCTGTATTATGTAGAAAGACACACTGATCACTAGGTGTATGTATTTGTATATTATAGACCTGAAGATGGTCATTACGGACTGAAACCGGTCATCCTCTAAAGAATTCATATTGTGATCAAAGACTGGAATAAAAAACATTTGAAGCTGAGAAGTTTTGTCAGGCAGGAGGTGTGCCAGGGTAGTCCGAGCAATTGTGGTGACCACTGTGTCCAGAAGACGTAGCGGTCAGCACATCTGCCTAGCAAGCAGGAGACCTTGTTCGCATCCCGATCCAGCACAAATTTTCAACTTCATTACTCACCTGGATCACGGCATATTTAGACCAGTCCATCGACCTGCTGTCAGGGCAGGTTCGAGAATATTTTTCACACAAGCGACTTATTATTTGCTGCAACCCCCTCCCAAACCCCTCCCCTACTCCCATTTCCCCTCGTACACTTCCGGCCCTGTCAGTTTTCACTACTAACTATGACAACGTTGTGTATACTGTATACAAATCTTGCACTTGTGCGCCCTTCTCAGCTTGGCGTCCCAAACGGCGGTTTGTCTCACCTGGGTCACAGACTGACCCTGCTTGTCTTGTTGACAAACTGATTCCCCATTCGTTTGTGCTCCTTTTATGTACTTTCTTTACTGCAACAAGTGCTCATTTTGGTAACAGGCGGCTTTCCTATGTAAAGGCATAATTCACTGAAGAAGGTGTATTAATAGTTAAATGCCGCGCAGGATTAGCCGAGCGGTCTGAGGCACTGCAGTCATGGACTGTGCGGCTGGTCTCGGCGGAGGTTCGAGTCCTCCCTCGGGCATAGGTATGTGTCTTTGTCCTTAGGATAATTTAGGTTACGTAGTGTGTAAGCTAAGGGACTGATGACCTTAGCAGTTAAGTCCCATAAGATTTCACACACATTTGAACATTTTCACACAATAGTGAAATTAACCCAAAGCTAGAGGCTGCAGGGACAGACTCCAGCCGGCCGCTGTGGCCGAGCGGTTCTAGGCGCTTCAGTCCGCAACTGCGCTGCTGCTACGGTCGCAGGTTCGAATCCTGCCTCGGGCATGGATGTGTGTGATGTCCTTAGGATGGTTAGGTTTAAGTAGTTATAAGTCTTGGGGACTAATGACCTCAGATGTTAAGTCCCATAATGCTTAGAGCCGTTTGAAACATTTTTGAACCCATGACGAATTAACTGTTTATAGTCTGATTCCTAGGAAATCGCATCTGAAGCCTCATAAACAATATAATTTTCTCTCTTTGATAAGTAATCACCTGCTCCATCAATCTCCTCTTCAAGCTACTGTTGCACTACATTCTGATAACTGGACAGCAGAGCATGTTACGCATCATGACTGCCGTATAGAGTGGGACAGGGTCTCGTGTCAACGAGATCACCTGCCGCTGCTGACCGCTATGCATATTACAGCCGAGTCAGTATCTGCCAGCAATAGAGTTGCGCCTTACCGATATTACGGTTTGGCAATTTTGTCACAGTGCATAAGTAAATGACGTAATTGACAGTATGATTACCGGTGGTATTTGTAGCATTGGTAGAGAAAGGAAAAAAAAATGGTTCAAATAGCTCTGAGCACTGTGGGACTTACCATCTGAGGTCATCAGTCCCCGAGAACTTAGAACTACGTAAACCTAACTAACCTAAGGACATCACACACATCCATGCCCCGGGCAGGATTCGAACCTGCGACCGTAGCGGTCGCGAGGTTCCAGACCGTAGCGCCTAGAACCGCTCTGCCACACCGGCCGGCAGAGAAAGAAACATAAAGGAATGTGTAAAAGAGAGACTGGGAGCCGGTGACTTCTCTCTTTTTTTTTTGTTTGCTTGTTTGTTTTGCACATAATTAGAAATGCACATCATTCAGTGTTAGTCCATTCTGTATTTTGTTACTTTACATAGTATAAATTGCATTTTATAAATAACGAAAATTATCTGATCCCATAACTTTCGTGCTCTTATGCAAGCAAAGCAAATACTTTTGATGCAAGTACAGATTACATGCAAAAACATAAAATAAGCATAAGTAGTGTTTGCAGTTTGTACTCAGTAGAATGTTTTTTCTATTACCAAAGGGAAGGATTTCCTGTTATTACTCGTAAATGTGCAAGTTTTTATGAATAACAGAAACATGTCTTATATAACTTCAACGAAGTATTAAAGCGATGTTTGATAAAATTCTGTTTAGAGTTGAGCAGTGCTCCGGCTCGCGTTTGTGCTGGCGTCGTGTATTCGGATTGTGACGTCTCGTTTTCTTAGTGCGTTCACTGACGCCACTACGTTTGCTCGCTTTGTCTGTCCGTGAGTGGCAGCAGCGGCGTTTATCGATAGCGAGTACTTTGGAGCGACCTCAAGTATTTCCGGGTCGTCGTGGGTCGGAGTTAACGTAGGGGACGGAGCAGCAGTGAAGTCAGCGCAGCCAGTACTCAATGGCTCTGAGCACTATGGGACTTAACATCTGAGGTCATCAGTCCCCTAGAACTTAGAACTACTTAAACTTAACTAACCTAAGGACATCACACACATCCATACGCGAGGCAGGATTCGAATCTCCGACCGTAGCGGTCACGCGGTTCCAAACTGAACCGCTTAGAACCGCACGGCCACACCGGCCGGCGACCGTTTATGTGTTCTTAGCGTTTATGTCTACGTGCAGTTCGTCTTGTTGCTGTACAGTGACTGTATCAGCATTGTTCGAGTTGCTTGCCGAATTGTCTTTTGCGGTTGCATGTGCATCTAGGCAGATTTTGAATACGCTGTTTGGTCTTAAACCTGTCTGCGTACTAGGATTTGACGGAGACAACTTGTATAATTAAATGCTTGTCAGTTGATGATGCTAACTGTTATCTTATCGTGGTATTGGTTATCGCATCTTAGATGGATTTTGCGAGTGTGTTGGTCGGCGTTTAAGCTGTCCCTAGTTTGAGTTGCCATCCCGTTAAGTGAGCATAACACTTGGCTGCCTGTCTCACCGCTTACGCAGCTGTAGGGACATTTCTCAGGTCGATCCTTGGAGCCCTGTCTGTAGATCATTCTTTATTTGGTCTGATTGTCAGTTGTTTAAATATATTTAGTTTAAATTTTTACTATTGCTTGTGGCCTTCAGACGACTAATAATTTGATTTCTTTGTTAATAAGGCTCTCAGCCGTGAGTGTAGCTTGTGTTACAGCTCATTTTTTAATGGTTGTTTTTAAAAAATTATTTCCTTAAATAAAGAGTACGTGTTTATTGTGCAACCAACGGTAACTGATTAGGCCCCGTCCACACCTTTTCCTGCCTTCCCTATCTCCCATGTATTAAAGTTTCTTCTTTTCATTTTACCTGTACATGGAAACTTGCGTTTTCTCATGCTATATGAGAAATCTGTTCTGTTTTCTTCAGTTTTACTACAACATCCACCTGTTTCACAAACCACAAATTTTCGAATAAAACCGAAAATAGACAGTTTCAGTTTGCTACAGATGCTATTTGTTTATAAGTAACAAGCAGGAGGATGACTATGTAGTACAAAAATGTTGCGTAGGTTACCACGACTTTTATATATCCTCACTCAGCCTCTACACAGTTCATCACTTCGCGTTTCTAGGGGAATCTAATAAGACACTGTTCGCATACCTAAAGACAAAGCTCATTGTGGGGTAACGCCCGACAGATATGCAGCATACCTAACATACAGGTAAATTGCGCACAAATTTAACTGACGAAAGCTACTAGGAAAACTACCGTAGTCTACGCTTACTTATGATAGTGAATGGTAGCCTACGAGTTTTACAACTCTAGCCAGCAGGCATCGCATAGCGCCGCAGCATATCAGGAGACAGTATTGCCTGTGCTCTGGATCTTGCGGTGGCCGTACAACGCATTCTAGCACGGAGCTACCTGTGCAAAACAGTTTCTCTCCGATGAAAGTCTGTACCGTTACGGATGTTCATTACCTTACTTGTTGCTGCAGTACCCCAGAAACTTATGACGATTGTTAGCCCTGATGACAACATTGCTCATCACGCACATTTACAATATGGAACGTCAATTCTATCATGTAACTGTGACTTCATCTACCTCTCTTATCTCCTTCAATAATACCTTAGTATTAATCTTCTGTATTATCATTCTAAAGAACTGTAAAACAACGGCCGTTTAAGAAAAGTAGTATTATAAGTGAGACATTAAGAAATATTGAAATGAAGATTGTTTTGATTTGCGCACGTGTTCCAATTCAGAGGCGGCGTGATTGTTATTCGATTGCTACTGTGTTAATCCAGGAACTCGGGGATATACCTTGTGTTCAGCGAAGCTGTGGAGAACATGCAAAGGCTTCCGAAGTATAGGACCTAAAAACACTACATATATATCATCTTGAGATTGAAGCTCTTTTTGTCCGTGTTTGCTTTAACAATAACATACGTATTTCAGTGGGATCCACCTTTAGCAAAACACAATTTTGTTTGTTGTCCCAGACATGTATCACTGCAGTTACAGCATCATCAGCGGTTTCTTTATTATTATGGCTGTTAAACGTAAGGAATGTAAATATTAATTTCTAAATCGTAATTACAGATTTTTCAAGAGCACATAAAATTATGTATTCATATCTTCTTACCACATGGTGTGGTTTTCCTGCTGTATTACGTTTTTACAGTATCTGTTTTTCTTTACAGTTTGTCACCTGCAAATGTATACAACTTAATGAAGGCAAAATATTTACGCAAAAATTGCGATTTATAAACTGTTATGGCTATGCCTGAAATTAATAATTTATGTGAAAGGTGTGTGTGTGTGTGTGTGTGTGTGTGTGTGTGTGTGTGTGGGTGGGTGGGTGGGTGTGTGTGTCTGCATGTGCGTGTGTGTGTGTCTGCATGTGCGTGCGTGTGTGTGTGTGTGTGTGTGTGTGTGTGTGTGTGTGTGTGTATGTGTGCGAGAGAGAGAGAGAGAGAGAGAGAGAGAGAGAGAGAGAGCATTATAATTATATGTACTTATTTATCTATTTTTAGTTTTAAGTGTGTGTATGTATGTATGTGTGTGTCAGGGGGGGCGGGGGGGGGGAGGTGGAGAGTTCTGTAGGTTGGTGTTATCTAATAATTCTTTCAGGTCAGAGAGCAGAGTTCCATTGGAGAGAGCTGTGTATTCATTTTTACTTGCTTTCCTTCAGCTATGGCTTTTTGTATTTGATAATTTTCTTCAATTATTAGTTTTATTGGGGGTCTGTTGCTGTATTTGAGAATTTTCATACCAGTGTTGATGTCTGTTGGGCTATGTTTATTGTCCATAAGGTGTTCAGAAAACGTGGAATGATAGCTGTTACTTTTTAATTTTATTCTGTGTTCTGTGTATCTGCTATTAAAGCTTCTGCTTGTCTGTCCTAAATAAACTGATTTGCAGTCCTGAAATGTTGTTGTTGTTGTTGTGGTCTTCAGTCCTGAGACTGGTTTGATGCAGCTCTCCATGCTACTCTATCCTGTGCAAGTTTCATCGTCTCCCAGTACCTACTGCAACCTACATCCTTCTGAATCTGCTTGGTGTATTCATCTCTTCGCCTCCCGCTATGATTTTTACCCTCCACGCTGCCCTACAATACTAAATTGGTGATCCCTTGATGCCTCAGAACATGTCCTACCAACCGATCCCTTCTTCTAGTCAAGTTGTGCCACAAACTTCTCTTCTCCCCAATCCTATTCAACACCTCCTCATTAGTTATGTGATCTACCCATCTAATCTTCAGCATTCTTCTGTAGCACCACATTTCGAAAGCCTCTATTCTCTTCTTCTCCAAACTATTTATCGTCCATGTTTCACTTCCATACATGGCTACACTCCATATAAATACTTTCAGAAACGACTTCCTGACACTTAAATCAATACTCGATGTTAACAAATTTCTCTTCTTCAGAAACGCATTCCTTGCCATTGCCAGTCTACATTTTATATCCTATCTACTTCGACCATCATCAGTTATTTTGCTCCCCAAATAGCAAAATTCCTTTACTACTTTAAGTGTCTCATTTCCTAATCTAATACCCTCAACATCACCCGACTTAATTCGACTATATTCCATTATCCTCGTTTTGCTTTTGTTGATGTTCATCTTATATCCTCCCTTCAAGACACTATCCATTCCGTTCCACTGCTCTTCCAAGTCCTTTGATGTCTCTGACAGAATTACAATGTCATCGGCGAAATTCAAAGTGTTTATTTCTTCTCCATGGATTTTAATACTTACTCCGAATTTTTATTTTGTTTCCTTCACTGCTTGCTCAATATACAGATTGAATAACATCGGGGAAAAGCTACAACCCTGTCTCACTCCCTTCCCAACCACTGCTTCCCTATCATGCCCCTCAACTCTTATAACTGCCATTTGGTTTCTATACAAATTGTAAATAGCCTTTCGCTCCCTGCATTTTACCCCTGCCACCTTCAGAATTTGAAAATGAGTATTCCAGTCGACATTGTCAAAAGCTTTCTCTAAGTCTACAAATGCTAGAAACGAGGGTTTGCCTTTCCTTAATCTAGCTTCTAAGATAAGCTGTAGGGTCAGTATTGCCTCACGTGTTCCCATATTTCTACGGAATCCAAACTGATCTTCCCCAAAGTCGGCTTCTACCGGTTTTTCCATTCGTCTGTAAAGAATTCGCGTTAGTATTTTGCAGCCGTGACTTATTAAACTGATAGTTCGGTAATTTTCATATGTGTCAACACCTGCTTTCTTTGGGATTGGAATTATTATATTCTCCTTGAAGTCTGGGGGTATTTCGCCTGTCTCATACATCTTGCTTACCAGATAGTAGAGTTTTGTCAGGACTGGCTCTCCCAAGGCTGTCAGCAGTTCTAATGGAATGTTGTCTACTCCTGACATATCATTTGGTAAATACCAGATGTGATTTGTTTATCTGTAGTTGTGTTGATTGTCCTTAGTTTCCTCTGTGTTGAGTTGTCTGTCCTGTAGAGACATTATATATTATTAAGGACATTATTTCTTAATTCAACACAACTTCTCAGAAATCTCTTTGAAGTTTCATCAACACCATTTGATATTCTGTTCTTTACACTCTAACAATTTACAATCTAATAGATTTAGTGGAGGGTGTTAGTGCTGCTTCCAGTTGTTTAAAGTTTTGTAGAATACTTTTTTAATACACTGTATTGCTTCTTCAACTAAACCAGTTAATCCTACTTTCGCTGCTATTTAGAAAGTGGTTGCTCAAAATACTTACGACTTATGATTTAGCAGCTACAACATTCTCATTTACTGTAACTGTTGTTTTACCTCGTAGAATGAATGACTGTCTTTTCTCTTGTTCGACAATATCCCATGCAGTTTTAATTTCTGCTAGGACGTGCATACATTTGGATATTTTCACGACTTTTCTTAAAATATTACAGTATTTTTTGCAGAATGCATATAAACGTCGAATCTTCACTATTGGGCCCTTCACATAGATATAGATCTCAATCTCTTTTGTTGTACATAACCTGACTATTTTTAATAGGATTTCTGGATGATTTCTTAGGGACGCTACTTTCAAATATTGATACAAATTTACTATGCAGTGTATTGAATTTTACATTAGCACCTGGATATGTACGTCATCCCATACCACTTCTTTTAACTTACTCTTGTGCACTGTATCCTGTCGTCATTAATATGCCTCACTGCTTTATATGAATATGCCTCGGGGATATAAGGTGGTAACTTGTTTATTTCCATTAACCTTTCCGCACACATGAATTGTTCAGAATGAGTGCTGTCTACGAAAAGGTTATCAAGCAGTTTCCTGTTATACTGCTGCACGCTAGTTGGAAAATGATCAAATTAAAACCAGACTGAAATACCCAAATAATATTCAAGTTCATTTTTCTGGCCAGCATCTAGCAAGAAATTTACGTTGAAATCCCCTCAAACTACTAACTTTTTCTTCTTGTCTGATACGTAGCTCAATAATGCATCTAAAATTCTCAAAATATCTGAAAGTTTAGTCGAGGGGATCTGTAGAGTCTTACAATTACGAGAGAAGTGTTCTGAAGTAGCAACTCTCAAGCACTTGCTTCTAGTTTCTAATCTACATAAAAATAGCCTGTCCCAGTGTTTATGACATAGTGTCCAGCTCTTCAGTTTGAGGAAGCTGTGTTACAGGGAACTGAAAACAATTTCAGGAGCATCACTTGACCCATTGCCAAGACCAAAACACCTCCAGCGTCAACGTGTGGGAGATCCTGCATCAATGGGACATGTTTCCATTACTGACTCAGAAGGTAAAGGACCTATTAGCTGATCACTTTTCCAGCACGTGAGCTCATCAGTCCCCTAGAACCTAGAGCTACTTAAACCTAACGAACTTAAGGACATCACACACATCCATGCCCGAGGCAGGATTCGAACCCGCGACCTTAGCGGTCGAGCGGTTCCAGACTGAAGCGCCAAGAACCGCTCGGCCACAACATCCGGCCAGATTTTTGCACGGAATTGTAAACGTCCATGACATCCAAACGTGTGTTTTGTTTGCTGACGAGGTTACCTTTACAAGGGAAGGACTAATAAACAGCCACAGTAGCCATGTCTAGGAGTTGGAAAATCTTAAGGCAAGTCGTGTGTTCCACCATCAACAGAATCTTACCCTAATATATGTGCTGGTATTGTTCACGATCATCTTACGTGCCCGTGTCGTCTTCCTAACACCCTCGGTTGAGAAAATTAGAGTATTTTCCCCCTGTAGTACCAACAGAAATATTGAGGAATGTCGCGCTCGCAGTAATGCAACGATTACGGTTCCAGCATGACGGGGCCAAACAACTTGCTTTTGATGTCAGAGAACTTCTAGACGATGTTTTCCCCAATCGTTGGACTGGGAGGGGAACACGAGTACCGTGGCTTCACTGCTAGAGATTTCTTTTTGTGGAGGATATCAAGTGTTTGGTGCGTGAGATACCGAGCGACATTCCAGAAGAGCTGGTTGCCCGTTTGGCTGAAGCAAACTTGGATGCTTTGAGATTGTTAGATAAACATTGGCTTGTATGTGTCAGATAAGCATTACCGTAAACGGACGACAGTTTCAGCAACAGCTCTAGAACAATATTCATCACAGGGCAGACTGCACATTGTCTCTGAACATCACTTGTGTCAGACACTCCATGTATCACTCTGGGGAAACGATGCACCTGTGAGATTTTTTTCATATAAAAAATTGTTTCTTTTTATCTCCTCTAAACATTAAAATGATATATGTGCTTCTTATAAACCTCGCGTATTACAATGATTAAGTGGTCCTGGAATGGCGTAAAGAATTTTAAATGCCAATAAATGCCAATCGTTGATAATATTCATCGTTTAGTGGCGAGGGTAGTGAATATCGTCTGTAAGACAAAACATTACTTGTCACAGGCGAGTAGTTAAGACAGCGAAGCTGCCATACGAAAGGTCGATATTCAGTTTCCTGATCAGCCATCCACATTTAGGTTTTTCAGGTTAAGTGTCGATGACGGTATGGGCTGCTTGTCTTGTTTGTAAACAAACTCGTTCCATCCACTCACAGCAGTGGCTGTTGACACAGGTAATGTCACTTTTTCTGTACGCCCTCAAGTTTGCATTAAATATTGCTCGGTTTTATCTTGTGTTTGTTTTCCCGACAATGTTAGTTGTACGTTAATACTGATGTACAAAGGTATGGATAGGTTTACTCATGGAGGTTTTATTCATACTCACGTCGTGTAAGTGTGTACTAAACGTCATGGCAAATCGTCAAAGCGAACAATGTGTTGAGCTATTCCCGCAACAATGGCAGCCACGCCGCAGTACTTTTTCCATCGAATGGTTGTCGCATTACTCCGTGCCCAGAGTTACTGTTCGCTTATTACAACTCTTTTCCTTGTACTGAATTTACTTTTCCAGAGTGTGATAAAATATCAAATAACTCACGATTGCGTTATTACTCGGCAACAAGACACAGGAGACCACGGTTTCATTACATCAATATGCCCAGAAAACACCCATGAAGAAACACCAAAATATCTCGGTGGTATACGGGTTCACCTGGTGTGCTCTTTACGGAAAAAATGATGCACGGAAAACTGTTCTGAATGTGCAACATATTGATACTAGTGAGAGGCACCCACATGCCTTGCTCATACTGTGGCATCAAACAGTCAGGCCTGAAAGATCAGTGGTCTGCCAAGCGAGTGGATTCATTCTTATTTATCGAGTAACATGAGCTCTAGTACTCAACTTATTTCTACACGTGGTTTCATTGTGACCGTTGGTCATGTCCGAAGATTACTACGATCCCCTTAATATTACCTGCCTGACATTTAATTCTCCCCACAAAACTTCCTGAAATAGAGAAATTATTATTCCAAACTACTCTTAAGTATTCCACATACATACCATTCTGTCCACTCTTTTGTCTTTACGGAGCACACCTAAGACATATCTTACCAACACAAGATCCAGCGCCCGAGTGCTGAAACATGGCCGTTCTTCAGGTCATCTCGCACCTCTGTCGAGGTGGGGGAAAACCATGCTACCCATTGCTCAGGTACATTTCAGGCGCTCAAAGCTCAGGTAAATTTCATCTCTTTGGTTCCACCAAAGGTGACCAAAGGACAGTCTCAAAGATGATCATATATTGAACATTCACTATCTGCGGTTAACAGACAACCATACATTCGTTCTTTTCGCAGATCTCACCAAATTGAATGTAGGGATTTATTTTGTGGGAGTGCACATGTGATCAGGTAAATAAATAAACTGTCATTCATTGCTACACTGGTATCCAGCTTCGGTGTATTAAGTCAAATTGAGTTATTATTATAAGAAATATGTTGTTCTGACAAGAATAAGGAAGAATGTTCTACCTATTTTCAATGTCGGGCGGTACTGTACCCTTTCACTAGATGGCAGAACGTGAACACTGGAGTCGGATTCGGGAGAATGACGGCTCAGCTCCGCGTTAGACCATTCAGGTTGTGTTTTCCGTAATATCTCTAAATCGCTACAGGCAAATGCTGGTATGGTTCCTTTGAAAAGATATGGCCGATTTCTGACCCAATTCTTGCAATATTTCGAGTCGTGCTCCACCTACAATAACATTTCTTTTGGCGGGACGTTAAATCATAACCTTCTTCTTCTTCGCCGGCCGGAGTGGCCGAGCGGTTCTAGGCTCTACAGTCTGGAGCTGCGTGACCGCTACGGTCGCAGGTTCGAATCCTGCCTTGGGCATCGATGTGTGTGATGTCCTTAGGTTAGTTAGGTTTAAGTAGTTCTAAGTTCTAGGGGACTGATGAGCTCAGAAGTTAAGTGCCATAGTGCTCAGAGCCATTTGAACCATTTTTGATCTTCTTCTTCTTCAGAACATGGAGCCCTTGAGATATAGGAAAAGAAAGGATCTAAGCGCAGAACACTTCGTCGTCTATTTAGGAGTCACAAGTCTTTACCATTTATATCGATAACAAAAATTATTGATGGAGTTAAAAGCGAAAGGAGGATGTCTTGTATTCTTCGTTGAACTGTAAAACAGAGCGGAAATCTTTTGAAAGTCAAATAGTTCAGTCACTCGACCACAGCAGGGAAGTGGTGGTGGCTGGCTGTCTGAGATGTGAGAGCCACTGGCAGCTGGAAGTTATCGTTTCGAGTTACGATTCACTATACAGTTCTTATATGCCAGGAAATTTCGAATCAGCACACATTCCACTGCAACGAAAATTTACTATACACAAAAGGCGACATAATAAAAAAAAAAAACTCTGTTCAGTTTGAATTCGCACTTGTGCTCTCTCTTTTTGCAGTTGCAGTACAAATTTTGAGTCAGAATCAGTAAGTTATCAGAAACTGCCGGAAGAGAACGGCGCCTCCAGCGCGGCTGGCGGTAAGGCGGCAGCGCGGCAGGGAGCACCCCCGGGCCGCCGAGCCGCCCCCGCCGGCGCGATTTATGGGGCAATCACTGCGGGGGCGGCCGCGCGGACACCGCCGGGACCGACTGACCTCCTTACTGGCGCGCACGGCTACCTCACCGGCCCCCTGCAGCCGCCGCCGCCTGTAACGCAGTACCGCGAAAATGCGTGATACACCGCACAGTATCAGCTTGTACAGACGTCCCTATGAAGACGTCGCTTTGCAGACGGAACTACAGTGCGATTGAAATTACATCACAGTTGACGTTTTTCACGTGCCGCTAAAGTGCTTCGAAATTACGTGCCTGACACAAAAACACATCGGGTGACTTCACAATTGTAGCTGACGTGTAATGAGGACCAATGTGGGAAGTGACGTTCGCGACGTATGTCGTGCGAGCTAACATCCCATAGATGTTCGGGCTCAAACTCGACTGCGGGTTGAGCCGCACGCGTCGCATTACGCTCTGAATTAGATACTTGTGATCCTTTGGTTAAATTGTCTGGCTGATGGCAAGTTTGCGAAATACAGTGTTAATACAACATATAATAACGGTAATAATAATATCGAGAACTAAATTAACGATCCATAAATGATGTAGGCCACACAGTTCTGATTTGGTTAGAATGTTTAATCAGAAAGAAAACTAACAGCGAAAGTGGTAGTATTGGAATTACTATTACACTCGAGCGCATATCCATTTGACACAGTTCGATTATTGACTGTCTCATCGCGAAACGAGTCCAATACTCAACCTCGATATTCAAAAGAACAGTTCGACTTCACACCAGGCGCTCTCTGCTCAGAGAGTGAGTCCCGTGATACCACACAACGCCACATTTTCTAAATCTTTTCACTTCCTAGCTGGCTAAAGACCCACTCTCCGCTTTCGCTTCTCAATACGAACTGTACCCTTTCGTGTCTAGACCAGAAATGCCCTCTGCCCGTCTTCGACCGCGTTTTCCGCACGCCGAACATCTCCGCTCAACTCACTAGCGCAACTCCCTTCCCTGAAGCCGTCCATCTGATTGGCTACAGCTTATTCTAAATTACTTTACATTTTAACATATTTAAATAATCAAACCTTGACCACGTTCACGTTCTAAATAAAGTAACAATAATATCCATTACATAATAAACGTTAAATTATTTTGCATAAAACCAATACCATTTCCTTCTTAACTTTGAATGTCACGGCCAGTAGCCTTGCACCAATGTGATTCTGATAAATAAATAAAGAACAAAAGTAAATATTATGCTCTAAACTTTACAACAAATATTCTATTACCTAATCATACAGTGGCCGAGCGGTTCTAGGCGCTACAGTCTGGAACCGCACGACCGCTACTGTTGCAGGTTTGAATCCTGCCTTGGGCAAGCGTGTGATGTCCTTAGGTTAGTTAGGATTAAGTAGTTCTAAGTTCTAGTGGACTGATGACCTTAGAAGTTAAGTCCGATAGTGCTCAGAGCCATCTGAACCATTTTTTGAACCTAATCATACAATATGGTGTCATGCTGTCATCATCCAATGTGTTTTGTGTGGAGGAAATGATGATCTGATGCTTAACTGAAAATACTGATAATTTAAATTTACTGTATCTTTTAAACAAATAAAGTTACAGAGTTCTTATTTACAATGTTTGTCGTTTTAAAGATGCGCTTCTAAATGAAATGTTGAATGTTAAGATAGACCAAAGCGTTCACATTTTAGTATTCAGGTCTTTGTTACAAAACTTGTTAATTTCACTTTAACAGTAAATCCTAAACTATTATAGATGCGATCGATATTCAAGTTTTATTGGATTCACCATGAAAATTTATGGAGATTAAATTTATTGTGGTTTGATTCCCTGCATTACTACAGAATTTAAATAGTTTTTCATAAATGTTTCCCCTTATCGCCGATCTTAGGTCCGCCATATTTAACACTGCTGCGTCTCCTTTGCCACAAAAGGCTTCTACTGGGTTTCCCTACGACCCAAGTTCTCGTCTCTCCCACTCGCACACTACGGTGCTTAGGCCTCAATAGACAATAGACGCCTGTGAGATTCCCCATCTCGTGGTGCATCTACGCCCTTTTGGCACGCGGTCCTGGACGACAGGGTTCGTTTCACGATTCCTGTAGGCTGACTCTTTCGGCCATATATTTAAACGAGAGCGCAACGCTCGTTAACTTAGAGTCGGAAATGCTAGATTGCAGTTTTTAAGTGACCAATGTCTGTACTGCGTTTCGTTGCTCATCACCTCGTGAAGTGCAGCGATCCGAGGAAACACGGTCAATAATCTGCTGCAGAGCTACAATGGTTGTCCAGAAAGTAAGTTCATCACAGTGAAAACCAGAAACGTTTTATTTGCAACATTTAGGTACACGCTACACCTACTTCTCCACATAGTCGCCGCTCAAACTTCGAGTTTTATCGTAGTGTTGTATCAACTTTCCAATATCCTCATCATAGAAAGCAGCAACCTGTGCTTTCGGCCAGTTACCTGCACTTGTCTGCAGCTCGTTGTCTGTGGAAAAATTTTGTTTTCATAGCCAGTGGTTCTTGTGAGCAGAGATGAGACTCAGGGGGAGCCAATTACGGACTGTATTGTGTGTGATCAAACACTTCTCATCGGAAACGCTGCAGGAGCGTCTTAATTGCCCTTGCTGCGTGCGGCCGAGAACTGGCATGACGAAGGAACTGCTCGAACAGTTGTGTTCTGTGGGCTGCATGACACAGGCGAAGTCTCTAACCAGGCCCTCATACTTGGTGGGAGACGCTATTCCCTACGCATCTTTATGTGCTCACCGTTCACTCAAAACTGAAAGAGCGACGTGACACGATCGACGGGCATACTAGACACACTGTCCGACACATCTGTGCAAAGTTTCACCGGATTTTCCCAGTGGTTTCCATTTCGCGACCGATTGGAACTTACTTTCTGGACAACCCTCGTAAAATCACGACGGCTTTGTTCAGTGCAATTAAAGCTAACCTCGGCGGTCAAATGCAAGACAGAATAAATTCAGTTTCAGTGGTAAAAGAAAACTGTAATTTCTCGCTGTCATTGGCTACCTGAAACTATCCTCGCACTGGCTGCACGAGGTGCCGCGTTACCAACCAATGAGCTGTGCTCGTTGGCACTTGGTTGCAGATTATTATAGGTGACATAGGCAGATTCCAAACGAAAAAAGGAATGACAGAACTTGAAAAAAAAACAGCAAATAAAAGTCAATACAACGATGAAAATGACGTGAGGAAGATATTAGAAACAAAAAATAATTGCATTTAAATCACTTACATCAAAAGCTTATGATTATATTCCCAAACTAAAAAAAAAAAATGTACGTTTGATGAGACTCGAACCTATGATCTCCTGAACCTCAAGTTCGTACGCTAAGCATTGCGCTATGCAACAAAAATGCCTTCACTTGTTGTATTTACAACTGTAGTGATCTAGTGACAATGATGAATAGCATGTTTCGAAAATTCGACTTCAAGAAATGTGGTATGAAGCTAATCTAATTTCAACCGCTCACTGTAATTGTGTTGACTGTATATGTGACGTTGAACCGCGTCTTGGGCGGAAGTGTCAAGTACTGTTTGGTTAGTGTTGCGTACGAAATGTGCCTACTTCATTAACATCGATGTGTGGGTGTGTGTTATTTTTGGTGTGGCTATAATATGTGATGAAATACGAAACGGAAGTGCCAGACTCTTAATCCGGAAAATCCGGAAGTCACACATATCAAGAAAGAAGCGCAAGGAACTGGTAGTCCTGATCAATCGGTATGGCAGTTCGTCAACGGCTAACGGTTCTCGAGTGACGTTTAGAGCTCTGATTCGAGGAAAGCGGCTCCAACTCATTCTCTAGTGAGATTTGTCCTGCAAAGGGAGCGGAGACGGATTGTTGTTAGTGTGTAATTCAGTCTGAGCACTGGTTTGATGCAGCCCTGCAGGCTTGTCTATCCTGTGCAATGTTCTTCATTTATACAAGACTGATGCATCGTATATCGACTTGAAAATTCTCATTATAGTCAAACTTTACTCTCATTTACAATTTTAGTCCCTACACATTTTTCCATTTCCAAATGCTCGATTCCTACATTATTGCAAATGAGTCCTTTCTACCTAAACCTACAGTTAGTTATGTTCTTCCATGAAACTTTTCTCTCTTTAATCGACTCAGTACCCCTTTATTAGTTATCTATCTACCCATCTAATATTCGGAATTTTTCTACGTCAAGAGTTTTAAAACGCCTCTGTTCTCCTCTAGAGTGTACAGTTTTTTGTCGTCGTTCTGCTCCTGTAGAGGGCTACACTCTATACAAACAGTTTCTGAATTAACTTTCTGGTACTTAAATTTATATTCGAAGTTAACAAATCTCACTTTTTGAAAAACATTTCTCTTACTATTGCCGGTCTACAATTTATATTATCTTTACTGCGGCAATCGTCAGTTATTTTTCTGCCCAAACGACGAAATTGTATACTATTTTTAATGTCCCACTCCATAGCCCCATTCCCTATAACTAATCTTTCACACCCCGTTGCTATTTGTGACAGAATTAGAATGTCTTCCGTAAGCCTTAAAGGTTTTTTTCTTCATCTTGAACTTTACTTCCCTTTTCAAAGTTCTCCTAGTTTCCCTTCACAGCTTCCTCGGCGTAAAAAGTGAATAACTTAGGTGTAGACTACCACTCCGTCACACGTTCTTCTCAGTTTCTGCCCCCTTCTTGCGTCCTGCAATTATTATAACTCTCATACCGTCAGAATTTGACAGAGTATGTTCCACTGATTTTGTCGAAAACTTTCTAATCTCCAAATGATCCAGTTTTGTTCTAAGACAAATCATAATTCATCTTTGTCTCGCGTCTTCCTACACTTCTCCATAACCCAGAGGTATGTCCCAGAGTCGGCGTCTACCAACTGTTACATCCTTCTGGAGAAAATTCGTGTCAGTATTTAGTAACCATGATCTGTTACACTGACAAGTCGGTAATATACTTAACAGTAGAGGCCTGCATTGGTAATGGGATTATTACGTTCTTTCTGAAGTGTGAGAGTAATTTGCTTCTCTCATATATTCAACATACCA
Source organism: Schistocerca cancellata (assembly GCF_023864275.1). Taxonomy (NCBI): domain Eukaryota; kingdom Metazoa; phylum Arthropoda; class Insecta; order Orthoptera; family Acrididae; genus Schistocerca; species Schistocerca cancellata. The sequence goes on from NC_064626.1 coordinate 167,901,162, forward strand.
CGCGGAACGTTCTCATGGAAGTTTCTCTGAAGTATAATTCTGAAGGAATATCATGTATTCCTACTTAGTTCCCGTAGTGCTCTGCCACATCTTCCATCTGCTTCCTCTTACCTTTCTATAATAAAGACAGGGTGTTTCGAAGTCTTTGCATCAAAAGTGTAGAGGTGAAACAATTTTTTTCTGAAGACAGACAGTCCAATAACGCATCCTAGCAATTCTAACCGTCTTTTATAGTTGGTTATGCCCCTGAGAGACTCCAGGACTTAGGCACAGTGTGGCGTTCCAGTGTGTTGCTTAAAATCCAGTCATCTGCTCCATGTGGAAAGGGATAACCGAAACCCTAAAATATCTTCAGCCGCTTGGAAGCTCTCATTCTTAAGCTTTTCTTGTTGAAAATCAGCCTATCAGCTTACTGGCAGAAAATTCTGATGGTACTTAGGTACACCAACAGTAACATAAAATCAGTTCCTTCACTGCGTAATAGCAATGATAATGCTACAGACGATACTGCCAATAATACCGAGTTACTAAATACCTTATTCCGAAATTCCTTCACAAATAAAGAAGAAAATCTTCCAGAATTCAAATCAAGAAGAGCTGTCAAATCAGTAACTTAGAAGTAAATATCCTAGATTCAGCGAAGCAGCTTAAATCACTTAATAAAGGCAAGCTCTCTGATCCAGACTGTATCAATTAGCCTACAGCATACAGTACATACAGTAGTTACATACTTAGCAGTCCTGTACAACATTGTGTTAAGGGAATGCAGTCTAGAAACATTACAGAGCTGGAGAAACAGTCTAATGTTCTGAGAAAGGAATTGTAAGTACACTACTGAATAAGGTACTAGGAAGTAAGTATAATGATCCATATCATTTTTAACACCCGAACTTCTGTATTAATTTCAACAGTAGAATAGAATATAATGGAAGAAAGGTTGGAGGATTATCAGATCAGCTTAAGAAAACAGTACTAGCTCAGAAGAGCGCTGAGTAGGCACTTGAGGTAATGAGAAAAGGCAAAAAGGCAAAAACGGACTTAGAGAAGAGATGTATGGTACAGTATTATCGCAGAAATCCTTAGAAGAATACGCATGATTTATGGACCGAGACACGTTATTTGTGATTCGAAGAAGAGTCAAGTGCTAACAACAAATGTTACAGGTCAGAAAAGACAAACTATGTACAAAATATGTAAGAGAGGAAATGAAGAAAGTGAAAGAAGTTCATTGAACGTGAAGGAAGCTAAGATGGAAACTGATATCAACGTAGCTGTTGCGAATCACATCGTCCTCGTTGCTGGAAACAAAAATATAAGGAATTAAAATAAATAATGTACACAATCAAAAACTATTTAGTACAGGATTTGCAATGATAATAAGGAAATAAATAATGTGGAGTGACACGTGTATTTATGGTAAACAGTATGAACATTTAGGAGATATAGCACTATGCCTTAACGATTCTGTTGTCTGGAAAGTTGTGATACGGAAGACGATCGATGCATCAGAAACCTACAGAACCAAGTGACGCACATGAAGAGTTATTTCATGAGCAAAACTTTTCTAATGGAAACTGTTTTAAACGGGGAAAAATTATGTGATCGTTTAAATCACAGACCTATATTAAGGTGAAGCGTGGAGAGCTACAAAAAAAGTAAAGGAGAAATTAAGTGAATTTCAAAACTGCGTTGCAGAATGGTGATGCAAATCGATTAGAAAATTGTTAGAAAATAAATAATTCCTAAAAAGAACAAATAAATATATGTTTCTATGAAAAATTTGTGTTGAATGAATGGACAAGTTAAAACAGCCTGGGTTAGTTTGAATGGTAGCAGGGTTTATTGTATTCGTAAATAATGAGGACACGCTATGCTAGTTGGAAAAGGATGTACTATAAATTGAGCTTAAAACTTTTGACGAAATGAGGTCAGACCGGATGGAATGAAACCGAAGACAGTGTCAAATGTACAGAAATGCTAATTTTGTAGGTTTTTGGTCAGGTAGCTACATGATGATTCATTCGTCATTTAATTTCACTAGGAAGTGAAACTATATTCATGCCTGTAAACTCCTTCGCTTCTGTTGTATTAAAGGAATGGAGTGGACATATATTCACAGAAAGGAGAGCTTTAGTTTCAAAACTAATTAATTCGCTCCCTGTCCCACTACAACTGAAACCCAGATGCATTCTCTCAATTTCCAAATCTGCTCACTAAGCCATGTGTTCTAGTGATAAGTGTTTCAAAGTTCATGTTCTACGCTTTATTTGAACCATTCTTTTATCGAATCGATGTGGAACAAGTCAGTCTACAGAATATGTATGCATGTTAAGTGTTAACATTAGTGAACACTTTATTTTGTAGACCTACTCATACAACTACGCTTTCTTTTTTACAGTTTTCCAGCTACTAAATACAAATTCGTCCATGGAATAGAGGGAACATACCAGAAGGAATGGTAGTACAGTTTGTCTTACACCATGCAAATGATCGCACTGTTCTATTTTTGGTTCTCTCAATGACATTAAGCTACCAGAAAACTCAGTTTTGACAATTACAGAAAGCTTAAAACGACAGATTTGTTTAGTCATAAAGATTCATGCCAAACACTTAAGTATACACCGGCTGCAGTTAGTGCCATACTGAATCGTATGTGTGAAGTCCTCCTTTCAAAAGAGACCCAAAGTAAAGAATGCACACTGATACAGAAGACTGTTTATCAAAACGGAAATTTTTTAATACGATAAGTAAGAGTATAATAAGAAAGAATAATGTTGTGTCCCGCATGGGATATAGGAGCAACGGTGATTTTTAGCAGACTACCATATTTAGGTTCCCAAAAAACAACGTTCCTCCATATTTCATTTCTTCTAACCTGGGCAGAAAACTTAGATAGAAAGACAGTATTTCCTATAAGTAATATATATACAAAAAAATATGTACAAGAAAGAATATGTACAAGAAAGAATATTTTGAATGTGAGGGACTGACACAGTGTTCTTAGTCATGTGTACATTGGCACATAGTGTTCATATGATAGCTATAATTTACCTAGGCATCCAGTGTTTCCTGGGCGCTGGAGAAGCGAGGGGCTACTTTTTCAAGCTGCACGTTCAGTATGTGGATCGACATAAAAGAAGGCGGCTTGCCTAGTATATACCACTTTGTGACTACTGTCATGCACTATTTCCACCGTTAACTATGGTATGAGTATACCATTGAAATTGGTTTTAGTCACCATCATTGTTTCCTTTACATACAGACACATGCTGTGCAATGAATGGCTAGTACATGAGTTTAATCTACCCAGTAATCTTAGAGGATACTACATGGGCCAATTATCCTTCGTTCTCTGGTATTTTAAAAAATGTCAGTATTCTCAGAATTGCAATACCGTGACTAAGAACGTTGGGTTTAACTATGATGGATTAATGTAATAATTTTTGTGAGTAAAAGTCTTCAAACAATCATCAATAGAGCACAATTCTGTAATACAAATTATATTTCATTTCTCAGATATTTTGGTTGTAACTGGAGATGCAGGTGCAAGCCATGAAACCGGTATTATGGTCAAATAAAGCCAATTTTTACCGGCTGTCAGCGGTATTTTTATTCATCATAACCGTTTAATAATTCTCTGTAAACATAATTAACAAAATCTTCTGTTGCTTTCTCTCTAATGGGATTGATTGTAGTACTAGTACCAATTCTGCAAAGTGCCACTTCTGCCTGTTGAATGTTATGTGGAAGGTCATGTATAAAAAGTAGGAGATGACTCAAAATTGAACCCTGTGGGATTCTCTCTGTCTTTTCTCCCTAGTCACCATAATTTTATCTCCTTCCAACACTGATAATTATTCAGCACAACTTATGCATTCTGTTTGTTAAGTATGATTCATACCGGTCGTTTATAAAGCCTTCAATTTAAATTATTGTCTTAATGTAATATCATCTACAGAATCAAAAGCCTTGGAATGATCACAGAAAATACCAGCTGGTGACATTTTATTGTTAGAGCCTCTGAATTATGCTGGGTCAATGTATAAATAGGATTCACAGTTAAGCAACCCTTCTCTAATCCAAACTCTAACATGTTAAGACTACTCCTGACTGTATAACTTTGTCAAATATTTCGGAAAAATATATCACTAAGGAAAACTGACGATAATAATTATACAGAATATATATTAAAATTATTTAAGTTTTTTTCTCATCTTTTTCATAAATAGGTTTGAGAACTGCATTTTTTCACTTATCGAGAAAAATTCGCTGTGCCAGTAATGCATTACATATATCACTAAGGACGTTACTTATAAATTTATAACAACTTTTTAGAATTCAGTTTTGAAATTGTATCAACACCATACAAGCTTTTCGTTTTCAAAACTTTTATGGTGCTATTAATGTCAGTAAAGGATGTTAGTACTACTTCTGATTGCTTAAAGTTTTAAGGAATGTAATTTTAATATGTTCTATCGTTTCTTAAAGTGAACCATTTAATCATATTTTTGCTACTACATTTATAAAATGTTTGTTAAAAGTACTCACAACTTGGGGATGGGCAGTCATATTGCCATTTACTTTAGCTTTTATGATACCTTGACACTGACAGACTGTCCTGTCTCCTGTTTGACAATATTCCATATAGTTTTCATCCTATTAACTGACTCTTAAAATACTCTATCCTATTCTCATTAATTAGCCTCAATGTTCTGTATGAATCTTCCTCAGGGCTGTAGGCTCTTATATTGTTTATTTCCATTAATTGTGCGTCAGGATCAAATAGTCCATTAACAACATGGTACGCATTAATTGTTCCATCTAGAGCACTATCTATGAAAATGTTATCCGCCAGGGTCCTACTTTCTTGCTGCACGTGAGTTGGAAAATTAACTACTGAAATCAGTTTGAAACACTCAACCAATGATTATAGTTCATTTTCCTTGTATGTGTCTTTCAAGAAGTCTACACTGCAGTCTCCACAAACTACTGTTTCTTCTTGTTAGTCAGGTAGCTCAATAATACACCTAAATATCTGATAAACAGCTGAGAGTTTTGTGAAGGGAATCTGTAGATTGCTGCTGAGACAGTTCGACGAGTCGTAAATGCAGACATAGGACAACAACCTTATCCAACAACACACCAGCTAATGTCTACGAGGTTTCCGCTAGGGGAGCACTTATCGATAATTCTGCAACTGGACAATGTGATAAGAAGAAGAGATCCATATTTAAATAGTGGAGACTTATGGAAATGAACAATTCTCTTCAGTGTAAAGGGATTAAATAGAAACGTGAACAGGGAGAAAATAGTGTTTCTATTGTCAAAGCACATCAGACAAATGGTCATTATTATTCAAGTTGACTGGAAAAAAATCATAAGGAGTGTATGACTCCAGTGTGATTTCATAAACCGCAAAATTTCAAGTGTCCACAGAAAAATGTTCAGCACCATTAGAAGGCCTAATAATAGCCTGTATCCTTATTTGCTCCTTCCTTCAGCCCCCGACCTTCTCTCCCTCCCTCCCACCCTTACACACACACACACACACACACACACACACACACACACACACACATATCGTCATTTGTTCAAGTTTTCAGACAGCAGCTTTTAGATCAATGTGTTCTCCCAGACGCTGGCCACAATACCTTTCATTATTTCAAGATATCTCACAATTTAAAACAGTCTGACATACGGAGCTGAACTACACGAGGTAGTTATGGGACTGTGCCAGAGGTGCCCTGAAATATTGATCCTGCCACTCCGCTAGCAAACGGAAGAGTCACAAATAAATAAACTGAGTTTTCCGTTTTTACTTCGGACGCTATGTACAGAACGCAACACAGCAGTCACCTGTCATTGTTCTCCCCACATTAAAATGTTAACCGCTCGTTCATTCATAAATAAACACCAAAACGAATTGCAGAACAGCGCGAGGTCATTGGGCCGTGCGTTGTTTTAATTCGTTCTGTTGCGCGCACTGGCGGCATAAAACTGCAATGACGACCACCTGTTAATGCACATACAATTGCTGAAAAATGATTCGAGTTGACGAGTCGGCTGTTTAAATGCAGTCGATCGTGACAATGGAGACTTTTATTTACACAGTTTAAAATTCAGTGAGCTTACGGTCACCGGACGTATCCAATGGAGTGTACGCATTTGTTTGAAGGGAATTTGATGATGCCATGGGTTAGTGTGTTAGTGTAACAAATTCTGTTTCCTCGTTTATTTTCCTGTATAAAAAGTAATTTATCAGGCTTTTATTCGACATCTAGTGAGAGATAAATTATTTCCTTTCTAAAGAATTACAGATAGCGAGACAAATATCTAAATCTATTTTCATAAAAAAGTTATATTGATTAGAACACCCAGTGCCGTTCATCTTGGAGATAAGAATAACTGTTATTCGTCTTTGTTGATTTTTTTTGTACCAAATAGGTTTCATGAAATTGTTTTAGCCTCTTCAGTGGTCTACACTGAAAGTTTTATAATAATTATTTACTGAACAAAAAATATTTTGTGTTAAGTTGTACAGTCACGTCTAATAAACATTTTCTATCTAGACCACAGAAAATTTGCTGAAACAACCAAGTGAAACATGTTGGACAGAACAAGTCATTCACTTGCAAATACGAATAACAGTTATTTTTTAGAAGGTAGCCGTAAAGTAGCAAATATTACCACACTACCTACAGCACTGAAGAAATTTGTGATAGACGTATGCTCTTCACTACCTAATCTCTTCACTACCTATCGTTCTACGACTCCACCAGTTTGTTTTTATATCATCGACTAGTCCTGTATTTTTCCCAAATGAAATAGAACAGCAAAATGCACTCAATAAATCTACGATGCTTCAGAATAATTAAATGAGACCCACTGAATTAATCAAGATCTTACACCGGAGAATTCTGTGAAATCATCTTCCGAAGTCAAGTCTTTAAAGCATGCTGATATGGCGCTGTGGGGTGGCGGGTTAAATATTATGATGGTTGGTGGTTGTTTGAGGATTGTTCGCCGTCTTTCTCATGCGAGCCTGGCAATTAATTTTGTGGTCAGTAAGAAGGCGAAGGAGAACATACTGACCTTAGTTTCCAGTCTGCATGGCCACGTTTTGGTCCAGCCCACTGAAAGAAATGTTCCTATTTTCTTTCTATTTAGCGGGATCAGTTCAAACATATATTGAGTAAAATCTATCACGTACAACACTTCGAAATGCACTATGTTCAATTGACAGTAAATCTTTCTATTCTAAACAGCACTATTATCGGTTGAGAGGCGACCTCTACGGTACGTTTCTATCTACTTGTCTTTCGCCCTGACTACTAATACTCAAAACAAATGTTCAACATAAATGCTCGCCACAAAAGTGAAAATAATATTCACCACTTGCCACGCGGATTTGTAGTTATCACGGACGGCACACAAAAAGTTACTTTAGCGAATTCTAAGCGATCCAGGACGGTGTACAGTCCTCTCGAGTTCACTATCCGTTTTTTACCGCATATACGCTATTTGTCACAGTTCGTCTCTGACGTCATCCGAGGCAGAGCGCTATCCGACGATTACCAGACGTTGATCTTCCAGTGGCTGAGTGTGAAGTGAACCTCTTTGCTGCCTCTCGGACTGTATTTATACAGGTTCCGCAGCGGACGGCCTAGAGAACATCTGTTGTCTACTGGCTTAACACACAGCAGCAGTCTCAGAACGACCGCTTTCTCAGACACATAATCTTTATCAAAACTAGACATAGTTGTCTCACTGGGAATTCCGCGATCGTTCAATAAGTAAAATATGGAGTTTCAGTCTTCGATCGCTATTCTTTATTTCCAATTACCGGTTTCGGGCTAGCTGCCCATCTTCAGATCTGTTAGACAATGTTAAAAATGTAATTAATAAGAGAGATACAGTTAGTGAAAAACTATCTTAGTTTACAAAATGAAATTTTGGAACATATAAAATGCCAACATACCAAGTGTTGTAGTTACAGAGTAACTTGTCCGTACAGAACACTCTGTTCACTGTCATAAGTAAAGTAAATTTCAATCTGTTAAAACATTATATCGCAGTATTTAAGAGTAATCTGATTGGTAACAGTAAAAAGTGCCCTCTACCTATAACAATTGTGCATCTGTTATTATTTCGCCGTATATATTATTGGCGAATATTCTTTTTAATAAAACAATTTTTAAGGTAATAACAAATGAATAATCTTTTTGAGTGGACCATGAAACGAAAAATTTTTACATTAATTTAAAATTTCTTTATAAAGAAATATAAAATATAATTAAAATGTAGATATCCTTCCGAAAATGTGCGTTTACTCTTCTTTGTTTTTGATTGGTGGTTGAGTGGATTTCCCTATGCCTGAGCGTATACAACGCCACGCCGAGTTGTCTTGCGCCGCGCCCAATTCACCTCGCCGCCAGTACGCTGAGGGCCGTTCCGCTGTAGCTGTTTCTTACTGGGGCGTGCTGCTGCGTTCAAGAGTAAGTAAAAAAAAAATTTCATTTTGTAAACTAAGATAGTTTTTCACTAACTGTATCTCTCTTATTAATTACATTTTTAACATTGTCTAACAGATCTGAAGATGGGCAGCTAGCCCGAAACCGGTAATTGGAAATAAAGAATAGCGATCGAAGACTGAAACTCCATATTTTACATAATCTTTAATAACACAGCCATGAATTAACGCAGAATCTTCTTAATTTTTACATGTGTTTAGGTAAGTTGTTTGAAAGCACAGAAAAAGTTTCAGCTCTCTTGAAAAAAACTTTACTTTCTATAATTTTTATAATGGAACTAACGGTAGATTGTTACCTCTGAACCATACCTTTACTAGAAATTGTATTGGCTGTTATTAATACTAGAACCCTAAAATTTGGTTTAGCTCTATTATTTAGTAGGTTTTATCATGTGCTTTAACAAAAATTTTCTATAATTAAAATTGCAGATACTTAATCTACTGTAATTGGGTGTATATTAGTTACAAAATTGATTTTCACTTAATTACTCAAAAACTATAAGAGGTAGCTTAACATGATATTAGAAACGTTATTACAATAAAATATATGATAACAAAGTTTTAAACGCACATTTTGACTTTTAATTTTATACTTAATTACAGTGCAATACTTGTGCGTCACGCACAGACGCATTGTGGTGACGTGACGCTACTAGCAGTGAAGTGTGGTAAGTCCCGGCACAGTCGCCCGACTCTGTGTTTCACACACGATACAGTGCTTGGTTTGCTTCAGCGCGTTGTGTTTGCAAGTACCTGTTTCGAATTCTTCGAATTCATCTCGTGTAGAAGCGTTTCATGACTGATAAACAACTGAAAGGCAAACAGGTCTGACTTCCAGAATGTCCTGGTCAAATTCTGAATCTCTTCGCAGAGTCCCAGAAAATAAGGGCATGTAACGCACGTGGTGGAGATATGTCCGTCGGACATGGACGTTAAGCTCAGTGAACCCATCGGTGCTCTGTCTGTATGGCTTCAGGGCATTTTATGTTTTTTTCCCTTCTATATTGACTCAATAACTCCAATAATTCTATACCGATCGACAGATACATGGAATTTTAAAGTGAGGGTTAAAGGGCTACCGTATGCTGTACTTCATCTATTCTATGGACATATATGGAGATGAGTAACAACTTTCGGGCTTAGACCTCCCGCCCAGAAACGAAATGAATGAGTGGTATCACAGCATTCAGTAAGGAGAAGCAGTCAGTGACTTGCTGATAAGAGCAAATCTTAGGCTGTGTTTTCTGATGTTAGTTACTCTACTTAATTTCTGAAGATTACTGATTTTATTCTCTGAGATTTTGTGTTCATTTAGTTAACATCATCCCATTAGCATCTTTAGTCCGTCTCCTACACTAGCACAGAAACTCCTGTTATAATATATCTAGAAATTTATGTCTAAAGTCGTAACTTTTTTAACTGAACACACGGAAACGATTCTTCAGTTAGTATAAGGAAAAACAGCGCTCTACTGCCAAGTACGATTGTAAAAAGAAAGAAATGGACAGAAGAAACGTAAGCAGTCACTGCAAATAACTTCCACAAAACTCTGTGTAGTGCAAACTGTACAATGGAAGACATCGGCCTACAACAAATACGTGATTGATCCACGGAAAACGAAAAGCTATGAATTAAATATAAAGTGCCTGAGACTATTCCACCGAGGTAGATGGTGCAGTGGTCAAGGCACTACACTAGCGTACGGGTTTGCAAAATCGCTTAAAGCAAAGAACACCGCCAATATCATTCCCAAACCATCCCCAATTGGACTTGTTCTCCACCACTAATCACCTAGTCACTAACAGGACTTGAAATCATAATCTGGTTCTTTTTCCGAGACCCTTTCGCACTTTCGCTGTTAGAATATTACAGAATCATCATGAAGTTTACATCGAACAGTCACAAATATTAATCTGCATGTACCACACGCTGACGCTTTCAACGAGCTAAGAGAAAGACCAGTTTCAGTATCAGGGATTTGACGACGATTCTGAGTCTTATTTGGTAAGTCAGTACAAGGTTGACCAATAGCAAAACACTTCACAACTTGATCGACATCTGGCCAGAGTTTATGAAGAAACACAACGTCGTGTGTCAGCAAATCAACTGCAGTGCCTACAGCTTTCTCAAGAGTTTCAGCCATACCATGTGTCTGTTCGATGGTTCAAATGGCTCTGAGCACCATGGGACTTAGCATCTGAGGGCATCAGTCCCCCTAGAACTTAGAACTACTTAAACCTAACTAACCTAAGGACATCACACACGTCCATGCCTGAAGCAGGATTCGAACCTGCGACCGTAGCAGTAGTGCGGTTCCGGACTGAAGCGCCTAGAACCGCTCGGCCACCACGGCCGTCCACGTGTCTGTAAGCCATACTTTCGACATGGTATGTCCTGTTCACAGCAGTACACAGGCATGTGTAGTCTTCAAAGATGGATCCCCGTTGCTGGTGAAAGTATAGATTCCAGTTTAAGGTCCTGGACAGTCACACAATTTTAATCCGTTAGGAAGTTTCAAAACAGTCAACACTCCGCTCCAGAGTGAAGGATTAAACCTAGGATCACCTTACTCTTACACAGCGATTCTGTTCACACTTCCAATGCTAAGGAGAGGGTGGCGGATTCAGTAATAAGAACGTTGTAGAGAGTGCCATTTTTGTGGATACACGGTCCTGTTGTGAAGAAGCTGCATGTATCAGGGACATACGAAAAACGTGTTTGGTCTGCAACGTTGTGCTCTGATTGATGAATGTCTGGATGGAGAGGCATATATTGTCCTGAGGGGTCACAGTTGTCAATACTGTCGACCATTTGTTGTATCCCATCTGTTACCACCTATTAATCGTCCATATGTTAGCACTGCTCGTTTTGGGGAAAACAGAGTCAATTAGCAAGAGGCCTCATAGACAACTTCACTCAGAGCAGCGATCGTCACAGCCAAGTTTGTGAAACATGTAGTGACAACCATATACATTAACAACTGTTTGATACTTGGGTAATAACAGTTACAAATTTTAGTAACAACAAATCAGCATATCTGTCTCCGTGCCTATTAAAAATGCAAGAATGATGTGAAAGTATGCACGTATATATGTACGACGGACGCTCAGTAAATAATGCAACACATTTTATTTCTCGACCAATTTAGACTAAAAAAACGCGGAATTTGTTGTGGGATGACTTGGAATATTTCCCCTTCAGTCCCTACAGTTTCAAGAAGTTCCGATAGGTTGCGGCGCTATACATAGCTTGAAAATCTATTCGATTACTTCTTGAACGACCCTCGTATATTCAACATCTCCTACTACACCACTGGATCGATTTGAACTAAATTTGGTACTATAACACTTGATAAGTAGGAACCACCCACCTCGCAAAGAGGTGGAGTGAAAAAGAAGTGTAATGTCCAGCGCTATTGTACAACAAAACATTGATTAACTGTAGGAATAAAATTTTGTTGCAACCGCCTGGGACAATGCGAAGTGGAACACGTCCGCTGGTCTTGCTATAATGGTGTAACCAATGTCGACACTAGGAAGAACTGAATTACAAATATACAGCGAGTTTGTTGCCTCATAGTGTGGCATAGAGGATGCCAGAAGCGCTTGGAGTCAACTCTTAGAAAGCAGAGCAGTGCAGACAACACTTTTCTGTAACGAGGATACGTGCAGTAACTCCACACTGGGCTGACACAAGAACGCCTTTCAGGTCACAAACTTTGCCTAAAGGAATGCTCTGAAGCACTGAATTTAAATAGTAGCGACAGAACATTTGGTCACCCATACGGGGGAATCACAACATCAGCGGTTATGGAAACCTCACCTTCCTTCCACTCACTCTCAGAGGTGGGCTATTCCATATGCATGACAGATATCAATGAAAGGTCAGCTCTACTAGTAGAGGATGTCCTAGTGAATACAAGGAAGTATCTACACCGCTGCCACATTGGAGTCCACTGCTACGAGTCCACAGCCATCCGCCTGAGGAAGAAAGTTCAACTTTGTGAGCTGTGACAGTGAGTGACTGAAGATGAGGGCTGGGACAGTCCTCTGTGAATTAAGAACCTGTCAGCCCGTCTGCGAGCAGTTCATCTGGGGAGCAGGGAGCCTGTTCCGCTACTCCTGGACAGGACGTGCACTGCCTTGCTGCCTTTATGCTGTGACCACCTAGTGCCGCTGCTGGGTCTTCTGTCTACACACGATCTCGACAATTGATAACAGAGGTGTGGGGATTTCTGGGGCCGAACCTAAGAGCAGATTCACTAAGTGAGATCGCAGATGCCCCGACAGATGTCCACAGCTACGCTGGGCTGTATTGACGCACCAGCTACCGGACACTCCTACGATGGGGCTGCAGCACTGACCCCCTACAACGCCAGAGCTTGCACCTGCAAATTCCTCGCCGGCCGCTGACGAGTTAGTCTGCGCCCTCGTGCAACGCGGGCACAGCACGGCCGCCGCCAGGCAGCGCCGGGTGGAAGACGGAATGCATGTCAAACTCTTGCTGATGAAGGACTGTTCATTAAATGATGTCTCATTAGGGTCCAGGTGCTCCACAGGACTCCACTACCACAACCCGCTCGTCTATCATACACTCAAGTAGGAGGCCACATCTGGCGGGCCCCTATTGGGCAAACATCTTTGGCTATATTCATGTAGTATTTGAGGATGACTCACAGCAAAGTACACACGTAATTTTAAGTCCTTATCAAAATTTTTCTCGTTGACAACTCCCACAACATGATGAAAGGAAACAGGTTTATCGCCTACTACGTTTTTGCCGCTCATGAAGTAAAACCGCCATAGAAGGTACAATGTAGTGTTTCATTACTTCCTTACTAACTCTATTCGCAACTCATATACCACTGGATGTATCTGCAAAATTATATCATTGTACGGCACATATTTCAGAATATATGTTACCTTAAATACCGAGATACGAGAAAAACTAGCTTTTCTTAAAATGGAGGCCAAATTATCCAGATAATATTCATCCTGCCTTTAACAATGAGAGCGCATAGTGAGTCCAATGAAGAGTAAGAAGAATTTCAAACGTCTTTCTTGCTTTCATGTTTAACGTCAAATTTTAAACACATTAACTCAGTTGTTAAGTAATCAAAAGTTTGACGCTGTTTTATACAGGGCACTCTTTAAAAAATCATGACTTCACTGGTTATTTACCATCAGTGAGGGGTTAAGAATCATTTACATTCCATAGGGGTGGGAATGAAAAGGGACTGACAAAAAAAAGTGGCTCTAACCACTATGGCACTTAAGATCTGAGGTCATCAGTCCCCTAGACTTAGAACTACTTAAACCTAACTAACCTAAGGACATCACACACATACATGCCCGAGGCAGGATTGGAACCTGCGACCGTAGCAGCAGCGCGGTCCCGGACTGAGGGGCCTAGAGCCGGCCGATGTGGCCGAGTGGTTCTACGCGCTTCAGTCTGGAACCACGCTGCTGCTACGGTCGCAGGTTAGAATCCTGCCTCGGGCATGGATGTGTGTGATGCCCTTAGGTTAGTTAGGTTTAACTAGTACTAATTCTACGGGACTGATGACCGCAGATGTTAAGTTCCATAGTGCTAGGAGCCATTTGAACCATTTGAAGCTCCTAGAACCGATCGGCCACAAGGGCTGACATTTGAACCAAGTAGCCTTTTGGCCATATGGACATGAAGTGCATACTTCACTGCAACTGAAAGTCAGTCTGTTGTACGATTATGACAAATGCTTCACGTGTGCAGATGATTCTGAACCCTATCATACTCAAAATATTCCCTTGTGTGAATGTGAGTATGTGTGTGCGTGTGTGTGTGTGTGTGTGTGTGTGTGTGTGTGTGTGTGTGTGTGTGTGTGTGCGTGTGTGAGTGTGTGCATGTGTGAGAGTTTGTGTATGTGTGTCTGTGTTTGGAATAGATATATGAAGCGTTTGTCATAGCTGCATGTGCTTCAAAATTATGTTGTTATGTGTATTGTGTACACATTTTCCCTTGCAAACTGTGTATGCTTCTATATATGTTTGGGTGTATGTGTATATGCGTGGATTTTCAACTGCTGCTGCTAGTCCCTATGTGTTCTAATATTGTACACTCCATACTTATTGATCATTGGCTGTTGTGTAAATATTGTAAATAAAAATAATTGTCTTCCTCTCTTAGTACAATACAAATCTACTGGTCATACACTCCTGGAAATGGAAAAAAGAACACATTGACACCGGTGTGTCAGACCCACCATACTTGCTCCGGACAATGCGAGAGGGCTGTACAAGCAATGATCACACGCACGGCACAGCGGACACACCAGGAACCGCGGTGTTGGCCGTCGAATGGCGCTAGCTGCGCAGCATTTGTGCACCGCCGCCGTCAGTGTCAGCCAGTTTGCCGTGGCATACGTAGCTCCATCGCAGTCTTTAACACTGGTAGCATGCCGCGACAGCGTGGACGTGAACCGTATGTGCAGTTGACGGACTTTGAGCGAGGGCGTATAGTGGGCATGCGGGAGGCCGGATGGACGTACCGCCGAATTGCTAAACACGTGGGGCGTGAGGTCTCCACAGTACATCGATGTTGTCGCCAGTGGTCGGCGGAAGGTGCACGTGCCCGTCGACCTGGGACCGGACCGCAGCGACGCACGAATGCACGCCAAGACCGTAGGATCCTACGCAGTGCCGTAGGGGACCGCACCGCCACTTCCCAGCAAATTAGGGACACTGTTGCCCCTGGGGTATCGGCGAGGACCATTCGCAATCGTCTCCATGAAGCTGCGCTACGGTCCCGCACACCGTTAGGCCGTCTTCCGCTCACGCCCCAACATCGTGCAGCCCGCCTCCAGTGGTGTCGCGACAGGCGTGAATGGAGGGACGAATGGAGACGTGTCGTCTTCAGCGATGAGAGTCGCTTCTGCCTTGGTGCCAATGATGGTCGTATGCGTGTTTGGCGCCGTGCAGGTGAGCGCCACAATCAGGACTGCATACGACCGAGGCACACAGGGCCAACACCCGGCATCATGGTGTGGGGAGCGATCTCCTACACTGGCCGTACACCACTGGTGATCGTCGAGGGGACACTGAATAGTGCACGGTACATCCAAACCTTGATCGAATCCATCGTTCTACCATTCCTAGACCGGCAAGGGAACTTGCTGTTCCAACAGGACAATGCACGTCCGCATGTATCCCGTGCCACCCAACGTGCTCTAGAAGGTGTAAGTCAACTACCCTGGCCAGCAAGATCTCCGGATCTGTCCCCCATTGAGCATGTTTGGGACTGGATGAAGCGACGTCTCACGCGGTCTGCACGTCCAGCACGAACGCTGGTCCAGGTGGAAATGGCATGGCAAGCCGTTCCACAGGACTACATCCAGCATCTCTACGATCGTCTCCATGGGAGAATAGCAGCCTGCATTGCTGCGAAGGGTGGGTATACACTGTACTAGTGCCGACATTGTGCATGCTCTGTTGCCTGTGTCTATGTGCCTGTGGTTCTGTCAGTGTGATCATGTGATGTATCTGACCCCAGGAATGTGTCAATAAAGTTTCCCCTTCCTGGGACAATGAATTCACGGTGTTCTTATTTTAATTTCCAGGAGTGTATATAGTGTGTGATGGTACAAACACTGTATTTAAAGAAATCATCCAGAGCACTTGATCGGTCGCTATTATGGGTGTAAAATCATTCTCCTCCTCGTATAACATGAAGTATTTTTGCAATCTTGTTATTTTGAAACAATAAAACGCATTGTTACTGATAATAAACCATGAGTTAATTTGCCACATCTGTGTTACTGTTTCATCCTTTTGCCATTAACGTTAATACAGGTTTGTAGCACATTCTAAAAATGGTTTTTGTAAAATATATTTCTTATTTACACATAGGCTTTTACAGGGTGTTGCAAAACGATGCCAACAAACTTTGGAGGGTCGTAGATAATGTCCTAACAAACGAATTGAGGATAGGAACTGATGTCTGGATATTTGATCCTCTGACGTTACAGACGCCCACATGTTCTGCTAGGCACTCCCTTTGCCGGCACGCATGTCTTTGTACGCTGATAGACTATAGGTGGAATGTTTTGTGATGTTTGTTACTAAGTAATCGCGACTGACTGCCACAATTGTCATTGCATAAGATCCAGCTAGTTGCTGTAGAGACAGGTGTTGTCTCCTATGAAGTCACCGCTCTGTTGCCCTGGTAGATGTCAGTTTCAGATAATGGATCCAACTGCAGTTTATTTTCTCCCGTAACTCAATAAACATTGGAAATTTTAGACGGTTACCGGAGAAACATAAACTGTGGGTGAAAACTCATGTGTGAAATCGTCCTCCACCGAGGAAAGAGACCATCACATTCATAAGAGACAAGGTCTGTCTATGCAATAGCTAGCTCCATTTTCTCCACTAACGATAGTGCAATCATTCACGACCAATGAACAACAAACGACATTGCGAGGCGTTCCACCGACGTTTGCTGCAAAAGGGGTAGCGTAGCAGCAAGCACCAGCGTCTATAACTTCCACACTGGATAACTTTCTCGGACATAGGTTTCCATTCTCAATTTGTTCATTAAGACATCCTCTACAGCCCCTGCAAGTTTGTTGGTATCGTATTGTAACACACTGTATATTCACAATCACCCGGTTTAACATTATTGCCCAAATAATTGTTTTCTATTTGTCTTTAATTCAGCCTGAATCGTATTCAGGTCTATTTGTGAAGCTATGTACAAGGGCATTTCTTCAGTAAATTCAGCTTCCACAACTTATAGAGTTACGGCCTGAATTCATTCACACTTTGGTACAGAGAGAATACAGGCATTGAAACACAGCCCAATTTGCTCTACATTTACACTGTTGATGTGCAAGTACTCATAAATTTGTAACACGTCCCTCTTACATATAGACGGCAACACCAAAGTACCTGTTACAATTGATAATGCAGAATACGAGTCTTTCAGTTTAAGAACACTTGGATGTTTAAACATGTATTCATGTCCTAACTGGTTAATTCCAGCATATTCTCATCATGAATGTCTAATACAGACACACCAAACGTGTGAATGGCAATGGGAGTATAACACGGGTCATACTCATATATCATTTTCCTCTCCACATATTCCACCATACTCATAGATAGTCCCCGTGATACCATGAATACTGCACTTTAGTAGCGACATGACGTGCATTTTCTATTGCTACAACAGCTTCAAAGTCAATGACATGTGCTACGCCTACTTTCACGTATTCAGAGCCACTGGAAATCACATTGAATGTGTCGGTGAGCAACACACTCCAGTGGGATTTGACTTCTGTGACTGTGCTACAGCATATTCTGACGACAACAGGTGCGAAAAGTCGGGAAGATCTGTGGTTTAGGCAGAAACATCTACGGACCCTCGTCCAGCATTGGATAAGGTGGTCATTGCTATAGCTGTAGCAGCAACTGTACGACTACGTAGGTGAACGACACTGGGTCAGGAAGATCTCCTGCCTAGAGTGGCTGCTGCTGTGATGTGTGATACACCTTCATGTCCTCATTTGTAACAATAATAATGCTCTGAGTGTAACAGTATACACACATAATAATAATAAGTGATGAATTGACAAAATACATGCCAACAACCCTGTTCTTCCAAGCCGATCGCTGCTGATGGGCATGTTTCATGGTAGACGCAAATGATTTCGCACAGGAAATCAAATTATTATAAAATAGACGCTCGAAGGATCGGGCACTGAACTAGAAAGCCATTGGCTGAGTGGAGGCTAGGGGCGCACGAGGTCGGGAGGGAGCATATGAGGGGGCAGGGGCTGCACGCGTGGATGGAAGAGATAGGAATAGCCTTGATGACAAGAAAGTGCTGATGCGAAAATTAGCGATATGCAGTGTGGGAAAAAACGATATGAAAACATGTGTGTGTGAAAACTTATGGGACTTAACTGCTAAGGTCATCAGTCGCTAAGCTTACACACTACTTAACCTAAATTATCCTAAGGACAAACACACACACCCATGCCCGAGGGAGGACTCTAACCTCCGGCGGGACCAGCCACACAGTCCATGACTGCAGCGCCTTAAACCGCTCGGCTAATCCCTCGCGGCCGACATGAAAAGGTTGCTAGTTTGTCGCATGGTAGGTTGTGCTGAGAAGTATTGAGAAGAAAAATATTCGTTACATTGTACCATTTCTCAGGTAATTAATACTAATGTTAGCAAAGCAGATCACTGTGCGTGCAAATGCATACAGTCCACGGGAAACTGTTTCGCCAAACGTGTTCTTCATTTGGTTTCCTAAAACCTAACAGGAGAGATATTCAAGAATTGTACATGTGACGATAGGAAGGATCGAAACCAAGCCAAAGGCTGCACAGATTCGTGAGCTGTCAGCTATGCTATGAGAACAACTGATACTAATTTCAGCTGGCTGGAACCTTGAATTTATGTGCCCAACGACCCAATAGGCTCGTTTCAGTGTTCCTTAACTGAGGAACAGCGCTGCATATCGAACTTCTCTTAACAATTATTTCTCAGCGCAACCTACTACATATTGATTTCTTCTTACCAGTTATTTCTCAGCACAACGTGTTGTGTCGGTTACTGTAGGAGTCAGCACCGACACAAATAAGGCGGCAGGAATCGAACATGATCTGTACAAAACACTTGCCGATTAATAGAACACTTTATTCTTGAAAAGGAAAGAGACACAATTTCTCCTTTTGTGGTGGCTCGATGGGCTTCCTTTGCCTTCTACATGAAATTAATTTTAACATTATTACTACTCGCAGAACGCAGCCTAAATACACTCCTGGAAATTGAAATAAGAACACCGTGAATTCATTGTCCCAGGAAGGGGAAACTTTATTGACACATTCCTGGGGTCAGATACATCACATGAGCACACTGACAGAACCACAGGCACATAGACACAGGCAACAGAGCATGCACAATGTCGGCACTAGTACAGTGTATATCCACCTTTCGCAGCAATGCAGACTGCTATTCTCCCATGGAGACGATCGTAGAGATGCTGGATGTAGTCCTGTGGAACGGCTTGCCATGCCATTTCCACCTGGACCAGCGTTCGTGCTGGACGTGCAGACCGCGTGAGACGTCGCTTCATCCAGTCCCAAACATGCTCAATGGGGGACAGATCCGGAGATCTTGCTGGCCAGGGTAGTTGACTTACACCTTCTAGAGCACGTTGGGTGGCACGGGATACATGCGGACGTGCATTGTCCTGTTGGAACAGCAAGTTCCCTTGCCGGTCTAGGAATGGTAGAACGATGGGTTCGATCAAGGTTTGGATGTACCGTGCACTATTCAGTGTCCCCTCGACGATCACCAGTGGTGTACGGCCAGTGTAGGAGATCGCTCCCCACACCATGATGCCGGGTGTTGGCCCTGTGTGCCTCGGTCGTATGCAGTCCTGATTGTGGCGCTCACCTGCACGGCGCCAAACACGCATACGACCATCATTGGCACCAAGGCAGAAGCGACTCTCATCGCTGAAGACGACACGTCTCCATTCGTCCCTCCATTCACGCCTGTCGCGACACCACTGGAGGCGGGCTGCACGATGTTGGGGCGTGAGCGGAAGACGGCCTAACGGTGTGCGGGACCGTAGCCCAGCTTCATGGAGACGGTTGCGAATGGTCCTCGCCGGTACCCCAGGAGCAACAGTGTCCCTAATTTGCTGGGAAGTGGCGGTGCGGTCCCCTACGGCACTGCGTAGGATCCTACGGTCTTGGCGTGCATTCGTGCGTCGCTGCGGTCCGGTCCCAGGTCGACGGGCACGTACACCTTCCGCCGACCACTGGCGACAACATCGATGTACTGTGGAGACCTCACGCCCCACGTGTTGAGCAATTCGGCGGTACGTCCACCCGGCCTCCCGCATGCCCACTATACGCCCTCGTTCAAAGTCCGTCAACTGCACATACGGTTCACGTCCACGCTGTCGCGGCATGCTACCAGTGTTAAGGACTGCGATGGAGCTCCGTATGCCACGGCAAACTGGCTGACACTGACGGCGGCGGTGCACAAATGCTGCGCAGCTAGCGCCATTCGACGGCCAACACCGCGGTTCCTGGTGTGTCCGCTGTGCCGTGCGTGTGATCATTGCTTGTACAGCCCTCTCGCAGTGTCCGGAGCAAGTATGGTGGGTCTGACACACCGGTGTCAATGTGTTCTTTTTTCCATTTCCAGGAGTGTATTTTTTCCTATATCTCAGTACCGATGCTCTCGACGTCTGCACCCGAACTCGGCCCTCCAGCTACTGGTGACTGGTCTGGTTAAGTCAGCGTTGACAGGAGGCGCTGAATTCTGAATTCTGTCTTCTTGGAGGTGTGGCACTGCCCGCTCTTTCCACTGGTGTGCAGGTCAGCGCCTTCTTGATGCCGTTTCGCGGTTGGTGTGCACTGGATGCTTCAGGACTGCACAATCGTCCCCCACAAAGTGCCGCTCCGTTGTCAAGTAAGGGTCCATTTTACGACTACGGTGGGAAAGGGGGGGGGGAGGCAGGATGGAGGGTGACGCGAGGAGCCGGAGCCGCAACTGGGATCGACGCCGAGCGCCCGGCCGCGCCACGACATCCGTCCTGCGCTCTGACGGGAACGTGGGTCGGATACTTCCGAAAAGGCGCTCGCCCTCTTCCTGAGCGGGACCTACGAAAAACAAACAGGATGGCGATGATGACGGCCGTGGTAACGACGACGAGGACGACTGCAGGGGTGAAGGCGAGGGGTCAAGCTCCATCGGTTCTGTGGGCGGTGCCAAAGAGGCATCTGTGGTCGGCCGCAAGATCCTGGTAGGATGCGAATCTGAGGACAGAAAATCTGCAGAATAATCTCTCAATCCTCAGGCACAAATCTGGTTCCGATGGGGGTGCAGCGAACCATCAGGAACTTGAATTAAATACATGCAAGCGCGCAAATCAAATGTGAAAGAATCTTTCCTCTCTCCCAGCACCTTCTGCGATCAAAATCTCTGAAAAGAACCATTAGGCGCAAAGAGATACTTCCAGAGCTTGGTAGCTGCCATGCATGGGGGTGGGTGCAGTAACTGGGACAGCTTGTCGTGGCGCCAGTCACATAGAAGCTCCGCCAGCGCCAGAACTTCGCGGAGCTGGGAGCGGTGTGTAGCGACGAAGAGCAACAGTGGTTGCTGCCGTGCCTGGGAGGAACGTAATTTGTTCGTCTGTTGCTTGAACGTACGCACAAATAGTTCAGCTTCTCCGTACGACGGAGGACGCAATGAAGTAGTGGTAAGGTGGGTGACACCGTTGGCGGTACAAAACAGTTCAAAGTCCTGAGCCGTAAACTGTGGCCCGCTGTCTGTAAACAACACTTCACTCTAACCTTCTAAGCAAGAAACTAGATGACAAAGTCTGGATGGTACTAGGCAATGTAGTTCAGTTCATTGGCACTGCAGGGGGATATTTGCTAAAAGAGTCCATAACAATAAGCCATCGAGTGTTCCATAAGGGGCCAGCAAAGTCGTTGTCACGGCGATTGAGAGCTAGGCCAAAATGAAAACGTTAACGGCAGGGCCGATAGATGTTGAGCACAAGCGTGAAACTGTTAAGTCATCTGTTCAATGTCGTAGTCCATGCACAGCCATCACAGTGCCGACACGCTGTTTTGTGTGTACAATTCCCCTAAATCCTTCGAGGAGCAATCAAAAGACATCGTTTTACAATATTTCAGAAATAAGCAAACGCGATTTTCCAGAATCGTTTCGCAGTAATATCACATTAAGCTGGACAGAGAGGCTATGCTGAAGAGCAAAGTACCGACGCACAAAAAAAATCTAAATGCTTTTCACTGAAGGAGGCCAAGCTATATGGGTGTAGAGCAATAAGAGGTTCAGGTCAAATGGTTCAAATGGCTCTGAGCACTATGGGACTTAACACTTGTGGTCATCAGTCCCCTAGAACTCAGAACTACTTAAACCTAACTAACCTAAGGACATCACACACATCCATGCCCGAGGCAGGATTCGAACCTGGGACCGTAGCGGTCACGCGGTTCCAGACTGAAGCGCCTAGAACCGCGCGGCCACAGAGGCCGGCGGTTCAGGTCAGGACCTGCTTCTGTGGCCTCTGCAATTTTCGTATAGTTCAGTGGAAAAGCCTGTAAAAGTTCAATGTCCCGCTCATCGATCTGACAACAAGATTCGGCAGTAGTATCGAATTCAGAATCGGGATAAACAGGACGGTGAGAAAGGATGTCACCACTTGCATGTTTCGACGTGGGCTGGCCCAATATTTCGTACTGGTACTGTACTGTGACAATAAAAAAGGCCAATGTTGAAGCTTCTTAGCCGTGCGTGGCAGAATTGTTTTGGACGGAAGAAACAAAGCAGTGAACAGTGTAGTGAATTACACCACAAACTGTTTAACAGTGCGGCATCACTTGGGTATATGGAATATGGTTGATACGCATTCGTCATTTGGATGGGACGTTAATATGAGACGTGCATATGTGCAGTTAGAAATAAGTGGGCTGTGTGCCGACGCGAGGACAGAACTCTAAGATGGCTAGTCATAAAATTTTGATTATTATTCCGAAAAAGTAAGGTTACACAATTAAGTTTTTGCTTTTTTCTGCAGATATAAGCCTGCAGTCCTGGTGATGGTGAAAATCTTAGCGCCACATTAAAAAAAAAGAAAAAAGGTTGCTCAGCCCATTTCCAACCTCCACTCAATAAATGTGCTGCTGTGCCATGCTATTTCCTTTTGGATCCTCTAGTAGCGTGTTACGGTACTGCCACCGTAGGACTTCCATGTACACGAGGACTGCAGGCATGTATCAGCAGACCAACAAAAGATTGATTATGTAACTATTACTTCGACGGGATAACTAAAAATCTATGGGTTCTTCTGGTATTGCTGTGGACAACAACATATGAAACTGGAACGCAACGTCCGCCAGTAAACCAATAACTACGTGTAGTTTGTTCTACTATGAGGCTCAGAAGTTTTTGAGTGTGACAACAAAGGTCAAGTGTAAGCAGTATAGAAATATTTCGGTAGTGGAGAAACGTTCCTGGAATTTTCCTTATGCAGAGCTAGAGTTGCGCTCTGCCAACACTGGAGTTCGGTAGTTTAGGTACACTCCACAAACGACGTAGTAAACGATAGAATTGCCAATAGTTTTGGCAGCACTGATAGGGACAGAAACATAAATGAATTTGTAAGAGAGAAACGGGGAGCCGAAGACTTCTCTTTGATTTTTTGTTTGTTAGGCCCTTTGTTTTGCAGATAATTAGAATTTCACATTATTCAGTGTTAGTTCATTGATTACTTCATATACTTACAGAGTATAAATAGTATTTTACTAGTAATAAAAATTAGTTGAAAGCATAACTTCTGCGCTTTTATACAACCAAAGCAATTACGTTTGGTGATAGTTCTGTTTACATGATAAACTTAAAAAATATACATAATTACTGTTGTTTCTTTGCACCCAGTAGTGTTCTTCGTCACGGTCAAAGGCAAGCATTTCCATATATATTTCTTTTGTGTTTTTTTTTCTTTTTTCTTTTACATTTTTTCGTAAACTGCGTTTTCTGCGCTATGTGATAAATTTGTATTGTTTTCTTTATTTTTACTACATCATTCCTCTGTTTCAGGTTACAAATCAACAATTTTCGAATAAAACGTAATTTAAACTATAAATACTGCTTAAGTAACGGACAGGAGGATAACTATGTGGAAGAAAAATGTTCAGTAGGTTATGTAGCCGTTTATATATTCCTTCTCAGTTTTTATGTGATTCATTGCTTCTGATTTTTAGGGGAATGTTGTAGGACACTAACCGCATATGTAAGAAAGCGCTCGTTATGAGGTAACGCCTGACAGGCATGCAACACAGTTAATGAAACTTCCTGGCAGATTAAAACTGTGTGCCCGACAGAGACTCGAAGTCGGGACCTTTGCCTTCCACGGGCAAGTGCTCTACCATCTGAGCTACCGAAGTACGACTCACGCCCGGTCCTCACTTCTGCCAGTATCTCGTCTCCTACCTACCACCTAGGCAAAGGTCCCGAGTTCGAGTCTCAGTCGGGCACACAGTTTTAATCTGCCAGGAAGTTTCATATCAGCGCACACTCCGCTGCAGAGTGAAAATCTCATTCTGGACCACAGTTAATGTTCGGGTGACACGGATATGACCGTAAATGACCAAAGCTACTATGGTAGTTTACGGTAGTTTTACAACTCTACGCAGAGGACATGTGTGAAGAGTAGGCCGCTACTCTGATAGTGTAATGTGACCTAGTCGTACTGAAGCCGTATGTAAGTGCGTAAAGATAATCAGTATTCGGGGGGAACAGGGGTGAAAATCAGTATTTATTATACATGTTCTAACATTTACACAGCGAACAGTGCTTGGTAAAAAGTAGAAATATTGAAACCATAGTAACTTATTTTTTATACTTTCAGCCATGACTCAGGACGAGTCTCCGCGTTTCCAACAATTCGGGAATTCCTTCTACACATCCATGGACACGAACTCACTGAAAAATGCACGTATTTGATTACAGCTTCAGCATCAATATCTTCCATTTCTTCGTCATAACAAGAAGGAAATCTTCCTCCTGAGGTCGTCATAACATATTAGCGAATCCACAAGGGACGGGAGATATGAGCTGTAATCAGTTACCAAAGTGGCAGGCACTGTTCTGTTCAAGCAGTTGCGTAGAGTGCCCTGGGACGTGCGTGCGGAGCGGTAATCACGCAGAGGTAGTGGGTTGGCAGCGCTGATGTTGGCCACGACCTTAGCTCCAGGTCGGCATCTTCACCTTTCAGGCAAGAAGGCTGCGAGGGCTGAGAAATCGTCGTGCACGTGCATAGACAATGAAGGCTAGGCAGCGGGAGGTGTCTAGGAGGGAATAAGGTCAAGCAGAGGGGCGGACGCCGGCTGGTGGGGGGCGGGGATTTTTGGCCCCGGCGCAGCACCTGGGCGGCGCGCGCCATGAATACGCGATGCGGCAGCACGCGCCGGCCGGGGATAAATCTGGGCGGATGGCTCCCGCGGGCCAGATTGCCGCCGCCGATGATTACGGCCGTCTGCCGCCCCCGTCTGCCGTCCCCAACCATCCACCCCCGCCCCGCCACTGCTAGGCGCAGGCCCTTCTTATTGTTTGGGAGAGGCGCCGTCCGCGCAGGCCAGATCGCCGCCTTATTAAAACCAGACTTCTTATCGCCCAGCCACTGGCGACAATCTTCCTCAGGTTCTCACGGTACTGAGCCATGATAAGAGAGTTCCATTCTCAATAGCATACACAGACGCATACATTTTTGATCGTGTCGCAGAAGGGTTATCAGAATACAGCTATTGATGCGTAAACGACAAACTTTATAAATTTTATTATTATTATGTTCTTGGAAATTTGGCCGTCTATGTAACTAGACTACTGGCCATTAAAATTGCTACACTACGAAGATGACGTGCTACAGACGCGAAATTTAACCGACAGGAAGATGCTGTGAAATGCAAATGATTGACTTTGTCAGGGCATTCACACAAGTTTGGCGCCGCTGGCGATACCTACAACGTGCTGACATGATGTAAGTTTCCAACCGATCTCTCATACACAAACCGCAGTTGACCGGCGTTGCCTGGTGAAACGTTGTTGCGATTCCTCGCGTAAGGAAGAGAAATGCATACTATCACGTTTCCGACATTGATAAAGGTCGGATTGTAGCCTATCGCGTTGGAGGGAGATCCAATGACTGTTAGCAGAATATGGAATCGGTGGGTTCAGGAGGGTAATACGGAACTCCGTGCTGAATCCCAACGGCCTCGTATCACTAGCAGTCGAGATGACAGGCATCTTATCCGCACGGCTGTAATGGATCGTGCAGCCACGTCTCGATCCCTGAGTCAACATATAGGGACGTTTTCAAGACAACAACCATCTACACGAACAGTTAGACGACGTTTGCAGCAGCATGGACTATCAGCTCGGACACCATGGCTGCGGTTACCCTTGACGCTGCATCACAGACAGGAGCGCCTGCGATGGTGTACTCAACGACGAACCTGGATGCACGAATGGCAAAAAGTCATTTTTTCGCATGAATCCAGGTTCTGTTTACAGTATCATGATGGTCGCATCCGTGTTCGGTGACATTGTGGTGAACGCACATTGGAAGCGTGTATTCGTCATCACCATACTTTCGTATCACCCGGCGTGATGGTATGGGGTGCCATTGGTTACACGTCTCGGTCACCTCTTGTTCTCATTGACGGCACTTTGAACAGTGGACGTTACATTTCAAATGTGTTACGACTCGTGGCTCTACCGTTCATTCGATCCCTGCGAAAACCTACATTTCAGCAGGATAATGCACGACCGCCTGCTGCAGGTCCTGTACGGGCCTTTCTGGATACAGAAAATATTCGACAGCTGTCCTGGCCACCACATTCTCCAGATCTGTCACCAATTGAAAACGTCCGGTCAATGGTGTCCAAGCAACTGGCTCGTCACAAGTGTATTTCTTCGGTAAAGGGGTCAGCGAGTATTTTTTTTTAATATAATGGGGTGATAGGCAAAGATAAGTTGGGAACCTATAGTCTACAACGAAGCTTCTACACGAAGATTTTCTTTGTAATAATGCACTGGAACACCCGTGGTGTGCTTGATAATGTTTTCCGACAAACAAGCATTATTATACTTAGCTTCAGTTTCTGATAAATATTACGCTACTGGCGATTACAACTGCTACACAAAGAAGAACACTGAGAAACGAAATATTATTTATTGTCTGCATGCACTATAGTAGGAAGAAAACGCGGTTAAATTGCTACGTGATTTGGGATCGCAGAGGATCCAATATTTAATACACACAGCTGCCATCTCTGGCAGCATCAATGACACTAACACGTATGATGATACCGATGATTATAATGACAGTTATGGTGATGAAGGTGGTATTGGTTTCAGGGCGCTAAATGGCTTGATTATTAGTCCTCTTGCAAAATAAGAACCAAATGCTTACTAAGGTTAAATCTTTCCTCTTAGATAATTTTCTTGAGACAACAGCCCATGGTCAAATTTTCGAAATTCGAAAGACTGTCTTGCAACGATACCAAAGTCAGGAATTGTTCATGAATACATTAAAATTGATACCATGTCGAACTGAACTGAGCTTCCAGACTACCGGGCGGCATCAACTCTATGTGGCTGGGGAGCAGAAGCGTACCTGCCTCTGGCAGCACATCGCGATGTTTTAAATGAGTGACAGATCTGGAGGAGGTCCTGTTCAGAGCAAATACTTCTTGTATCGAGATAGTTCTTGACAGCGTATCTATGGAATATAGGAACGTGACACTTGAAGTAAAGAATAATTTGTCGCTGACAAATGATTGCATACCTTTACACATGGAAGGAATATTAGGACACCTGAAGCGCACCATACAGGAATTTAGAGGTGGAGAAAAATTAATTTGAGTGTTTGTTCTGCCTTGCAACCTGTAAGATCGGTAAACAGACTATGAACTTTTACAAGTGCTGACATCTGCTGCTGATGAGAAGCAATAGGATCACATAGTAAAGCTGCTTTTGTATCAAATTTTGAATTTTCCAGCTCTTCATTTATTGAAACTTCTGTCAATTCTTCGTTAGCCGATTATAGTAGTCGTAGTTAAAGGGAAACTCATCTTTGGCAACTACATATTTCTAATTCATTAATTACATTGCATAGGCGGACGTTAGTTTTCAACTATTTATGGGTAGTATGTTTTGTAATCATATTCCATATTGAAGCTATATAGTTTTCGATGAAAACTGCAGACGTGAGATGAAATTTACTGACAAGACAATACAGTATATTACATAACATTTTTAGTAAATTGTGATATCAGAGTTGGTTGTATTTTTTTAGTATGGTATCATTTTACGCAGTTCAGGGAGAAGAGGGGAGGCGAAGTGGGAATGAGAGTTGAAGGGAGGTGCTATACCGCACAGCTGGGCCTACTCTGTAATTTACGATATTTAGGATTTCATTTTTTATTCTTTTTGTTTTTAAATTCTGCCATCTTGCATTTTTTGCTTTTCTAACAGTGGCTTCTCGCGTTTTCAATTTTCTGCAAGGGCCATCTTTGATTTTTTAAATCCATGACGTCTGCCATCTTGAACATTTTATTTATTCACCTCCATCTATTACTACACCACCGTCACTGCAGTGCTGACTAGCAAAGGAAATTTGAACTGGGGCTGAAGTCCCCATAAGTATACTAACAACACGTCCATCTTGTCGAAAGGTAATGTTACAAAGACTTAAAAACAAAGGATAGTCACAGGCCTGAAGTCGTTAGCAATATAGTGCCTGCAGTTGAAATTACCGCTATTCCGAAGCATTGATAATCATATTGTGCAGCCCGTAGCAGTCGGCACCATTGCACTAGGAGTTGGTCCTGTATTACGATGAACGCAGTCTGGCAATGATGGTTCTCCTCAGAACACACACACACAGATACATCCACCTTTATGTTGTACACACAACCAGGACTTGTCTGAGAACGTGCTGTGGTGGGCTGTCATATTACAGTCTTCTCAATGAGTGGCATCAATCTCGGCATTCATCTACCTGCTGGGGCGTCAAGGGAAGCCGCATCAATGCCGGCATGCTGACAGTCCGTGGTGCTCCATGCGTCGTCAAAAAACACCATGTAAACACTTAGCTTGTTGTTGACAATCCCATGAGCTGATTCAAGGTAAGTGACGTGGCCGTCGATCCACAGCTGCAGAGAGAACAGTGTCTGTCCTGTGTACAGGTACTCGCCTAAGGTCCCTGTGATCCTGGAGGGCGTTGGCCACTGTCCTCAGTAGCTTCTCAGTTCGCATCATGGGGCTGAGTACACCCAGCTCCAGCACCAACACCAAGGAAAGTCCTTGACAGAACCGCGAATTGAACATAGGTCCCCCGCACGTCAGTCAGCCACCCAGACCACTCAACTACAGAGGCGGAGAAACACTTCAGTGTAGCACTTAAAATTCACTGCCGGATAAAAAAATTTGAAGCACTCATAAAAAGAAGACATAAAAAAACGAAACTTCAGATTTTGAGATTGTACGTGATGTTATTTCAGTGATAACAAAATAGAGTGATATTTGCAGGGACCTCCGCAGTATTAGCCCTTTTATCAGTATGACATTGCACTCCCTTGCACTCAGTTGACAAACAAGTCATAAATCTTTACATATGACGGTAGTATCTGTTCCCGAAAGAACAGTTACCGTGGATGACCTTGCAGCTTTGCTAGAAATGAAATGATAATTAAATGGACACCCTAGCTGCAAACAGGGGTTGATGTACTTCATTGGGGACATGCTGAAAATGTGTGCCGTGACCGGGACTCGAACCCGGGATCTCCTGCTTACAGGGCAGACGCTCTATCCGTCTGAGCCACCACGGACACAGAGTATATTGCGTCTGCAGGGACTTATCCGTTGCACGCTCCCCGTGAGATCCACATTCCCAACATGTCCACACCACTACATTCGTAGTGCGCCTAATAGATGTTTGCCCATCATACTCATTACTCGTGGCAGATTAATCTACCAAGTCCCGCACGAGTTCGGGCATAGCGTGTGCGTTCGCACGAGAAGGTCAAGTGCCGGAAGCCATATATTAACTACATATGACGGTAGTATCTGTTCCCGAAAGAACAGCTACCGTGGATCCACTACGAATGTAGTGGTGTGGACCTGTTGGGAACGTGGATCTCACGGGGAGCGGGGAGCGTGCAAGGGATAAGTCCCTGCAGACGCACTATCCTCTGTGCCCGCGGTGGCTCAGATGGATAGAGCGTCTGCCATGTAAGCAGGAGATCCCGGGTTCGAGTCCCGGTCGGGGCACACATTTTCAACATGTCCCCAATGAAGTACATCAACGCCTGTTTGCAGCTAGGGTGTCCATTTAATTATCATTTAATAAAGCTTTGGTAAAGGTCCCTAAGGCAAGCTGGTCTACAATTGTTATAACAGGTCTTTGATATCCTGGATCCTAGCCTTAAGACAGATCTCATGTCCGAGCTGGTCCCACACATGATCTATTACGGACAGATCATTGGATGTTGGTTACCTCAACATCACACATTTTATATCCTGAAGTTAAGCATCAGGCTAGCATACAGTGCTGAAGGCTCAGAAAATGTTAGCATATTCGGTCACTCGTATCCGAGCAAACATGTCACTGACTGCTATAAACCCTCGTCTTCCTTCTACTCATTTTCAGAGTCAGACCACTCCAGCTCCATTACTGATACCGATGGAAGGTCAGCTTTACTAGCTGCAGATGCCCTGCTGAATACCACCAAGTTTCTGCTGCCTCTTCCACCTTGGACTCCACTGCTGTGAATCAAGAGCCTTCTAACTGTGAAGGGAACTTTAACTCTGAGAGCTGCACTCCTGTTGGTCAGAAATGTGGCTGAAGAAAGATAAGGATTGGGCCAGTTTTTAATGGATGAAAAATCGATCTGTCCATCTGCGAGCTGTTCTACTTGTATGCAGTGCCCGTGCCGCCACTCCTGGGCAGTGCAAATACCGCCTTACCGACTGTATGCTGGGACCGATTCTTGAGATGTCCATGTCAGTGTCGCCCATTCCATATGCACGCCATCTCAACGACAGACAACAGCATGCAGATTTCTCGAGCCGACCCTAAGTGCAGCTTCACTCAACGAGAGTGCTGAGGCTCTGACATCCGTAGCTGCGCTGGGCTGTAACGGCACACCAGCCGCTGGACCCTCCGGCTGCGGCTCTGCCCCACAGGGCACCACTGTTGCACCTCCGCCCCTCTATCCTACACTCACACATAAGAGACCACATCTGGCAGGATCATACAATAAATAACACATGAAGGTGCATGATGCAATGACGTATCGTTGTGCTTTCAGAGTTCCCGCAATCACTACCAGCCGCGATGTCAACCCATTTCTGATAGCTCCCCACACCATTAAACCAGGACTAAAACCGCTGGGCACATCCAAAAACTGGAAGAGTGGGACCTTTCTGCATGTGACTGCCGTACTTGCCGATGGTGATCTGGGATAGTGCGCGACTGAACGCAGTACAGTGCAGTGCCATTCATCAGTAGTTAATGCTTCCCGGTCATGGTATTACTCAAATGCACCCATCTGTGGTCTGATGATAATGGTAAACTATGCGTAGGATGGTAAGTTCTCTTTCTGACTGCTGCTATTCCCATACCATAGTGTGGGATGTTTCAGGTAGTCCGTTACTTGTTCTTGAATGGCACGCGGATATATGAAGGGGTTACGATACACGTGGTGTATTGGCGATCGTCCTTTGTGGTGGTCAGACGTGGGCAACAGAACTTTGACGGCGATTGTGCCAGCCTTCACGTTTCTATGCAGCCCAGTATTGGGTCACCGTCACATGAGATTACTCCACACCCCCACTCTGGATATTTCACAACTCTAACTGTTGCCTAAAGGAGATCCCCAAAGAGGATGCTTTCTAAATCTGTCCCGCACCAGTATGCTGCATGTTCGTGCCCTCCACAACAACCACTAAACATCTGACGCTGTCCACGTTCCTTATATATCCTATCAGAAATGGCAACAATACTAAACAGGAACAACGATAATGCATTCTGATCGCCATTCTATGCGTGACATTGAACTTCAACAATAATCATCTACACGCTGATAAGTACATACTGACGTTCTACCATGTCTTCTGTGTGCTTCACTTTCTTTTCAGGCAATGTACTTTAAGCCTACAATTGGTTAACATCATAAGTGGCAGCACTTTTTAATAGAGGGGTTGAAGACTAGTGATTTCCTAAAGAAACTGAGTGCCAATTTTGTTTGTTATCCTTAGCAGACAGTGCTAGTGTTCGACATCTATCTTAGTGCGGTGTCAAACTGTTGTTTTCGTTTCTTCCCAGGTATTTAAACTACTTGTTCACATCTGCTCTCAATTTAAAATATAAAATAAGATAAAAACAAAAAAGGTTTTGATCGTCAGAGTCGGCGTAAAAGTCCGACAAGGAATCTAAAATTCGCTGTGTGGTGCATGGGTGAGAGTACATTGTACCATAACGAGTCATTCCCTTTGCTGATCCGCTCACAGATGGAGCGAGGGAACGAAACAATTTCCTGAATGTCTCAATATAAGTCCTAATCTTCCTTACTTTGTCCTTGCAGTCCGTACCCTACATGAATGTTGGA
The DNA here is from genome assembly GCF_023864275.1 of Schistocerca cancellata. Classification (NCBI taxonomy): domain Eukaryota; kingdom Metazoa; phylum Arthropoda; class Insecta; order Orthoptera; family Acrididae; genus Schistocerca; species Schistocerca cancellata. Next base: position 167,933,897 of record NC_064626.1, read on the forward strand.
GGCAGTATAACCCGGATATCTTCAGCATTTTCCCTTAATCTGACGTGATGCGGATCCCAAACAAGAGAACAGTACTCAAGAATCGGTCGCGCAAGCGTTTTAAGCGCTGTCTCCTGACTTGTGCGCTACAATTTCCCAGAACTTTCCGCATAAACTGCAGTCGGCCATTCGTCTTACCTAAAACTGATCTTCTGAGCTCGTTCCATTTCATGTTATGTCTCAGTGTCCCGCTTGGACATAATGAATCTCTAATTTATCCAAGCTACAATCCAAAAGTAATACAAAATGGAGGAAAGGGGAAATTGGTGGAAAAAGTGGGAGCGATGTCTCGATAACAGTCCCAAAACGGTTGGTTCTGTTTGTAGCCGTGAGCAGCATGCCCTTGAGGACGTACGACTTTATTTCTTGATTCTGCTTAACGTCTTGAAGCTAGAGCGCCTCCGATATGGAGAATGTATCCCGGTTGTCGAGAGGGATCTGTTGACGTTATGTAAATGACAGACAGCAGAGGGTGGCTCATGCGGGGACCAGACATTCCTAACTGGTGAGCTCTGCCTGTGAGCAGAACCGAGATTTAATTGAAGTCAGAAGGCGACTACTCGAGGAGCGGCTGCGGCTGCGGCGGCGGGAAGCGAGGCAGGGTGGTGGATGCCCAGGCCGGCACAGCGCAGCCCCCCTATCTTACAGAGCCGGGGATTCCCGGCTTTTACGACCGCCGCAAGCCGCGCCTCCAATAAACGTTTTATACCCGGAGGCCGCGCAAAGGCGCTCCCGGCTTCGAATCCCTACGACCCTGTAGGGGCGATGGTGGGGGCTAGCGCTCGGCTCGCCTGCGAATGGTTCACTTGCCGCTGCCTCACTTCCTTCTCAACAGCTGTATCAGTACTGAAAAAAAAAAAAAATTAGCTCATTTAGGTGTGTATGACAAATTGAAATGAACATGGTTTAGTGGAGTTGTAATGTTATGTGTGCCTCACTGCTTTTTTTCCTTTAATTAATTTGTGTCTGATCTTATTCTGAGAAGCTCAGTAATGTATGTAAATACCGAAAATGTAAATGTGATTCAAAAACTACTTGAAGTGAAGTGAAGCGCAGCAGGACAGCAAGAAACTCTTTAGCGCGCAATCCTCGCAACGATAGTATTAGAGAATCTATGAGTATGGACTCTAAAAAAAAAAAAGACAATTGATTTTATTAAAAAAAAAAAGAGGACTGTCAATCTATATCTTGTGGAAAGAGGATGTGTTGCTAGGCCGTCGCTCAGAACGTATTGTTACATTTAATGAAAATTTATATTTTAGTGAAAAAACCGAGTGAAGTATGTGTAAGACTTGCCAAACATTTATGTATACCAATTTTCTGGAAGTGAAGAACAGAAATGTCTTGTTTTTGGAAAAGGAGGTGAACTTCATTGTTGTCGCCATTAATCAAATAGTTCAAATGGCTCTGAGCACTATGGGACTTAACTTCTAAGGTCATCAGTCCCCTAGAACTTAGAACTACTTAAACCTAACTAACCTAAGGACATCACATACATCCATGCCCGAGGCAGGATTCGAACCTGCGACCGTAGCGGTCACGCGGTTCCAGACTGTAGCGCCTTTAACCGCTTGGCCACACCGGCCGGCTCGCCATCAATCAATTGACAGAATTGTAAGTGTACAAAGATCACTAAAATGCCGGAAAACAAATGCATTCTCTATAGTTTTCATTCAATAAGTAACAACCTCTCATAATTTCTTAATTACAGTAATTGGATTATGTTCTTGAGCAATAGTATGGTGCTGAACTGCAGTGACCAATTTTGATGTAGCAGGACGTGTAGTTAGAAGGAAGTTTGTGTGTCAAGCAATCTCCTTTTCTCACGAAAAGCAAATTACTGTTTGATCTTACTTACTTACAACAGTGGTCCCTTAGGTATGAAATGCTACGAAAACTTGGGCTCAAAGCTATCCACAATACGGCCAAGTAACTAACAGAGTCGTATTTTAAACCTTAAAGAACAATAACTTCCTCCAAATTGCAATACGTCAACAACTAGTGCAGAAGCTGATCATTCAAGGAGGCAGCAACCAAAAATTCAGGTACCAGTTACGACTTAAAGTAAAAATCCCAATCAAAAATCAATCTCTTTCTCTCCAAACACATATATAAATATTGATTATATTATTAAAAAAATGTCATTTTACAGAGTGTCAGTAATAAAAACTTAAATTGTGAACTGTTTCCCTGTTGGAAGAAAATGTATCCTGTCACTTCTGGAGTTGTAAAACTACCTTAGACTATGGAAGATTACCATAAGTAAGCGCAGTCTACAGTAGTTTTCCCAGAAGCTGTGGTCAGTTAAGGTTGTGCTCGCATTACCGTATGGGCGCTGATAATCTCACCGGTGAGCGCCCGTAAGCTCCAGACACACGCATGCAGACACACACAGTCACACACACACACGCACACACAAACAGTTACACGTTATCGTACGTTAGATGTGTTGCGTACGTATTGGGCGTTAAATCATAATGGGAGCTTTCTTAACGTATGCGATCAGTATCTTACTAGGCTCCCCTACAACTGGAAAGCGGTGAACCGTCTAGAAACTGAGCGAGAGTGAATAAAGGTCAACATAAGCTACGGATCGTTTTCTTTTTCATTATTATCTTCCCATCTATTACTTAAAAATAAAGATTATTTGCAGAAAATTGTAGCTGTCAGTGTAAAATTTAGGATTTATTGGAAAAATGTTGTCTTGTAGCGTAGAACAGTGTGATGTTGTAGTAAAAATAAAAAAATTAAAAAGTACAGATTTATCATACATCGCTAAAAAAAGGTAAAATTAAAAAAAAGGAAAAAAAAGAAAAACAAAAATATGTCGAAATTACATAAAACATGATTCTAATATTCATAAACAGATTTCGCATTTAACTATAACAACAGGAAACTGTTGCCCTTGGCCGTCAGGAAGAACATTCTACTGAGTACAAGATAACTATAACACATATATTTTTTAACGTTTGTGTATATAAACTGTACTTGCATCGAAGGTAATTGCTTTGATTACATAAAAGTATATAAGTTATGCGATCAACTTATTTTTTTACTTACAAAATGCAATTTTGTATGCTGTAAGGACATAAAATATATACAATGGAGTAACACCTAATGATGTGCAGTTCAAACTATGTCGAAAAAAAGGAAATATTCCAGTTTTTGTCTTACAGGATCACTTACGTTCATTTTCCTACCAATGCTACCAATACTACCGATAACTCTACAATTTATTACATCAGTTATGTACTGCATCAAAACTACTGAACCGCAGTATTGGCAGACCACAACTCTAGTCACCTCCGTGAATGCAATACCGTGTGTCTCAAATGTTACCACCTCTGTTCGACTCGGGATGACTTCTCCACTGACATCAATACTCTGCAAAATACAAAAAAGTGCATGACAGAGGTAATTCTTACTGTGCCAGTTACTAGTCTATCTTCTTCTTCCGTTCTAGTACGGAGCGTTGAAAGAATGATTGCTTAAATGGCTCTTGTAATGAGTTTTTTGGTTCGTTTAAGTTATTGCGGTGGTGTGTAAGTGCTGTCGTAAAACGTATGAAAATGTAGCAGCAAGAACATCAGTATTATTTGAAAGAAAGAAATAATATCTGATAATTCTTACTTACGTGTGCTGAACCCGACTATAATGAATTATTTTGTCATAATCAAAATATCCACGGGTGTACTGCCGGTCTACAGTGTCCAACGGGCACAATATTTCGGGGATCATACATGTCGCCATCATAAGGTGAACTAACGGACTGAGCTCCTGTGAACGTGCCGGCACGGAGATCCGTACGCTATGGCTGCTCAGGGGGAACTGGGTTCGGTCGCGGCGGCGGCCGATTTAAATACCCTCCGCCTGCGGCGGAGAGTGCAATTCACCCGCCGGAGCCTTGAGTTACCTCACAGGAATTACTCAAACTACATTTGCAACTGGTTAGTAATTTCACTTCTTCTTCCTGGGATTGGACTGATGGTGTCACCTGGGTTGCAGCTGATTCCGCCCATAAGAAGGCAACGGGACGTCAAACAGCTAAGTTCGCACGTCTCCTTGGCAAACCATCTCTGCAGGTTCCGTGCAAGACTGTCATCAATTTGAGTGGCATGATGTAGAGTGATGATGCGGTCTCGGTTTTACAGAAAGGTCTCAACTTCGCTCCCACCCCCAAGTTCACTCCGGTCGCAGAAATTGTTAGTGCTGTTGAACAGGTCTCAGCTCGACTTCCGCCTGAATCAGCTGAGGAAATACGTCGTGAAACTTGTCGTGCGTTGACGAAATCCATCCGATGAAGTCAAATATCACCAGTAAAGAGAGGGCGGCCATTCGCGATCTGAGGGAACGCTCTGAAATTGTTGTCTTACCGGCTGACAAAGGCAATGCTACAGTTGTTGTCTCCCATAAGGACTATACTGATAAGATGCAGAGCCTGCTGAATGACGAATACTACCGGAAGATCAGCGTTGACCCTACAAAGAAGGTGGAGAACAAGACGAGGTCGCTTCTCAAGGACGCAGATTTATCGGAGGGTGACGCTAAGAAATTGTTACCCCAAGGTCCGGTACCGCCTAGACTATATGGATTCCCGTAGGTTCACAAAGGGGGGGTACCATTACGCTCCATTGTCAGCAACATCAGGGCACCTACATGTTTGTTGGCCAAATACCTGACGGGAATAATAAGTCCTTATGTGAGTAAATGCCCTCATCACATCCGTAATTCCGTGGATTTAGTTAAACGCCTTGATAGCTTCAGGTTGGATGAGTCAGATATCATGGTGAGTTTTGACGTGTTTTCCTTGTTTACGAGGGTACCCCTGCGAGAGTCACTAGAATTGATTAGTCAGAAGTTTGACGAGAAGACTACTGAACTTTTTAGGCATGTCTTCCACGTATTTTCTTTTTAATGGAGAATACTACGAACAAACGGAGGGAGTCGCCATGGGTAGCCCACTCTCACCGGTGGTAGCGAATTTGTACATGAAGAACTTCGAGGACGAAGCCCTGTCGTCATCCGAATGGAAATCTACTTGCTTTTTCCGTTACGTGGACGACACGTTCGTCATCTGGCCACATGGTATGGATAAACTCCTTGACTTCCTTAAACATCTAAACTCCATACACCCCAACATCAAATTCACTATGGAGACTGAAACGGAGGGACCTTTCCTTGACGTCTTGGTGAAGAGAAGGGCTGACGGCACCCTAGGTCATGTGGTGTATCGGAAGACAACGCACACTGATCTGTATTTGCACGCAGACAGCTGATACCACCCTTCACAGAGGAATGGGGTACTTAAAACTCTAGTACATAGGGCGCCCACTATCTCTGACGCAGAGTCTGCCCCAGGAATTGGAACATCTGAGAACTGTGTTTCGAAAAAATGGGTACTCAGAGTGACAGATTCAACGTGCTCTCCGTCCAACCACTACAGCACAACCTGTGGAGATGGATGAAATCACGAGGGAGGAGGTAGGCACTGCATTTATTCCATATACAGGCGCACTCTCGGGAAAAATCGCCCGCATTTTGAAGAAACACCGGGACGGAACTGTGTTTTGTCCTCCGAATAAAATTCATGCACTGGTGGGGAGCGCCAAAATGACCTCGGTTTGAGGAAGGCCGGCGTGTAGCAGATTCCGTGTCAGTGTGGCAAGTCGTATATTGGTCAGACGATGCGTACCGTCGAGAATCGATGCCGTGAACACCAGAGGCACACTCGACAGATGTATCCGAGCAAGTCGGCGGTCGCTGAACATTGTTTGTCGGAAAATCACGCTGTGGAGTATGAATGCACGAGGATTCTGGTACAGACGTCGAGATACTGGGACAGCGTTGTTAGAGAGACCATCGAAATTCGCACCAAAGCCGACCTCATAAACCGTGACTGTGGCTATAATATTAGCAAGGCTTGGGAACCAGCGATTGAGTTAATCAAGAGTAAATCGAGCAAACGTATAGTTGTGACGACCACGGCGGACAGAGCCATCACACCGACGTCATCTCAGACGCCGTCGCAATCTGTTCCACCGCGCGACCGTGGCGCGGGGCACGGACGGCGGATGGAGCGTGCCGCGGGCGGAGGGTATTTAAATCGGCCGCCGCCGCGACCGAACCCAGTTCCCCCTGAGCAGCCATAGCGTACGGATCTTCGTGCCGGCACGTTCACAGGAGCTCAGTCCGTCAGTTCACCTGATGATGGCGACATGCATGATCGCCGAAATATTGTGCCCGTTGGACACTGTAGACCGGCAGTACACTCGTGGATATTTTGATTATCAAATACGCCGGGAGAAACTCAAGAATCATATTTTTTCATACATTATCACTACAAATAAATACTGAAATGCTGTTTCAATAATTCAATACTTGACATTAAAATGCATGCACCAAATATTTAATCTATTGCACCACAACCTCTATCCATAACAACAATGATGTCGTAAATATTTTTATTTAAAGTCATTAATAAATTATTCTGAGAAAAATTAATCTTACGCACCAGCCATAAAAATTATTTCATTTATGTAAAATCTAACTTTGTTCAACTGAATGTTAGTTTCTCTGGGTTCTTACCCTCGGAGATCAAATAGTGTAATATTGATCGAAAGAATTAATGTCTGATTATTTCTGCAGTTTGAAATCGACGCTCCATACGCTCACGTAATGGCGGCAGACAAAGCACATTCTGGACTGCTGCGGACACAAAACTTAAACCATTCATAGTTGGTTATCTGGTTACAAATAAAAGTCCGTACACTAGAATTCCATTTAGTAAATTGTACGTTGTAGTTTTCTTTTGATAACAGTATTTAAAAGAACAGAACTCAGTGTATCCTCAATCTCATCTGCTTCATACAGCATATAGAACAACAGAAGGAAGAAAAATTTCAGGGACAGTACAGTGCCAATACATTCCTTTCATGGTATTATCTTTTGTTAACATCATTATTCTTTGTGGAAAACTGGTTATAAAAATAATAAAAACTATTGTCGTTATTTCAAAATATAAGAATAAGTCACAACACAATAATAAGTCTTTTCTCAGTCCTCACATATAGGCTTAAAAGTCATTTCTGGAAAAAATATCCATTACTTCATAAATCTCAAGCACTGTCCCATACACTGGTGACACAAAATACTGGCGTTGACATTATACTCTGTGAGAAATGTAAATTAGTCTAATCATCTTTTCTCTAACCATAAAAATCGAGATGTGGGATTGTAATAAATGGCCTAGACACATCATTTTAAGCAGACTTTCTCGGAATACTTTACGTCTATCTTTCAGAACCTGTCAGTTCAGTTTTTCAGCATCTTCGTGACAGTCAACCGAACCTATGACCATTCGTGCTGTCGTTCATTCCTATACCTTCACTATCCCCTTTCTGTTCTATTTGGTATGGTTCGCACACACTTCAGCATTATTCTAGGATGTGCTACACGAGTGATTTGTAAGCAATCTTCGTTGTACACTGCCGAAAAAAAGCAAAAATCTCAAGGGCTGCTTGCAGTCATAAAAGGATATAATAGTTAACCATGTACTGGGGGGCTGTAGTGTTGCCACGATCATTGACGATCAGCTGGCACTGTGAGGCCCGGTTTTGCTCCTTCTGTTTCGACTCGTTGGTAGCTCGTGGTCTAGTGGTTAGCGTTGCTGCCTCTGGATCACCGGGCTCCCGGGTTCGATTCCCGGCCTGGTCAGGGATTCTCTCCATCCGGGGACTGGGTGTTTGTGTGGTCCTCATCATCTCATCGTCATTCAGGAAGTGTCGAGATTGAAAATGGAAAGCTATGGAACTTGCACGGGCCCTGATGACCACAATGTTGAGCGCCCCATAAACCATCATCATCTTCATCGTATGTTTCGACTCTCCAGGGTTGAGTTTGGAGGTGAAAACAATGTTTTCAACATTCGCATCACGGTACAACCATTCTCCATATTACGAGTATTTAATCAAAAAATGGTTCAAATGGCTCTGAGCACTATGGGACTTAACTTCTGAGGTCATCAGTCCCCTAGAACTTAGAACTACTTAAACCTAACTAACCTAAGGACATCACACACATCCATGCCCGAGGCAGGATTCGAACCAGCGACAGTAGCAGTCACGCGGTTCTAGACTGAAGCGCCTAGAACCGACGGCCACACTGGCCGGCAGTATTTAATCTTGGTGAAGAAGAACCATATGATTGGGGTCGCATTGTGAGTATGTGGGAAGCTCCACTGAACTTTTGATGGACTGCTGCACCTGCTGGGCACAACGTATCAAGGTGTACCGTTGCATTGAGTAGCGATCTGTGAAACATTTACCCACGGTTAGTCCATATTCTGGACGTCCACGGAATACAGACGCAAGTAAAAATTGATGCATTTTGCTAGCAGCGATGACCGACCGAACATCATCCAGAGACGAAACCCGGGCGTCAAGGATAATAGGTAACCATCTTCGTACAACAGGATTAAGATCATTTGTGTCCCTGGCCAAGGAAGAGCCTACACGACGACACCACCAAGCATGGCTTCCTTGGTACCGTAAAAGAGCCGGCTGGAGAGTGGAATGGAGTTCTGTTGTCTTCAGTGATGAAAGTTATGTCTGTTTGCTGATGATGGACGTACACGTGTATAGCGTAGACTTGGTGAGCTGCCTGTTCCAGAGCGCATTCACTTACAACACACAGGTCCAGTCTCAAGCTTCATGGTGTGGGAGCATTTAGTTACAACTCGCTGTCTGAGTTGGTGTTTCCGCAGGGTAAAGACACCAGCGCCTGCAACACTGCATAGGCTGTTATCCGCATTCTACTACTATTTCTTTCGCAGGAAAGAATGTACTTTTTCAGCAGGGCAACGCACGTCCACATACAGCTGCAGCGACGTAACGAACACTTCGTGGAGTACAATTACTGTCCTGGCCAGCAAGATCACTCTTGATAACTGGATACGTGCAGTACATGATGAAACGGGAACTTACTCGTCTCCAGGGTCTGAAAGAACCATCGCCGAACTGTAGCAAGAACCTTGGGTCAATCTGTCGCTGGATGCCATTCAGAACCTTTCTGATGATATGCGTGGAAGAATATTGGTCTGTGTTGCCGCCAGAGGTTGACCAACTCTGTATTATTGCCACTAGCTGGGCAGCCTCTACTGTGATATATGTGTTTCATTTAGTCTGAATTTGTCTTCACATACCGCTACAATGATGAGTTAGCTGTCACTTCACTTCTCACTAAAATGACCTTTACCTTGATGGTGTCGTATTTTTTCCGGTAGTGTACACTAATTGCATTTCCCTAATATTCTACCAACTAACCGAAGTCTGCCACCTAATTTACTTACGCTTGTGCCTACGTGAGAGTTCCGTTTCACGTCCTTCAAAGTGTTAAACGCAGATTTTTCTCTGAACTGGTTCAAATGGTTCAAATGGCTCTGAGCACTATGGGACTTAACTTCTGAGGTCATCAGTCCCCTAGAACTTAGAACTACTTAAACCTAACTAACCTAAGGACATCACACACATCCATGCCCGAGGCAGGATTCGAACCTGCGACCGTAGTGGTCGCGCGGTTCCGGACTGTAGCGCCTAGAACCGTTTCTCTGAACTGATAATTTCCAATTACGCTCACTGATATTATATTGATAGGGTACTAAGTCTCCTCATTTCGTGAAGAGCACAATTTAACGTTTCTGGACATCTAAAATTTAAACTAACAATATAACTAAACATTTACGGAGCTTTTTACAGCAGCACTTGGTTGTAGATAACCGCTTCATCGGTGAACATTATGAAATTACTATTAGTATTGACTACAAGATAATATGAACAGTAAGGATTCCAACACACCTTTTGTGGCGCACACCTGAAATTACATTTGCTTATGTCGCTGATTCTCCATCCTAAATACCATGCTGCGCCCTCCCAACCAAAAGATTCTTAAATCCAGTCACAAATTTCGCTTGGCAATTCATACTTTAGTACTTTCGATAAAAAGCGTGGATGTAGTACTGAGTCAAAGGTTTTTAATAAGTCAAAAAATACTGTACCTTCCTGACTACCTTTGTCCATTGCTTTCAGAATGTCTTATACGAAAGACGCATGTTGGATTTTGCACGAACGATGTTTCGAAATCCATGCTGGATGGCAATATGTTGGAGATACTTCATAACGTTTAAGGTCAGAACACGATATGGATTCTGCAAAAACCTGACATCAAGGATATTCGACGTTAATTTTCTGGATCATTTCTGCTGTACTGCTGCTCCTGCTATTCGGGTGTGAGTTGTCTTCAAACTACTGGGCACCGAATGATGTACGGTATTTTATTATTAAAAGAAAGGTTGGATCAGCCTCAAATTCCTCATGGAACATGATAGGGGTTCCATGGGACCCTGGAGCTTTATTAAATTTTAGCGTTTACTACTGTCTCTAAACGACACTGGCACTAATATATCGGCCTGAGGCGTCCTGTGACGGTTCGCGCGGCTCCCCCCGTCGGAGGTTCGAGTCCTCCCTCGGGCATGGGTTTGTGTGTTGTCCACAGCGTAAGTTAAAGTTAGATTAGGTAGTAATGTGTAAGCCTAGGGACCGATGACCTCAGCAGTTTGGTCCCATAAGACTTTACCACAAATTTCCAAATTTTTCACTAATATTTGTTTCATTCATCTTATCAGTGGTATGAGTATTAAAATGCGGAAATAACCTTGGGTTTTGCTTTGTAATTTTTGTGTTTGCTTTTCTACCCTCAATTTCAGTTGTTGTCACGCCTGTGAGTGACTAGACACTACCTTTGGTGCCATTAGCAGCCTTCACAAACGACCAGAACTCCTTTGGGCTTTGTGAGAAGTCTTTCGATAGTATTCTGCTACGGTAGTCATCGAAGGCTTCACGTACTGTTTTCTTGACAGACAACTGCGTTTAATTAAGCATCTGTCTGTAGCACTATGCTTCGTTTTACACCTGATAAGCAGTAGTTCAAATGGTTCAAATGGCTCTGAGCACTATGGGACTTAACATCTATGGTCATCAGTCCCCTAGAACTTAGAACTACTTAAACCTAACTAACCTAAGGACAGCACACAACACCCAGCCATCACGAGGCAGAGAAAATCCCTGACCCCGCCGGGAATCGAACCCGGGAACCCGGGCGTGGGAAGCGAGAACGCTACCGCACGACCACGAGATGCGGGCATAAGCAGTAGTCTCTGTAAGTTTCTTTGCAATGACAGCATGGAGCGTCCTTCACATCACGAACTGTTCTACTGGGCACACACCTAATTAGATCACAAAAGTCTTTCTACTCACGAATTACTTTATTAGAATTTATATCTGGTGACGGCTTTACAGCTATCATCAGATCTAAACATTAGTAACGCGACACGAAGGCACAAATTCTGCAAATTTTAATGAGATAACATGTAACCGAAAACATTGACTTATAAAATCTAATCTAATACAAAGGTCACCGGCCTTTTCAGGAGGTGTAAATAGTCCCATTTCGTGAGGTGGATATCTACCCAGTGCATGGTCAACATCGAGAACGCGACTCTACCCACAGTAGCTCGGCAGGAAGTGCCACAATCCGAGAGTCTAAAAGCCTTCCTCTCCGACCGCAAAGAGACATAAAAAACTGTTAAGTCGGTGGGCACTGTTCCCCCACCAAATCTCTCCTTACATTTATTTCAAGAACAACCTATAATTTTATGAAACAGAAGCTGCTGGTTGTGGAAACATACAAAAACTGTATTTTTAACCGCAACGACTTCATTTCAGATACATATCGTTAACCGGAGCACTACCCAGGGCAACAAAACACTCTCATGTCATTCAGGACCATTAACCAACGATGAACTTGGGCGAGCTCCATAGCTCAAAAGTACGTAACTGTACTAACTGAAAACGTTTCAGTCTGACTTCTTATTGCAGTTAGATATCAGATGGCGAAAAATCATGACCGATAGAACATCTCGATAGTTAACAAGGATTGAACAGGAAAACTATAACATTATAAAAACTCATTTTAGCTGACCCTCTTCATCAACGCACACACTTAACAAAAATGTACCACAGTACCATGAGGCCCAATAATGCGCTACGTAAGTCTAATGTGCGCACATACTTTGTATTTGATTCTACCGACCATGAGTAACGGAAGCGTAGAGAGTAACGTAAGAGTAACATTGGCAGTTGCATTTATCATACGTCCCATGGACGCTTAGTATCATGTGAATTTATCCAGTTCGCGGATACAGTTATTCCTAGTATTATAACGAAAGACAGAGATTCCGAAATCAGATACTGGATTGTAAGGCGTACCCAGGAGCAGATATAGACTCAGATCACAATATAGTAGTGATGAAGAGTAGGCTGAAGTTCAAGACATTAGTCAGGAAGAATCAATACGCAAACCAGTGGGATACGGAAGTACTAAGGAATGACGAGATACGTTTGAAGTTCTCTAACGCTATAGATACAGCAATAAGGAATAGCGCAGTAGGCAGTACAGTTGAAGAGGAATGGACATCTCTAAAAAGGGCCATAACAGGAGTTGGGAAGGAAAACATAGGTACAAAGAAGGTAGCTGTGAAGAAACCATGGGTAACAGAAGAAATACTTCAGTTGATTGATGAAAGGAGGAAGTACAAACATGTACCGGAAAAATCAGGAATACAGAAATACAAGTCGCTGAGGAATGAAATAAGTAGGAAGTGCAGGGAAGCTAAGACGAAATGGCTGCAGGAAAAATGTGAAGACATCGAAAAAGATATGATTGTCGGAAGGACAGACTCAGCATACAGGAAAGTCAAAACAACCTTTGGTGACATTAAAAGCGACGGTGGTAACATTAAGAGTGCGACGGGAATTCCACTGTTAAATGCAGAGGAGAGAGCAGATAGGTGGAAAGAATACATTAAAAGCCTCTATGAGGGTGAAGATTTGTCTGATGTGATGGAAGAAGAAACAGGAGTCGATTTAGAAGAGATAGGGTATCCAGTATTAGAATCGGAATTTAAAAGAGCTTTGGAGGACTTACGGTCAAATAAGGCAGAAGGGATAGATAACATTCCATCAGAATTTCTAAAATCATTGGGGGAAGTGGCAACAAAACGACTATTCACGTTGGTGTGTAGAATATATTAGACTGGCGATATACCATCTGACTTTCGGAAAAGCATCATCCACACAATTCCGAAGACGGCTAGAGCTGTCAAGTGCGAGAATTATCGCACAATCAGCTTAACAGCTCATGCATCGAAGCTGCTTACAAGAATAATATACAGAAGAATGGAAAAGAAAATTGAGAATGCGCTAGGTGACGATCAGATTGGCTTTAGGAAAAGTAAAGGGACGAGAGAGGCAATTCTGACGTTACGGCTAATAATGGAAGCAAGGCTAAAGAAAAATCAAGACACTTTCATAGGACTTGTCGACCTGGAAAAAGCGTTCGACAATATAAAATGGTGCAAGCTGTTCGAGATTCTGATAAAAGTAGGGGTAAGCTATAGGGAGAAACGGGTCACATACAATATGTACAACAACCAAGAGGGAATAATAAGAGTGGACGATCAAGAACGAAGTGCTCGTATTAAGAAGGGTGTAAGACAAGGCTGTAGCCTTTCGCCCCTACTCTTCAATCTGTACATCGAGGAAGCAATGACGGAAATAAAAGAAAGGTTCAGGAGTGGAATTAAAATACAAGGTGAAAGGATATCAATGATACGATTCGCTGATGACATTGCTATCCTGAGTGAAAGTGAAGAAGAATTAAATGATCTGCTGAACAGAATTAACAGTCTAATGAGTACACAGTATGGTTTGAGAGTAAATCGGAGAAAGACGAAGGTAATGAGAAGCAGTAGAAATGAGAACAGCGAGAAACTTAACATCAGGATTGTTGGTCATGAAGTCAATAAAGTTAAGGAATTCTGCTACCTAGGCAGTAAAATAACCAATGACGAACGGAGCAAGCAGGACATCAAAAGCAGACTCGGTATGGCAAAAAAGGCATTTCTGGCCAAGAGAAGTCTACTAATATCAAATACCGGCCTTAATTTGAGGAAGAAATTTCTGAGGATGTACGTCTGGAGTACAGGATTGTATAGTAGTAAAACATGGACTGTGGGAAAACCGGAACAGAAGAGAATCGAAGCATTTGAGATGTGGTGCTATAGACGAATGTTGAAAATTAGGAGGACTGGGAGGAGGATCTACGCAGAATCGGAGAGGAAAGGAATATGTGGAAAACACTGATAAGGAGAAGGGACAGGATGATAGGACATCTGCTAAGACATGAGGGAATGACTTCCATGGTACTAGAGGGAGCTGTAGAGGGCAAAAACTGTAGAGGAGGACAGAGATTGGAATACGTCAAGCAAATAATTGAGGACGTAGGTTGCAAGTAATACTCTGAGATGAAGAGGTTAGCACAGGATAAGAATTCGTGGCGGGCCGCATCAAACCAGTCAGTAGACTGATGACAAAAAACAACGAAATATGCGTCTGAAAAATGTACTTTAAACACGTTATTATTAATTTATAGCCTACCAATCGGTTCTGCTCTATCTCAGATTGACAATACAGTGTCACAGACCACAAGTATCAGCGATAGCGGGAGGATGCTACTAATACGTTCTGCAGAACCATCAAATCTACACGGACATGTAAATTCTTACGTAGCCTCGGCAATAAACAACCCCTAATCCTAATCAACACCCTTGGGATGGATTTCAACGCAGTTTACTCTCTGCTCAAATAACTTACCGGAATGCAGCTGAGTGTCGTCGCTGACAACCGCCGATACATCGACGGGAGCACACCCTGCCATTTTCAAAGCAAAACTGCAGCTAGCGAATTTAATAACTTGGTGGTCATAGAAATTCCGTAAAGACAGTACACAAACACAGACTGTAAACACTAACGCCTTCACAAACCAAAAATAACCGACACCAGAAGTTATCGATAGTGAAATTTATAATCAATGGGTGAGGTATCACGAACTCTGTCCTTCTGTTTCTTGCCAAGTGTTGTGTACATAGTTCCGCGTAGTCAGCGCGTACACAACTTTCCCACTATAGCGCGCCCCACTAAGCACAACAGCGCAGGCGCAGCGCTCGTCCGTCTCCGCACTATGAGATGGCGCTGCCTTAGAGACGTACCAAATTCTGCTTTCGCCGATCCGCGTATTAATATGTAACGCAGCCAATGAGATTGTTGCTAACGTAGAACCTTTTCTCCTCGCAGATCACACTCGCGCAGTGATACCTGAACGTGCGAGGTATTATAACGAGTGTACAGACCTCCGATTAATCAGTCTGCATTTGTCTGCACCAGTCTGTACCAGTCTATAGTTAAGTTTCAGTCTGCACCTAAGAAGATTATCATATTCCTGTACATAGCCGTGAAGGTGAGAATAAGATTAACGTACCAAGACCAAAGGAACTTCAGATTGTCAATTGTAAATAGCATCCAGAACCAAGTTAAGTAATGTTTATGATTCTTATTATTTTAATAAATGTGTGTGAAAATTAATCAAGTTCTGTTTAAAGTTGGTCACTGTCAATCTGCTACTCTAAGCGTGCAAGTGGCATTTCTATCGTCTGACCTAACGGCAGAAGATAAGCACGCCACGATAAGACCACGAGACAGACATATTGCTGACACTCGCCTACTTTGTTAGAGCGACAAGTCAAATAATCTGATGGTGTGTGTACCGAAGGTCTTACAGTACGTACACCACACCAAGTGAGAAAGGAGGATTCGAAGCAGAACCTAAACGATAACCACCATCTCTGTTTATAATGTTACTTGCTAGTTCAGAACACTATCTCAATAGTTGGAATTGAACGCCAGAATCTCCGCTGCAGGCTTGGTAGACAGGGCAACGTATGTCTAATCTGTCTTTCACTATACCATTTTTGACGAAACGTGACTTCCAAATTTACCAACTCAGCTGACAAACTCTCAGGATCCGAGATGACATGAGCCCTGTGAACCAAGATATGAAGTATCCTTTCAAGTTGAGCCGGATGGTGACAACTGTCAGCCTGCACATAGAAGTCAGTGCGAGTAGGCTTCTCATAAACAGCAAGTCCCAACGTAGCATCCACCTTCCTCCAGACCAGTACATCAAGGAATGGGGGACAGGCAACCTTGTCCACCTCCATCGAGAAACGAATGTTCGGGTGGACTGAATTCAGATGCTCTAAAAAAAGTCGTTCAACTTCTCAATTCCACAAGGCCAACCAACGTAAGTATCCTCTACAAGATCGGTAAAAACACGCAAGTTTCAAGGCAGTTGACTCCACAGCACGTTCCTTGAAAGCTTCCGTCAACAAATTGGCGATAATAGCAGACAACCGGCTTGCTATCGCAATTCCATGTGTCTGTTCGTAGTACTGGTCAATGACTAAAAAAGTAAGTGGAAGTCAACACATGTCTAAATAGTTTCGTGAATTCAGCACCAAACATAACCCCACTCAAGCGAAACGAGTGAGACAGAGGAACACGAATGAAAAGAGAGGGCACAGCGAAACTTACTAGAATATCAGTCATTCAAACGTGTTTCCTCTAAGTGACTAAGAAATCTGCCTAGCTCTTAACGCGGCGCCTACACCGACCTACTATAGGGCTCAACAGGATAGCAAGGAGTTTTTCTACACGATATGTCGGCCCACTAATACCACTCACAATTGGACGAAGTGGATCCTCCTCCTTGTGGACCTTAAGGAACCGATATAACCATGGGGGGAAAGCACAGTAAGAACTGAGACTCTTGATGGTCTCTTGTCATCATGAACTTACCTTCATGAGGTTTTTATTTTTTCTCTCATCTCTTTTTGTTGGGTCAGCACCGATCCTGCGACACGCTGAATCAAACAGTAAACACTTCATCTTTAGAACGTAATCCTCCTTGTCCAGGATTGCTCTTGTCCGCAGTTAAACTAAAAATATCTACACTATATGACCAAAGGTATCCGGACACCTGGCTGAAAATTATTTACGAGTTAATGGCGCCCTCCATCAGTAATACTGGAATTAAGTATGGTGTTGGCCCACCCGTAGCCTTGATGACAGCTTCCACTCTCGTAGGCATACGTTCAGTTAGGTGCAGCAACGTTCCTTGGGGAATGGCAGCACATTCTTCACGGAGTGAAGCACTGAGGGGAGGTATCGATGTTGGTCGGTGAGGCCTGGCACTAAGTCGGCGTTCGAAAATATCCCAAAAGTGTTCAATAGGACTCAGTGTGGGACAGTCCATCACAGGGATGCTTTTATCGTGTAACCACTCCGTTACAGGCCGTACATTATGAACAGGTGCTCGATCGTGTTGAACGATGCAATCGTAATCCCCGCATTGCTCTTCAACAGCGGGAAACAAGAAGGTGTTTAAAACATTAATATAGGCCTGTGCTGTGTTAATGCCAAGCAAAAAACAAGGGGCGGAACTCCCCTCCATGAAAAACACGACCATACCATAACACCACCGCCTCCGAATTTTACTGTTGGCACTACACACGCTGGCAGATGACATCCACCGGGCATTCGCCATACCCACACCCTGCCATCCGATCGCCACATTGTATACCTTCATTCGCCACTCCACGCAACGTTTTTCCACTGTTCAGTCGTCCAATGTTTACACTCCTTACACCAAGCGAGGCATTGTTTGACATTTACCGGCGTGATGTGTGGCTTATGAGCAGCCGCTTGACCATGAAATCTAAGTATTCTCACCTCCCGCCCAACTGTCATAGTACTTGCAGTGGATCCTGATGCAGTTTGGAAATCCTGTGTAATGGTCTGGATAGATATCTGCCTATTACACATTACGACCCTCTTCAACTGTCGGCGGTCTCTGTCAGTCAGCAGACGAGGTCGGCCTATACGCATTTGTGTCGTACGCGTCCATTCACGTTTCCATTTCACTATCACATAGGAAACAGTGGACCTAGGGATGTTTAGGAGCGTGGAAACCTCGTGTACAGACGTATGACACACCACGTTCGAAGTCCGTGAGTTCCGCGGAGAGCCCTATTCTGCTCTCTCACGATGTCTAATGACTACTAAAGTCGCTGATATGAAGTACCTGGCAGTAGGTGGCAGCACAATGCACCTAATATGAAAGACGTATGTTTTTAGTGCTGTCCGGACACTTTTGATCATATAGTATAGATCAACTCTGTGAACATAAAGCAACCCTCTCAGCCGCTGTGATATTACTGTTGGGTGGACGTGCCCCATACAACAAATGAGTGGAAGCGAAATTTATGCTACCCCGTGCGTTGATTATTAATTACACTATCGATTATTTCTGACGTCGGTCATCTTTGACTTGTGATGGCGCTAGTAGTTATAGTGCGTGTGTTGTGTTGTGTTGTGTGTGTGTGTGTGTGTGTGTGTGTGTGTGTGTGTGTGTGTGTGTGTGTGTGTGTATCAATACGGAATTTCATTGAAAACCGAGATATTAAATTCGCTTTCGCAGTGCTTACTTGCTGCAGTTTTGCCTTGAAAATGTCAGGGTGTGGTCCTGTCGAAATTTCGGCGGTTGTCGACGACGTTAATTGGCTGCATTCCTTAAGTTATTTGAATATTGTACACGACCTGAGAAACTAAGGTCTCACAATTTAGTCTCTACTCAGACCAATCTCCGTAAATTGTGTGTGTGTGTGTTTGTATGAGTGCAAAGGGATTTTTTTTTTTTTGGGGGGGGGGGGGAAATTAATGTAACTGTAATTGTAAGCTGGATGTTATGAAAAATGCAGACAGGAAGATTACAGCTGATTCTCGTCCCTAGATCGTCCGTATTAATCCTCGTAGCTCAGTTGTTCTAAAGAAGGGTCAGATGTAGCACATTATTTCGAATGCGACATATGTTACGGTTACTAGCTCTTCCCTACATTCATAAACTTGTGCTCGGTTATTGAAGTCAAGGACCTTCGTTTCCATGTTTTCATATATCTTCATTCTTTCATTGTCATTATCTAGTTATGGAGGCGTGACGATGGTTCTTCAGAATAACTGGTAGTTTGTTCGAATGCTGAAATTTGTTTTTGTATTCGTTTCTACTCAACATAATTTATGTAGAAAGAAGGTAGGTTGAAAGATATCTGTTTGCTGCCTCTTTCATTCCTTTGCCACTTACTGTTCTTTTTCGAGAGATATGATCTTATCTGTGAGATATTAAGTAGTTTCAGTATGTATCTATTCAGACACTTTCGTAAACTCTTCGATCAGCCACTGCGTCGGAAACTTGGTCTTTGGTGAGCGGTTGGTCCTCCGCCAGTAGCGTGCTTTGGCTGCTGAGAATAGCATGTGTTAGCTTATTCGAAAAGAGGTAAGCTCTTCTAGTTACACAGTGTGTCATGTACAGTGCCTGGAAGTATTAACACGTGTCTAGTTCTGGAGCTGTATTTAAAGGAGCATGCTTTTCTGATGAAATTACTTGTGTTTGACGGGCAGCCAGGGTTTTGAATAGTTTGTTCTACGTACAACCATATTACCAGTACGATAATTCGATTTGTTTATTGATGAACTCTGATCTATAGTCTGGTTAGGTCGTGCTTTTGTATCACTCCGCGCACTGGTATGGCTCCGCGTAGTCACGTGCTGTAGTGCAGGCTTGAAGAGATAGCGAAATATTATCTGGGGACTAGTACTGCATCATTTCTAAGCTCATTTCATCCGTATTCAGTCACTTCTAAATTCACGAGAAGTGCAAGATCTGTTATCTGCATGGCATCGGACTGTATCTTCAACGATAAAAGCTTGGTGTTGTAAATAGTGTTATGGATGTGATTGTCATCATGGGACTGTAGTTTGGGTGCTGGTTTATGAGGAATAATACAACTGGTTATTAAGAAAACGAGTGCTTTACTCATTTTTTCCTGGATTTATGCTTTACTTAAATGTGCCTTAAAGAGCATGCTGCCATCTTGACACGACCTGCAAAACAGTGGCTGAGGTTTACATGTTACGCGACATGACCTGAATCAGTTGATAAAATTTAGTGCTATCTCTTACAAGGTGGGTATAGGGTGATGCAAATCAGTTGATAAAATTTGGTGCTATCTCTTTCAAGGTAGGTATACGGTAATGCAATGTACGACATGACCTGAATCAGTTGATAAAATTTAGTGCTATCTCTTACAAGGTGGGTATAGGGTGTTGCAAATCAGTTGATAAAATTTGGTGCTGTCTCTTTCAAGGTAGGTATACGGTAATGCAATGTACGTTCCTGTGCTGCAGGTCTCTAGTGTGTTACACATAGAAAATAACCGAATTATTGGTTTTCACCTACGAGAGGTGTTGGTGTTCTACTGAACGGTTAATAATTACACTAACTGTGAACTGATTAACACATGTTCTGGCCTCTGGACTGACAATCGCTATAAGCGAAAAGACAGCACCAGTTAGCACCAATTGTTGTTTTGATGAGGTTACTTATTTATCAATTTGTGTTATTTTCAGATAAGCGTAGCCTTAACATTTCTCTCAGCGCTCATTTATATGAAAGTGTTTGTGTGTGACAATTTTAGAGGTATTGGTCACGTAGGAACCTTTACAAACATTTTCGTGGCATTTCATATTACATCTTGCACATGATTAAAATATCAGGCCTTGGCTATCAATACCTATGAGAATTGTTAAAGCATATGCAAACACACATACACCTTTTAAACTAATCGTCAAATGATTTGCGAAGTAATTATTTCTATCTGTATCGACACCCACCAAAACAAAATTAGTTCAGCACAATCACGACATTGTTTCTAAAGTCATAATTCGTTGTGTTGCTTCTACAATGACTTATTCTTCGCGTTTAGTCGTAAACATGCCATACTTCACCTTGTACGTGTGGAAAAGCTAATAATAAGCTTCTGAACCTCACCTGCAAATCACATTAACACAATAAAGACAAATAGGAAATCATTTTGTTGTAATACTTGTACTGATTAGCCTTGCTGCCTCTGGCAGTATATCTCCAAGAATAAAAGTCTAATGTGTAATACCTAATAACCGGAATCCGAATTGCATTTCTTTTGCTCTGTAGAAACTGTGCGTGATTATGAGGAACTGATGTTAATGAGGGGCCTGAAATAAGTCAGCTGCGAAGAACTTTATACAGGGTGATTCTTATTAACGATTAAAAATCCGAAGCAACGTAGATGATGATGAGACAAGTAATTTAATAGAAGACACATGGAGTCGTAAATGTCGGTATATACCGCAAAAGTGGATGATGAATGTTGTAGATGTGACGTCACCAGATGACGTACCTCGCCGCACTTACAGCGGTTGAGGCTATCACTCTGTCGCACATGATCATTCCAACGCAAGTCAAGTATTCACATCGGTATGGCTGCGCGCCTACGTGCATGACTTCAGCACGTGGGGCTCGGCGTTTGAGTCATGCGTTTAGGACGAAGTATTTCTTTCACTGCCTGACACAGTTATGTGTTTACATAGAGAGAGTAATATGTTTTCCGGTCGCATAGTCTCCGCACATTTATTGCGAAGTACGATACAACAAAAACTTACCGTATTGCGTCGCAAGCAAATAAGCATAAGATTCCGAGCTGCGTCATTACCAGTGAATGACCAACGTTTGCTTTACCATACGATGTCTGTAAACAAAAACGTAGGTAAAGGAAAGACACTTCAAGTAGGAACAGCTTTTTGATTGGTTACAGTCAGAACAATATTTTTTTAACTTGTGCGTTTATAATAGATCACATTGTAAAAGCTATTCGACATTTGCACCGTTTGCTACAATGGAAGTATCGCATCGCTCAGTCAACCGTTCACGCACGCGCTAGAAAATACACTCCGTGTTTTGCGTATGAGGTCACATGTTCAACATGTGTCATCCACTTTTGGGGTATTTCCCAACATTTGTGACCCCATATGTCTCAAATCATTTGTCTCATCGTCATCTACGTCGCTTCGGGGTTTTTTAAACGTTAGTAAGAATCACTTTGTATATCGTCCACGTCTTAAATTATTGAGTATAATTTAAAGAGAGTTCGCAAAAAATCAAAAGCTTACAGGAAACGTACCTTAAGTGCTACACCTACGCTGCGTCGCTTACAGTCCCGTCTTCCGCTGTCCACGCAGCTGTTACTCTGGATACCGGCTGATTACCACAACAATGAGAGTCGGCTCTGTGAACCTTCCACAGATTTACAGCACCTCAGATTTTATTTCCGTGCTTAACAACTGTTTTAAGGAATTGTTCATGTTCTGAATAGGTAATAGATTCTGACGCCACAACTATCATTGCAGGTCAGGTGAAACTTACTCCTTTAAGTGCATGCGCTGAACAGCCAAAGCAACTAGTACACCCGCCTAATATCGTGTAGCGTCCCCGCAAGAATGCAGAAGTGCCGCAACACGACGTGGCATGGACTCTACTAATGTCTGGAGTAGTGCTGGAGGTAATTGACACCATGAATCCTGCAGAGCTGTCCATAAATCTGTAAAAGTACGAGGGGGTGGAAATCTCTTCTGAACAGCACGTTGCAAGGCATCCCAGATATGTTCAACAATGTTCATGTCTGGGAGTTTGGCGGCCAGTGGAAATGTTTAAATCCAGAAGACTGTTATTGGAGCTACTCTGTAGCAATTCTGAAGGATGGGGTGTCGCATTGTCCTGCTGGAATTGCCGAAGTCCGTCGGAATGCACAATGGATATGAATGGATGTAGGTGATCATACAGGATGCTTACGTACGTGTCCCTGTCACAGTCATATCTAGACATAACACCGCCCACGTACCACACTATTACAGACCCTCCGTCAGGTTGAACAGTCCTCTGTTGACATGCAGGATCCATGGATTCATTAGGTTGTCTCCATATCCTTACACTTCCATCCGCTCTATACAGTCTGAAACAAGACTCGTCAAAGCAGTCAACATGTTTCCAGTCATCAACAGTGCAATGGCAGTGTCGACGGACTCAGGCGAGACGTAAAGCTTTCTGTGGTGCAGTCATCAAGGGTACGCGAGTAGGCCTTCGGCTCCGAAAGCCCATATCGATGATGTTTAGTTGAATGGTTCGCACCCTGGCACTTGTTGATAGCCCAGCACTGAAATGTGCTGCAATTTTCAGAAGGATTGCACTTCCGTTAAGTTGAACGATTTTCTTCAGTCGTCGTTGGTCCAGTCCTTGCAGGACCTTTTTCCGACCGCAGTGATGTCGGAAATTTGATGTTTTACCGTATTCCCGATATTCACGGTACACTTGTGAGATGGTCGTACGAGAAAATCCTCACTCTATCGCTTTCTCGGAGATGCTGTGTTGATAACCTGTCATTGTAGCCGGAGTAACCTATCTAACAACTGCGCCAGACACATGTTATACAGGCGTTGCCGACCACAGCGCCTTATACTGCCTGTTTACATACCTCTGTATTTGAATACGCATGGCTATACCAGTGTCTTTGACACTTCAGAGTGTATTTAAGAGGGATCCAGCTTTACTGACTTGGGGAGTAACCAGCCAGGAGCTATAAAAAACAGGAGAGAGAGAGAGAGAGAGAGAGAGAGAGAGAGAGATTGACAGTAAGAATTGCGCTCTAAGGGTTCCGTACAATATTTATTGTGTATATAGATAGTTCATCTATAGATTTTGATGAGTAAGTTTGCGGGCATCAAAATATGTGATATAAATGCCCGCATGTGTTGAGCGTATTGAGCTAGAAATTTAATTTTTTACACCGAAAACTGACTGTAGACCTTCGCATTTGACATAAATTCCAACTTGATACGTTCACTCTTTCCTGAGCAAAAGATGTGGTACAGACGAACGAACAGACAGAGTAACAACCGTTCGCAAAAAAGAGATATAAATACAAATTAACAGTTTTCCTATTTTTCCCTTACCTGTCCGGTGAAACCTTTCTTCTTGCCAAAGTTCATTATTCTATGTCAACGAGAAGTACCCAATAGGTTTTCGTTTGTGAGTTCGCGATTGTCGAAAGATGTGAAATCAATGGCCGTATCTTTTCATTAGAAAATTATCTGTTACGGTTACGCAATCAAGCGATCGTAGACCTTAGTGGTGGTGGTTAGTGTTTAACGTCCCGTCGACAACGAGGTCATTAGAGACGGAGCGCAAGCTCGGGTTAGGGAAGGATTGGGAAGGAAATCGGCCGTGCCCTTTCAAAGGAACCATCCCGGCATTTGCCTGAAACGATTTAGGGAAATCACGGAAAACCTAAATCAGGATGGCCGGAGCCGGGATTGAACCGTCGTCCTCCCGAATGCGAGTCCAGTGTGCTAACCACTGCGCCACAGGCCTTAGTATCTTTCCATTTAATGAAAATGGAGATTATATATATATCGTTTTGTTGCTTTAACTTTGGATAGCAGTATATAATGGTGTCCAAAGCTAAAGCAACAAAACGAAATTTTGCAAGGTTGTGTTTATTTTGAAACTAAATATTATAATTAGGTGACAGTAAAGTAGAAACATTGTAAAGAATACAGAACGTAAACACGGCAGACAAAAATTTTCTTCGTTTTTTCCGACTTAACGGATTTACCCACACATTCCTACAACTGGTTAATGCGCTCAGCATGGGGAGTGACCATCTCTGGCAGCAATACAAGCCTGACAAACGACGGGGCACGCTGAGAATGATGTTGAGGCAATATCGCTCAATCTACCTGCAGAGCTTCTCGCAGGTCTTGGAGAGTGGTTGGTGGGCGCCCACGCGACGCAAACCGTGTCCCCACTGCACCCCAGACGTGCTCTATGGGATTCAGATTGCGAGAGCGAGCGGGCCACGCCAGGCGTGCGATATCTTCCGTTTCCAAGAAAACATCAACCACGCTTGCTCTGCGGTCGATCATCGTCGTCCAGCAACACGACGTCTGGGCCTACAGCTCCTCGGAACAACCCGTGGTGGCGCAGTGGTTAGACACTGGACTCGCATTCGGGAGGCCGACGGTTCAATACCGCGTCCGGCCATCCTGATTTTGGTTTTCCGTGATTTCCCTACATCACTTCAGGTAAATGCCGGGATGGTTCCTCTGAAAGGGCACGGCCGACTTCCTTCCCAATCCTTCCCTAATCCGATGAGACCGATGACCACGCTGTCTGGTCTCCTTCCCCAAAACCAACCAACCAACCAACAACCGCCCAGAGGTCCCAAGATCTCGTCACAATACCTGACAGCTGTTAAACCTTAGATTTAACTGAATAGTTCCATGATTAGGTACTTGAGCGATGAACATAATACCTTCCCACAACGTTTGGGTCCGGAAACAATGTTTCAAGTTCCCTCCAGAAGCGAATCCGTTGAGAATCACTATCCAGTCTAAATCGGGACTTAGGGGGTATATGAAAACAACATTGGCCCACTGTTCGACCGTCCTCGTGGCACGTTGATGGATCCAATCTAGACGTTCTCGTCTATGAAGTTGCGTCAGAGAAGCATATACAGCAGGTCTCCAACAACACAGGTCACTTTGCGGAGGCCTCCTGTTCATCTTTTGCTTCGCTACTACGCATCCAGTGGATGCAGCGAGGTCAGATGTCAGTTGCCGTGCAGTACTAAGGCGGTACCATTGTGTACAGTTTAGACCTCTATAAACTGTCGCCACATTGAAACACAACAGAACGATTCACATTAAGCAAACGAGCCACATAAGTTTGTGACTGTCCTGCTTCCGTTGTTCCCGTGGCTCTCCACGACAGAGTGCATGGGAGGCGTCTTCCCTGTGTCATAGTGCACAATCTGCGACTGTATACGCAGCGACTGTGGATGTGGGACTAACCGGTAAATACTGTTCGGTTTGATGGGTGCCCTGACGTCATCGTCGGCATGGTTGTCCGTTGACCAGAATGCCATCTTCAGTGGATGACACGATCGCACGGACACCTGTTGACAGTTTGTTTGATTATATCGTGAACTAGACTCAGGACGGGGAAATAGTGGTTTGTTGCTTTAATTTTGGACACCGGTATATATACGTCTCTTTCCACACCGCAGGATCGATTTCATTCAAACTTGGAACACGTGTCATTTACTGTCTGGAGATCAACACTATGGCAGAACGAACCACCAACCTATCGAAGGCGAAGTAGTGTTTGCTGATGAAAAAGCAGTGTAGTTCACGAATACCATACTTTATTCACCCAGCATATGAGAAAGAGAGCACTTCGAAACTTCAAAAAAAAAAAAAAAAAAAAAAAAAAAAAAAAAAAAAAAAAAAAAAACAGTACACAATATAATTTCAAACGTTTACGAACTTTCTCTCCCTCACGACCCCCCATAAAATGATTAAAATAGAAAAGTTTATCTCTTACTACAGTTGCGCTATTCACGCAGTAAAACTGGCGCGTGAAGCATGACGTTTTATATTTATTACTTCATTACCACTAACTATCTTCGAGACACATTTTGAAGACTGTATTCGCATATAATATAGAACGTGCCAGAAAAATTGTATCATAGTACGACATGTAATAGAGGTGATAATGCGTCATAAACACTGAGAAGCACGAGAAACTGCCAGATCATCCAAAACACTTAAATTTATTACTTAGTTGCCACGAAATCTACTCGTGACACTTTTGCAGACCGTATTCACATCTTCCGCTGAATGCATGGTCAAAAATATATCTTCATACGACACAATGTCCAGTAGATATGACGCCATAAAAATGAAATGCATGAAAATGAAACTGTAGGACGAAATTCGCCAGAAGCACAAGTTAAGTTATAGGTACAAAAATATATGAATTATGTGAGATACATGTGAAATATATCTGACATGTGAGTCCGCTGGGAAAACCACTGGTAAAAAGCTCATCATAAGCCCCTGCAATGATTTCAATCGAATTTGATACACATATTAGTTACAATCTGGAAAGAAATACTGTTGGGGTAAGGACCACCAGTCTCCTATTGGGATGAGCGCGATAACGTCGAGGAGGGAGGAGATGAACAGACACCGAGGGACAAGGAGGATATGAACACAGATACAGGGGTGGAGGAGATGAACAGACAGAGGTGGAGGAGGAAATGGACAGAGAAAGAGGAAAGGAGAAGGTAGACAGAGAGGAAAAGATGAGGGACGGAAGAGGTGGACAGAGAGAAAGGGAGGGATGGAATTCGAGGGGGGAGGAAGAGATGAACAGAGGTGGGGAAGCAGACTGACCGAAAGATTTGGGAGGAGAAGGGAAAAAAGAGAAGGGAAGGTGGAATTGAAAGGAAGAGGAGAAGGAGGAGCTGAATAAAGTGGGAGGGAGCGGATTGACAGAGAGGTGGGAGGAGGAGATGAACAGAGAGAGGGCCATGAACAGATGGTCAGAGGGTGGTAGAGGTGGTGTGCAAACAGAGGGGGTGGAGTAAATCTACGGAGAGCAGTTGAAGAAGGAGATAGACGGAGACAGGTTAAAGGAGGAGATGGAAACAGGGGGAAGCAGGAGATGGACTAATAGAGGACTGAAACAAGTAAATATATGGGACGGGCAATGCAGAGTACTCTGCTAGCTTGATATAAATATCAACCTGATGTCTCTACCCGTTGGTGAGAAAAAGGGCTCTTGAGAGGCAGACGATAGAGTGATCCAGTAAAGGGTCCGTTTTTACGGACTGAGGTACAAAACCCTAAAAAAAAAAAAAAAGTTACCGTGACAAACCGAATTCCTATCCTGCCCTAACAACAGACAGAAGTACCAGTTTACTGCCGATGAAGAGAGAAAGACCATGTCATTGACACTTTGACACTTACCAGTAGCAAATATACTCAGAGTCATTTGTCATTAAATATATGAACTGCTTTGCCTTTCCTCACTACGGAAGGCAGGGAAATGATAGAGGTGTCTTGATTCTAAAAGCTTGCAGTTGCCTGGAACCTTGAGCTCGTCTTGTTTTTTCTCATGCCTTCACCAAATGTCAAGAACACATACTAGTATTCACATGTATCATGACATTTACTGAATACCTGCAAAGTAATTTCGTACAAAATGTATTCTTTCGGTTAAGTACGCTGCAAGTAGTATGTAACCATAATGAAGTGGTAGCATTAATGCGCTTTGTGATTAATATTAGATCTATAATTTTGGTTCTGTCGTATTCTCACGGTATTCGAGGCATTATTGTGAAAGAATTAAAGGAAATTTAGAATTCAAAGTATTGGCCTTCGCTGGCCACTACTTTGTCCCATCTTTCGGGTAGCATAGATATTCCTCGGCGGAAGAAGTGGGCGTCATTAAGGAGATCCATGAAGCGATCCAATTTTGTACGCGTTCATATGACCAAAAGATTGGTCAGCAGGCCGTGTGCCATTGTTCAAAAAAAGTGGTAGTCAGAGAGATCAATGTCTGGGGAATAAGAGTGGGTAGGACTTACCATTTCAGCGTTTCCAAGTATGATTTCCGGTGATTGTCTCCGTCCGTTTCAGTAACTTCAAAGACCTTCTTTCTTACACCACCGCGCTTGTCTTCCAAGTCAAAATCACCGTTCTTGAAGCGCTGAAACCACTTTTTGCATGTTCTTTTACTAATAGGTACCTTCCAATAGGTCTCACGCAGCATTTTAGGAAACCCAGCCGCAGATTTCTTCTCGTTAAAGCAGAGATTTAAAACCTCCCGCAAATAACGAGAATTGGACTTGTAAGTTGACATATTCAAACGAGAATATCTTTATAACGGAATCAAAAATCGACTAATATTTTGATGGCCTTTTGCTTACTAATGCCTGAGCTTGTTGTGTGGTATGACCTATCACCTGCTCCACCAGTTGCCGCTACAGCCATCTATTGAAAAAACGGCGGAAGTAAAGTTGTAGACCTAATATATCAATAGTTTTTAATAGTCTGATTTTAATTTTGTAACAAGTTATGCTTCTTTTCCCCCACCTCCTCTGTTTCAGCGAAAGTAATATGAATGGCCCCGAGCCCGCTCCCAGCTTAGACTGTAGGTATGCTCATTCTCGGTGAGGTCCAAGTACGAGAGTGTACTGCAAAATGCCTCCGAATTTTTAACTGAAAACTCTTAACACTGTTTAAATAAAACAAAAGTTATTAAAATTCTACTTCTTTATTCTTCAAATATACGTATTTATTGCTCTATGTAGTCATCCTGGCGACCAAGACATTTCTTCTAACGTGAGACCAGTTTGTCGACACCGTCACTGTATAATGTTTGGCATTGTTGATGTAACGACAACTTGCTAGCACCGCTTCATCATTATCGAAGTGAAGACCTCGTAAGCGTTCTTTAAGTTTTGGAAACGGAAGAAAATTGGATGGGAATAAGTCGGGACTGTATGGAGGGTGATCGACGACACTGAACCCAAGACGTCGGATTGTTGCAGATGTCGCAACACACGTGTGGGGTCTGGCACTGTCATGCTGGAGGAGAGGATGCTCCATGTATGGAAGAAGTCTTAAACTTCGAAATACGGCTACAGCACGCTGCTTATCATGACTCACGTAGTTACCTTACATACCGCAATGTCATACGCTGCAATTCGGGGGCCTGTTACGGTAGAGGGCTGAAAATAGACAGAAATGAACAATACCGATGTAGAATGTTAATAATGTTTGTTTTATTTCAAAAGCTTTACGAGTTTTTGCATATGGAATTCGAAGGAATTAGTTTTCAGGGCGCTTTCGTTTACTATAAATAGTAACGGTCCTATCACACTTTCTTAGAGTATTCCGGAAATTCCTTTACACCTGTCCATCGTTAAGAGAGACATGTCGGGTACTATCTGCAAGGAAGTCTTGATTTCAGTAATCAGTTTGGTCCAATACTCGGGAAGCTAGTACAATTTTCACTAAACGGCACTGCGGGACAAAGCCAAATGCATTCCTGAAGCCAAGGAATACGGTACCAACCAGGGCGCCGTTATCTACAGCGCAGGCAGAAACAGAGCGAGATGAGCTTCGTAAGATCTCTCTTGCGGAATCAATTTTGATTTTTATACAAGCTATTTATATTCTCCAAAAGGGTCCTAATTCTTGAGCATAGGACGTGTTTCATAATTCTGCAACAGATTGAAGTCAGCGATATAGACCTATAATTAAGTAAACCTGTCCTACCACCCTTCTTGAAAACGGGAATGACCTGCGCATTCTTCCAGTCACTAGGTAGCCTTCATTGCTCGAGTGGACTACGGTAGACTGTTGCTAGAAGGCGAGCAACTTCTTTAGCATAATATCTGTAGAATCTTACAGGTATCTCATCTGGTCCTTGTGCCTTTCCACTACTTAACAACGGTAGTTGCCTTTCTGTTCCACGATCGGTTATCACAATACCTGTCACTTCCACATTTGAAGTACGATTGAAAGGAGGAACCTCTCATACGGACGCACACACACACACATACACACACACAAGTAAACACATACAAACAGAACACTGATATTACAAACACACATTCGACCCCAGAATGGATTTTCACTCTTCAGCAGAGTGTGTGCTGATCTGAAACTTGGATAGCGCAACCCGTAGA
Organism: Schistocerca cancellata; assembly: GCF_023864275.1. NCBI lineage: Eukaryota > Metazoa > Arthropoda > Insecta > Orthoptera > Acrididae > Schistocerca > Schistocerca cancellata. Next base: position 167,964,411 of record NC_064626.1, read on the forward strand.
CCACCAATCCCTGAAAGCCAAATATCCCAGGTTCGAGTCCGAATTCGGCGCATAGTTTAAAGTGCGAAGAAGTTTCAGTTACAATAAATGAATGTGAATACCTAAGCGACCAAACCGATGAGTACACACTATTTAAACTAACTTATGCTAAAAACAACACACCACACACACACAGCCATGCCCGCTGGAGGACTCGAACCTCCGGTGGGAGGGGCCGCGCAGACCGTGACATGGAGTCTCAAACCGCGCGGCCACTCCGTGCGGGCTTCAGTTACATATTCGATAGTTGGTAATATAATCAACGGTTGGTAACAACGTAGCTCGCTGGCGTCGGTGTGCCGAGTCTGACGTGGTGTGTAAATTGATAACCCATGTATCAAAGCAATGTGAGGGGCATACTCGGTCCGGATGGGAGAATGACCACATCTGTGACCGGTATACCTCTCTGGATGTAGAGAGTCATTCCGCAAACCTGCTTGACTGCCGACTAAGGAAAACAACGCGAATACGTAAATAGAGCGGCAGCAAGACACATCTGTTGTGGAAGGGAGACGTCAACTTCTGATATCCTGAGCATTTCGTGAAGGAGTTGCAACTTGGCTGTGTCGCTGACCATATTGGTACCGATCATTGCGTGCGTGTTAGTACTTGGAGCGGGTCTGCCGTCATCAGAAGCGGACATCACGATGTGGATGGAAACTCTGTTCGGTATCGGTGCAGGATGGCATCGACATACCTAATTAAGGTGCCGGTTCGGCCTGGACGTCGTCGCCCCATTTCTCTAAGTTGGAGGACTGTGCTGTAACCATACAGTTTTCTTTGAAGCGAGGGCTGTCTTGGGCCGACTGCGAGGAGACTGTGGTCTCAACCCGCGCGTTCGTCGATGGTGCCAAGGTGACGCAAAGCCGTCGACGTCGGCTGACATTGTTGTGTGGCTTCCGGCTAGGCAGGATCAGTGTCGCCGTGGAGGGGAATATCGCCGGTCACCGTGACTGACCGACGGCGGCGGTTGCTTCGGCGTGGTGATCGTTGTTTACGCACGTTTTCGTCCGCATCAGAGCACGGGAAGGAGGTGTAAGGTCTCTAATTGAAGCCGGCCGTAGGCAGGATAACTGCGTGGAGCGGCCATAGGTTGGAGGTCGGCGAAAACAACCGTAAGGCGGCCTCCTCGTTATTAGTGACCGCAACGACGTCCTAGTGATGATGGGGAGACGTATGGCGCTGTTCAAGGTGGCCATGCGACGGACTTGGGGCTGTCGTTGTCACGGTGTCACCGCAAACGTCACCGTCAGGACTGTTGCAGTAGTCGGGGGAGTCACGTGCATAACACGTCGTTGAATGCATTCTGGCCGTAGATGATCCTCTTTCGCTCAACCAGGGCATATGCGTGGTTGACCGTCTTACAAAATTATGGCTCTGGAACCTCCGATCTGGATGTAGAAGGGTACATGGCCGCGAGGTTCGGTGCGAACTTGCCTAACACCATTCAGGACAGGATACGTGCTGGAATGTGCCCACTTTTCGGCAAAGTGTTCGATGACTGTATGGTAGGATCGAAGGGCCTCAATCACAACGTCCGTTGGAAGTTTGAGCTGTAGTTCGAATACTCTGATCGTTCTGACACAGAAACTGGCGTTGATCAAGGGTGACTGCTCCTATGTTGCCGTCAGACACAAGTGTAGTCCACACTGGGCCTCGCGTACAACTTCCTCACATGCCGCGTCGTCAATCATTTTCACGTAGACAGTACTACTGACTGTGGAAAGATGGATTCCTACGATGTCGTTCGGCGGTATATTCGCTTCGTCGCCGGGATATCGTTCGACACGGAGCGCTATGAGACGAGCGAAATAGGCGCAACAATTGAATCGCTATGTCACTTTGCGGTAGTTGTATTCCATTGTGTATTGTTAGGTAAACGACGGCACGCGGTTGCGGGCGCGGTCAACACAAACACCTTCCAGCTGCCCCTCGCTGAGGAACCACAATGAAGGTGTCCGCACCTTAGCACCGCCGAAGGCTGACCATTGTACTAAGCCAGCCGCGGTGGCCGTGCGGTTATAGGCGCTGCAGTCTGGAACCGCGGGACTGCTACGGTCGCAGGTTCGAATCCTGCCTCGGGTATGGATGTGTGTGATGTCCTTAGGTTAGTTAGGTTTAAGTAGTTCTAAGTTCTAGGGGACTGATGACCTAAGATGTTAAGTCCCATAGTGCTCAGAGCCATTTCAACCATTGTACTAAGATGGGCCCAACGTTAAAATTATCATTATGATACGTGTCAGTTCTTTGATTACAGGAGGAGTATAACCGCGTTTACTAATTCTTTTTCTTAAATGATAACACTGCTATAAGAGTTGCTTCTACACTTTTGAACTGAAACATCTAAGAAATTATTCCAATCCATACGTGGCACACAGCACACCAGTGATTAACGGTTTTGGTATTGCAACCAAGACTGTTTTTTAACCAATACTGAAACATCTAACCTTTGAGAATTGTTTAGTCTGACTTTTGTCTGTAAGTAATACAGTGATTTGCAGTAGATGCTACACTGAAGATTGTGAATGAAATATCTTTAAAGGTGGAATGGTGATTTATTTAAGAATTATGTGCTAATTACATAATATGAAGTGCTGGTCTCTGTGTTTCCAGAGGAGCTATGATCGAGCACGGCGTTTACTGGTCCTTCAGGTCTCCGTGTCTTCCAATGCCTTTTATAACATCCCACACTAAATTCGAAGCAGTGTCATCCAGGTCATCCCTTGTCACTTCGCTATGACCCACAGCGTGCGTTGAGTTTCCGAGGAATAACACTGTGGTAATGATTGAGTCTAGATGTTCGAAAAGAGTTAAATACTGCCCGCTTGCCAACAAATTTAATTCCTAGCAGCTGTAACGGCAACATGTATGACAAAAAGAGATATAATTATTAGATAAACTTACTGCAAATATGCAGTATTTTTCACGTTCTTGAGGTATTTTCTTAAATCTGCTAGAAGGTTGACGGGTGGGAATGTCAGTGGAAATGACAGAGATATTACATGTGTATCTGGTCTCTGTTCTTTCGCTCATGTTCGCAAGAGCGGATACCACACACTTATAATTAAGGCTAGAATCTCTTAGGTGCGAATACACCACAAACTCGAACTCTGACGGGAATCAGGTAAATATCGCTAGTAATGAGGATAATGGGCAGAGGTCATTACAACCGTAGTCTGCGGATAAGCTGAGATTTTTGGTCCGACGTCAGGCGTGCTGGGGTAGTCTGTGCAGCTGCGATGACTGTGTCCGTGTGGTTTACTGGTCAGAGCATCTGCCTACAAAGCTGGAGCGACGGGTTCGAATCCCAGTGCGGCATAAGTTTTCAACTTTCCCCATTTATTTAAATCTCTTCCCACACGCAGCCAATGTCTGTAATTCGCTTCTGCCTTAGGAGATAACAGAGTTTAACATCCTATTGGCAACAAGGTCACAGAAGCAGCGCAGTTTCTTCGACTGAATAAGGTTTAGAAGAAAACCGACCGAGCCTTGTTTAAGGAATCATCCCGACATTCGCCTACAAGTTATCAGGCAAGCAACATAAAACAAAAATCTGATTAGCCCATATGCTATTTGAACACCTCAGATGCCATTACGAGTCCAATTTCTCTGCCACCAAGCCACATTCTGCAATTCTACGTTAGTTGGTAACATATATTCGAAATCAAGGGCACGAGAGGCAGAACATCTACCTATTTGCAGAACACTGGGGCGAAGGATTTCACTGCTCCTAATTTGGAAGAACGGCCTCGGAGTTCACCTGAACTCTTTCAGGAAAAACGACGAAAAGCGTAAATCGGGAAGACCGAATAATAATTTAAACACTGATCGTTTGAAGTTGGGGTTTGGCGTCATAGACACTGCATCTGATCCTTTTGAAAAACGCCTGAAAGAGGCCGCGATACCTTATTACGCTTATCCCAGCATGTTCGTGGTGCACATGCTGCGTTACAAGTTAATTAGTTTCGTGAGAAATTACTTTATTTCTCAATCTACTGCTGAAAATATTCTCAATTGTTTCTGCAACATCGATGTAACACTTAATACCGTAGATACTCTTCATACTTAAATTTGTAATACTATAGTACCACTAAAGTTTTATATTTCTGTTAACTGATCTAAATATTACGTTTCCTTCTGTCATTGGTGTCGGCAGAGATGAATAGTTGTCTCAAAAGGCGGTACAAGCTTCTACGAAGTGAAATATTAACTCCTAATCTCAAACTGCGTCCAGCGTACTCCAGAATTTACAGCACGTTATGCAAGGCACCAAGAGACCATAAAAAAGAAAGAATGGAAAGGAAAAGTAGCAAAGGAAACGACGTTATCGCAGTTCATCAAACGTGTCGGCGCGACTTGCTGGCAGGGAATTGGCGAAAAACTTGGGGCTTCATTATTATTGAATAATAAACCGCAAAATTGAACATGACCTTTACTTTTTATCCCGGCGAAAAGTTCTTAAATTACTTCCAATTAACTGAAGTTCGCTTCACAAGATGTGAACTTAATCGGAAAAAATGAGGGAAGGGAACTCAAGACTCGGTGTCTTGAGGGGAAAAGCGTTTATCACTGGCAGTGGCAACACTTGGAACCACTGCTCTGAATAGTACTCGCAAAGAGCGCGCTATGGTCACTGCTTAAAATATTTCGTCTCTATGTATTTTATGTTTTCTGTTTAATCTATCGGGTTATTTGAGGGCGTTTGATGTACCACATAAATTCACTTTAAGCTTTCTTCGCTGTTTAATGACTGTCGAAGATAATTTCTGGGATATGCTTTTCTTTCTAGCTTTCACAACGGCAGCGAGGCATGCACTAAACGCAACTCCACTGTGTAAGTAGGGGAAATTGAGAAAAAAAGTGTGCACGCTGTAGAGATGACTTTTCCTTTTTTTTGGTAATAACCGCAAAGTAGAAGTTTCTCGTATTTACACGTTTCTACTGTAACATGAAGTCCTCGAGAAGGCCATATTCTTACAGGGAGCACATTGTGCTCATTGGGAGCGATCTAGATGGCTGTAGAACAATAAACTGGGAGCCAAGATCGCAGGAATTCTTTTTATTCCATGACTACCGGTTTCGGCGGAACTAAAGCCACCATCATCGGACCTTAGGACACATACAGGTTACAACATCAAAGCAGACAATGGTGATATTAATAGTTGCCTGCAAAACGCAGACCTTACAAAATTGTCATACGTAGCACATAAGCGTCCAAGAGAGATAGCTTGCGCTTATGTGTGATAGAGACACTTAACATTTATAATGTCATCTCTCTTGGACGCTTATGTGCTACGTATGACAATTTTGTAAGGTCTGCGTTTTGCAGGCAATTATTAATATCACCAATGTCTGCTTTGATGTTGTAACCCGTATGTGTCCTAAGGTCCGATGATGGCGGCTTTAGTTTCGCCGAAACCGGTAATCATGGAATAAAAAGAATTCCTGCAATCTTGGCTACCAGTTTATTGTTCTACAGCCATACTTTTAGTCTCTTGCTGTTTTTTTCCTAGGCATATTACGATGAATTTCTGAATTTGGTGTAAAAACGTGTTTCAAAACAGAACAGTTAGTTCATATTGAAATGTCTCTGTTGGATTCCTTTCATGTTAATTTCTTAAATCTGTTGTCATTTACGGCATAAATTCCTCTTCTAAATTTACTGTGGCGTTTCTGACTATCTGGGAGGAGACTGAGTAGTAGAACGTGTTATTTTTACACATAAACAAGAACGATCTGTCACACTACTACACTTTAAAACACAGTTTATATTTAATTCATGTCACACAGTCCCATACGGAACCTACATCCGCTTCCTTTTATATACTGTATATGATAAGATACTGTCAACCCCCTTCCCTTCATTATGAGAGGATGAATGAGCAAATGTATTTCTAGTTGCATGCCTCAGGGTAGCAGACAAGCCTGTCTGCTAGAGAACAGTAGGACCAACATCGGAACAGGTAGCTACGCTTTCTAAAAGCAAAGAGGTTTCTATCCTTAGTATGGTCCTGTCAGTCTCTTGTCATGTTGGTATAGGAAGCTGCCCCTCTGGCCACTTCCGTTTGTATTTGTGAGCCACCCTCAGAAAGGGACCAGGTCAGTCTGTCCGTGGCGAGCGTCTGAAGTGGTAAGATCTCCGGCTAAGCGCGTGTCTGCTAAGTCCGTAGGACAATGGATTTCTTAAGTTCAGCCTAACGGAAAATTTAATCACCTTTATTTCAGGTTTAGCTCTAAAATATCTAATGTTATCTTAAATTGCAGCGCAGTGTAATTCTCGTGTGAAGTTCAGAATATATTCCGGTAGTTGCTTTGTCACTACTTTGTGAGTAAAGTGGAACCACATGTTGATCAGTAACTCTAACTAAGTTCATCAATATTAAATGCGAATGTGCGTGAGATTATAACGTCTCGTCTTGACAATATTTTTCAATATAGCAACTTTTCTTTATGTTCAACCCACGTGGGGTGTACTTTGCGAGACCAGTACCACGTGCTTATATAACTGTTTGACCCGTCAGGTTAACAGTAAGACGTTAGTAACCAGTTCGAGGTTTTTCTTTTGTAAATTGCTTTTCGATCTAATTTATTTTAATTATCAAAATTATTGTGGAGTTACACTCTTTGTGTAAACCAAGTTGACCACGTGAAGCATGTGGTGTAATCATCAAAGTAGCCCTCAGCTATTCTTTTCGGGAAGATTTCACAAAGAGTTAATATGAATTTAGTATACCAGTGTGTGGTAATTACATGACGGACAGGCTTGTGCTACGAACGTAACTTCTGTGGGTGAAAATTGAATCGGTTGGTAGTGGTTAATTTTCTCTTGCATATGTTTCAACGTTCTTTGTGTGTTGTTTTATGAATGCAGTGTTGTATGCAGTCTCCCAATCTTGGCTCCATATTTGATGTGTTCTGTAAGATTACAATCTCACATTTTCACAATCCTAAATAAGGCACCAGTTTATTTATGAATCAAATTTAATATGCTGATATTTCAATGATCAATGTTAAAATAAATTTCCAAATATAAACTGATTTATTTCTTTTTATTTAAATTCTCTTTATATATATATATCACCGGTGGTCGTATGACTATCAAAAGATTATAATTAATGTTAGTCTGGTTGGGAATTTGGTAAGCTAGACTGGATACCTGGTGAAAAAATTGCGCAGTAATGCAAGGTTAACTTCCCCAGACAGCTCACAGCTTTTAAACCGCTTTTATTGTCTATCAGCACCGCTTTCATAGCAAATTAACCAACAACGTTATAATATAGACAATATGCATTGAGTTTAATGTATTTCGCAAAGTGATAGTTCACATTTCTCTTTCCTTCAGGAATGGAATTACTTCAAAGTTCTCAATAATTTTAACTTACAACATACATTTTTGATTCGCTAAACACCAACTGAAGAAATTTTCGAGAGTGCCTTAAATCCATGAAATTGTGAAAATCAGAAATAAAATGTACTTAAATTTTTTAGCAGAAGTAATTAACTTCGAACGTCAGACAGTAGTGCAATGTTTCGTAACTATATGGGTTACCTACAATCTGAATGTCAAAATATTTCAAACGGTTACGAATGGTGTAAACGAGATCGGATGACCTGAAGTTAATACAGTTCGGAAACCATGTTATTTTTAATGTGTTTCAGGACAGGTATATTACATTTAATAAATTCGGATGCCCAATAGTCAATGTAGAAATTATATTTATTTACAACATACAATTAATATTATTAGACAGCACAATATTTGGAGGTGCACTGTTTTCAGTGGCAATACTTGTCTAAGCTGAGAGTTCTGTTTACTACAGTGGTGTTGAAATACACTCCTGGAAATTGAAATAAGAACACCGTGAATTCATTGTCCCAGGAAGGGGAAACTTTATTGACACATTCCTGGGGTCAGATACATCACATGATCACACTGACAGAACCACAGGCACATAGACACAGGCAACAGAGCATGCACAATGTCGGCACTAGTACAGTGTATATCCACCTTTCGCAGCAATGCAGGCTGCTATTCTCCCATGGAGACGATCGTAGAGATGCTGGATGTAGTCCTGTGGAACGGCTTGCCATGCCATTTCCACCTGGCGCCTCAGTTGGACCAGCGTTCGTGCTGGACGTGCAGACCGCGTGAGACGACGCTTCATCCAGTCCCAAACATGCTCAATGGGGGACAGATCCGGAGATCTTGCTGGCCAGGGTAGTTGACTTACACCTTCTAGAGCACGTTGGGTGGCACGGGATACAGACGTGCATTGTCCTGTTGGAACAGCAAACCCTTGCCTTGCCGGTTTGGATGTACCGTGCACTATTCAGTGTCCCCTCGACGATCACCAGTGGTGTACGGCCAGTGTAGGAGATCGCTCCCCACACCATGATGCCGGGTGTTGGCCCTGTGTGCCTCGGTCGTATGCAGTCCTGATTGTGGCGCTCACCTGCACGGCGCCAAACACGCATACGACCATCATTGGCACCAAGGCAGAAGCGACTCTCATCGCTGAAGACGACACGTCTCCATTCGTCCCTCCATTCACGCCTGTCGCGACACCACTGGAGGCGGGCTGCACGATGTTGGGGCGTGAGCGGAAGACGGCCTAACGGTGTGCGGGACCGTAGCCCAGCTTCATGGAGACGGTTGCGAATGGTCCTCGCCGATACCCCAGGAGCAACAGTGTCCCTAATTTGCTGGGAAGTGGCGGTGCGGTCCCCTACGGCACTGCGTAGGATCCTACGGTCTTGGCGTGCATCCGTGCGTCGCTGCGGTCCGGTCCCAGGTCGACGGGCACGTGCACCTTCCGCCGACCACTGGCGACAACATCGATGTACTGTGGAGACCTCACGCCCCACGTGTTGATCAATTCGGCGGTACGTCCACCCGGCCTCCCGCATGCCCACTATACGCCCTCGCTCAAAGTCCGTCAACTGCACATACGGTTCACGTCCACGCTGTCGCGGCATGCTACCAGTGTTAAAGACTGCGATGGAGCTCCGTATGCCACGGCAAACTGGCTGACACTGACGGCGGCGGTGCACAAATGCTGCGCAGCTAGCGCCATTCGACGGCCAACACCGCGGTTCCTGGTGTGTCCGCTGTGCCGTGCGTGTGATCATTGCTTGTACAGCCCTCTCGCAGTGTCCGGAGCAAGTATGGTGGGTCTGACACACCGGTGTCAATGTGTTCTTTTTTCCATTTCCAGGAGTGTATAATGCTCTGAGATCCCTAGCTCACTTAAAAGTAAATGAGTATCTTTCAGCTTCGTTTCTCAACCAGCTGACTTAGCGTTTATACATTTTATTTAAAAGAAGGTCCTCTATTCCTCCTCTCTAACAGGCTGTAGAAGCATATCACTATATCTGAGTAGGATGTTCCACAATTCTCTGTGCATTTGAATTCTACTGTATTTAAGTTGATTGGACGGGTTTCGTAACATATTCTTTCAAATCATAGAGACTATCTCCGCAACAAATATGTACAGATTGCCAAAATTTTGGAAAATGTTACGATTACCTGTTGGCAACAAAACTTGTTTCATTTTCTGCACACATTTTTTTCTGTCCCTCCAAAATTCCGATCAATTGGCGTATAGCTATGTAGCTACCTGACTTCGAAAATCAAGGCCTGCCGAGAGGAGCTGGTTTATGGAGAACCTCTGTGTTCACAAGAAGGGTTTTTCAAACACTGTGTCAAGATATCGTTGCGGAACTCCGGAGGCGAACTGAGACTATGCGACAGAGTGGAACGTGTCACTGGAAACAGACTGTTTGTGTTTATCTGTTACACGGCACCTTCGAATCAAGCCTTCCTCCTAAACAAGCCAGTACGCAGAGCGCTGGAGTTGCCCTGTCGAGTACCACACACACTACACTATTTTGGGACGAAATGATTTGCGACTCACTCTAAGTTATCGATGCAGTGGTGCCCATAGACACGTGTAAGCCAGCCTACCTGCGAGTAAAAGATACCACTGGAACGCAGTTCACAGGCGAACACAAAACACACGCCACCGTGCGGTCACCGGCGCCGCAACGTCATCCAGAACAGATTTGTCCGGTTGGAAACCGACCGACCGCAGCGCCCCCATATGCAGCCACGTCATAACACCAGTCTGTCCACCTACATCCAGCTGAACTGAATCGCGCTACGGACAAAAAGTGCTGTTTTGTTTCGAAGCAGCCGAGATCGCATAGTCGAAGTTAGCTTTTAAGAAAGTACGGTACCTTTTTATTTCTTTTCCTCGTGAAGGTACGGTATAGCGACCGCAGCTCTCATGCCACACCAAACATCGCGAACGACCATTGCCGGAAAGACCGCGCTCTCAAACATGCAGTGGATCGTTACTAGCCGCGGCGTGAGCATCGGACCGTGTAGTATTGACTTACACTATATGATTAAATGTAACCGGACACCCCTAAAAACATACGTTTTTCATATTAGGTGCATTGTGCTGCCACCTATTGGCAGGTACTCCATATCAGCGAACTCAGTAGTCATTAGACATCGTGATGGAACAGAATGGGGTGCTCCACGGAACTCACGGCCGTCGAACGTGATCCGGTGATTCGGTGTCACTTGTGTCATACGTATGTACGCGAGATTTCCACACTCCTAAGCATCCCTAGGTCCAATGTTTCCGATGTGACAGTGAAGCGAAAACGTGAAGCACAAAAGCGTACAGGCCGACCTCGTCTGCTGATTGACAGAGACCACCAAACGTTGATGAGGGTCGTAAAGTGTAATAGGAAGACATTTATCCAGACCATCACACACGAATACCAAGCTGCATCAGCATCCACTGCAAGTACTATGACAGTTAGGCGGGAAGTGAAAAACTTTGATTTCATGGTCGAGCGGCTGCTCATAAGCCACACATCACGCCAGTAAATTCCAAACGACGCATCGCTTGGTGTAAGGAGCATATACATTGGACGATTGAACAGTGGAAAAACGTTATGTGGAGTGACGAATTACGGTGCACAATGTGGCGATCCGATGGCATAGTGTGGGTACGGCCCGGTGTACGTCATTTGGCAGCATGTGTAGTACCAACAGTAAAATTCGGAGACGGTGATGTCATGGTGTGATCGTGTTTTTCATGGAGGGGGCTTGTACCCATTGTTGTTTTACTTGTCACTATCATAGCTCAGGCCTGCATTGATGTTTTAAGCATGTTCTTGCTTTCCACTGTTGAAGAGCAATTCGGAGATGGCGACTGCATCTTTCAACACGATCGAGCTGCTGTTCATAACGCACGGCCTGTGGCGGAGTGGTTACACGACAAAAACATACCTGTAATGGACTGTCCTGCACAAAGTCTTGGCCTGAATCCTATAGAACACTTTTGGGATGTTTTGGAACGCCGACTTCGTGCCAGGCCTCAACGACTGACATCGATGCGTCTCCTCAGTGAAGAATGGGCTGCCATTCCCCAAGAAACGTTCCAGCACCTGATTGTAACATCTCGTGGAGGACAGCTCCAAGGTATGCCTGTGAGAGTGGAAGCTGTCATCAAGGTTAAGGGTGGGCCAACATCATACTGAATTCCAGCATTACCGCCGGCCGGTGGGGCCGTGCGGTTAAAGGTGCTTCAGTCTGGAACCGCGTGACCGCTACGGTCGCAGGTTCGAATCCTGCCTCGGGCATGGATGTGTGTGATGTCCTTAGGTTAGTTAGGTTTAATTAGTTCTAAGTTCTAGGCGACTGATGACCTCAGAAGTTAAGTCGCATAGTGCTCAGAGCCATTTGAACCATTTGAACCATCCAGCATTACCGATGGAGGGTGCCACGAACTTGTAAGTCAGTTTCAGCAGTGACTCCGGATACTTTTGATTATATAGTGTAATTCGTTTGTACTGTGAATCAACAAGAACTCACCTTCAGCTGGAGTGTACCATTTAATGAACACCAACAAATATGTTGTTGCAGTGTGAATACAATGATGACCGATGTGCCAAGCGTCTGAGCCTTTTTATTCAGCATAGGCAAAAAAGGCGTATGGTATGGTTTTAGCTGGCATGTGTAAGTGAAGATCCATGATAAAGTCCTCAATTACGTTTACCATCTACTCAGGCAGCAAATCAGCTCTAGGGCATTAACACATTTTGTCCTTTTTTCTTTCACAAGGAGTTTAATTTCGTTCTGTAATAAAACCACACGCATGAGATTTACTTCTGTCAGAATAGATATTTTTTAGTTTATACAAATAAATAGACTAAAAAATGCACCAACACTAACCTGCCAGTTGTTTACTGGACGTCGTGACGAAATATAGGCGAAGACCTACGGTGAGTCACTTAAAACTTGTGGAAAGTCTCCTGTCCTCGGATTCGCAGAGCATATTTAAACCGCACTGGTACTGATAACGACGGCTATGTAGATCAGCCCTGGCAAAGCGTGGCGCGCAAATCATTTGCTTCCAGCGACTACTTACACATCTAGCTCAATCCGTGCGCAGCTGTCAAGACCTTGCCGCTTCCACAGCCACATCGGCCAACTGCAGCGGCGACGGTCATTCGCCTGAACTGCTAGTGCTACTTGCTCCCTACAAGAAAAAGTAAATTCAAATTATTTAAGTGATCTGGAGCATTTAAGTTCGAATACGTTTGTTTACAAAATATGACAGTACCCACGTGATGCGTTACAACAGTGAAAGGAACGCGTGACTACTGCGGAGAGTGCCACAAATTCGTTCAAATCATCGTAAGATAACACACACACACACACACACACACACACACACACACACATACACACACACGTGCGCGCGCGCGCTCGCCAGCGCGTCATACTAACAAATGTAAATCCACCTGAAATGGAGGTTTAAACCTTTGAAACGCGCCTTGGTGCTAAATAAACAGATACTGGTAACAAAGAATTTATTTCATTTAATGTTCTGTAACATTTCTTAGAAATGCTGCTTATGAAAAAGGAAAGCGAACCATTGAGTTTCTTTTCAAATTCCGGACTACATGCCGATCGAGGTGGCCGAGCGGTCCTAGGCGCTACAGTCTGGAACCGCGCGACCGCTACGGTCGCAGGTTCGAATCTTGCCTCGGACATGGATATGTGTGATGTCCTTAGGTTAGTTAGGTTTAAGTAGTTCTGAGTTCTAGGGGACTGATGACCTCAGAAGTTCAGTCCCATAGTGCTCAGAGCCATTTGAACCGAACTACATGATTTTTAACTTTTTGTTCCGAACCTGGAAAACTTCTAAGGAAAAAAGAAGAAGAAAGTAAACTATTTTCCGCGCGCAAACAACGATTTTCGGAACTAAGAATTTTATCTCTATATATTGCATTATCTTTCACTAAAAATTGCTTAAACTTTCGATGAAACAGTGATGGATGTTCTTAGCGTATTATAAACGTCATTTTCGTCTCATTTTTCACTGCGGACAGCGTTTTAACACCTTTCTCACTTAGCGTTTCCTGATGAATAACGCAGTGAAAAGTTAAATAATTTTTTTTAATAACTGACCAATTAAGCTATGTACGCCAACGGTCATAGCTGGTACACTAGTAGTACAAACTGTGGAGCATTTTTAAAAACCAGAAATTTTGTCAGTACGCTTTTTAAGAACATTAAGAATATCCAAAACTCTTCTTGCTAGCTAGGGAACTAAAGCAAATATTACTTCGTGCATAGGGAAGTGGTCTAGTATTATTCAATAAAAATAATTGTCGGCGGAGACCCGTTATATCAGTGCTCTCGACCAGCAGTTTGCAGTTAAATTGTTTACTTTCCTGCTATGACCCATACCAAGAAGCAGACTTTTTGCAGCGTCGCGTTGCAATGCATCTATTGTTAAATGCTAGATTACAAAGGATTGAGATTTTCATTATCTTTTTCATGGGTATAGTGCGAGATATATTTTTTTTACAAAATACTAAATTATGTCAATGACAATAATTATTTATTATTTTACTATCGATGAAGTCCTTTTTATTAATGTCACGAGAATACGATTAACGTTCATTCACTTTCCACACACAATGCAATATTGAATATTATTCTGACTAAGATATAGGCGTGGATATTTCAACATTCCTGTTGAATTTGCTGCTGTATCAGTTGTGCAAGCACGGGAATGTCGCACTAGCTGTTACATCCTCTGGGATAGGAGTGGTCTTGCTCAGCGGAGGAAGAACTCGGTGTTCAAACTTCCTCTGAACACTTGCGACGAGGAAACGCCCACTTGTAGTCAAGGGTTGTTCTGTCTGCCCATCTAGCACCGTGTAAACATGTCAGTGCATCTCACAGTGCAACTTCTAGCCATCCGCCCATCACGTGATTATACAGCTTATATACTCTCTGATTTGTCATTTGGACTGCTTGCTCCAATTTCGGCAACCTTTACAGTTAACATATCAATTAAATTCAAGATGACTGTAATATCGCCCATGTGCTCAGCTGTCATATCCCTCGTACGTTTGTGAATGCGTTCTTCTCGACCATTTATGTCCTTGACACAGTTTGATGCTTCCTTCACGAACAGTTTTGTGCTGGATACTTCATTCGATACTTTCTTCTCGAACATTTATATTCCTGGCCCATTTGCTCATGCCCTCTTCTTGGGCATTTATGTTTCTGAGACTTCATTGGCTATCGTTGGACAGAGGATTTACATACCTTCATTGACTTCCAGGGTTATTGCAGCTGGCATTGATGGACTGACTAATTCATTCAGTCTTATGTTTAAGAGCTATTCAATCTTTGTGTAATTTGCGTTAAAATGTCAATCAGCACTCTCAGAATCAAATTTTCAACTTGTCTCACTGATATAAATCAGTGCCAACTGGCAGCTGATGTCTCCAATTCCTTTGCGTCTTGGCTTCACTCTCTCTGGTGCGTGATATTGCCCCTTTTGCTGAATTTAATGTACATTACACCGTCAATGCCAGAAAGTAATTCCTGTAATAGCTGATATTTAGGATGAAATGATGTTTTTGAAAATACATACACGTGCCCGAAGTGAATCACATGAGGCTGTATTAACAAAGACGTGATAGCATTTGTCTTGTTGCAGGATGACGGATCAAACATTATCACTTGCATATTATGAGAAGGAGCTGTCCATTCTTCTTCTTCTTCTTCTGGTTTTTGGTAGTATTGCTGGACCAGTCAGGTACTACAAAGTATTTGCGATTAGGGTGTCTTGTCTTGTCATCCATAATGGTAGAGACAAGGGGATTTTTTGAGAAAGAGAAACACAAAGTGTTGCTCATACACTTTTTTATTTTGTTAACCTATTCATGTACTTGGATATATGAATACGCTCAAATAAGAATGTAAGAATGTAGTTCAGTGCGTACATATGGCAGGAAGGTTGATACATATTTCCACTTACTGATGCACAGCATATGTCTTAAAGCTGAATGACAAATACTTCCGACGTATGCACAGTTTATCACGCTATCTCCATCAAATTAATCCATATTTCTTCGTGGAAACTGTAGACAAATGGCTGCCAGCTTAGTCATTGAGTTGAACACGCTGGATCGCATAACTGGTGTACACTAAACTTTTAAACATTTACGTCTTTTCCCGTTGAAAAGGTTAACCAATCGTGGGGAGTTCCCTGCTGATCATCTAATATCAATGAAGAAATATGAGCAGATTCACTGAACATGGTTGAGATTTGCGTTGAAGTGTCTCCCACCAGGGTAATATGAGTTGTATCACTATATCGACGATTTTCGGAAGATACCACTGCGTCGAACCCAAGGTCTCACATAATTGCTGTTTAAATTATATCTTCAATTAAATGGCATCCTGCCTGAAAAAAGAAAATGATGACATTGAGTTATAGTTTTATTTGTGACTAAATGTCACTGCCATAGTCATAGTCATCGTCATTATGGTTGCATTAAGGTGGGAGCGGCGATAATACTCATCCCTTTTTCAACATCTTCGCCCTTTGAGAGATCTTACATGACTGGGAAAACGCGTTTTTAGCTGTTGTTATTAAACATAGTATCCAACGTCAAAACACAAAAAAATTTATAACTGTAACATCTCTGATTTTGGTATAAAAGAAACATGCAGTTAATGCCATAATCACAGTCACCGATGAAAAAAATAATAATGTTATGAAACTTGCCCTTAAATCTGATAGATGCCTAGTCATAGTATTAGTTGTTAATTTAAGTGACAGCACAAATGTATACTAAAAGTTCTGAACAGCGAAGTATATTTCAGTAATCTGAACTAATCTATTAAGTCACTGTTCAAGGAAAAACATGACTGCAAGACGTTGGTGTTTTCAAGAAGTATACTAAATACAGCTATTCAGGAACAAATTAGTCCCAAATATGTCACGATGCTGCAAATGCAAGACTATACATTCGATAAGAAGAATGAGAGCATCAATGCGTATTGCTTCTTTGACAGGCTGAAATAAAAAGAGAGTATAAGCTGCTTTCTGAAATTTTCGAATGCAATTGACCATCATTTGTTTTCTAAAGCGGTTCTAGGCGCTACAGTCTGGAACCGCGCGACCGCTACAGTCGCAGGTTCGAATCCTGCCTCGGGCATGGATGTGTGTGATGTCCTTAGGTTAGTTAGGTTTAAGTAGTTCTAAGTTCTAGAGGACTGATGACCTTAGAAGTTAAGTCCCATAGTGCTCAGAGCCATTTGAACCATTTCTTTGTTTTCTAAACAATAGGTACAGTTGTAACTCTTCAGGCTTTCCCGGCGATCTAATGACATCTTGGGTTGTCGGGTGTTCTGCCGGATATCAGCGTCGTACTTGCACGATATTTCGGTCACGTAGCTCGTGACCTTCATCAGGTGCGACCTGAGACTGCAGTCTCAGGTCGCACCTGATGAAGGTCCCGAGCTACGTGACCGAAATATCGTGCAAGTACGACGCTGATATCCGGCAGAACACCCGACATCCCAAGATGTCAATGGCTACAGTTGTTATGTTTTTCACACGTTGCCGGAAGATTTTCGGAGTGATAGGTTTCTTCCTAAGTGTGAATATTGCGATACGCAGTGCCAGATTTACAGTTTCACAGGCCCTCGGGCACCTATTCATTATTAAATAGATTAAATAATTTTTTCTTTCGAGAGTTTCAATAATTTATTGCGAGAAAAATAATAAAATCGCTAAAGAAAATTAAATACAAGAAATGGACCAAATTAAGATATAATGATGACGAGTATAATCTTGCAAGCTTTTTTCAACGAAAAATCATTTAATTCACTGAAATCCAGCTCCCGGAGTAAATCACTCTCAATGCTGAGTAGGGATAACTGTGAAGGACTGTTTCGCTTCATCGCAGTACTTAGATTGTTTTTATATTATTTTCGTTATCGAAAAGAGGCGCTTTTCAGTGTATTTCCAGACCATGTGAAACAAGTACATTATTAGTGTAATTTCAAAGCTTGGGACCGTAGCTCTGAAATAGTGACTGTGAAGACTTTAATAGCTCTTGGTCTTTTTGACACTCCTTTTTATATAAATGTAAACGATAGAAATTGGACCAGCTAATTACGAAACCTAGGTCCTTTGTACACTTTAACCAATTCTTCTGAAGCAGAATATAAATTTGCAGCGTCCATCTCCTCTAAGTGATTCAGAAATCTGAATATGGAACGGACACAATCGTATGCATGCTGTCTCTCAGTAAGGGAAACACATACACTACTGGCCGTTAAAATTGCTACACCAAGAAGAATTACAGATGATAAACAATTATTCATTGGACAAATATATTATACTAGAACTGGCATGTGATTACATTTTCACGCAATTTGAGAAATGAGTACCCAGAACAACCGCCTCTGGCCGTAATAACGGCCGTGATACACCTGGGCATTGAGTCAAACAGAGCCTGAATGGCCTGTACAGGTACAGCTGCCTATGCAGCTTCAACACGATACCACAGTTCATCAGGAGTAGTTGCTCGGCCACCATTGACTAGACGTTTTCAGTTGGTGAGAGATCTGCTGGCCAGGGCAGCAGTCGAACATTTTCTGTATCCAGAAAGGCCCGTACAGGACTGTACTGTTCAGAGTACCATCAATGCGACCACGACGTGTAACCAATGGCACCCCATACCATCACGCCGGGTGATACGCCAGTATGGCGATGACGAATACACGCTTCAAATGTGCGTTCACCGCGATGTCGCCAAACACGGATGCGACCATCATGATGCTGTAAACAGAACCTGAATCCATCAGAAAAAATGACGGTTTGCCATTCGTGCACCCAGGTTCGTCCTTGAGTACACCATCGCAGGCGTTCCTGTCTGTGATGCAGCGTCAAGGGTAACTGCAGCCATGGTCTCCGAGCTGATAGTCTATGCTGCTGCAAACGTCGTCGAACTGTTCGTGCAGATGGTTGTTGTCTTGCAAACATCCCCATCTGTTGACTCAGGGATCGAGACGTGGCTGCACGATCCGTTACAGCCATGCGGATAAGATGCCTGTCATCTCGACTGCAAGTGATACCAGGCCGTTGGGATCCAGCACGGCGTTCCGTATTACCCTCCTGAACCCACCGATTCCATATTCTGCTAACTGTGATTGGATCTCGACCAACGAGAGCAGAAATGTCGCGATGCGATAAACCGCAATCGCGATAGGTTACAATCCGACCTTTATCAAAGTCGGAAACGGTACACATTTCTCCTCCTGACACTAGGCATCGTAACAACGTTTCACCAGGCAACGCCGGTCAACTGCTGTTTGTGTATGGGATATCGGTTGGAAACTTTCCTCATGTCAGCACGTTGTAGGCGTCGCCACCAGCGCCAGCCTTGTATGAATGCTCTGAAAAGCTAATCATTTGCATATCACAGCATATTCTTCCTGTCGGTTAAATTCCGCGTCTGTAGCACGTCATCTTCGTGGTGTATCAATTTTAATGGTCAGTAGTGTAGTTGATCGATCACTAGAAGAAAACCTGACACATTATCTCTTTTGGTGACAGGTTAGCGTTAGATTTTATGTAATTGTGCAGAGTCAACCCCACGTGTCTTGTTCTGGTACGTGATTGTACATACGGGTCAGTATTTGATAATCCTTTAGCTGCTTCTTCGTATTTATAAAACTTGTCTCTTTTGGAGTCAGCAAACGGTTTCAATGATTCCAAAGCAAGGATGGCAGAATCAAGAATCATTTTCGGGTCCTGCAGCATCTTGTTTGTATAAGTGAATCGCTCCAAAATGTTCCAAAAGTGGCAAATAGAACGTTTTCGAGACACTCATTTTTCCAAAAGATGCGTTGCTTCATTTATCACAATGTATGATATGCTGATTAGAAATACATTGATTTCGGAACAACCGTCGACAATGGCTGTCGTAGCTTCAGCTCGACAAGGCCAGCAAGTACCGCTGTCGGTTTTTGTTTCTACATAAATTTTTCAGTTAGAACTCGCTATCGTTCTCTACTTCCTATTGAAAACGTATATAACTTCTGTACGAAATCGAATAATTAAATAGGTCATGGGCAACAATTGGCAGCAGCCTTTATAACTAAGTTAAGAGAATGACCGCAACATAATACAAACGTCGACATACGATTTTTTCAAAATCAGACTTGCATCCCTCTGTAATTGTCGCTCATATGTGCAGCGTTGTTGCATGATTGGCCGCGGTAGTCGAGTATGTGTATTTAATCGTCGCATAAAAATTGTAGTAAAATTTTTGCTGTGGGTTCGCCATTGCGGCTGCAGTTTGGTAAAAATTCCACTGGCACCGAACGATAGTTATAGTCTTAATTCTCCTTATTATTTCTTTGAGAACAGTATCACACATGGATCTGAACAGGTCTTCTCAAATTGTGCACGAAAGGTAGCTGACATGACCAATCCCTTTGTTTGCATTCTCTCTCAAATGAGTTGCGAGGAGGGTTCATACTCGGCTAATAATTCCGAAACATCGAGGAAATATCCAATTCTCGACGAACCAATAATTTTATCATCACCGTAGAAAGTTGTTCGATATGTTGTGGCTCTTGTATCGCTGGCTCTTGATCAATTTGTCCTGTGACCTTTCCTCGTTGCACTACAGTCATTTCCTATTCCCAGCGTTGCTCTGAACTCTCATGCTCGTATGAACGATTAGAGGCATATATCCAGTCATAAAAGCCTTCTCCACTTAATTTTGTATTTTGAGTGAACATTAATTTACATGCATAGCAATATATTCTACCTGCAGTTGGAGACAAAGCCAAAATCGGTTGGTCTCTTGATTTTGATTCCGGCGAGTGAACATATTCTTTGAACATTTCTGAAGAAAGTTTGAATTATCTCGCTACAAATTTTGTAGAATTGAATTCTGAAAAGATAATTCATCACAATTTTGAAAATCTGTGGAACCTTTTTCCGTGCAGTATTTAATAATTTCTTCTCTAATAACATCAGGCCAAAGGCCAATATCATTTTTGAAACCACAAGATTCTGCTTTCTCTTGATTCTCATTACAAGTTTTCGACGGTTTTGTGGTGCTATCAGATGCGACAGCAGGATTATCTTTAATACTTTCCAAGAAATATCCATCTATTATCGAATATCTTTTTGTATTTTTACGATCTTGGAGAACTTTTGCGTGATTGACGTGATAAAATAACTTGTCAATTTGCGTGTTTCCGCTAAAGTTTGTTTAATTTTAGTTTCAGCTTACTCTCGCAGTTTTCTCTTCTGCGAAACACTAGCGAATATTAAAGGAGTTTTGTAGCAATCACTCATGTATCCAATATAGGATGAATATTGATCCTCAACCGTTGAAAAAAGATACTACAGCAAAAGTAAAGCCCTTAATCAATAACAAAATATTCGTGGAAAATCAATACTCGAGCAATGTTCGTGTGGCTCAAAGAGTCACTTAAAACAATGTAAAGTGAACGTCTCAGATTTCGGGGATTCCCTGTTACGAGCACGCCATGAGGTAGGCACTTGTTGCCACGGCCGACGGTACTCGCAAGCCGTGCGGCTAGATTAGGTTGTGTGTAAGCGTAGGGACCGACGATCTCAGCAGTTTAGTCTCATAGGAAATAACTCCAAATTTCCAGAAAAATTTCGTACAGGCAAAAACGAGTATGAACAGACAAATGTCACGAGAATCTACTTTCGAGGTTTGAAGCATCAATATTAAGTGAGGAATGTAGGAATATATCACGTATCCCCACCGTCGAAACTGTTTTAAGGTTAGACTAATTACAGAGGGGTGCAGAGGCTATGAAGCAGTCATCTTTCTTTCTGCGCCTCATACACAAATGGAATGAGAATGAGAAGAATTCTTAATACTTGCTATAGTAAAATGTACGCTCTGCCATGCATTTCACAATCGCTTGTAAAGCATAGATATAGATCATTCCTTCATGGAAGCAATTTGTTTCCAACTCTACGTCATTTTATTAATAACCATATTCTTCATTCTATGAGCACCAATTCATGAGCTTATTTGGACAGTTTCTTAATCCAAGAAATTGCGGAAATTATATACGAAATTTATTTCAATTTTGGAAAGAAGTAATTCAAGTAGATCAGAGTTCACAAAATGTTATGTTTTACAACCATATGGACGATGTTCACCCTGCATTGCAAAATTTTTATATCTACATCAGGCCAGATCCGCAGCTCGTGGTCTAGTGGCTAGCGTTGCTACCTACGATTCACAGGGTCCCGGGTTCGATTCGCGGCCTGGTTGTGGATTTTGTATGCCTGGAGACTGCGTGCTGGTGTTGTCCTCATCATTCCATCCTCATTCGTCGAAGTGGCTAGATTGGATTGTGTACAGATTAATAATTTTTACGGGCTTTTATGACCGCGCAGTTCAGCGCCGCACAAACCAAACATCATCATCATCACACCAGGCCTGTCAAAGCGTGGCTCTTGAGCCATTCCCCTCCAATGAGCGCTCCCCGCTCCAGCTCTCCTCGCTCTGTCTGTTCACGGTCACGCCGAGGCATACGACGCGTTTCTATTTCTGGAGTCGAGAAGGGCAGCGTCTTCCTTCGACCGCTTCCTCAAAGCATACGCTCGCACACCTTGACATGAATCGTTTGCTCACACCGATTTATTCAGATTCACTCTTGTTAATATTTCTCTGCTTCTATGTTCTCATTTTGGGTGCTACCGTGGGTCTATTATTCTGGTTATTACTATGGCCGTTACGGTTCTTGAGAATGTCGAAAAAAAGAACAATGAAAACGGGTTTTCAAGGAGGAGTGGGGATTAAGTTTTTCCTTTTTTTGTACGCAATTCTGATGATAAATCCGAAAGTTTAATATGTAAAAGGAGCTTGAGTCAAAACATAGGTGACTATCTTGCATGACACTTCTCTCCATTCCATGACGGCACACATAGGCGTTACTCTCAAGAAGAACGTTGAAAAAATAGAAATAAATAAGTTACCTAAACCATCAAGTCTTAAGCGGCTTGCTCAATATTCGGAAAAGATCAGAAAAACTTTGATAACGGTATACTAGTGAAAGAATTTGCAATAGATTCGGTAAAAGCATTAATGAACAGGACTTCATCGATAATAAAATAATAAATAATTATTGTCATTGACATAATTTAATATTTTGAAAAAAAATATGTCGGACAATACCCATGGCAAAAGATAATGAAAATCTCAATCTTTTGTTATCTATGATTCTTCTAGAAAAATCCTTCTTCTTGTTCGAACTGTTGTACTGATAGGATGTGACTGATGTCTCGTAACACAGACGTCTGTAAAAAATTGTACAATGCTGCTAATTTAATATTTGAAAGATTGTAATTCTCGTCCTATATAAATGTCTTTTTCTGTTCAGCTGCATTGATTTTTTTTTTTTTTTTTTTTTTTTTTGCTAGAGCTGTTTTGTTCTTGTTTCGTTTTTTATGATGGCAAATTTAAATGAAATGAGCTGAGAAATTTTGTCTCCTACTCCGTAAAAATACTGCTGAAACTGTTTTAATGTTGAAAACAGCTTACCAAGACGGTACTATGGGAAAAACTAAAGTGTGTGAGTGGTTTTCTCGATTAAAAAATGGCAACATGTTGATAAATGACAAACCTCGTTGTGGACGCCCATAACTGCCCGAAACCGACGAATATATTGAAAAAATTCGGGATCTTGTGTTCACAGACCGTCGAGAAGCAATTGATCAACTGTCAGAGATTAGTGAGTTACCTTGGAGCTAGGTGTTCGTGAAAGACGTGATTTGAGGCAGGCGGGAGACTGGTTCTTCCACCACGACAACGCAGCTGCACACACAGTCCTCTCTGTTACACAGTTTTTGGCTAAAAGTAGCTTGGTTCCGCTTCCCCACGCACATTACTCGTCTGGCCTGGCTCCATGCGACTATTTCTTTTCCAAAGATGAAAGGGGGCATGGAAGGACACCCATTTTACGACACTGAAGAAGTCAAGGAAAAAAAAACTGGGGAGGAGATGTCAGCCATTTTTAAAGATGACTAAACAAAATGTTTCGAACAATGGAAGCACCTTTGGGAGACATGTATTAGTTGTAATGGAGAATATTTTGAAGGGGATATGATTGTTTTGTAAACAATTTTAAATTATATAGCTTTTAAAAGTAATTTCGGCTTTTGGGGTACCCCTTCGTAAAGCGTCGTAAAAGCGGTGCGTGGCCGTGATCATGGTGTCAGAGACGTCGTGCTTGCGCTGAACAATATCCCTCGTGGCCGTGGGGCCAGCGCCAGTGAACACAGCCGCGACCTCCGGCCACAGCCGATGCGGTGCAGCGCCGTCAGTGTTGCGCGCTCGGCACCGGGCATGTTCTCCAGAGCTGTTTAAAACCCTTGCAGCAATTTTTAGTACAGTTACCCGTTCTACTCCGAATAATTTGACACCGTGTGTCTGTCTCCCTCTCGTCTCCCATAAAGTAAACTTGCAAAAATTGTGCTCCACCACTGGATGGAAGTAAAAGGGACCCGATTTTATGGTGCACTTGCCTCTTCACCGTAGAGGTCGTGAAAACCCAAGCGTGGTTTATCTGCTCCAGAGGAAGTCATATGAAAAAAGAATTATGTTTTTATACTGTTTAGAAAATGATATGCTTCGTAGTCTCTCCAGAAAATAATTCCTTTAAAGTTCCACCGTCTCTTCTGTTGTAAGAACAGACACTTTGCTCCTAGAGCAACACATTCCTGCCGTTCCTCCTTCATTCCAGTTCCCCGTTAAATGTGCGTGCCTTACTCATACGGTGCATTTTGAGAAGCATGTGGTTGCTGTAATCCATAGTGGATCATAGCAGGTGTTCACTGCAGATGTTTGCTGAGGTTCAACTTGTCGCTGAGCAACAGCGTTTCGGTGTGCGTCTACTTATTCGGCTGTTTCAGAGGCATACACAGATGCTATATGTGCTGCGTTCGCCCGAATCTGAGACGCCACATCTTTGGCAGTCTCAGAAACACGCTGAGGAGTAATGTGTCCAGCGTTCTCTGACTTCGAGCGTCAGCCTGCTCAGCTGTTTCAGCCGCTGGAGCATTTTCCCCGAAACTCTGCTTGCTCGATTATCCGGTCTTCAGCATGTAGAAACGATTGTTGCTGTCTAACAATCTCCGTTTCCCGAGCTCTTTTTGGGCTCTGTGACAGATTCGAATTGCGTTTCCGAGGCATTAGAAATTTAGACAGTAGTATGTAAATTGAGGAACTGATGTCATAGTATATGGTGCTTATGAATGAATATCGTGGTTTTAACGCTTTATAATATTTATTACATTAAACGAACAGTTATAAATGACATGTCAAATCAAAGAGCAACTCAACAGTTGTGTCTGGCACCAGTGAACATGCGCAGCGCGCAGTGTTTCCGCCGCCATCCGCTAGACAGCGGTAGTAGTTTATGGGCCTTTCTTCTTTGGTGAACCTACTGTAACTGGCACTTCTTACCTTGATACACTAGGGCATTGCCTCTTCCCTCAGTTGAAGGAAGATGAGCCAGAGAACTTCATTTTCCAGCAAGA
Organism: Schistocerca cancellata; assembly: GCF_023864275.1. NCBI lineage: Eukaryota > Metazoa > Arthropoda > Insecta > Orthoptera > Acrididae > Schistocerca > Schistocerca cancellata. The sequence continues at coordinate 167,989,394 of NC_064626.1, forward strand.
TGGTGCGCCACCTCACAGGCATAACGAAGTACGCGATTGGTTGAACTTTACTGTACCCAAGCGCTGGATAGGCCGCAAGGGGCCCAATGACAGGGCTTGCTTTGCATAGCCTCCACGTTCACCCGACCTAACGCCATGCGATTTTTTCCTTTGGGGCTTCATCAAGGATCGTGTATACGCGCCTCCTCTACCAGCAGACCTCCCTGAATTAAAAACCGGATTGAAGCCGCTGTTGCTACAATCACTGAAGACACACTTATCAACGTATGGGAAAAACTCGGCTATAGACTTGGATGTGTGCCGTGTGACAAATGGTGCTCACACTGAACATTTATTAGGTTCTTAGTAAAACTGTTTTGAGTTGCTCTTTCATTTCACATATCATTTATAACTGTAAGTTTAATATAATTAATATTATAAAGCGTTGAAACCCCGATATTCATTTATAAACACCCTGTATATTCAACCTAATAACCTAACCTAACGACTAACTACAATAATAACAAAACAGTAATCCACTACAAATACCAAGTTAAAGAACGAAATAAACTACCGACCTACGCAGAAATAAACTTTCGAGATCCTACTAATGCCAAGCAAACGATAGAAAGAAACAACAGACTTAACAGTAAAACAAACTATCCACATCCCACAACACAATCAAATCACCAAAGAAACTATAACTCACTGAAATCCAAAGATAATACAAAGTTAAGGAATCGTAATAATATTCCCCATCGACGCGCAGGTCGCCGAAGTGGCGTCAAATCGAAAGACCTGCACCAGGCGAACGGTCTACCCGACGGGGGGCCTTAGCCACACGACATTTCATTTCATGTTACATTGTTACAGAGTTTAGTGATGACTTTATCCTAAAGCAATATTTCTGTTTTCGTAAATTTATATATGTTTTTCCTTCATTTGTTAAAAAAATGAAAATGGGCGCTGTGTGAACGCTAATTTCCATATTTGAAACAAATGTTATCACATATTCCGTTTCTAGGCAGCAGCTCGTTGTAGATCCCACACAAACTCAACGTCCTTGGTACAATCTGTTGTAATTAAAAGTGGTTTTAAGCCAAATTGTCAGTAACAGCCATCACGAGCTATTAATATAAACTTGTTAACGTGTGCTCTGCACAGCCGCACAGTTATAAACGTCGCATTATGAAGTTGAATTATGTATCAAGATAATTCGCGTCCTACTTTAGACAATTTGTTTTTTATTCGCGTTTGTAAAAAAAACTGTGAGATTTTATTATTTAAAATCCAAACAGTTGCTGTACTGTGTCTTCCAAATACTTAATTTTTTATTGACAGTCCGTTGATTTCGGAGATTGTGGTGTGGTTTGGCAAGAACCTATGAGTAATACCATTTAAATTGCTGCAATTTAATGATTTACAACATTACGTCACACAAATATTTTGTTCTTTAATTATGTGTGTGTTTATTTCATAGACTGTATCCTAAAGTAATATTTGTGCTTTCATAGATTAATGTACGTACTAATTTCATTTATTAAAGCAGTTAAAAACTTGGCTCTAGCTAACTTAATGCGCTTAACTGATAGTTAACTCTCATGTATGACTTTTTAGTCACGTTATCCATTTCGCGTGAACAGTAGTCATGTTGATCATCGCACGGGATACGTTACTCGTTTCATAATGTAACATGTTCATTAGTTTAGGGTGGCAATTTTAGAGATACTTTTCCGCAAAACCTGATATTAATAATGAATAAAAACACGAAAAACGAATATATCAACACTAAATAAAACATATATATACACACATATACACAGTATGCAGCTCAGTATGTTTTCCATGATGGTCTCTAGACTCTTACAACCCCTGAGTTGTTATTCTTTTTTGTACATTTGTTTCAATATAATAATCTCCTTCCTTCCTTGATACCACTCGTTCAATACTGGGGAAAAGTACTTTTTTACTTGGGAAACGAAAGATATATATGACACTAATAATATTGATTGAGACAACTTGCAGGAGGGGAAAAAAACGCACGCATATACAGCAAATACACAATTCTCACACACATAGTGTGTAAAAAACTCAGACACAGAGTCACACTTACAAATACACAGAGGTTTACACTGTGATAAAAGAGTCACACTGTTCTGTATACACTCACAAATGTACACACTTATAAATACATCCACTCTCTTCCTATCAACCATGTGAATAGCATCAGTATGAGAGGGTGCTGAACCACTTATCACAAATGATGAATTTATCATCACGACATGACAGGTCAATTTTCACCTCTCAAGCCGCATTTACCACATGATTCCATGACTGAATATTTACTTGGCTTACCATATGCAGAGGAGTTGGAGCACTGACAGAACCACAACGCTGGTATTCCAAGTAATCCTCAATCACGAGAGACAGTGAGGCCCTGTATCACAGAGCCTTAGCCCACCTTTGAATGGCACCTATCACTATACAGTATGCATACATTTCAGATCTAAGACCTATGAAGCACTCAATCTGTGATCTGTTCCATTCTTCTTTCATTAGGCAGGGAAACTTGTTTCTTGCTTGCATTATCCGTATGCTTGTATTTTTTCTACATTGCGACAGTTTTTGTTAATAATAGTAAGAGTTAATTTGGGATTAACTTTGAAATTCTTGGCTAAAATACTACAAGTGAACACAATTTTCATGCACACTGGTTGCCAAAAAAGTCAACATTCCAGATAAATACTTTGTCATTTTGAAGCTCAGAATAATCTCAAGTGTTTCTAATGTATCGCATCATATGTGGAGCGAGAACTGGGTGTCAAAAGGTAGACTAACAGTTTCAGACACTTACTAAAACTAAAAGTTAATACACTGTTATAAAGTTTTACGTCGAAGTGGATGAATTAAGAACATAAAATTAAAAAAAAATATTCGCAAGAATCATAAATTTAAACTACACTCCTGGAAATTGAAATAAGAACACCGTGAATTCATTGTCCCAGGAAGGGGAAACTTTATTGACACATTCCTGGGGTCAGATACATCACATGATCATACTGACAGAACCACAGGCACATAGACACAGGCAACAGAGCATGCACAATGTCGGCACTAGTACAGTGTATATCCACCTTTCGCAGCATTGCAGGCTGCTATTCTCCCATGGAGACGATCGTAGAGATGCTGGATGTAGTCCTGTGGAACGGCTTGAAATGCCATTTCCACCTGGCGCCTCAGTTGGACCAGCGTTCGTGCTGGACGTGCAGACCGCGTGAGACGACGCTTCATCCAGTCCCAAACATGCTCAATGGGGGACAGATCCGGAGATCTTGCTGGCCAGGGTAGTTGACTTACACCTTCTAGAGCACGTTGGGTGGCACGGGATACATGCGGACGTGCATTGTCCTGTTGGAACAGCAAGTTCCCTTGCCGGTCTAGGAATGGTAGAACGATGGGTTCGATGACGGTTTGGATGTACCGTGCACTATTCAGTGTCCCCTCGACGATCACCAGTGGTGTACGGCCAGTGTAGGAGATCGCTCCCCACACCATGATGCCGGGTGTTGGCCCTGTGTGCCTCGGTCGTATGCAGTCCTGATTGTGGCGCTCACCTGCACGGCGCCAAACACGCATACGACCATCATTGGCACCAAGGCAGAAGCGACTCTCATCGCTGAAGACGACACGTCTCCATTCGTCACTCCATTCACGCCTGTCGCAACACCACTGGAGGCGGGCTGTACGATGTTGGGGCGTGAACGGAAGACGGCCTAACGGTGTGCGGGACCGTAGCCCAGCTTCATGGAGACGGTTGCGAATGGTCCTTGCCGATACCCCAGGAGCAACAGTGTCCCTAATTTGCTGGGAAGTGGCGGTGCGGTCCCCTACGGCACTGCGTAGGATTCTACGGTCTTGGCGTGCATCCGTGCGTCGCTGCGGTCCGGTCCCAGGTCGACGGGCACGTGCACCTTCCGCCGACCACTGGCGACAACATCGATGTACTGTGGAGACCTCACGCCCTACGTGTTGAGCAATTCGGCGGTACGTCCACCCGGCCTCCCGCATGCCCACTATACGCCCTCGCTCAAAGTCCGTCAACTGCACATACGGTTCACGTCCACGCTGTCGCGGCATGCTACTAGTGTTAAAGACTGCGATGGAGCTCCGTATGCCACGGCAAACTGGCTGACACTGACGGCGGCGGTGCACAAATGCTGCGCAGCTAGCGCCATTCGACGGCCAACACCGCGGTTCCTGGTGTGTCCGCTGTGCCGTGCGTGTGATCATTGCTTGTACAGCCCTCTCGCAGTGTCCGGAGCAAGTATGGTGGGTCTGACACACCGGTGTCAATGTGTACTTTTTTCCATTTCCAGGAGTGTACATCAAATACTTTTACTTTTTACACTCTTAAGGCAGTCCGTTATGACAAACCTTGCTTTTAATAATAGGATAATCGTTTAAGAAAACTCAACGAGTGGAACAGACGTCTGAATCAGTAATTCATGATACATCAATCAGTTAAAAATTACGGCACGTTTTACACGTCTTGGAAACAAGGCAATATGAAAACTTATTATACACTCAAATTTAATGACAATGATTTTAAACAATTATAAAAATACGAGGCTTAACAAAATGGAAACTAGTTTTCCATGACAGAACCTCGGTCAACACAGTCAAGCTGCTCCAGTCCGCTGTGCGGCCGGTACTGCTAATAGCCGTCACTTCCCCGTCAGCTGCAACTTACCGCTAATTTACCTGTCTTCCAACGCCCATCCAAACGTCTCCTAAGTTAGACATATTTCTTAACAATCTGAAAGCAACTGTAATTAGTTCTTGGAAAGCAAGGTGCCTACAAGAGATTGCTACCACATTTACCAAATCACAAGGCAACTACAGAATGAGCATTAAAGAGGATTCCCTCATTCCAAAATTCACTCATCACAGTGGTCACGAGACCGTCTAATGGGCAGTTAACCGTGTAAAGTTAAGACCCTGCGGTAAGCCCACATATAAATACGGTTACAGAGTTGAAGCAAATCCATCGGGTGCTAGCAGCAGTGATTTTGCACGCAATTTAATTCCTCAGAGTCTATGCTAAAAATGCGTTATAAACTTCTGTGTCCGTATGTCGAGAAAGTAACTCAAGGTTTCAGACTCACAACACATTTCCCACGTACATTAACATATGCCATACCCGACTAACAAGATGTGGCCTGTGGAATAAAACTGAGAAAGACTATGGGGAGATGAGAACAATATTATGAAGTACCAAATAACATCACGTGCTTGTGCTATCAATGCCTTGATACCACCACCATTATTGAAGATAATTTTCATAGTGGGATTAATTTGTCCACGTCTAGTACACCAGGAACTTAAGCCTCCAAAATTCCGGATTTCTGAACACAGCGGAAGTACTGGAGAGAGGAATGTACAAGTTAACGTACGAAATCTAATACTCCCGTAAGGTAGGCCAATAATGTTCAACAATCTCCGGTTCAATCCAGAATTACAAGACATCTCATCATCCAGATTGAGCTATCAGTCTGGGTGAGCACTGGCGTATCACCAAAACCAAACCGGAGTCATTCGCCAGACGATCTCTTTTTAATGCACCAGCACTGCTTGTGTACTGCGAACATATACTCCTCGAAATTGAAATAAGAACACCGTGAATTCATTGTCCCAGGAAGGGGAAACTTTATTGACACATTCCTGGGGTCAGATACATCACGTGATCACACTGACAGAACCACAGGCACATAGACACAGGAAACAGAGCATGCACAATGTCGGCACTAGTACAGTGTATATCCACCTTTCGCAGCAATGCAGGCTGCTATTCTCCCATGGAGACCATCGTAGAGATGCTGGATGTAGTCCTGTGGAACGGCTTGCCATGCCATTTCCACCTGGCGCCTCAGTTGGACCAGCGTTCGTGCTGGACGTGCAGACCGCGTGAGACGACGCTTCATCCAGTCCCAAACATGCTCAATGGGGGACAGATCCGGAGATCTTGCTGGCCAGGGTAGTTGACTTACACCTTCTAGAGCACGTTGGGTGGCACGGGATACATGCGGACGTGCATTGTCCTGTTGGAACAGCAAGTTCCCTTGCCGGTCTAGGAATGGTAGAACGATGGGTTCGATGACGGTTTGGATGTACCGTGCACTATTCAGTGTCCCCTCGACGATCACCAGTGGTGTACGGCCAGTGTAGGAGATCGCTCCCCACACCATGATGCCGGGTGTTGGCCCTGTGTGCCTCGGTCGTATGCAGTCCTGATTGTGGCGCTCACCTGCACGGCGCCAAACACGCATACGACCATCATTGGCACCAAGGCAGAAGCGACTCTCATCGCTGAAGACGACACGTCTCCCTTCGTCCCTCCATTCACGCCTGTCACGACACCACTGGAGGCGGGCTGCACGACGTTGGGGCGTGAGCGGAAGACGGCCTAACGGTGTGCGGGACCGTAGCCCAGCTTCATGGAGACGGTTGCGAATGGTCCTCGCCGATACCCCAGGAGCAACAGTGTCCCTAATTTGCTGGGAAGTGGCGGTGCGGTCCCCTACGGCACTGCGTAGGATCCTACGGTCTTGGCGTGCATCCGTGCGTCGCTGCGGTCCGGTCCCAGGTCGACGGACACGTGCACCTTCCGCCGACCACTGGCGACAACATCGATGTACTGTGGAGACCTCACGCCCCACGTGTTGAGCAATTCGGCGGTACGTCCACCCGGCCTCCCGCATGCCCACTATACGCCCTCGCTCAAAGTCCGTCAACTGCACATACGGTTCACGTCCACGCTGTCGCGGCATGCTACCAGTGTTAAAGACTGCGATGGAGCTCCGTATGCCACGGTAAACTGGCTGACACTGACGGCGGCGGTGCACAAATGCTGCGCAGCTAGCGCCATTCGACGACCAACACCGCGGTTCCTGGTGTGTCCGCTGTGCCGTGCGTGTGATCATTGCTTGTACAGCCCTCTCGCAGTGTCCGGAGCAAGTATGGTGGGTCTGACACACCGGTGTCAATGTGTTCTTTTTTCCATTTCCAGGAGTGTAAATGAGTTGCCGCGCCGGCCTTCACCACTCGAATCCGATATGCCTCGTCGCTCCTCTATGACTCGCGATGGCGCCACCAGCGGGAGTCAGAGAGGCGATAATTCGCAATGTGCCGCTCATCAGCACACTACATTTCGCTGCAAACACGACCCAACCTTCTCCGAGCTCTGGTTTTACCAGCTATTACAATTTTTTGTAAATATTCTGGGTTTATACTTTGAAACTACCGCTAATTAAACCGACAGCTGTAGTGTCTGCCTTCATTTGTATCGGATTATTACTTTCGTCTTGAAGTTAGAGGGTAGTTCCACTCTCTTATGTATTAGTAGTCCATCACTGACTTTCCACTTATGTTTTTCCCGGTGAATTCATGAGTAGCAGTACAAACATTAAGTTTTAGCTTGCGTCCGGCATACATTTATTAATTTCCCTGTTTCAGCCCAAAACTTCTTATTTTATGTTTTTTTCTCACATTCTGCACATGTAGGATCTAGCAACACTTACTTTCGTTGAAACAGCTCGATCAGTCTCAAGCACCGTTTTCTGACGATCCCACTGTAACAGCATGACGGTTCATAAACACGTCTACACGAAACTCTGCACCACTTGTCCAACGGTCTTATTGTACTCCCCTTCGTGTTTGTCGGGAAAACGCGTATGGAGCGGAGAGCCCTGGACGATGGGGAGACGTTTGTGTTTCATATTCGCGACACGCATTCGCTTGTTACGTTACAGAGCGCCCAGTGATCGCTGAAACAGACGCAGGCAATTACAATGTATAAAAAGGAATGCGAGATAAACGCGGAGAGCGAAAGACCTATATACTTGAGGTCGATTTCGTCTAAAGTGATAAACACATTTTCTATTCGTGTCTAATGTCTATCGTTGATCCCCAACAACTTCTCCACGGAAAGGTAAGACTTTTGTTTACCTCCTTAATGGCGTATTGCTCCACCTCAATGCAGTAGCGATTCTGCGTTGCATATATTTCACAAATTCTATTTAGGTTTCTAGAGGTATGAGGCTAGAGATATGAAATAATTGCCTGTAAGCTACTGGCTGGTGATTGCTGGTTGGAGATCTGGTGCCCATTAGTGTCCCAGACTTGTCCATTGTGCTCATATCAGGGGAATTTAAAAAAAAATGTTCAAATGTGTGTGAGATCTTATGGGACTTAACTTCTAAGGTCATCAGTCCCTAAGCTTACACACTACTTAACCTAAATTATCCTAAGGACAAACACACACACCCATGCCCGAGGGAGGACTCGAACCTCCGCCGGGACCAGCCGCACAGTCCATGACTGCAGCGCCTTAGACCGCTCGGCTAAGCCCTCGCGGCAGGGGGGAATTTGATGGGAAATGCATCTACGTGATTTCAGAATCACACTCCTAAAACCAGCGCAGCACGATTACGGCCTTAACACCAGTTATCCTGCTCGAAGATACCATCGCCGTCGGGAAACACATCAAGCTCGGGGGATGCAAGTGGTCTGCAAACCTTTGCAGGTAGTTCGCAGCTGTCAAGGTGTATTTGACCACGAACACACGTTCCGTGGAAGTACAGGCAAATGTCCGCCCTTGCAGACTACAGCGTTCATGCTGCGGTGCTTGTTTAGAGCAGTCGTTTGCCTGGATGACGGCATATGTGGACACGAACGTTGACGTGGTAGATAAGAAACAGTATTCATCCAACCACGCGATACGTTTGCATTTATCCACGGTTCAGTCTAGACGACCACGTGCACACTGCAATCGTTATTGACGATGTCGTCGGTCGACATGAAAAACAATATGGCTCGGCTGCTGTTGAGCCATACATTCAACAACGCGCACAGAACAGTGCATTCCAAAAGATTTGTGTCTGGTGAAGCACTGATCACTGTCGTCGGATATGCCTCATTTTCGGCACACTTCGCCGTTATTACAATTTCTCATACGTCTCTGCTAGGCGACTGATGACCTCAGATGTTAAGTCTCATAGTGCTTAGAGCCATTTGAACGTCTCTGCTCCAATCATAAACTTACTTTACCTCGTCAGGTGCGTGGACATGTCCGAAAGAACAGATACCATCTTCATATAGTTAAGGTTAGCCGGCCTTTGACCTTCTTCTTCTGTGCGGATGCACTCGTATTGTCCGAAATTTTATGGGACTTGGTAAGATTGTCTGCCACGAGTAATGAGTGTAGTGGGCAGGGGCACTACGAATGTACTGTGTGGACATTAGTTGGGACTGTGGGTCTCACGGGGAGCGGGCAAGAGTTAAGTCCCTGCAGTCGCACTATCCTCTGTGCTCTCGGTGGCTCAGATGAATAGAGCGTCTGCCATGTAAGCAGGAGATCCCGGTGTCGATTCCCGGTGGTGGCACACATTTTCAACTGTACCCGTTGATGTATATCAACGCCTGTCGGCTGCGTAGAGCCTTGAGTTATTTGTCTTGTGGCATTGGATCTGACGGTAGGAGCTGGTCATAACGCGGTGACTCATCACTGTATTTGCGAATCAACATCATTTTGGTTAGTAACGATCATGGAAATGATTTTTCCTTTCTTTCAAGAGCTATTGACACAGTAGATAGCGATGCACAGGTTGGTGTCTTGTTTTTTGACTTCCAGAACGGCTTCGACGACTTGTTCGTGGAAAAACTGTTCGAAGCAGGGAACAAACAACCGACACACACACACACAAAAAAGGTTCAAATGGCTCTGAGCACTATGGGACTTAACATCTGAGGTCATCAGTCCGCTAGAACTTAGAACTACCTAAACCTAACCAACCTAAGGACATCACACACATCCATGCCCGAGGCAGGATTCGAGCCTGCGACCGTAGCAGTCCCGTAGTTCCGGACTAAAGGGCCTAGAACCGCTCATCCACCGCACTGATGTGTTTACATGTTGATGTAAAGCATATAAAAACATCTTCGTTTATACCCAATACAGCATGGATATAAATGAATCAAAAGGTAACACCTGTAGCTCTGTGAGAGTTTTCGCAGACGACTCATTTGTCTATAAAGGGATCACATCTTTCAGAAACTTGTTACGTTCTGGATCTGCTGGAAAGACTGAGAGCTCATTACGTTTAACGAAATGTAATGTAATGAATATAATAGGCCGAAAAGTCCGATGTCGTTTGACCAGGCGATGGGCGATCAGTCACTGCAGTTGATGACTATCCCCAGGTGAATTACGAGAGACAATAAATAAATAATGTAACACATTTTTTTCTCAGCCAGTTTCGGTTGAAAAACTTCGGAATCTGGTGTGGGATTTCCGCTTAAGCTCCTATAGTATCTCGAAGTTCTGACTGGTTGTGGTTCTATACGTAGTCTCCAAAATGGCGTCACTAACGGAGGTACGATCCAAGCAGAGAGCTGTCATTGAGTCTCTTTCGGCACAAAGCCAGAGTATAGTACATATCCACAGGTGACTGCAGAATGTCTACGGAGACCTGGCAGTAAACAAAAGAGCGGGGAGTCGTTGGGAGAGGTATCTGTCATCATCACAAGAACGTCGTGCAACTGTCTGACCTCCTACGTGGCGGCCGGCCGCACACAGCTGTGACTCCTGCAATGTTGGAGTGTGCCGGTACTCTCATTCGACGTGTTCGACGGATGCAAACGAATTTCTCCTCTATGCAAAAAAAGTGCTAACACAAGTCTGCGCACCGAGAGGATGTCACAAAAATTCAGGAGACCGTTCTTCTTCATTCAGCCTACAGCACGGATGTCGCACCTTCCGTCTTCACGACGAAAGGTGCACTCCGCGGGAAGCGGTACAAGGATGACTGGGCGCTTTTTGATGCAGCAAGATGTTGGCTGCGACGTCGGCCAGTAGAGATGTACCATATGGGCATACGGGACCTCTCAGTAAGGTTGGCGTAAAGGCATCGCATCCAACGGATGTTATGTTGAAAAATAGGATTACTCAGCCAACAGAGTGGGGAATAAAATGTTGTATTAGAATTCCGAATAAAACAAACTTGTTTCCAGAAAAAAGTGGTGCATTACAAGGCTATTACAAATGATTGAAGCGATTTCATAAATTCACTGTAGCTCCATTCATTGACAGAATGGTCACGACACACTACAGATACGTAGAAAAACTCATGAAGTTTTGTTCGGCTGAAGCCGCACTTCAGGTTTCTGCCGCCAGAGCGCTCGAGAGCGCAGTGAGACAAAATGGCGACAGGAGCCGAGGAAGCGTATGTCGTGCTTGAAATGCACTCACATCAGTCAGTCATAACAGTGCAACGACACTTCAGGACGAAGTTCAACAAAGATCCATTCGGCGATGGTCTGCGCAGTTTAAAGCTTTTGGATGCCTCTGTAAGGGGAAATCAACGGGTCGCCCTGCAGTGAGCGAAGAAACGGTTGAACGCGTGCGGGTAAGTTTCACGCGTAGCCCGCGGAAGTCGACGAATAAAGCAAGCAGGGAGCTAAACCTACCACAGCCGACGGTTTGGAAAATATTATGGAAAAGGCTAAAGCAGAAGCCTTACCGTTTACAATTGCTACAAGCCCTGACACCCGACGACAAAGTCAAACGCTTTGAATTTTCGGCGCGGTTGCAACAGCTCATGGAAGAGGATGCGTTCAGTGCGAAACTTGTTTTCAGTGATGAAGCAACATTTTTTCTTAATGGTGAAGTGAACAGACACAATATGCGAATCTGGGCGGTAGAGAATCCTCACGCATTCGTGCAGCAAATTCGCAATTCACCAAAAGTTAACGTGTTTTGTGCAGTCTCACGGTTTAAAGTTTACGGCCCCTTTTTCTTCTGCGAAAAAAACGTTACAGGACACGTGTATCTGGACATGCTGGAAAATTGGCTCATGCCACAACTGGAGACCGACAGCGCCGAATTCATCTTTCTACAGGATGGTGCTCCACCGCACTTCCATCATGATGTTCGGCATTTCTTAAACAGGAGATTGGAAAACCGATGGATCGGTCGTGGTGGAGATCATGATCAGCAATTCATGTCATGGCCTCCACGCTCTCCCGACTTAACACCATGCGGTTTCTTTCTGTGGGGTATGTGAAAGATTCAGTGTTTAAATCTCCTCTACCAAGAAACGTGCCCGAACTGCGATGCTTTCGAACTCATTGATGGGGACATGCTGCGCCGAGTGTGGGAGGAACTTGATTATCGGCTTGATGTCTGCCGAATCACTAAAGGGGCACATATCGAACATTTGTGAATGCCTAAAAAACCTTTTTGAGTTTTTGTATGTGTGTGCAAAGCATTGTGAAAATATCTCAAGTAATAAAGATATTGTAGAGCTGTGAAATCTCTTCAATCATGTGTAATAGCCCTGTACTTATTGAACACCCCTCGTATTAATCGTAGCGAGATAAAGTGGGCCGGCCGGGGTAGCCGAGCGGTTCTAGGCGCTACAGTCTCAAACCGGACGACCGATACGGTCGCAGGTTCGAATCCTACCTCCGGCATGGCTGTGTGTGACAGCCTTAGGTTGGTTAGGTTTAAGTAGTTCTAAGTTCTAGGGGACTGATGAACTCAGAAGTTAAGTCCCATAGTGCTCAGAACCATTTGAACCATTTTTGAATTAAAGTGGAATAACTTTAAAAATTTAACCGTAGAGAATGGATATGTCGTAATCACATTTACTGGAAGACCCCTAGGGATTTGTAAATCACGAACAAAACAGGTCGCTTACAAGACCCTCACTGTACTAATTCCTGAGTACCATTCGTCAATTTAGGACGTTTAAAAATTGAAATGGCGGAAGAGACAGCAAGGCTTTCAGTTGCAAGATTCTTTACTGTTTTCTCTAGTCAACACGGAAATATTGAACAAACCACAATGAGTCACCGAGGGACTTTCTTCCAGAACTTCGGCAGCACACGTTCCAAATTAAGTCAACAAACTTACTAACTCCTCAAAAATACTTAATGCGCCTAGGTTTAGACATTTTGGGAACATTACAGTCCTCCTTCCTACATACTGCCCGTGAAGCGGAATGTTCAAATGTTCAAATGTGTGTGAAATCTTATGGGACTTAACTGCCAATGTCATCAGTCCCCTAGCTTACACGCTACTTAACCTAAATTATCCTAAGGACAAACACAAACACCCATGCCACAGGGAGGACTCGAACCTCCGCTGAGACCAGCCGCACAATCCATGACTGCAGCGCCTAGACCGCTCGGCTGATCCCGAGCGGCGAAGCGGAATGGAAGTGTGGAAAATGATACAGGTACACTACGTACTCTCGGCCATACTCTGTACGGTGGCTTGTAGGGTACAGATGTAGACGCAGAGGTAGAGGTAGATGCAAATATATAGTGGACGTAGATGTGGAGCTGCTGTGGTGCTTCTACCTCCTCCTGTAGCTGCCGGCAGCGGGGCGTCAGCCGTCCGTCGCTGACCGATATTCCAGGCAGGGAATCAATATCGCTGTTGGTTCCGCCTACGATGCTCGTCCGCTTCGGCCGCCGGTTTCCTGCCAGTCCCCCCCCCCCTCGCCCCCCCCCCCTCTCGGTCCTGCCCCACCATCAACCCTTAGCTGTGTCTCACACACACAGAGGCGTGCGTGTGCTCTCGAGGAGACACGGAAATGAGTTTTTCCCCCGGGCGGCCACCCAATCGCAACTTATCTTGGCGGGCGCCATTAGCCGGGCCGGAACGCCGCTGTCCCTCTTCAGACAAATGCCGACCAGGCGCGGCCCGGCGCCGCGGCGCCGGCGTCCACTCGAATCCCGACGCTGCAGCTACATGCCAGCAGGTGGCCGGGGCTGTCGCGTTCTCGAGCATTACGATGGTCCTACGTTGTCCGACAAAACTGGTCTGTTGTAGGCAGTCCAGGGGTTGCACAGTAACGCCGAGACACTTATGGGCGTTGATAAGCACCTAGTGTACACCACCCCAACAACCAAATACCGCCGAGCGACTAAAAGGTCCCATGGAAATAAGATTTGTCGCAGGTAATCGGCCCAAGCACCTGCCTGTTGCAACTTACACCTAATTACGCCTCGTATTTACCAGGTGCAGAAGTAGGAAACCGCAATTCGGTTACAATAATTACACGTCTGTTGTCTGAAACCGAGAAACAACATTTTATTCAGAATAATCTCCATTTCTATTTATACATTTCTCACAACTATCAGGCAGTCTGTGAATGCAGCGCCAGAAAAAACAGTTCTTGTTTTCAAGCGGACCAGTCAGCGAGCCATTTTCCAACATTTTCATCCGAATTGAAGCGTTGTTAAGCGAGAGCGTATCCTGGTGATGCAAACAGATGATAATCGGAGCCAAGTCTGGAGAATAACCCGCATGCCCTAGTATTCCCGAGCTGAATGCTTCTATCGTTTCCCTGACCCGTTTTGCTGTGTATGATGGGGCCTTATCATGGAGCAATATGACCTTGTGTTGTCTTTTTCCATATTCCTATCGTTTTTCCCTCAATGCTCGATTTAAATCGATCATTTTCTGTTGGTAGCGATCAGTGTTAACGGTTTCACCAGGTTTTGGCAGCCCATAATAGATGACACCCTTCTGATCCCACCAAACGCAGAGCATTGTCTTCTTTCCAAAGCGATTTGGTCTTGCAGTGGATGTCGATAGTTTGTCTGGATTCACCCACCACTTACGACGCTTAGAATTCTCAAAATGTATCCATTTTTCATCACCTGTCACTATTCGATGGAGAAACGACTTTCTTTTGTATCTGGCCAGCAGCATTTCACAAGTGATCTTTCGATTGGCTTGCTGTCTTTCATTCAGTTCATACGGAACCTATTATCCACTTTCTGCACCTTTCCCATAAGTTTTAACCTAAGAGAAACGGCTTTCTGCGTCACATTAGATTGTTCTGTGAGTTCCTGTTGAATCTGAGTATCAGCTTCATCCAATAATGCCTGAAATTCGTTGTCTTCGAACATTTCCGGTGGTTTCCCCCACTCGTGGTTTCTGGCGTCAAAATTACCAATTTTGAAAGTTTTGAACCACTCGAAAGACTGTTTTCCTAAGAGCATGCTCGCCGAAAGCTTCGACAAGCATTCGATGCGATTATGCAGCAGTTTTCTTCAAATGATAACAGAAAACCAATGCTCTCCGCAAATCGTGGTCCATAGGCACAAACCTCCACATGTTTGCGGGTTTCAGACGGATACCAACGTATGGAACTTGGGGTACTGTGTGTTGATATTCGTCGTCAGCTGTTACAGGAAACAGATGACGCGGTCTCACGGCCTCTACACTGACGGCTAGCACCATCTATAGTGGCATTCCGGTTTCATACTTCTACACCTGGTAATTACCTGTTACTACGTCTCAGAAGGGTGTGGACAGGGAGATTATAATCAAACTTTCCTTAACTGAGACGACTCTCATGACAAACAAGTGATCGTAGAAGAATGAAACTTCGTGGAAACATTTGTAAGGACATGTGGAAGAGAAATAACGAACTAACAACTGAGAGAAACTCATTTTAGTTTCCACACGAGATGGCAACACTTGTTAACTGCGTAGGATGTTTTAAGTTCCAAGTTACAAACGTTGCTGTAAGTGACGACCATCTGTATCCGCGATAGCCTGGGGCCGCTCTAGGGACTGCTCTATTGCTGCGTGAAACAACGGCGCGTACCATGGAATGTTAAGCTGTCGTAACACAGCTCGTACACTACTTGAAGGTCTCATATTGCGCCCAGTTTTCTCAGCCGTGGAAAGAGTAACTTTTTCAGCAATTGGTGGCGCAATTGGCCTTAGGCCTCTCCTAGGAGCAATTCTCATATCGCCAGTTAGTATGAACCTCCAAACCATGTTCTTCAAGCACGGTGCGGAAAGAGGACCTCTCCTTATTCTTTTAACGCGTCGATCCTCGCGAAGACACTCTACAACTGTAATCAGACTGATGCTTGTGTCCCAACCCTACGTCACCGTGCCAGTACCGACGCCTAACAGGAAGTCACTACTAACAACGCAAATCCTGCAGCACACAGTTTGAATATCATTTCTAGAAAGTTAAGCATCCATACGGTAAACAGTTTTCCGGCCACATTGGTTTAAGTAGCGGAAGTTCAATTATAACCAATCTTTACGCATGGTGATCAAGTTATAGCTATTATAAACGAGAAATTAAAGTTGTTTGTAAGCAATCATGCTGCAAACAAAGATATAAATCATAAGTTTGTCGCGAGGCCTCAGTATTCCACAGGAAGCTTTTTGTTCAAAATTAACTGCAACATGTTGTTTTCGATGGAGAACAGCAAGTTGAAATGCAATAATCAATATTCCGCAGGAAGCTTTTTGTTCAACATTAACTGCAACAAGTTCTTTTTGATGGAGAACAGGAAGCTGAATTGTAATAACATGTCCTCGAAAGATAGCGAAGAAAATCTGTAGTTACTTAGACGAAATAAAATGAATTTCTTAAAGCTAAACGATTATTCAGAAACTTTCGTAATTAATAAGTATAAAAATTAGTTTATCAGGTTTAAGTGTGATGTGAGAGTGGTCGGAGAGCCATAAATAGATAATGACCATACGTATTGGAAATTGCCTATACATTCGGCACCTTCATTTCTTCCCATTATACACTCCTGGAAATGGAAAAAGGAACACATTGACACCGGTGCGTCAGACCCACCATACTTGCTCCGGACACTGCGAGAGGGCTGTACAAGCAATGATCACACGCACGGCGCAGCGGACACACCAGGAACCGCGGTGTTGGCCGTCGAATGGCGCTAGCTGCGCAGCATTTGTGCACCGCCGCCGTCAGTGTCAGCCAGTTTGCCGTGGCATACGGAGCTCCATCGCAGTCTTTAACACTGGTAGCATGCCGCGACAGCGTGGACGTGAACCGTATGTGCAGTTGACGGACTTTGAGCGAGGGCGTATAGTGGGCATGCGGGAGGCCGGGTGGACGTACCGCCGAATTGCTCAACACGTGGGGCGTGAGGTCTCCACAGTACATCGATGTTGTCGCCAGTGGTCGGCGGAAGGTGCACGTGCCCGTCGACCTGGGACCGGACCGCAGCGACGCACGGATGCACGCCAAGACCGTAGGATCCTACGCAGTGCCGTAGGGGACCGCACCGCCACTTCCCAGCAAATTAGGGACACTGTTGCTCCTGGGGTATCGGCGAGGACCATTCGCAACCGTCTCCATGAAGCTGGGCTACGGTCCCGCACACCGTTAGGCCGTCTTCCGTTCACGCCCCAACATCGTGCAGCCCGCCTCCAGTGGTGTCGCGACAGGCGTGAATGGAGGGACGAATGGAGACGTGTCGTCTTCAGCGATGAGAGTCGCTTCTGCCTTGGTGCCAATGATGGTCGTATGCGTGTTTGGCGCCGTGCAGGTGAGCGCCACAATCAGGACTGCATACGACCGAGGCACACAGGGCCAACACCCGGCATCATGGTGTGGGGAGCGATCTCCTACACTGGCCGTACACCACTGGTGATCGTCGAGGGGACACTGAATAGTGCACGGTACATGCAAACCGTCATCGAACCCATCGTTCTACCATTCCTAGACCGGCAAGGGAACTTGCTGTTCCAACAGGACAATGCACGTCCGCATGTATCCCGTGCCACCCAACGTGCTCTAGAAGGTGTAAGTCAACTACCCTGGCCAGCAAGATCTCCGGATCTGTCCCCCATTGAGCATGTTTGGGACTGGATGAAGCGTCGTCTCACGCGGTCTGCACGTCCAGCACGAACGCTGGTCCAACTGAGGCGCCAGGTGGAAATGGCATGGCAAGCCGTTCCACAGGACTACATCCAGCATCTCTACGATCGTCTCCATGGGAGAATAGCAGCCTGCATTGCTGCGAAAGGTGGATATACACTGTACTAGTGCCGACATTGTGCATGCTCTGTTGCCTGTGTCTATGTGCCTGTGGTCCTGTCAGTGTGATCATGTGATGTATCTGACCCCAGGAATGTGTCAATAATGTTTCCCCCTTCCTGGGACAATGAATTCACGGTGTTCTTATTTCAATTTCCAGGAGTGTATTTTGTTTTTAATAGGTCGTGATATTTATCTTCCCAATACTGTACACGAGTCTGCTGTAATGGGGTAGTTCTGAAAATCTGTTATTGTGAACTATTAATACCTATGAAAATACTTGTAAGATTTATAGAGGAAAACGTAGAGTGCATAATGTACTCATAGTAATTATATGTTACATGCACCCAATGTTTTACGTTGTAAATCTTAGAGGTGTCTTCATAGTTATTAAACATTTATAATCACAGCTTTCAGAACTATCTGTATGGGTTTAGGAACCTGTGTGGAGCTAGCAGAAATTATTTTTTACTTTTTAGTCCGACATAAAAACGTATTGGATAAAAAACCTCCTTTTATTTAATTAACTACGTGATACTGGGCCTGTAGGTTAGGCTTACCTCATCACCATTATTCAGTGAAATTTGTATCTTTACTAGTGTACTACGCTGCTCTAGCACTGTTGAGTCCACATGACCACTTTTTGTATATGTCTGTTAGGCCGCGTGGGTTCATATTGCGTCAACGTGCCTTATCTGTAAATTTTGGTTAACAAATATATATTAAGTATCGTCTGATGTGATTTGTCAGCAATCAACTATCCTTTCAGTAAAGATCAGCTACCCATGAGATGTGTTTTCCATTCGTAATGTACCCTTACCTATCTTACGAGAAGTAATGCGAGAACATCACATGGAAGTATAAAATTCAAGGCAGTATAGTACAGAGAGTGCATTTGTGGCATAAAAGAGAAAGTCGATATGGGTACAACAGTGTTTCATTAGAAGAGATTCATCCTGAAGAGGTGCAGCCAGGTGCGAATTCATCAGCCCAACTTTTAGATGTTGAAAATGAAGAACTTCCCCCTTATAAAGCGTCATTCTAATTTTAAATATGATCTATTCCCTACAGTTAAAGACAGAGGTGGATGAGTTTTGACCCAATGTACAGTCTTGGACTTTTCAGACGGGCGACCTGGAAGAGGGGAAGGCGCTGTCCCAGCAGGGGACATTCGGTTGCCTATTTACAGCTCTTGCAATTAACATATAACGGCAAGAAACTTCCCGAATACCTTGGCCGCCAAATGTAGGTGGAACTGTGTTTATCTGTACACAATGAAAAGTTGATGAATGGGTTGACCTATGTAAAAGGGAGGATCCAGAAGTATCCGTTTGAGGGCGTTGCTGCTGCGGTTATGCAACGTAGCGTGACTCCAATACGGGTGTATAAGACCGACATTCTGGCAAGGGGCTAATGAGGCATTCGTGTCTTTCCGACGGTGCAGAAGGACAAGAGGCGGTAGATGTTCCTCAGATACCGAACGATGTGTATAGGGCAACGTGTCTGTCGAAAACCAGGTTCCGTGCTAGTCGCTATTGGACACAAGACGCCCCCATATCAAGCCTGCCGGGGTGGCCGAGCGGTTCTAGGCGCTACAGTCTGAAACCACCCGATCGCTACGGTCGCAGGTTCGAATCCTGCCTCGGGCATGGATGTGTGTGATGTCCTCATGTTAGTTAGGTTTAAGTAGTTCTAAGTTCTAGGGGACTGATGACCTCGGAAGTTAAGTCCCATAGTGCTCCGAGCCATTTGAACCATTTGAACGCCCCCATATCGCAAATGTATCGCAAGAGTACACAGTACGGTTTGAGAGTAAATCGGAGAAAGACGAAGGTAATGAGAAGTAGTAGAAATGAGAACAGCGAGAAACTTAACATCAGGATTGATGGTCACGAAGTCAACGAAGTTAAGGAATTCTCCTACCTAGGCAGTAAAATAACCAATGACGGACGGAGCAAGGAGGACATCAAAAGCAGACTCGCTATGGCAAAAAAGGCATTTCTGGCCAAGAGAAGTCTACTAATATCAAATACCGGCCTTAATTTGAGGAAGAAATTTCTGAGGATGTACATCTGGAGTACAGCATTGTATGGTAGTGAAACATGGACTGTGGGAAAACCGGAACAGAAGAGAATCAAAACATTTGAGATGTGGTGCTATAGACGAATGTTGAAAATTAGGTGGACTGGTAAGGTAAGGAATGAGGAGGTTCTACGCAGAATCGGAGAGGAAAGGAATATGTGAAAAACACTGATAAGGAGAAGGGACAGGATGATAGGACATCTGCTAAGACGTGAGGGAATGACTTCCATGGTACTAGAGGGAGCTGTAGAGGGCAAAAACTGTAGAGGAAGACAGAGATTGGAATACGTCAAGGAAATAATTGAGGACGTAGGTTGCAAGTGCTACTCTGAGATGAAGAGGTTAGCACAGGAAAGGAATTCGTGGCGGGCCGCATCAAACCAGTCAGTAGACTGATGACAAAAAAAAAAAAAAATCGCAAGAGATAAACAAGCCATAGTGAGACACGCTCGAGCAACCGCCCTATCGCCTTAATCCCTCCCGATGTGTTTATTACGCCTTCGGTCACTTAAAGAAAGACCTTGAAAGGTCGACGATTCCTCTCGGACGAGGATGTGCAGCAAGCAGTTACAGACTTCTTCAAGCAGCAAACGAGTGTCTTCAACATGGGCGTCGGTGGGGTGATGGCCTCTATGCTGACGGTGATTTTTCCTGATTGACATACCGATTCTAGGCTGTATGGCTTTCGAAACTTTTTAATCGCCTCTTGTAGAGTATTATACATGCTGCTGTCGATCAGATGAGATGCGATTGACAGCGAAAGTTGCCGAAAACCTTCACTATCTCTGAAAGAAATTTATGTTCCATGAAGAAACGGCCAAAACATTACAAGTTCTTGACGGCAGTAGTTAGTTCATACATTTGAACGAAACACACACGTACACCAGACGACTATTTTAGAAAGAAACCTCAATACAAAATATTCCCTATTCTACAGATCAATATACTATTTCACGTACGTTATAATACACTGTAAGGTAAAAAAAAAAAAGAGAATAAACGACGCGCCACGAAGGAATTATCCTAATGGGAAGGAAATCCGTAGATGACGTACATGTATAGACAAAGAAATTTTACGGTTTCAGAAGAAATGAATGATTTGTTCAAGAGAAACAGGTTCACAAAGTGAGCAAGTCAATACCGCGTTGGTCCACCTCTGACCAGCAAGCAAGCAGTTATTCGGCTTGGCATTTATGGGATACCGTGCTGAGGTATATTATACCACATTCTGTCCAATTAGCACGTTAAATCGTCAAAATCCAGAGATGGTTGATAATACTCCATATGTTCTCCAATGGGGAGAGATCTGGCGATCTTGTGACACAAGGTAGGGTTTGGCAAGCACGAAGACAGGTAGTAGAAACTTCCGTCGAGCGAGGGTGGATATTTTCTTGCTGAAATGTAAGCCCAGGATGGGCTGCCGTAAAGGGAGTGTAGGATATCGAGGACATACCGCTGTGAAGTAAGGGTACCGCTGACGACAACCGAAGGGTCTCTGCGGTGAAAGGAAACGGTGACCCAGACCATCACTCCTGGTTGGGATCCCATCGATGTCTGGGGGTTTCCAGACACGACATCGCTGTCATCAGGGCTCAGTTAGAAGCGGGACTTATCGCTAAGGACAGCTACACTCAAACCAATGAGATTCCAGGCCAAAGATGCCCTTGAAAACGCTCTGGACAGTGGTGGGACATAAACTTGACTGTCGTCCGCCATAGGGCCCAACAACCAGAATTCATGGTCTGGGGTGCGATTTAGTTTCATCGCAGGACCCCATTGGTACTCATTCCGCGGCACCCATACAGAAGAGCCGTATGTCAACGATAGCCTGCCTCCCATTCTGTTGCCCTTCATTGCAAGCCAAACTGCACTTACATTTCAGCAAGATAATGCCCGCCCGCACACGGTGAGAGTTTCTACTCCTTGTTTCCGTGCTTGGGCAGAAACGTCCCCAGATATCTTCCCAGTTGCGAACGTTTGCAGCGGTATAGGTTGGGTCCTCCACCGAGCTCGGCGTTTTGGCGATATAACGCACCAGTTAGACAGAATTTGGCACGATATACCTTAGTGAGACATCCTAAAACGCTATCAATCAATACCAAGCCGAATAACTGCATGCATAAGGGCCAGATGTGGACCAACACGCTGCGAGGGGTGGCCGCGTGGTTTGAGGCGCCACGATACGGACTGCGCGGCCCCTCCCGCTGGAGGTTCGAGTCCTCCCTCGCGCATGGTGTTGTTCTTAGCATAAGTTGGTTGAAGCAGTGTGTAGGTCTAGGGAACGATGACCTCATCAATTTGCTCCCTTAGGAATTTACACACACTTGAACATTTGGACCGAGACGTTACTGACTTGCTCAATTTGTGAAGTTCTTTCTCTTGAAAAAGTTATCCATTTTTTCTGAAATTGTAATAATTTCTTTGTCTGTATATGTACATAATTTTTTGTGGATAACACGCAGCAGTGTTACAGTTACAACGTTTCATTGGTCTCAACCCCTTCTCTGTTCCACAGTCCAGAAACGCGTTACTCGGCCAAGTCCAGGTTATCTATTGAATAGATTGCTTTTTTTTTTTACACATAGCTGTTTTCACATATTACACACTAACATTCCGTAATTAAATGATAGCGCGGCTGACTATCATGAGAGAGGACGACTGAGGAGCTACTCGAACGATTTGTAAGGGTTCAAAGATCAAGAAACTGGTCAAGAATGGGACAGCGTTGAGCTGACCACGTACTCTTTCATACCATATCTAACAACACTACTGACAGAAGATGACACGATGGTCCGTCGTGCACTAGCAACCCGTGCAGGTACAAACGTTGAACTTTACCTACTTACTTCACATACTAGCACTCACATGTATCGGCGACTGTATATTATATCCAAAAGTGTAAATTATACGCTTCTCACACTTTGTACGAGGTGCATTCAAGTTCTAAGGCCACCGATTTTTTTTCTAATTAACTACTCACCCGAAATCGATGAAACCGGCGTTACTTCTCGCCCTGCAGACGTACACATTTTTCACAACGCTGACGCCATGATTCCATGGCAGCGGCGAAGGCTTCTTTAGGAGTCTGTTTTGACCACTGGAAAATCGCTGAGCAAATAACAGCACAGCTGGTGAATGTGCGGCCACGGAGAGTGACTTTCATTGTTGGGAAAAGCCAAAAGTCTCTAGGAGCGAGGTCAGGTGAGTAGGGAGCATGAGGAATCACTTCAAAGTTGTTATCACGAAGAAATTGTTGCGCAAAGTTAGCTCGATGTGCGGGTGCGTTGTCTTGGTGAAACAGCACACGCGCAGCCCTTCCCGGACGTTTTTGTTGCAGTGCAGGAAGGAATTTGTTCTTCAAAACATTTTCGTAGGATGCACCTGTTACTGTAGTGCCCTTTGGAACGCAATGGGTAAGGATTACGCCCTCGCTGTCCCAGAACATGGGCACCATCATTTTTTCAGCACTGGCGGTTACCCGAAATTTCTTTGGTGGCGGTGAATCTGTATGCTTCCATTGAGCTGACTGGCGCTTTGTTTCTGGATTGAAAAATGGCATCCACGTCTCATCCATTGTCACAACCGACGAAAAGAAAGTCCCATTCCTGCTGTCGTTGCGCGTCAACATTGCTTGGCAACATGCCACACGGGAAGCCATGTGGTCGTCCGTCAGCATTCGTGGCATCCACCTGGATGACACTTTTCGCATTTTCAGGTCGTCATGCAGGATTGTGTGCACAAAGCCCACAGAAATGCCAACTCTGGAGGCGATCTGTTCAACAGTCATTCGGCGATCCCGCAAAACAATTCTCTCCACTTTCTCGATCATGTCATCAGACCGACTTGTGCGAGCCCGAGGTTGTTTCGGTTTGTTGTCACACAATGTTATGCCTTCATTAAACTGTCGCATCCACTAACGCACTTTCGACACATCTATAACTCTATCACCACATGTCTCCTTCAACTGTCGATGAATTTCAATTGGTTTCACACCACGCAAATTCAGAAAGCTAATGATTGCACGCTGTTCAAGTAAGGAAAACTTCGCCATTTTAAGTATTTAAAACAGTTCTCTTTCTCGGCGCTGGCGGTAAAATTCCATCTGCCATACGGTGCTGCCATCTCTGGGACGTATTGACAATGAACGCGGCCTCATTTTAAAACAATGCGCATGTTTCTATCTCTTTCCAGTCCGGAGAAAAAAAAATCGGAGGCCTTAGAACTTGAACGCACCTCGTATAATGGAGAAAGAAATGAATTTCGTCAGAACTTCGATACTCCGGATGGATACATTCCACCTGAGGACTATCATGACACCCGATCAGACGTGAGTCACTCGCGGGGAATTCAAACGGGCGTGACCCTAGCGTATACGACAGGTGTTCCATTTGATGAGGCCTGCAGCCTGCGTGACGAGGCCCATTGCCTGCCCCCGGCAAAGCACACGCGAGCCGCGCTGCAGGCCCTGTGACAGCCATCCATCCCACCGGGCCGCTGCTCTTTCCCGTTAAGTATCGCCCACCTGCCGGGACTCTCTGGGAAGAGCAGCTCCCCGGCGAGTAATGGCTGGTGACAGCCGGGAGATTTAATGGCGATCCGCACTGCGTGGGAGGCAGTCGCAGGTCAGCCCAACCGGGTCATGGTAGGGGCAGCGAGGAAGGAAGGGAGGGTGTCGCTCTCTAACCGCTACACAGACGCTTATCCGGCCGGCTTCCGTTCAGCTTTTAAGCACTGCCGCCGGGGTTGACGGAAGGCAGCAACAGCTAAAGAAACAGTCTGCCTCGCCTTCTCTCTCCCAGTGTTGGTCTCTCCAATTGCATTTTTTAGCCGAATATTCCTCAGCTGTCAAATACTAATTTCATCTAGCCTACATCTACATGGCCTCTCTGCAGTTCACACTTAAGGCTTCTTCGAACCTCCTACAGATTATTTCTCTACCATTCCACACTCAGAGGAGAAAGTTGGTGATTTCGTGAAGAGAGCTGTCCGCTACGAGAAACGGCCTTTTTTCTTATGGTTGCCATCCCAACTGGATTATCATATCCATGACACTCTCGCTCATATTTCGTGATAGTACAAAACAAGCTGACCATCTTTGAAATATTTCAAGGCCTTTTGTGAGCCCTATCTGGCAAGGATCCCATACAGCACAGCAGCACTCAACAAGAAGACGAGCAAGTGTAACGCAGGCAGTCTCTTTAGTACACCTGTCACATCTTCTAAGCGTAGTGCCAATAGAACGTAGTGATCATTTCATCCGTTTTCTGTCGTTACTTAGTTGCTTCAAAATTCATGCAGATTTGTTCCCTCTTTGTAACTAAATGAAAGGGAGTTTGTTTTATGCCATACGCTTTTCACCTTTCTTATTTATAAAGCATCTGCAGTGGCCATTTTTCTTTTTATACATATGATGAATGTACTACATGGTAGTTACAATATATTATTATGTTACATTTTCTCATCATTTCCACTTGTTTATCAGATTAGAAACAACTTTGTAGCACAAATTTCATAAGATTAAATTATCACTTGGTACTACTTACGATTTACAATGTTGTTATTCTATATGTGTAGTCCTAGAGATGTGGTCATTCCGTTCCCATACTCCAACTGGCCGATTTCCAGAGTTTTTTCATCTACATTTATTACAACACATCACTTGCGCTTCCCAGTGTGTAATCATCATGTGTGTGTTTACAGGTGTATAGTTCTGCAAACTGTCGCATTGTGTTTATCTTTGATCTTTTGTTTGTGTCCTGTATGTGACATGATGTTTTTTTTTTCACTAGTGTGTGTGTGTGTGTGTGTGTGTGTGTGTGTGTGTGTGTCTGTGTGTGTGTGTGTGTGTGTGTATGGGTGAGTGCGTGCGTTCGTGCGTGCGTATGTGTGTCTGTGTGTGTATTTTGTTATGTGTGAATGTGTCGCTCCTTGTGAGAGTAAACACACACACACACACAAATAAGCACTTACATAAAGAGTTACATATCCCAAATAAATAATAAATAAAAATTAGAATAAAAAGCTTGCACAACGACCGACACATTCACATATAATAATATAAACTCCTACATACACACGAAACAAAGAAAAATATCAAATCACACACAACACAAACAAAAGACGAAACATAAATACACAGCGACAGTTGGTAACATTAGACACTGTACAACATAAATGTTGACCACACAAAGAAAGCGAAAGTGATGTGTTGTAATAAATGTGAGTGTGAAAATGCAGGAAATCATTCAGCTGGAGTATGGGAACGGAATGACCACTTCTCCAGGATCACAGATATGGAATAACTATATTGCAAACCGTAGAGTCACACCAAACGACAATTTAACCTCACGTAATATGTGCTACAAAGGTTATTTCAAATCTGAAGAACAAGAGGAAAACATGATAAAATGTAACATAGTAACATATTGTAAATACTACATAGTACATTAATTACATGTATAAAAAGAAAAATGTATTATAGGCCACTGAAGATGCTTCATGAATAAAAGAAGCAAAACGCATATGGCAAAAAACAATCTGGCATTCATTTGTTTGTAAAGAAAGAAACATACCTCCATGAAAGACGTAGTGTTTTCGCTTGTCTACGCCGCAACGTTATCTATGTGAACATTTGGACTTAACTTGTTCCTAATTGTAATTCCTAGGTATTAAATCCATTTGACAACCTTTAAATTTGTGTAGTTTATTGTGTAATCGACTTTAACGGATTTCTTTTTGTATTCATGTGGTCGACCTCACACTTCTCCTTATTGAGAGAACTGCCACTTTTCACACCATTCATACATAGTGTCTAACTCATTTTGCAGGTAGTTTTGACCTTCTGTTGACTTTACTAGGCGGTAAAGGACAGCATCATTTTGTGACGAAGCTTGCATAAATACATCAAAATCTGCGTCATCACTTAAGAGTTCACTTCGCACTCTTTGATATATGACTGATGGCACTTCGTGAACCTCTGTCACTTTCCCCTTTTGTGTCACAGTCGCGAATGGTACTGGAAGCCTCCATATGACTGCGAATCTCTCTAATTTCACCACCGTGGTCTTTTCGTTGAAGACACATATTGGTTGACTCTTCTAAGAGTGTACGCTGTCAGAAATTTAACAGCAAACCTCGCAGTTATATAACCTTCCTCTCTCGTACAGTCTACCGCTGGAAATGGATGAACTTATTCGTGGCACTTCCACACTTTCTAAACAAAATGCAACAAAATGATATGCTCTTCTGCGGATCTTCTCTATTTTCTCCATATATCTTATCTAGCGAGGGTTCCAGAGTGACGAGGAACCTTGAAACATCTGTCGAACAAGGGTATTCTAACCTATTTCCTATGTGCGGGGGCTACATTCTTCAAATGAAACTCAGTCTAGTATCTTCCTTTCGTAAGCGTTTTTTTATCCAGCCGATCCGCTTTACGTGTGCCGTGCAAATACTTCTAGATATCTAATGAAAGTGATGGCTTTAAGTGATTGTTCGTCAATCGTATAATCGTACTGTAAGGGGTATTTTATTCATTTATCCGAAATCGATTACTTTTTTATATCGAGTGTCAACTGCCTAATCCTGTACCGAACGTCGACTTTTTAGGTATTCTTGCATTTTGCTACAATTTTCTAACGGCGCGACTTCGATCTCTGAATAAGCCTATGGAGAATCCGACGTTGTACGCTAGGTAACAATTCTGTAACACTCGCTTGGAGTATGACTGAAGAATGTCATACTGTGATCATTTGCTATGAACACTTCAGTCTAGTCTCGGCGCTGGTCTCACGTTCCGTACAGTCGTTTGTATTCATGGTTGACAGTGCAGAAGAATATCGAACGCTTTCCTTCGGTTAAGGACTTCGACAACAACATGGACGCCGGTATTTAATGTCATCTGGGTGGCTTGTACAAACAATATGAGTTGGATTCCACATAATCTGTGTTTAAGGAATCCATGTTGATTATTAGAGAGTCTTTTCGGTTTCCAGAAAGGTCATTAGATGCAAGCATAAAAAGTTATCCATAACTTTATAAAAGGCGAATGCTTGTGATATAGACCTACAGTTGTGTGTGCTATGTCTGATGATTCTTCATGAGAATTAGAATGATCTGTGCATTTTCCTGGCAGAGCGGTTCTAGGCGCGTCAATCCGGAGCCGCGCTGCTGCTGCGGTCGCAGGTTCGAATCCTGCCTCGGGCATGAATGTGTGTGATGTCCTTAGGTTTAAGTAGTTCTAAGTCTAGAGGACTGATGACCTCTGATTTTAAGTCCCATAGTGCTCAGAGCCATTTGAACCATTTTGTGCATTTTCCTTTTTCAATCATATGGCGCGCTTCACTTCTCTAGAGGCCGACAGTAGATTGCTTCCAGATGAAGGGCGTATTCTTTTGCGTATTCTGTATAAAGTCGTACAGGTGTCTCATCAGATCTAGTCCTGTTCTCTACTCAGCGATTTCAGTTGATTATCTCTCCCACGGTCGTTTATATAGCGGAAAGAAAGAATTTCTAGACACCCCGATTAGAAGCACTTTTAACAAACATGCTACATAAAGTGTCACAATTTCCAAAACTGGTTTACGTGCACATCTCCATCCTGTGTATGAAAGACACAAGCGAATTACAGACATTGGCTGTAAGTGGGCATTGACTTAGATCAATGGGGAATGTTGAAAGTTAGTGCTGAACTGAGAGCAGTGTCTGTGCAAGTTGAGAATGTGGGTCTGACGGAGAGGTTTCAATCCCGGTCTGGTACAAATTTTAAACTTTCCTCATTAAATGAAATCAATTCCTACACGCAGCTAATGAATCTATTTGTCTTAATGTATAGTGGCTGGAGGATAAAAACGGTCATGACATATATCTACATCAGTACTCTTCAGTTCATCCTAATTTGTGGTGGAGCAAACGCAGTGTATTACCATCACTTCTTCCATTCCAGTTACGTTCCAGGATGATATGTGGGAAGAACGACTGTAGATCACTTCTTCCATTCCAGTTACGTTCCAGGATGATATGTGGGAAGATCGACTGTAGATATCGGTTCTGTAGGAGCCGGCATTTCGATAATCTCAACGCCGCACTTACTATGAGAGATGTATCCTGGAGGAAATAATATATCAATAGACTCGGTTCACAACGTGTGCTGTTGGAATTTAAGGAACAAGGCACTATTGTAGCGTATTCCAGTGCAGTTTGTTGTGCACTGCCAGTAAATAAACCTGTGACGAGACATCGACCTCTCCTTCGACATTTTTCTATTTCTTTCTTTAATACAAAATGGTAAAGGTCCCAAAATTACGAAAGATAATCAATAGTTGGTTGAAGCAGACTCTTATTAAGTGAGCTCTATTATGCTTGACTTCCACTTTCACAAGATTCTTGCAGTAAATCTAAGTCTATCGTCTGCCTTACGAACGGCTACGTTTAAGTTGTCTTTTCACGTTAAATCACTCCAGATAGAAATTCCTAAATGCTCGAAGGTTGATTCCCTTACTTCTGAAAATGTCTCTTCATTAAGAACGACATACAGTGTTTTGTTTTCTGGGAAGGCGTCGATGGTATCCCCCATTACCAATTTTGTTTAAAGATAACGTTGCGAAAGTGTATTGAAAAATCTGGAATTCTAGAAATGCCGAATCAACCTGAGCTCTTCTGACATCTGTTTTCTGGATCCCTTGTCCTGAAAGAATTAGAATCCTTCGGAGAGAAAAGTGGAGCAGACTGGACATAAGACCTCAAATTACGGAAGTGTGTATCCTGCAATCTTTTCGTCCCTTAATTTTTGGGTTAGAAAATCAAGGCAGTATCCAGCAACCGAGTGTTCTTTTTTATGAAAATGAATTTCGAATACTAATATTTTGAACAATCAGCCTCAGATGCGTAAATTTTCTGGTCTTCACCAGGTTTCGGCTAAATTAATCTAGCCTTCTTCAGAAGTATAAAATTACTATAGCATGCCAGAGTAAGGCACAGCCAACATTAATTACATTTAATACAATTTGCGTATAGTTAATACACATAGGCACTTCATCTACATAATGCTTAGTTTGCTTACAATTACGGTTATCAGCTCAGCCCCCAACACGTGATATACAGACAGCCAATGATATACTGCCTTGACTCTCCGTATGAGCACGCGCACGAGTTGCTATGTGCACAGTGCAGTTCCGCGTGCAACTGTCAGTGCCAACATAGATGCCGCTGCCAACCGACCGCGTGGTGAAGAGATGCCGGGGTTGCACTTCACTTAAGTAGATTCATTTCGACATGGTAACACGGTATTATAGGTTTTAATTTTAATGTTGACTGTGCCTTACTCTGGCATGTTATAGTAAATTTATGCTTCTGAAGAAGGCTAGATAAATTTAGCCGAAACCTGGTGAAGACCAGGAAATTTGCGCAACTGAGGCAGATTCTTCAAAATATTAGTCTTTCACAGTTACTGACGAGGCTGCAATATACTAAAAATTCTTAAATTTCGAATACGCTGCCTGCGTCTTGAATCTGGACGCTTACAAGTTTTTCTAATACTTGCTAGAAAAGAAGACGGTAAACTATGTAACTATCACTAGAAATTTTGAGGAAGAATCGAGTGCATTTTGTTTGCAAATTATCTCAACATTCATCTAGCTTCCTTTTGCATATATTCTGTACTCTACATCTTCCTACCTAGAGAAGGATGAAGAAATGATGATCTGAGAACATTGCCCCGTCGGAAGCAACGCTATTAGAGGCGGATCATACCATCAGATTCGGTGCTGTTGGGGAATGGAAAAGGTGGTAGCCACTCTGGCCTGAAGCACTTTTGTGAAACTAGGGAATACTTGTAAGAGCATGACTGCAAGGGGACACGAACTCAGGTTCTCCCAAATGAAAATTCAACCTCTTTACACTGCTCCACCTACATCGTTTTTCATCTTTATAGGGACCACTTCAGGGTTTCACACACATTATGTCCTCAACATTGTATTGCATTAATTTTATTTCGTCCCTTTCAATTCATCGTCCATATCTCTACCTTCTCCAAGATACTGACACTCTTTTTGGCATTTATTCTATATTTATAGCTCTTGTTCCTCTTCTTCCCAAAATTTGTATTGTTCACACTCTATTTAACTATTACCGCAAATTTTCAAGTGTTTCTAATTTATTCTTTCCTAGTCTCTATAAAAGTTTCTGTTTTACCTAGGGACTTTAGAAAGCAAGTTACTCGTGCCATCAAGACTGTTGCATTGTAAGAAAGGAGTAGATGTGATGGGTCTCAGTTCTACTGCATCACAGTGTGCGAGTGAAATGATGTGGCTTCTAAAACGCACTCCAATGATGAAGTACGAGGTGCATTCAAGTTCTAAGGCCTCCGATTTTTTTTCTCCGGACTGGAAAGAGATAGAAACATATGCATTGTTTTAAAATGAGGCCGCGTTCATTGTCAATACGTCCCAGAGATGGCAGCACCGTACGGCAGATGGAATTTTACCGCCACCGGCGAGAATGAGAACTGTTTTAAATACTTAAAATAGCGACGTTTTCCTTACTTGAACAGCGTGCAATCATTCGTTTTCTGAATTTGCGTGGTGTGAAACCAATTGAAATTCATCGACAGTTGAAGGAGACAAGTGGTGATGGAGTTATGGATGTGTCGAAAGTGCGTTGGTGGGTGCGACAGTTTAATGAAGGCAGAACATCGTGTGACAACAAACCGAAACAACCTCGGGCTCGCACAAGCCGGTCTGACAACATGATCGAGAAAGTCGAGCGAATTGTTTTGGGGGATCGCCAAATGACTGTTGAACAGATCGGCTCCAGAGTTGGCATTTCTGTGGGTTCTGTGCACACAATCCTGCATGAAGATGCGAAAAGTGTCATCCAGGTGGGTGCCACGAATGCTGACAGACGACCACATGGCTGCCCGTGTGGCATGTTGCCAAGCAATGTTGACGCGCTACGACAGCATGAATGGGACTTTCTTTTCGTCGGTTGTGACATTGGATGATACATGGATGCCATTTTTCAATCCAGAAACAAAGCGCCAGTCATCTCAATGGAAGCACACAGATTCACCGCCACCAAAAAAATTTCGGGTAACCGCCAGTGCTGAAAAAATGATGGTGTCCATGTTCTGGGACAGCGAGGGCGTAATCCTTACCCATTGCGTTCCAAAGGGCACTACGGCAACAGGTGCATCTTACGAAAATGTTTTGATGAACAAATTCCTTCCTGCACTGCAACAAAAACGTCCGGGAAGGGCTGCGCGTGTGCTGTTTCACCAAGACAACGCTCCTGCACATCGAGCTAACGTTACGCAACAGTTTCTTCGTGATAACAACTTTGAAGTGATTCCTCATGCTCCCTACTCAACTAACCTGGCTCCTAGTGACTTTTGGCTTTTTCCAACAATGAAAGACACTCTCCGTGGCCGCACATTCACCAGACGTGCTGCTATTGCCTCAGCGATTTTCCAGTGGTCAAAACAGACTCCTAAAGAAGCCTTCGCCGCTGCCATGGAATCATGGCGTCAGCGTTGTGAAAAATGTGTATGTCTGCAAGGCGGTTACGTCGAGAAGTAACGCCAGTTTCATCGATTCCGGGTGAGTAGTTAATTAGAAAAAAAATCGGAGGCCTTAGAACTTGAATGCACCTCGTATGTAGGACAGTACGACTGTTGTGCGAAAATGTCTAAATTGCAGACAGATTCACCAAAAAATTCTGGCAACAGATGAAACAAATCCAGTGCGCATTCAACCGTAGTGAAATGGTGCCAACAACCCGAGCAAGCCGCACAGACTTCGGTTGTGCTGATCCGCCATGCAGCCCAACTGTTACATCATGCTATTTTTATCCTTTCGGCAAGCCGAAAGAACATCAGGGGGAAGAGATTTTTCGACACAATGTTTCTCAAATGGTCCCACGATCAAGAAGCAGTTTGTAACGTCAAGAAACTTAACGATTTGAAGAATGCTCCGCCCATTATTGGCAGTATTGACGGGTATTTTGAAATATAGGTTCATGTATCTGTGTCACTTTGAAGTGTAGGGTAGAATTGAAAAAAAGTTACTTGGCCTATGGTGGCGACGTGTATCCTACTTTTTGAGGTCCCTATGAACTTACTTACACTAACATGCTCGAAACGTCACCTTTCAGATTTTTTTCCTTAGTCGTAGGTCAATTTCTGACAAGTGTATAACTCATCTGCAAAAGATTATTTTCTTCAAGTGTCACTATGCTTTTCCTACTTCTCATGCCTCCGCCTTTCTCTGTGTTCTTAATGTTAATGTTAATGTTCAGAACGTATGGCAAAAGTCTAAGTTTGGCGTGGCATCAATATTGGCAACAGAAAATATTACGGACCTCGTTGTCGCTCATGGCGACAGTCTACGCGCCCACTGCTGGGAAGTTCACTTCGGAGATTCCAGATTGCGGCTGTGACAGCGTAGCGCTGGCTCCTAGTGAGTTTCTAATAGATGAAGTACGAGTGAATTCGGCGCATGGCCAAGGAATGTCATTAGGAATGAACTGGTCTCTCAGGGACCGAGCGCCAGCCTTAGTGCAGTCCTGGGCCCGCTTCCTGTAGGGTGGCCAACGTGCGAGAGAGATCCGTGGAGCCACCGACCCAGGTTGCCATCAGGTTGCCGCGTGTAGTGTGGCCACCCTCGTGGTTTGTCTGCTAAGAAGTTGGCTGCCCGCCGACCTTGCATGTAATGCCTGCTGCTGGTGGAGTAGGCGTGACCCCAGGACACATCAATGAGACTACGATATTGCCGTATTTATCTGCCGATACCGGACAGGCGACTTTCAAGTCTGACCTGTACGAAAATAAACATAATGGATGTACGCATACAGGTCGTAGACGCATGACTGACGACATAGGGAAGTTTGGGTCCGGGCGCGAGTCGTGCACGGACTGCCAAATGGTAAGCTTGCGATAAGCGGGAAATCCGGCTTAGAGTCCTCGTCCGGCACACATTTTCACTGCATCGTTCCTTTCTACAGCTGATGGTTCTCCTTATTCGCTATCACGAATACAATTTATATAGATAAATGAGACTGTCTTATACAGGGTGAGTCACCTAACATTACCGCTGGATATATTTCGTAAACCACATCAAATACTGACGAACCGATTCCACAGACCGAACGTGAGGAGAGGGGCTAGTGTAATTGGTTAATACAAACCACAAAAAAATGCACGGAAGTATGTTTTTTAACACAAACCTACGTTTCTTTTAAATGGAACCCCGTTAGTTTTGTTAGCACATCTGAACATATAAACAAATACGTAATCAGTTCCGTTTGTTGCGTTGTAAAATGTTAATTACATCCGGAGATATTGTAACTTAAAGTTGACGCTTGAGTACCACTCCTCCGCTGTTCGATCGTGTGTATCGGAGAGCACCAAACTACGTAGGGATCCAAAGGGAACGGTGATAGACCTTAGGTGCAGAAGAGACTGGAACAGCACATTACGCCCACATGCTAACACCTTTTTATTGGTCTTTCTCACTGACGCACATGTACATTACCATGAACGGTGAGGTACACGTACACACGTGGTTTCCGTTTCCAATTACGGAGTGAAATAGAGTGTGTCCCGACATGTCAGGCCAATAGATGTTCAATGTGGTGGCCATCATTTGCTGCACACAATCGCAGTCTCTGGCATAATGAATGTCGTACACGCCGCAGTACATCTGCTGTAATGTCGCCGCAGGCTGCCACAATACGTGGTATCATATCCTCTGGGGTTGTAGGCACATCACGGTACACATTCTCCTTTAACGTACCTCACAGAAAGAAGTCCAGAGGTGTAAGATCAGGAGAACGTGTTGGCCAATTTATGCGTCCTCCACGTCCTATGAAACGCCCGTCGAACATCCTGTCAAGGGTCAGCCTAGTGTTAATTGCGGAATGTGCAGGTGCACCATCATGCTGATACCACATACGTTGACGCGTTTCCAGTGGAACATTTTCGAGCAACGTTGGCAGATCATTCTGTAGAAACGCGATGTATGTTGCAGCTGTTTGGGCCCCTGCAATGAAGTCAGGACCAATGAGGTGGTCGCCAATGATTCCGCACCATACATTTACAGTCCACGGTCGCTGTCGCCCCACCTGTCTGAGCCAGCGAGGATTGCCCACGGACCAGTATTGCGTGTTCCATAGATTCAAGGTCGTCATCTTAAACATGTCCCTGCAGATGCTGCTCGCCGACCGTGGCCCGTGTTTGTTACAACACGCAACTGAACGTCGGAGGTTTCAAGCGTCAACTTTAGGTTACAATATCTCCGTATGTAATTAACATTTTACAATGCAACAAACGGCACTGATTACGTATTTGTTTATATGTTCAGATGTGCTAACAAAACTAACATTGTTCCATTTAAAAAACGTAGATTTGTGTTAAAAAACATACTTCCGTGCATTTTTGTATGGTTTGTATTAAACAATTACACTAGCCCCTCTCCTCACGTTCGGTCTGTGGAATCGGTTCGTCAATATTTGATGTGGTTTACAAAATATATCCAGCGGTAACGTTAGGTGACTCACCCTGTATAATTATACCGACAAATATATTTATTTTCAATTCTGTTTTACTAACACCATTACATTTTTGTACATTGACTGTAAGTTCTTTGGTAACTGTACAACATCCCATTTATCGTAAGATCTTAAAACATTTTACACCTCTTTACTAAAGGCTTTCAATCTAGGTGCAAAAATATCTCGAATATGTTCACGTGTCTCTTACTCATTTCTTCCATTACTAAACGCAGTGGAATGAATTAATCGACATTCTAAGAAAGAATGGTGTCGACTGGATGGATGGAAGGCAGATTAGATATCTATACCTACAACAGAAAGTACTGGGAATGGTTGACAGAGCATAGGACAATTGGAAGTGGGGTGAGGCAAGGCTGTGTTTCATACACATTTTTTTGTTTGAAACGAAATAAAGGAGTGTGGGTAGGTGGTAGGAGGACATAATGTACTCAATTTGCAGATTATATGTTTTTATTGGCAGAGAGAGAGAGAGAATTAGGACCGGAATGTGAAAAGAATTAAATAAGACCTGTGAGGAATCCGGACTGAAAAATAATAAGAAAAAGAATAAAAGTATCATGATAAGTGCAAAACAAAACAAAAAAATTAAGAACAGTCACAAAGTTATGACAGGAAGATACAGAACAAGTTAGTGCTTGCAAATATCTGCGAATTGCGGACGACATCAGCTGTAATAAATAGTTGAAAACACGCGTAGCAATTGCCAAAGAGACATTTAATAAGAAGAGCAGGCTTCTATGTGTGTGCATGGACAGGGACCTACGGAAGAGAGTGGCGATGTGCTTCATATAGAATGTGGCATCATAAGGAGCTGAGACATGGACACTGAGGAAAGATGAAGAAAGAAGAATATAAGGATTTGAGGTGTGAATTTGGAGGAGGATGGAAGGCATAAGATGGGAAATGAGGAAATATGGTGATGTGGAGGGGGCGGCGGGAGAGAGAGAAAATTTAAAGGTAACCACGAAGAGGAAACACAATTGGCTTGGACTGTGGATGAGAAGAGATTTTTTACTGATGGATGCTATGGAAGGAACGGTAAATGGAAGAAGAAGAAGAAGAAGAAGAAGAAGAGGATGCAGAAGATACTAGATGATGGATAGTACAAAGACAGGAAACAATTATGAGAAAACGGAAAGGGTAGCAAATGACAGGACTGCATCGACAGCTACAGGTGAAGACCTTCCATAAGGCAGAACACTGATGATGACTACACACAGAGTCGTAAGGATTTCTTGAATACCTATATCTTCATCGAAGTAGATTCTCATACAGATTGGATCAGAACGTCCAATAAATTTCGGAGTTTGTTCAGGGATACTTTCTGAGTATTTTGATGACAAAGGAAACGTGGCCTCCGGTGGCTCTTCACAGAGAAATGAAGTAATTGCGATTTATTCAATTTGTTATTCCAGTTACCTTTCTTCCTTAGAGAATACATACAAGAGTGAAAAGGCTTTTCAAATAAAATCAGCCCAACGTACAACACAAAACACAAAGTAATGCAAAAGCTGTAGATGTGGCTGCCATCGCTACGCGAAGAGCTCAGCACAGCGTCATCCTCCCACTGCATTCAGTACATATCCCCCAAACTGTCAAAAAAAAAAAAAAAAAATGTTTGTGAAATCTTATGGGACTTAACTGCTAAGATCATCAGTCCCTAAGCTTACACACTACTTAACCTAAATTATCCTAAGGACAAACACACACACCCATGCCCGAGGGAGGACTCGAACCTCCGCCGGGACCAGCCGCACAGCGCCCTAGACCGCTCGGCTAATCCCGCGCGGCGCCATATTATCGACACAACAATCGTGCTGTTGTGCGTCACTGTTAACGTACAAGTGATACTATCGCTAAAAGTTCCGATACGGAACGGAACAATAATGAATCCAACCTTGAGTGCGAATGTGCGAATGATGAAGTGTCGCGTTATAGTTTTTGTACAGCAAGTGCCGTGAGTGAATGGAACAAGTTTGTTTCCAAATAATATATACTTTGCATACCATCGACATTTCCACAGTTATGCACTTACTTTTTATGCAATACAGACGAAAAAAACAGGAATAGCAAATCAAACGAAATGCAATTCACCCGTAACAATTCACTCGAGACTGCAGGTTCGTTGTACTGCAATAGTCATACAACATTGATGAACCTCGTACGAGATTCTACCGTGAAGCAAGAAGTAACTACGAGAGAACGCTCTAGTTAGTGAAAATATCCTGTAAGCAGTGTGGAGTGCTGATGT
Source organism: Schistocerca cancellata (assembly GCF_023864275.1). Taxonomy (NCBI): domain Eukaryota; kingdom Metazoa; phylum Arthropoda; class Insecta; order Orthoptera; family Acrididae; genus Schistocerca; species Schistocerca cancellata. Next base: position 168,027,161 of record NC_064626.1, read on the forward strand.
ACATCTTACACGCGTTAGATGTAAGGAAGTCATTGAGCGACATTTCTTTCGTTTATATTTTCGGGTCTTCCTCGAAAATGCCACAAAGCTCTCTGTAAATCCAGTGCATAGTATCCTTTATAATTTTTATTAGCGGTTGCAAAAGATATGGTTACAACTATTATTGTTCAGTTCAAGTTCTCAGTTGCTCTTTGCACGAAGATGGCATGTTCAACCATCTTTCTTTTCGAAGTCACTTTGTCAACGCTGTGAAGTGCACAGCTGAAGATATATTCCCCATTTCGAAGCATACTTTCATGCGAACGCTTCGTCAGCATTCATGTAACGCCGTATTCGCTTTCACGAATGGCACAGTTAAATCAAGGCATTAACGCACATATAAGACACCCATTTTGAAAACACAAAATTACAGCATAATTCTCATTCATTTATTTGTTACTTTCACTGAACAGTTGGGTTTGAATTCTATTGGTGTACGCTCCAGATCTATGTATCTTAATAAGTCAGGGCACCTTTTATTGGGGTGGGGAACTGTTTCGATGCAAATTTTTATTTTCTTTGTGAGCAGATTAGTAACTGCGGATATAATTATTTTTATGGTATATTCTCTCAAAAATTAAACAACAAGAAACAGCATTATATATATAAGGGGAAAGAGAAGTATGTGAATATTTTTAATTACATCAACAAAAGAATTTGCTGGTTAGGTAGAGACGTTATTTATTCTAACAGCATCGGGAGCAGCAGTCTGGCAATGTGGCGGTATATGTTGCTTGACGTGTAGTGGAATAAAAACGAATTACCTGGAAGAAAAGCTTGGCTTTCCATAATTGTAGAGACCATATGTTAAAGAGGGATGAAGAAATTTTTTGGCCCTGGCTGACGAGACGTAAATGTGCCACAGAAATGGCAGAAAATAAGTGAAGTCCACCTTAACCACGCAAATATTCAGCTGCTTCAAAACATGTAAACTTGTACTTCTCAGTGAATATTTCCATGTTTCTTGCAACGCTATAGTGAACAGTATAATGAACTTACTTTCCTTTATCCAACAACTTATCACCGTACAGCAGTCACCTTTGTAGCTGAGCAGTCAGTGCGGCTGACTGCCGTGGAGTGTACCAGGTTTTTATTCCCGGTACAGGCAGGAATTTTTCCTTGGCGGGAGGACTGCTACGACGCGCACTTAGCCTTGCTAGGCAAACTAAGGAGCTACTCGATGGATTAAGAGCGGTTCACAGGTCGAGAAAACCGACAATGTCTAAGAGAGCGGTGTATTGACCACACGCCCCTCCATGCCGCATCCGGTGATGCTACTGGCAGTGGATGATGCGGTGGTCGCACTGGCCCGACTGGCCCATCTAGGGCCAGAACGTTGGGCTTCTTTACTATACTTCTCACCATTAAGCAGTAGTGAGCTTGTTACTAAGACTTGCAAGACTACCGTAGGCTACCGTAGATTGCCATAAGTAAGCGTAGACTACAGTAGGCCGCGCGGAGTGGCCGCGCTATTTGAGGCGCCATGTCACGGATTGCGCAGGCCCTCCCGCCGGAAGTTCCAGTCCTCCCTCGGACATGTGTGTGCGTGTGTGTGTTGTTCTTAGCATAAGTAAGTTTAAGTAGTGTGTAAGTCTAGGGATCGATGACCTCAGCAATTTGGTCCCTTAAGAATTCACACACATTTCAACATTTGAACGCTCTAGTAGTTTTCTTCGGAGCTTTGGTCAGTTAAGTGCGTAAACCCGTTACTCCTACGTTAGGTGTGTTGCATACCTATCGGGCGTTACATCATAGCGAGCGCTTTCTTTACATAAGTGATCAGCGTCTTACTAGATTCCTCTAGACGCCGTAGGCAGTGTAAGCAGAGATGTTGTAATAAAAATAAAGGAAACAATACAGACTTATCATACGGCGCTAGAAAAAACAATTTTCTTAAAAAAAACTTAAAATAAAAATATCGCAGAACAGAGATGTATCAAATGTCACTTCAAACATTCCTTGAACATATAGAAAACATGTGTCTGTTGTTTACAAATAACTTTTGCATTTATCAGTAATGACAGGGAACTGCTGGCCGGAGTGGCCGTGCGGTTCTAGGCGCTACAGTCTGGAACCGCTACGGTCGCAGGTTCGAATCCTGCCTCGGGCATGGATGTGTGTGATGTCCTTAGGTTAGTTAGGTTTAATTAGTTCTAATTTCTAGGTGACTGATGACATCAGAAGTTAAGTCGCATAGTGCTCAGAGCCATTTGAACCATTTTTTTTTTTTTTTTTTTTTTTTTTTTTGACAGGGAACTTCTCCCTTTGATCTAGATCAAACGTGTTCTACTGAATACAAAATAACAACAATTATTGTATATACATTTTTATGTTTGTACATGTAAATTGTACTTGCATCAGGAGTCATTGCTTTGGTTACAGAAAAGCGCAGAAGTAACCCGATCAACTAATTTTTATGACTTACAAAATGCAGGGTATATCCTGTAAGGACATAAAGTACACAATGGACTAACACTGATGTGGAGCTGTAAGTATGTGAAAAAAAAAACAAAAACAAAAAACCACAACTGGTCCTCCGCTTCCAGTTTCTCTTTTACACATTCATTTACGTTTCTTTCGCTACTAATGCTACCAGCTCTATCAATAATTCTACCGTTTATTACGTCATTCATGTAATACCAAAACTACGGAACCGTAGTACTGGTAGAGCGCAACTCTGCTTATAGCAAATCTCATTAGCTGCACGATATCCGTTGCATTAATCTCAATGTTGCTTTGTGGATGATTAGCTGTGTAGTTTGCTTGAATGATTGTGTGAGTGATTACTAATATTTTTACCACGCCATATTATTATGTGATTCAGTGCTGCACTGTATTGCGTCGTTGGCAATTCCTCTGTTAAGTTTCCTGTTATGGTCAATGTTTCATACTTTCATTTATCTTTAAAAATTTCAGTTTCAAAATTTGCAGACACACACAAATGTAAATGTACTTGCAGTATAGTCGTTGTAACAGGGCATTGTGTTTTTCGAAGCGTTCACGGTCACATGTTTAAATTAAGGAGGACAATTAAAGGTGTATTCCGACTGTTATGACTTGCCTCCGGTGTCGTGTAACATACAACAGCGAGACGGAGGTAGCGTGTTTATGGATTCTGCGCTTCTTCACGGAGTCACCGTCTGCACTACAAGGAATGTGTAAGTAAACAGCCAGTAAGAGAGTATTGGTTCTACCCGCGCTGGCGAACGTAAGTTGGCGCGACGTCACTTAAGCTCAGAGGACGGACAGAACGAATGTCTCACCCTGTTTTTTCTAGAAGTGGAGAACTACGTGAGAATTTTTTGTAAATAACCGAGTTGTTTAACCCTAGAGCAGGCGCGCTCTTTAACGTTACAGGAGAAGGTGTGCAATGTGATATGTACACATTGTGAAATGTGGCTATTTATTGCATTTTTCATAATTTATTGCAGTAATTTATATTAAATCATTCAATGACTACAACTAAAATTTAAGCTTAAGCTTAACAATTGTTTCATGCATCGTACTGAAGCTGATTTGTTACTCGGGAATAATTTACTTTCAAGTTAATTTTCTTCGGCCTCATGTGAACGTGAATTGCATTTTTTGTGGAGAACTGTTGTTAGAGAATGATTTTTGGAAACAAAAACGTTAGAAGAGCTGCACCTTATTGCTATGGAAGTATTCTTTGCCCTCCCAAAAACTCCATATCTCTGTTTTTTCTTCATTGGTTGCTCTTTTAAATGCGTCGCTTAAACTTCGTAACAACGCAGATACATGCTACCATCTTTCGATAAGATGTTGTCTCATGAGGTGAAAAGGAAGGAGAAACTCGACATGGATGTTTCTCGTTCTTTCGATTTGCTTCAAGAAACACCTGCGCGTTGAAAACAGCCATGTTCAACAACGCTTATCATATAGTCATTGTCCTTCTTCCTGTTATTCATATTACTGAACACTTATTGCGCATTTGGTCAACAGTATCAACCCTAACCAATGTTTTACTAAAATCTAGTACAATGTGAGTGTTCTGATTGGCTTAACTTACCGTTCCTCCATTGCACGACGTGGAAATAAGTACAACAGAATTGTTATGTTTAGGTGCTACGGTAACATAGTAATGTATATTTGGTATCCAAAACTTGCCAAACAGATACTTCTGTCCCTGTTGGGCTATAATTCAGGCACGATTTCTGTTTTATCCTTTCTTAGAACTCCGAAATATGTGGTTTTGTTTTACAGCAGAGAGAGAGAGAGAGACGGCCAGCGCGTAGCTAGTATACAAGTTATCTGTTATCACATTTGTATTTGTGTCTTTTACGGCTCGGTTAGTCTACACGCAACATCAAATGGTTCATAAAAAAATACATCCTTTATGTTGTTTGCCACAACACTTTGTCAGAATACGTTTCCAAGAAATCGGTGTAGAATGACTTAGTACCGCACAGAGCAAATATTTTTATGCAATATTTAGCTGGTGTCTTGGGACTGTGTTGTATGAAGCTACAACGACCTCTCAAATTGTAACTACTCGTGCAGTTTTTCACAGAAATCTCTTGATAGCTGCTAACCTATCTGTTTCACGTCTCACATTCCTATTCCCTTTATCATCAAATTTAATACAACAGAGAAGCAATAAAAATCTTTTGCAACTCATGCAGTACCTCAAAACGATCGTTCGTGTTTTGTAATTTGACCAAAGACCGAAAGCGGTTGCGGGGTTTCCACTTTTGAGGCCAATCAAGTAAAGAGTGCCTACTGTTCCAGCTATTTCATAACGATGCAAAAGAACTACAGACATTGTCTGCAAGCGGGCATTGATTGAAATCAATGGGTGACATTAAAAATCCGTCGACCCGGATTCGAATGTGGACCTTGTGACGGAGCGTCACATAAATTGACATTTCGAGAAAAATTAAAAGGTTTTTTGTGTGTAAAAAATATGAAAAATTACGTCCGTGTGCGTGATGAATATCAAATATTAAAAAGTCTAGTTTATTATCTGTAAAGCTCGCAAGCAGCGATGCATTTAACAAATAGCCTTTTTGTATATAGTATCTGTGCAACGTAGATGAAGAAGAACGGAGATACTCTTTTTTAGGGCAGACATTTTTTCCTAGCTTGTTTCGTCTAGTGGAAGGCCGCCATTGTATCAGAATCTGATATTTAAAGTACGTCTGTCTGTAAGTTATCAGAATATATGTCCAATTGTTATTAGAAAGTGTTGGTTATTGAAGAAGTGAGCACCTCCCATAATAGCCACCACTAATTGTAATTAATAACTCTATTTCAGAACTTCGTATTGCGGGGAGCTCTCTTTCCCTAGCAGTATTTGGTCGGCCATTACGCTGATGGTATTTTTTAGTTAGAAATTCAGTCTGTAATATTAAATGTAAATGTGGGAGACTTCTCGACTTTGATCTTTAAATAGTTTCAAAGCTATCAAAGTAACGACGAATTCCATACATTAATGTTTTCGCACAGAATGAGCTGAGGCAAGCAGTCATAGTGGTTACTGCAGCTGCACGGACTATCTCATCACGCCCCCCGTCACTCCCCAAATTCTCGACTTGTCTGCATACTACTAATGTAGTCGCCTTGCGGATTACAGTCATTACTAACCCATTTCGCTAATTCCCGTAATACACTACTGGCCATTACAATTGCTACACCAAGAAAAAATGCAGATGATAAACGGTTATTCATTATACTAGACTGACATGTGATTACATTTTCACGCAATTTGGGTGCACAGATCCTGAGAAATCAGTACCCAGAACAACCGCGTGTGGCCGTGATAACGGCCTTGATACGCCTGGACATTGAGTCAAACAGAGCTTGGATGGCGTGTACAGGTACAGCTGCCCATGCAGCTTCAACACGATACCACAGTTCATCAAGAATAGTGACTGGCGTATTGTGACGAGCCAGTTGCTCGGCCACCAATGACCAGACGTTTACAGTTGGTGAGAGATCTGGAGAACGTGCTGGCCAGGGCAACAGTCGAACATTTTCTGTATCCAGAAAAATGCGGTCGTGTAGTATCCTGCTGAAATGTAGGGTTTCGCAGGGATCGAACGAAGGGTAGAGCCACGGGTCGTAAGACATCTGAAATGTAACGTCCAGTGTTCAAAGTGCCGTCAGTGCGAACAAGAGGTGACCGAGACGTGTAACCAACGGTACCCCATTCCATCACGCCTGGTGATTCGCCAGTATGGCGATGACGAATACACGTTTCCAATGTGCGTTCACCGCGAGGTCGCCAAACACGGATGCGACCATCATGATGCTATAAACAGAACCTGGATTCATTCGAAAAAATGACGGTTTGCCATTCGTGTACCCAGGTTCGTCGTTGAGTACACCATCGCAGGCGCTCCTGTCTGTGATGCAGCGTGAAGAGTAACCGCAGCCATGGTCTCCGAGCTGACAGTCCATGCTGCTGCAAACGTCGTCGAACAGTTCGTGCAGATGCTTATTGTCTTACAAACGTCCCAATCGCAGGATGCCTGCCATCTCGACTGCTAGTGATACGAGGCCGTTGGGATCCAGCACGGCGTTCCGTATTACCCTCCTGAACCCACCGATTCCATATTCTGCTAACAGTCATTGGATCTCGACCAACGCAAGCAGCAATGTCGCGATTCGATAAACCGCAATCGCGATAGGCTACAATCCGACCTTTATCAAAGTGGGAAACGTGATGGTACGCATTTCTCCTCCTTACACGAGGCATCACAACAACGTTTCACCAGGCAACGCTGGTAAACTGCTGTTTGTGTATGAGAAATCAGTTGGAAGCTTTCCTCATGTCAGCACGTTGTAAATGTCGCCACCGGCGCTAACCTTGTGTGAATGCTCGGAAAAGCTAATCATTTGCACATCACAGCTTCTTCTTCCTGTAGGATAAATTTCGGGCCTGCAGCACATCATCTTCGTGTTGTAGCAATTTTAATGGCCAGTAGTGTAGTTCGAGTCTGGTGTGCATGTGAACTGAAAAGATCGGTGGTCGCCGTTCCTTATATATACAGTATATTTCATTTCCATCTGTCGGCTTACATCCCATGCTCCACAGCGATTTTCTTCTTGCCGTTTTCAGCCAATGTATATATTTGTAAAATGACTATCATATCAATACTGATGATATTATGGAACGATTTAGTTTTCTCTAGAACAGCTCCTGCTATCATTTAAGGGCCCGGGAAGATCTTGGATGACATTTCATAGTGGTACACGGAATGTCTTTTTATACATATCAGTTTCCATCCATTTTGTTTGTTTGCCCATACCAACAAATACATCGTCTTCAGTGCCGAAGGAAGACAGTTTTTTAACATAGACTTCAGAGTCACTATCATGATCACTTGGTAATATTATTTCATCCTCTGTCAGAAAACAAATCATCACAATCCCCGCAGTCATCTTCTTCCCCTTGTTCTTTTCTTTTTGCTTGTGCCGTTTTTCCCGCGGATAAAAAATGGCTTTGAGCACTATGAGACTTAACATCTATGGCCATCGGTCCCCTAGAACTTAGAACTACTTAAACCTAACTAACCTAAGGACATCACGCAACACCCAGTCATCACGAGGCAGAGAAAATCCCTGACCCCGTCGGGAATCGAACCCGGGAACCCGGGCGCGTGATCCCGCGGATACGCAGGGTCGACATGGTTAATCGGATGTGGCAATGTTAGCTGAAGCGGTGGCCAGATGCACTTCTTGCCACTACCCCGTAACCCGCAGGAGGGAATTAGTGTACCCCAACTGTCTGTGGCTAATGTAATCCATGCAATAGTGCGAAAGTGTTCAGATGTCTGCGAGCCGTGTAACTGAGGCGGGAAGTGGGGACCAGCCCTGTATTCACCTAGGGGGATGTGGAAAACCGCCTAAAAACCACATCCAGGCTGGCCGGCACACGGCCCTCGTCGTTAATCCGCCGGGCGGATTCGATCCGGGGGCCGGCGCGCATACCCGAGTTCAGGAGGCGGCGCGTTTGCGCACTCGGCTAACCTGGCGGGTAGTCATCTTCTTCCCCTTGCAACTCTAAAATCTCGGATATAATTCCTCTTACTTTTTTTTTGCCCCTAAAATTAGAAATACAGGCTATTGTTGGCAACTAATGAAGTTTAATGACGGAATTATCTAAAATATATGACTTTATAGCACATCGCTTTGTGTAAACGTACAAGAAATTATGTTGACAGTTTGAAATAACATTTACATGACCAGGTTGCTGCAGTTCCAGAAATAACTTATCATTACACTTTACCTGTCGATGCTGCAATCGCTGTGACAGAACTAAGCAATCACTACAAAGTTATCACCAATTAGACTGCAGTAAGGCTATAGACATTTTTCTGGTAGAGGAAAATGGTGACTCTGGTGCATAAAATACAGTAACGCGCCCGCCCTATGTTTAACGATGTGTAAAAGTAACGCACCGTTCGCGGCGATGTATTAATAGCGCCGGGGCGTCCTTTTAGATCGGCTCTCAGGAAGCGGCTGTGGCAGGCAGGTGGCAGGTGCGGGCCCGCCGGCGGTAAATCGCGGCGCTGTCGCCGGCTATTAGGAGGGCCGCCGGCTGGCTGGCTGGCTGGTCGCCCGCGGCCGCTGCTGGCATCGCGTGCCGCGCGCGCATCAGCGCCGGCCTTTTTATGGGCGCGGCGCGCCTCGCGGGCCCCTCAACAACAAAAGTTATATGGAAAAGCGCGGCCCGGCGCGCCCACTCCGGCGATAAGCCGCGGGCAATTACAATAAAAGAATGCCGTCATCATGCTCTCAGCAAATATAGCCGCCCACCGCGCTGCGCTGCTGGCCGCCTTATTAGTTCCCCGGCCGGCGTGACAGGCACCGACCGCTCCTGCTCCATCTCCATCTCCTCCTCTCCTCTCCTCTCCTGGCCCTCAGTCTCTTCCTCTCCGGTGCTGCAGTCAGGTGGGCCTTAACCTCCGGGGCACCCCTCAGTGAACCCAGTGTAGCCAAGTATGCGTGTGGAACATCTTCAAATACTTCAGATAAGTGAAACCCAAAAAGGACAAGAATCTTTCCATTGTTCGTAAATCCAAATGCGGGTGCATTTTAAGACAAATTTATGAAAAGTACCGTAAATGCGGGCTGCTTGAGCCCAGATTTCTAAATTTCTGACATTATATTTAAAAGTGGGCACAAGAGATTTTTTTCACCGACATACATTATATTATTAAACTATTGTTTTGCCCGCCCGGTTGGCCGTGCGGTGTAACGCACGGCTTTCCAGGCGGGAAGGAGCGCCTGGTCCCCGGCACGAATCCGCCCGGCGGATTTGTGTCAAGGTCCGGTGAACCGGACGGTGTGTGGATGGTTTTTAGGCAGTTTTCCATCTGCCTCGGCGAATACGGGCTGGTTCCCCTTATTCCGCCTCAGTTACAGTATGTCGGCGATTGCTGCGCAAACAAGTTCTCCACGTACTCGTACACCACCATTACTCTGCCACGCAAACATAGTGGTTACACTCGTCTGGTGTGAGACGTTCTGTGGGGGGTCCACCGGGGGCCGAACCGCTCTATAACCCTGGGTTCGGTGTGGGGCGGCGGAGGGGTGAAGTGGACTGCAGTAGTCGTCTTGGGGTTGTGGACCACTGCGGCTGCGGCGGGGACGGAGCCTCTCCGTCGTTTCTAGGTCCCCGGTTAACATACAATATAATACAATACAAACTATCGTTTATTATGTATATTTTAACGTGCAGTACGCACTGTTTTTGACGTAGTAAATATTTTTAAAAATGGTTCAAATGGCTCTGAGCACTATGGGACTTAACTTCTGATGTCATCAGTCCCCTAGAACTTAGAACTACTTAAACCTAACTAACCTAAGGACATCACACACATCCATGCCCGACGCAGGATTCGAACCAGCGACCGTAGCGGACACGCGGTTCCAAACTGGAGCGCTTAGAACCGCACGGCCACACCGGCCTGCAAATATTTTTATTTTTCTATTTTATTTGAGCTCAAGTTAACCTTACGGTTGTGTTACCTGAACCCAGACTGTAATTCCCATAGAGACTACCATTTGAAGGCAGTTTGGGTCCAAATGGGTTGACGGTTATTTCAATAACATAATTTCTGAACAACCAGTGAATTTCCAAAAGTCTATCTTAAGGACAAATATCAATTTTGAACATTAATTTAAAACAACACTTTTTAGATATTGTACAAACAATAGAATGTACGGATATAACAATGTTTAGAGTTCAGTTAAAAAAAAAACTCTTTTTATTAATTTTGTGGGTTCTGTTGTCATTGCCACATCTTCAAATTTATACAACAAGACATGCTTATTTTCGGGCCCCTCCAGGCTTTTAGTGTAGGCCCCATGCAGTCGACTCTAACACCTTCTGGTTCTATAGCGAGGATGACTCCTGGGTATTCCTTCTCGTTCCATTTTACCACAACAAACGTGCCTACTTTTAGGTCATCTTCCGTTACAGGCTCTGCAAATACAGTGGCTCTGCAAATACTCTAAAAACTCTCTGCTTCTCACTGTATCATCCTTCTACTCCTTACAGCTTCCAGACATTGTTCCAACTTATCGGGAGTAAAGTCAGCGTATGTCCGGTTTCCAGGTAGTCTTATATATTTATAAGGCATTGCGTCAGATAATCCTGAAAGAAAACAACCACGAAATTGGGATTTCCAGTGCGGGATCTTAATTCTTCTGGGCAACTTGAGCCCAAATTTATTAATAAACTGAACAGCAATAAATGTGGAAATGTGAACGCAAGTAACGTGTACCAGTTGTGCTTAACTACATATTGTACAATTAATGAGTTATTCAGGACATGAACTGCCCTCAGTTGGCTTTGATGATAAACTAAATATGAAACATATGCACTTACCTCCAGTTTCAGGCTATTCCTGATATCTCTACAGACGAAAGTTCGCAGAGTGAAATAAACAACATGTGTCTAGGTAGCATAACCAGTGCTGCTACTAGTGGCGACTTCCCATACCTCCTAGAATCACACTATAGTGTGTTTAGTGCTGCCGCGCACCAGCGAAGCAGTAAACTACGTCGTTATACTGATGTTGACAGTACGCAGAGAACCAAACAACATTTTTCTGTTTTGGGCTCAAGTTAGCCTCCAGGGCTCAAGTAGCCCGCGGTTCGGTAACTCTTGTTATAGTACATCGAAGCTTCCTACTTACCTGCCATAACCATAATTTATCACAGTCCTTCGACTACTCGCATTGTCCATTGTTTCTGATATCTTGTAACGAGACGGCGAAGTGTTGTCAAAAACCTTCAGTAGCTGACTGTTCTTTCAGCGAAAAAATGCTGGCCTGTCCCCTGGCGTAGAGGGGATTCTGCCCGGTCAGAGAAGGCTGGTCCACTCCATCAGCGGGTCCGCCGCTCGTGGTCTCGCGGTAGCGTTCTCGCTTCCCGAGCCCGGGGTCCCGGGTTCGATTCCCGGCGGGGTCAGGGATTTTCACCTGCCTCGAGATGACTGGGTGCTTGTGTTGTCCTCATCATTTCATCATCATCCAGGAAAGTGGCGAAATTGGACTGAGCAAAGGTTGGGAAATTGTACGGGCGCTGATAACCACGCAGTTGAGCGCCCCACAAACCAAACATCATCATCATCATCATCATCATCCATCAGCGGTGGGCAGTTTCTCTCCGCTCAAAGGAGCGTTACGGAACGGGTGCCACTCCTTCACCCATTCTTGAGAGGTGAGAGATATTGAATGAACTGATGAACTGTGGGAATGGAGTACAGCCTGAAGTAGCCAGTTATAAATTAACTTAAGAATTACTTTTATTAGTGAAGTGCGTAATCTGAAACAGGTTTAAAAAAAATTTCCAGGCGCAAGTAGAGCTCACGCTGTCATGGTTCCGTACAGCTCTCTCATCCCGGCAGTCGAGAGTCTCTACGATTTTTGCCTCTTATCGACGTTGAAACTGCCAAGATATCGGTCATCGGAATTCCAAGACTTTCGGAAATGTTTTAATTTTGAGCTTCAAGTCGGATGTCAAATAATGAAGGAAATACTTTTTCATGTGATACAATTAAAAATTATGAATTATGACTGCCAAATTTCATGATTCTAGGTAACGGTAAATACCCTTTACCGTTTGATGAGTGCGTTGCAGAGTATAAACATGTGTGACATAAATAGTCGTATCTTTCGACTGTATTGACTTAGGAGTTTGAGTTTATTACACTGCCAATGGACTGTAGATCTTTGTACTTGACATAAATTTCAGCTTGATATGTCTAGACGTGCCTAAGGAAAAGACAGTCTTAACAGACGGACGAACAGAAAGACAGTCGGACAAAAAACGAAAAAAAAAAATACTTTTCTTGTGATATAATTACTAATCAACAATTTTCTGATTTTTCCTTTAATGTTACTGTGGAACCTTGCCTCTTGCCAAATTTCATGATTCTAGGTCAGCAGAAAGTATCCTATAGGTTTTGATGAATACAAAAATTGATTATAAAAACGTCCGTATCTTTAGACTGCATTCACTTGAAAGCTTCTGTACTCTACACCACTTAGTGACTATAGGTCTTAGCACTTGACGTTTTTAGCAGTCTGACAGACACACAGAGAGACAGACGAACAGCCAAGTGATCCTATAAGATTCTGCTTTTACGGATTGAGACATGCAACCCTGAAAAATAATCCTTTTTAACGGAAGATGTACAGGGTGTTCAAAAAGTCTCTCCGCAGTGCCGTATGACTGTTAGCCACGCATGACGTATGCCGTAGTGAATATACCGAAATGCAACTCAGTGAAACACAAGTTATTAATTTATTGAATATTCATTTTTACTGAGGTTAACGAAACAGTGGAATGTTGGGAGAGTCCACTTGAAGGGAAGTCACCAAGGCAGGCGAACAATCATACGGCACTGCGGAGAGACTTTTTGAACACCCCGTGTATTATATGAATACTATAAAATACGTCAGTATTTTGCAACAAGAGGAGTTGGCCTTACTTGTAGTGGTGGATATGGCGAACGCCGATTGGATCAATTCAGAGGTGACTCTCCAGTGCGATTTGATTGAGAAAGGACCTGCCCTCAGTGCTCCAGAAGACTCCAGAAGACAGCCTGCTGTCAGTTATTTATTGCGCCTCATTATAAGAAAGTATCATCGTAACTTATGAGTAATATCCTCCAGTGGAAAACACTGTGTATGCGTCTAGTGAACTAGGCAATCCTTCGGTATTGCTAAATATGAATTGGAATTGGATCGACTTCCAGATCTCCTTCTCCCCATCTTTCTGTCCATTACGTCTTCCCCCTATCTCTGTCCATCTCTTATTCCTTCCTCTCTCTTCATCTACTTCTCCTGTCTTTCTCTCTGACCATGAGGCTGTTTATTGTTATTGTAAACGAAACCTAGACTGGAATTTCAATTCGTTTAAAATGAATGGGCAAATCAGACGAATAATTGGTGTATGGGATGTGGCAAAGAACTTTCTAGCTTCTGTGTCTGTGAAGATCGTAGCTTCAATGATAGCCTCAATGACAGTGTTTCACACAGTTTTAATCTACGAACGAATAGGATAACCGAGTTGGGACGTTTCAGTTTCGGTTATAGTATTCTCACCATAACCCATTACACACAAATACAACTTTCCTGTTTTCTGTTAAAACGGAATGGTAGGAAGAAAATGCAACAGGACATCGCTGTGTATACAATATTTGTTTGAAACTAAGTGCAAGGGGAAACAATATGAACGGAAGGAACATTAATCTGTGTAACAGTTTAAAAGCTTTGCTATTGTAACTAATACTGAATGCGAGAAAGAAATACAGATCGCACATTTTCACAGAACAACGTATCATATCAGAGCATTTTCATTCCTGCATTCGGTTTTAACATACAAATCGTGCATTACTGTTTAAAAATATATAATTTATGTTCATCTGAATGCTTATTAGAGTATCACATAAAATTTTGAAATATTTACTAACAATGTTTCGCTATTATGTAGATACTTATAATTTACGTACATTACAAAAATACACTCCTGGAAATGGAAAAAAGAACACATTGACACCGGTGTGTCAGACCCACCATACTTGCTCCGGACACTGCAAGAGGGCTGTGCAAGCAATGATCACACGCACGGCACAGCGGACACACCAGGAACCGCGGTGTTGGCCGTCGAATGGCGCTAGCTGCGCAGCATTTGTGCACCGCCGCCGTCAGTGTCAGCCAGTTTGCCGTGGCATACGGAGCTCCATCGCAGTCTTTAACACTGGTAGCATGCCGCGACAGCGTGGACGTGAACTGTATGTGCAGTTGACGGACTTTGAGCGAGGGCGTATAGTGGGCATGCGGGAGGCCGGGTGGACGTACCGCCGAATTGCTCAACACGTGGAGCGTGAGGTCTCCACAGTACATCGATGTTGTCGCCAGTGGTCGGCGGAAGGTGCACGTGCCCGTCGACCTGGGACCGGACCGCAGCGACGCACGGATGCACGCCAAGACTGTAGGATCCTACGCAGTGCCGTAGGGGACCGCACCGCCACTTCCCAGCAAATTAGGGACACTGTTGCTCCTGGGGTATCGGCGAGGACCATTCGCAACCGTCTCCATGAAGCTGGGCTACGGTCCCGCACACCGTTAGGCCGTCTTCCGCTCACGCCCCAACATCGTGCAGCCCGCCTCCAGTGGTGTCGCGACAGGCGTGAATGGAGGGACGAATGGAGACGTGTCGTCTTCAGCGATGAGAGTCGCTTCTGCCTTGGTGCCAATGATGGTCGTATGCGTGTTTGGCGCCGTGCAGGTGAGCGCCACAATCAGGACTGCATACGACCGAGGCACACAGGGCCAACACCCGGCATCATGGTGTGGGGAGCGATCTCCTACACTGGCCGTACACCACTGGTGATCGTCGAGGGGACACTGAATAGTGCACGGTACATCCAAACCGTCATCGAACCCATCGTTCTACCATTCCTAGACCGGCAAGGAAACTTGCTGTTCCAACAGGACAATGCACGTCCGCATGTATCCCGTGCCACCCAACGTGCTCTAGAAGGTGTAAGTCAACTACCCTGGCCAGCAAGATCTCCGGATCTGTCCCCCATTGAGCATGTTTGGGACTGGATGAAGCGTCGTCTCACGCGGTCTGCACGTCCAGCACGAACGCTGGTCCAACTGAGGCGCCAGGTGGAAATGACATGGCAAGCCGTTCCACAGGACTATATCCAGCATCTCTACGATCGTCTCCATGGGAGAATAGCAGCCTGCATTGCTGCGAAAGGTGGATATACACTGTACTAGTGCCGACATTGTGCATGCTCTGTTGCCTGTGTCTATGTGCCTGTGGTTCTGTCAGTGTGATCATGTGATGTATCTGACACCAGGAATGTGTCAATAAAGTTTCCCCTTCCTGGGACAATGAATTCACGGTGTTCTTATTTCAATTTCCAGGAATGTATATAGCACATGTTCGTCCAAACGTTTATTAGAGCTTTGTGTGAAAGTCTAAAATGAATTGGTCACAAAATTTTTGAGACTGTTAATAACAATGTTAAATAACACCTTGTCTTTGCACAGCATTATAACTGATTCAGTGCTCTGACTTCGACACGGAGAACAACAGAACTTAGTTCTTCCGTTTAAAGATGGTGAAGACTAGGGGCGACGTTGCTATACAAAATTTCATTTATTTTGTCATATCCCAAACTTAACTGTTGACTTTTAACAGCTCCTTAGTTAACTTGCAATCTAAAAAGTTGTGGGACAGTGTGAAAATGAAATGGTAATGCTAAGTAAAGGCACGAGACAGGCAATTCCGATGTTGCGGTTGATAATGGAAGCAAGACTAAAGAAAAATCAGGACACATTCATAGGATTGGTCGACCTGTATAAAGCGTTCGACAAAGTCAAATAGGGCAAGATGTTCGAAATTCTAAGGAAGATATGGGTAAAACTATAGCGTGAGACGGGTAATATACAACATGTACAAGAGCCAACAGGAAATAATAAGAGTGAAAGACCAAGAACGAAGTGTTCGGATTAAAAGTGATGTAAGACGGGGATGTAGTCTTTCGGCCCTACTCTTAAATGTGTACATTGAAGAAGCAATGACAAATAAAAGAAAGCTTCAGGAGCGGAATTAAAATTCAAGATGAAAAGATACCAATGATAAGATTCACTGATGACATTGTTATCCCCAATGAAAGCGAAGAAGAATTACATGTTCTCTTGAACGAAATGAACAGTCTAGTAAGTACGTAATATGGATTGAAAGTATATAGAAGAAAGAGGAAAGCAGAAGTAGCAAAATTGAGAACAGCAAGAAACTTAAAATCAAGACTGATTGTCAGGAAATAGATGTACTTAAGAATTCTACTACCTAGGCAGCAAAATAATCAGTGACGGACGGAGCAAGGAGGAATAAAAAGCAGACTAGTACTGGCAAAAAGGGCATTCCTGGCCACGAGAATGTGTGTTTGCAGTACAGCATTGAATAGTTGTGAAAAGTGGACTGTGGGGAAACTGGAACAGTAGAAAATCGAAGCATTTGAAATGTTGTGCCACAGACGAATGTTGAAAATTACGTGGACTGATAACGTAAGTAATGAAGAGGTTCTGCGCAGAATCAGAAAGGAAAGGAGTATGTGGCAAACGCTGACAAGGAGAAGGGGCAGAATGATACGACATCTGTTAAAACATCAGAGAAAAACTTCCATGATACTAGAGGGAACTGTAGGCGGTAAAATTTGTAGAGGAAGACAGAGAATGGATTACACCCAGCAAATAATTTAAGATATAGATTGCAGTGCTTCTCTGAGATGAAGAGGTTGGCACAGCAGAAGAATTCGTGCTGGCCGCATCAGGACATACAGAAGACTGGTGACTCAAAAGTAATAAAGGAACTAAAACACAACAAACGTCCAAAATTCACTCCGTTATCTGTTAAGCCTTCAAACTGTTGTTACTTAACTGAAAGTTGGAAGAGGTTTCGTGGTAATTTTAGCAATATCTGGTTTATGGAAGAAGCTTAAACTTTGAGAGTGAATGTACGAAAATTATCGAAAGAAAAACACGAACAGAGATCGTATTCTACGCTAAACGTTCTATTAGCATTAGTTAACCCTATCCGAAAACTAGTCGTCTAATTTTGTGAGACGGCCTTCGTTCAGAGAATAAAGGAAATTGCAGGACAGATTGTTATTCAGTTACATTGCGTCATCATATCTAGACTGCACACTTGCAACAAAGTTTGACTGTCGATTGTTTACTGGTGAGCGGAAGGCTCTTCTTGAACAAGCTGACGTCGATGAAATATTTATGTGAAGAATGAGTAATGGAAACTGAAAATTTTTGCCAAACAGGGGCTCAACGACAGCCAGATGTCTTAATCTGAGGATGTCTCTAGCAATGGCTCAAACTTTCTTTGTCCATGAAGCTACCATCTATGATTCCCGGACAGAATAAGCACAGGTTCTTTCCCCACATGGTGTATGGAAATAAGAAGGGGACGATAAAGAAGAAATCTTGTGGTTCACCCTCTTATGGGGAATATGCAAGAAATATATTGAATGCACTGAAAGGAAATGGATCAATTGGTATTAAATAAGTGAAAAGGAACTGTTATGAAATGGGATAAATGCAGACCTTTTTAATGACATCTCCCAGTAAGCAGAAACCGGTGTTCGTGTCCCGATCTGTCAAACATACCAAACTGTCGCTCGATACACCGGTTGACAATTATTGAAATATATGCAAAAAGCACAAACTACGGGGTGCACACACTTTATTCGACACATAAACGTCACTACAGATATTCGGATTTAGGTTACGACATGTTCGATATGCCTGCCATCATTGGAGATGATGTGACGCAAGCGAACAACGAACTTCTGCATAAGCTACTGAAGTGTCGTATCATCGGTGCTGTCGATGACCTACTGAACGGCCGTTTTCAGCTCAGCAGTGACTTTCGATTATTGTTGTTCACTATGTCTCTAATACACCCTATAAAAATCAGATCCAGAGAATATGGCGGCCAGCCGAGGCCCATGCCAATGGCCTCCGCGTACCACAGAGCCATAATGCGGTCTCCAAAATGCTCCTCCAGGATATCAGACACTCTCCTGCTTCGATAAGGTCGAGCTCCGTCTTGCATGAACCACACCTTTTCCAAATCAGTGTCACTTTGAATAAGAGGAATGAAATCATCTTCCAGAACCTACATGTACCCTTCGGTAGTCATCGTGCCATCAAGGAATATCGCACCGATTATTCAGTGACTGGTCATTGCATACCACATAGTCACCGTTGGGGATGCAAGGACTTCTCGATCGCGAAATGCGAATTTTCAGTATCCCAAATGAGCCAACTTTGCTTGTTGACGAATCCATCCAAATGAAAGTGGCTTCGTCGCAAAATCAAAATATACTTACTGCGCATACTAATTCCCATCGTGCCCCGCGGCCAACCGTGCAGTTTCAACATCCTAACGCGAACCGTTCAGAAGTTTGACGATTTTATTTGATCATCATAATCACGGCTGTTGATATACTTTCCGGGATGTGAGGTCGTGGTCCAAGAACTTTTCTGCTCCTTACGTTTCGTTCAGGACTGCGCTGGACTTCCTCAGAGGCGCTGCTCCGCTGAGAGTCGGCAAGACTCAGCGGAGCAGCGCCTCTGAGGAAGTCCAGCGCAGTCCTGGACGAAACGTAAGGAGCAGAAAAGTTCTTGGACCACGACCTCACATCCCGGAAAGTATATCAATAGCCATGTCATCCGGTCGTGAAAGCCTTCATTCTACCATCATAATCACCATCTGTTTTCTGCTATTTTAGCAGGTCTTTTGCCTCTCCACTTTCTGCTATCCATCGCTTCCTTCTTAAGGCCGCTGTATGTTGTACCATCCATCACGTCATCCAGTATCTGAAATCTTTTCCTTCCTCGCTTCCTTTTTCCTTCTACACAACCGTCTAAAACTGTTTTTATCAGTCCATCGTTCTTTCTTAAAATATGCCCAATCCAATTTCTTTTTCTTCTTTTTATTACATCTAGTAAGTGTCTTTTCTTTCCTCTCTTCTCATTACGTCATCATTTTTTACTCTGTCCATCCAACTTATTCTTTCCATCCTCTGCCATGTCCACATCTCAAAAGCCTCCAGGTTTTCTCTGTCTTTCTTCCCCAAAGTCCATGTTTCAGCGTCGTACAGAAGAACACTCCATACAAGCCATTTTACGAGTCTCTTCCTGAGTTCTATGTCCAGACGGCTGCAGAGAATTCTCCTTTTCTTATAAAATGCCTCTTTTGCCATTGCTATCCTTGTTTTAATTTCTGTGGTGCACTTCCAGTCGGTGTCTACCGTGCTTCCAGGATACTTAAAATTTTGCATCTGTTCTGATATTTCTGCATTCAGCATAATTTTTATTTCTTAATTTCCTCCTAGTGCCAATAGTTAGCTTCAATGGTGTCCACCAAATCCTGTAATTCTTTTTCCCTTGTGGCTAGAAGGACCATGTAAACCTCAAACACCCTACTCTTCTTCCTCCAATTTCTACTCCTTTGTCATCTAATGAGCATTGGTCAATCACATTTTCCCACTAGAGGTTGAAAAGGGTAGGTTATAGACAGCATCCTTGTCTTACTGCTTTTCCGAGTCCGATCCAGTTTGTACTTTCTCCTCTCACTTTAACTGAAGCTTATTGATTGAGATATAATGAGTTTACAAGTCTTCTGCTTTTCCAGTTCACTCTATTTTCCCTCATTATAGTCGCCAGCTTGTCCCAAACCACATTGTCAAGTGCGTTTTCTATATCGATGAAGCACATAAATAGGTCTCTTCCTTTTTGAATGAACCTTTCTCTCAAGATTCTTGGGAGCCCTATTGCATCTCTGGTGCCAGTATTCCGTCTAAAGCTAAACTGCTCCTCGCCAATATTCTCCTCCATTACTTTTTCAAGTCTCTTATTAATTACTCTTAACATCACTTTGTCTGCATGTGAAATGAGGTTGATTGTCCTGTGCTCACTGCATTTCTTGATTCCTCGTTTTTTCGGTAATATAATCATTGCTGTTGTCAGAAAGTCCTCAGGCCATTCACCACTGTCATATATTTTATTACATAACCTCAATATTTCTCTTATTCTATCTATAGTGAAGTTCGGTGGCAGGAGGAACAAGACTTCTAGTCAGGTGACTACAGGGTTATAAACACAAAGTCAAATAGGGGTAATGCAAGAGTAGGTTTAATAATGAATAGGAAAATAGGAATGCGGGTAAGCTACTACAAACAGCATAGTGAACGCATTATTGTGGCCAAGATACATACGAAGCCCACGCCTACTACAGTAGTACAAGTTTATATGCCAACTAGCTCTGCAGAGGATGAAGAAATTGAAGAAATGTATGATGATATAAAAGAAATTATTCAGATAGTGAAGGGAGACGAAAATTTAATAGTCATGGGTGACTGGAATTCGAGTGTAGGAAAAGGGAGAGAAGGAAACGTAGTAGGAGAATATGGATTGGGGCTAAGAAATGAAAGAGGAAGCCGCCTGGTAGAATTTTGCACAGAGCAGAACTTAATCATAGCTAACACTTGGTTTAAGAATCATGATAGAAGGTTGTATACATGGAAGAACCCTGGAGATACTAAAAGGTATCAGATAGATTATATAATGGTAAGACAGAGATTTAGGAACCAGGTTTTAAATTGTAAGACATTTCTAGGGGCAGATGTGGACTCTGACCACAATCTATTGGTTATTACCTGTAGATTAAAACTGAATAAACTGCAAAAAGGTGGGAATTTAAGGAGATGGGACCTGGATAAACTGAAAGAACCAGAGGTTGTACAGAGTTTCAGGGAGAGCATAAGGGAACAATTGACAGGAATGGGGGAAAGAAATACAGTAGAAGAAGAATGGGTAGCTTTGAGGGATGAAGTAGTGAAGGCAGCAGAGGATCAAGTAGGTAAAAAGACGAGGGCTAGTAGAAATCCTTGGGAAACAGAAGAAATATTGAATTTAATTGATGAAAGGAGAAAATATAAAAATGCAGTAAATGAAGCAAGCAAAAAGGAATACAAACGTCTCAAAAATGAGATCGACAGGAAGTGCAAAATGGCTAAGCAGGGATGGCTAGAGGACAAATGTAAGGATGTAGAGGCTTATCTCACTAGGGGTAAGATAGATACTGCCTACAGGAAAATTAAAGAGACCTTTGGAGATAAGAGGACCACTTGTATGGACATCAAGAGCTCAGATAGAAACCCAGTTCTAAGCAAAGAAGGGAAAGCAGAAAGGTGGAAGGAGTATATAGAGGGTCTATACAAGGGCGATGTACTTGAGGACAATATTATGGAAATGGAAGAGGATGTAGATGAAGATGAAATGGGAGATACGATACTGCGCGAAGAGTTTGACAGAGCACTGAAAGACCTGAGCCGAAACAAGGCCCCCGGAGTAGACAACATTCCATTGGAACTACTGACGGCCTTGGGAGAACCTGTTCTGACAAAACTCTACCATCTGGTGAGCAAGATGTATGAAACAGGGGAAATACCCTCAGACTTCAAGAAGAATATAATAATTCCAATCCCAAAGAAAGCAGGTGTTGACAGATGTGAAAATTACCGAACAATCAGTTCAATAAGCCACAGCTGCAAAATACTAACACGAATTCTTTACAGACGAATGGAAAAACTAGTAGAAGCCGACCTCGGGGAAGATCAGTTTGGATTCCGTAGAAATACTGGAACACGTGAGGCAATACTGACCTTACGACTTATCTTAGAAGAAAGATTCAGGAAAGGCAAACCTACGTTTCTAGCATTTGTAGACTTAGAGAAAGCTTTTGACAATGTTGGCTGGAATACTCTCTTTCAAATTCTAAAGGTGGCAGGGGTAAAATACAGGGAGCGAAAGGCTATTTACAATTTGTACAGAAACCAGATGGCAGTTATAAGAGTCGAGGGACATGAAAGGGAAGCAATGGCTGGGAAGGGAGTAAGACAGGGTTGTAGCCTCCCCCCGATGTTATTCAATCTGTATATTGAGCAAGCAGTAAAGGAAACAAAAGAAAAATTCAGAGTAGGTATTAAAATCCATAGAGAAGAAATAAAAACTTTGAGGTTCGCCGATGACATTGTAATTCTGTCAGAGACAGCAAAGGACTTGGAAGAGCAGTTGAACGGAATGGATGGTGTCTTGAAGGGAGGATATAAGATGAACATCAACAAAAGCAAAACGAGGATAATGGAATGTAGTCGAATTAAGTCAGGTGATGCTGAGGGAATTAGATTAGGAAATGAGACACTTAAAGTAGTAAATGAGTTTTGCTATTTGGGGAGCAAAATAACTGAAGATTGTCGAAGTAGAGAGGATATAAAATGCAGACTGGCAGTGGCAAGGTAAGCGTTTCTGAAGAAGAGAAATTTGTTAACATCGAGTATAGATTTAAGTGTCAGGAAGTCATTTCTGAAAGTATTTTGTATGGAGTGTAGCCATGTATGAAAGTGAAACATGGACGGTAAATAGTTTGGACAAGAAGAGAATAGAAGCTTTCGAAATGTGGTGCTACAGAAGAATGCTGAAGATTAGATGGGTAGATCACATAACTAGTAAGGAAGTATTGAACAGGATTGGGGATAAGAGGAGTTTGTGGCACAACTTGACCAGAAGAAGGGATCAGTTGGTAGGACATGTTCTGAGGCATCAAGGGATCACCAATTTAGTATTGGAGGCCAGTGTGGCGGGTAAAAATCGTAGGGGGAGACCAAGAGATGAATACACTAAGCAGATTCAGAAGGATGTAGGTTGCAGTAGGTACTGGGCGATGTAGAAGCTTGCACAGGATAGAGTAGCCTGGAGAGCTGCATCAAACCAGTCTCAGGACTGAAGACCACAACAACAACAACATCTTGGTTCAAGCATTTTAATATTTCTCTGGGTATCGTATCTGTACCTACCGCTTTGCCATTTTTCATTGCAGGTATGGCAGACTTTACTTCTTCCATTATGATGGTTGGTCCTTTCTCGTCATCACTTACAGTGTTGAGTTATTCAAGTTCAAGAGTTTCTGGTTTGCGATCTGTGTCATATAGCTCCTTTAAATATTCTTCCCATCTGTGGAGGACATCGTGGCGATCTTTGTACACTATCTCTTCGTCTTTTCTCAAAATTTCCATAGTAGCATTTCCTGATCTGTTTTGATCCCATGTCATAGTCATCACTCTATTGTATAGCAAGTCGTATCATCCCTTCCTGTCCAGTTCTTCAATTGCATCACATTTCTCTTGTAGCCATTTTTTCCTAGCCTACTCTGTTTCTCATCACAATCCATTATTTAACCTTCGGTACATATTTCCTGCATCTTCAGTGTTCTTGTTTTTAAAATTTTCTTCCCTCCTCTATCTTGGATATCATTTCTTGTGTGACACATGGTGTTTTTTCCCTTTTCCCTTTTACATACCATATATTTTGCTGTCTTGCTTTAATGATTACTTCTTTCAGCATATTCCGGTACTCGTTACCATTATCAGGTGGTTCTTTGTCTCGTAATGCGTTTAGAAATTCCCGAGACAGCATTTCTGTAATTTTTCTTTGTTGGATCTTATCTTCTCTAGATCCCACTTTTCCACCATGATCGCCTTCTTCAGTTTTTTCATTCTTATTTCTTTTTCTGCCATAAGTAAGTTGTGGTCGCTATTAATACCTGCACCTGGTAATGTGTGCACCTTCTTGGTTCCATTCCTGTATCTTTCTTCTACCAGTATAAAATCGATTTGGTTTCTGTATTTATCCCCTGGTGATTTCTTCAACCATGTATTCGTCACTATCAGCTTCCTTTCCCTGAAGAAGTCAATTAGCTATTCATCTCGATCATTTCTCTTTCCAAGACCATGACTGCCTACTATGCTTCCCTCTTTCCGTTCTCCCACAATGGCGTTCCATTCTCCCATTACTATTTTGCAGCATTTTTTATTTTCGTCCATTATTCTCTCTATTACATTGTACGTTTCCTCTACAATTTGGTCGTCATGTTCTGAAGTTGGCATATACACTTGAACAATCAGTAAATCATTTTGTGCTCCTTTCAGTCTTACACCAGATTGTTTTGCATAGTCATCATTTGCATAGTCCACATATTCCACACATTTAGTCAATTCCTTTGTCATAATCATTTCTGCTCCATTCATTCCTTTTACTTCTCCACCTGAGTAGTACAGTACATATTCATCTGTCTGTCTCTCTCCACATCCATTTCATCTTACCTCAGCATATCCTACGAGGTCCATATGATTCTTGTCCATCTCTCTTTTAAGGTTTTCTAGTTTTCTAGCTTGTAGCAGAGTTCTAACAACCCAGGTACCAATTCTCGTTTTGATTTTTTGCCTCTTTTCAAGTTGTCCCCCCAGGAGACCCGATTGGGGGACTATTTTTTTGTGCATCAAATGGAGACTGCATTATGCATTCATTCATGGCTGTGTGCTCAGCAGTATATGCGGGTGACCTTGAACGAGTTTCAGTCAGCTGCCACTAGGGCGCGGAGGATCGCGCTAGAGTTCTAACTAAGCGCGATCCGCAGAATTGCTCCGTTTCCGGTGCCGCCATTGCGGTTTATCGGCGCTCTACTTCCTGCCGCGCCCACTTTATCAGTTGCTACATCCGCTTGGGGCTTAACGAGGCAGCTGCATCTCATTCGACTTGAGGCAGCCGCACGTTGCACACAGCCATGCCTTACAGGAGGAGAAGAGCATATCGTCGTTCCAGAATGCCTGTCTACAAGACTGTTAGCAGCTTTGATATTACACCTAACGACGTTTCTCAACAAGAATTACTTACTGGTCCACTCCCTTTTTTAGGGTGTAAGATTAATTTTTCTTGCACTACAAATGTGGTGATTACTGGTAATTCATGGATGACTTTGGCTGTAGTCAGAGGTGATGAGAAGCCACTGGCTGGGCTTGAGTCATACTACGACAGAGACATAATTGCCTACAGGACATTTGCTACTGGAGTTCTTGGTGACAGGAATTAGGGAACATGTGTTGTTATAACAGACAAGCCGTTTTCATTGTACACCAGGAACAGAAGAAGAATTAATGCAAATGAGAGGGTCAATATTTGGTGCAAGGTAGAAGGTGTATTGATGAAATATATTGTTGTACGAGGAGTTGTAACTGTATACTATCATCCTTAATAAACTAACCATCCTTATCTATCCCGTGAGATTAAAAAAAAAATAAAAAGCTCTTCTCATCATTATATTGAAGGGTGCGGAAGTTACGACTCCCGGGGAGGTGGGTGGGTATTCATTGATGGCTGTGTGCTCAGCAGTATATGCGGGTGACCTTGAACGAGTTTCAGTCAGCCGCCACTAGGGCGTGGAGGATCGCGCTAGAGTTCTAACTAAGCGCGATCCGCAGAATTGCTCCGTTTCCGGTGCCGCCATTGCGGTTTATCGGCGCTCTACTTCCTGCCGCGCCCACTTTATCAGTTGCTACATCCGCTTGGGGCTTAGCGAGGCAGCTGCATCTCATTCGACTCGAGGCAGCCGCACGTTGCACACAGCCATGCCTTACAGGAGGAGAAGAGCATATCGTCGTTCCAGAATGCCTGTCTACAAGACTGTTAGCAGCTTTGATATTACACCTAACGACGTTTCTCAACAAGAATTACTTACTGCTGCACTCACTTTTGTAGGATGTAAGATTAATTTTTCTTGCACTACAAATGAGGTGGTTACTGGTAATTCATGGATGACTTTGGCTGTAGTCAGAGGTGATGAGAAGCCACTTGCTGGGCTTGAGTCATACTACGACAGAGACATAATTGCCTACAGGACATTTGCTATTGGAGTTCTTGGTGACAGGAATTATGGAACATGTGTTGTTATAACAGACAAGCCGTTTTTATTGTACACCAAATTGGCTGTAGTCTGCGGTGGTATTCCGTTGCCTTCCGCAGTTCTGGAGGCGGCCCCTAACATGGGAAACAGACGCCTTTCGCACCACCCGCTCTGGGTCAGACGCTGCATGCGAAGTATAGGCTGGAAAATGAAAGACCCCTAGCCCTCGAAACCTAATAGCGTCAGGGTCGGAAAAGAACAAGAGCTGGCCGAGGGTGGCCAGATAGGAAAGGTAAAAGTGAGGAGCCTGGCATAAGTAAGTGGAAGCAATGCCAGGACTCGGATGGGCCCTGTGTTCGCCAGCGACGTACTCACTAGGTGTGAGTCCCTGAGGTGTTCAATAATTGTCACCCTGTACATAACACTGCACGTGCAAAATATCTGAACATTTCCCACTGATGTCCATTACACGTCACTTCCTCTTCATAGTTTAATTTCCATGCATCCGTTCATTTTATTTCAATGTGTGTTAGTCATTTTATTCATGCAAAAGACTATCACAGGAATCGAGTGCTGAGTTTGCAGCTGCGACACTCAGACAAAAGTTCAGTCATCACACTGGGTTGCTAAAGGAAATTCGTGGCATCTACGGGTCAGAAATGAACGGCTCTCGTGGTCCAGTGTCGGAAAGATGCTCAAAGTTTTTGCCATGTCGATGGAACTATGCATGAAAAAACTTTAGTCCCAAGGCGAAATACTCAATCGTTATTCACAAGCAATTGTTTTCAAAAGCTATCTGTGAAAAGTAAGCACAGGCAACTAATAGCTTTTTCACCATGACATAGCATCTGTCCTCAACTTCATCTGTTCGCTAGTTCACAGTCGATTGTCAGAACGTTGTAGGTAGGATAAAATATTCTTATAAAATTTCGGTTAGTTTCGAGGATGACCTCATATATCCCGAATTATAGCTATACAAAAAATAACTGAAATTGTTTTTAAATGTTTTAAGTTGCTTCTTTATAGTTACACTGTTGTAAATTAGTTTACTAATGTAGGTCAATACTGATATTTAATATAATAGATGCATATTCGAGGCCGGTGCAGGGTAAGAGTTTCATTATTCTAACCCCGAGGGACATAAACAATGATACGGAGTTGGCGGAAGACATTCACATGGTAAGAGTGTCGACTCACTCGGATAGTACCTTTGCACTCCCTTCAAGCCTCAGACGCTTGGAATACGTGGGCATTCCGTAGCTGAAGGCCGAGGAACCTGCCTGGTCCCACAGTTCGCTTCTATTTATCAAGCTGTCTTTGGTCTATACGCGCGGCTAACACTGTGAGATGGGGTTCTCTCTCTCTCTCTCTCTCTCTCTCTCTCTCCCTCTCTCTCTCTCTCTCTCCTTCACACACACACACACACACACACACAGACACACACACTCCCTCTCTCTCTCTCTCTCTCTCTCTCTCTCTCTCTCTCACACACACACACACACACACACACACACACACACACACACACAAACACATTCTTCTCCCTCTCTTCCTCTGCGTCTCTCTAACTGTCTTCTGCCTGGTTTGATTCGACACGCGACAAATTCCTGTGTAAACCTCTTCATCTCAGAGTAGCACATGCAAGCCAAGTCCGCAGTTATATGTCAGACACATTCCAGTCTAAGCCGTCCTGTACAGTTTCTGCTCTCTACTACTTAGTAAACTACGATCGAACATATTCCCCGACGTCTTAACATATGTATCCTATCAACTTTTCATTTTTCTTGTCAATATTTTACACCTGCTCCTGTCCTCGTCAATCCAGCAGAGAAACTCCTCAAAATGGATCTGAGCACTATGGGACTTAACTTCTGAGGTCATCAGTCCCGTAGAACTTAGAACTACTTAAACCTAACTAACCTAAGGACATCACACACATCCATGCCCGAGGTAGGATTCGAACCTGCTTCCGTAACGGTCGCGCGGTTCCAGAGTGTAGCGTCTAGAACCGCTCGGCCACTCCGGCCGGCGAAACACCTCATTTATTATGTTATCAGTCCACCTAATTTGCCACACTTTTGTGTAGCATCACAAGTGAAACGCACTGACTGTCTCTCTACGTAGTTTTCGCAATCAACTGTTAACTTCCATTCAATGCTGTGCTCCGAACGTACGTTTTCCCTCAAATTTACTCCAATGTTTGATACAAGTAGGCTTGTGTTCGCCAGGAATGCAAACCTGACCTACGCTAGTATACATTTTTGTCCCCCTTGTTTCTTACATCGTACGTTATTTTTTTTAATCGCGATAGCAGAATGCTTCCATTTCGTTATGTACGTGGCCCTCAACTTGATGTTAAGTTTACTGCTTATCTCATTTATGCTGGCCCTCATTGCTTTCGTCTTTCTTCGGTTTACTGCCAATCAAGATTGTGTGTTTACTAGATAATTCATTCAATTGAACAAATTATGCAGATATTTCTCGCACTCCGTGATTGTTATCACTGGCTTCCTTTCAGTCTGATTTTTAATTCCACTCCTGAACCTTTGTTTTCTTTCCATCACTGCTTCTTCGACGTGTACATTAGACATTAGAGGTGAAAGACGGCATTCCTGCCTACTACCCTACCTAATCTGTGCACTTCACTCATGATTTTCCATTCTTATAGCTTCCTTTCTTGTATATTACCAGTCTCCCATTTCCCTTATAATTTCGAGCATCTTGCAACATTTTACATCTTTGAACACTTTTTGCGGGCCTGTAAATCTTATAAACATGCCTTGAGTTTTGTTAATTGCTACTTCCTTTATCGGGTGCAACGTCAGAATCCGTCTCTGGTGTCTTTAGCTTTCCTGAAACCATGCTGATAGTGATCTAATAGACCCTCAATTTCCTTTTCCATTCTTCTGTGTATTTTTGCTGTCAACGACTTAGATGCTTGAGCTGTTAAGCTGACTGTGTGACAATCCTCGCACTTAATAGCTCATGCTATCTTCAGAATTGTGTGGGTGACGTTTCCCTGAAAGCCTGCTGGTGTTTCTCCAGACTCATAGTTTCTGCAAAGTAACTTGGATATTCTTATCACCAGCACTTCCGCCAATGATTTTACAAATTCCGCTGGCCGGGGTGGCCGAGCGGTTCTAGGCGCTACAGTTTGGATCCGCGCGACCGCTACGGTCGCAGGTTCGAATCCTGCCTCGGGCATGGATGTGTGCGATGTCCTTAGGTTGGTTAGGTTTAAGTAGTTCTAAGTTCTACGGGACTGATGACCTCAGAAGTTAAGTCCCATAGTGCTCAGAGCCGTTTCAGCCGTTTAGAAATTCCGAAGGAACTAATCTGTGTCACTCACCTTATTTACATCTTTATGTTTCCGCATTTGTTAGTGTCTATGTGTTTGAGGAAACTCTTTGCACCTGTAAACTTGTAACAGCGCTGTCGGGGATCTTCTTTCGCCATGTGGAGTACAGTGCACGCCATAAGTATCTGGTACTAACGACCCTCCTTCTGTGTCAGATTATTCTTTGGATATTACTGGACCATTTCCGTTAGCCATAAAAACCTTGGCTTTCGCACACTTCCTTTGAAACTTCTAGATGCGGAATAGACTGCACTTCCACTGCAATCTCGTATGTGATCCGCAAAGGATGGTATTGTGGTGTTCCTAAGAGACACAAGGGACATTCAACGAGTAACGCACCACTTTTTCTCAGATAAAAAATGTAAATGTCTTGTGACTAGGGCCTCCCTTCGAGTAGACCGTTCGCCGGGATTTGACGCCACTTCGGCGACTTGCGCGTCGATGGGGATGAAGTGATGGTGATTGGGACAACACCAAGTTCCTGAGCGGAGACAATCTCTGACCCAGCCGGGAATCGAGCCCGGGCCCTAAGGATTGACATTCGGCCGCGCTGACCACTAAGCTACCGGGGGCGGACTTTTTCTCAGATATCAGGTCGCGTTTATTCAAGATTCCAATACGCCTTCCTATTCCCCATTCTTTTGGCTACAAAACACTATTTTAGAACATAATGTATGTTCAGTGCGGCAGCCTTACGCAATCTTAATGGGAGGTCCAATTATGTCCTCATGGTAGCACTCTACTGGTCGAGGTAGGAGCCAACCTCTTAGTGCCTCAGTTGCCTCTGTATCAGTCATGTACTGCACCTTCATTGTGTCAAACAGATGTAAGTCGGAAGGTGGGATATCGGGGCTGTAGGGTGGGCGAGGAAGAAGAGTCCAATGAAATTTTGTGACCTCCTCTCGAGTGCGCAGACTTGTCTGAGGCCTTACGATGTCGGTCAAGGGAGAAGTGTGTTTGCGTTTTTGTGGCGACGAATACGTTGAAGTAGTTTCTTCAATCTCCTGAGGGTAACACTCTACACTTCAGAGTTGATCATTGAACTATCAGAGATGTCATGACAGAATAATCCCTTCAGAGACCCAAAAGACTGTGAGGTGGATTGGTGTTTGGCTTACTCGAAGTGAAAGACCCATGTTTCATCGCCTGTGAAAATTATCAAGAAAATTTTTCACGATAAATTTCATAACACGCATGCAACTCTCTACACACTGTATTTCGTTACTCCTTCTGGTCTCTTCTGTAGGGGACGAGGAACCCAGCGAGTACACACCTTCGAGTACTCCAAATGGGGAACGAGTGTATCACCACTACTAACAGAGCCATCCAAAGGTGCACCGATGTGTTTGACTGTGATCCATCTATCACCTCGAATGAGAGTGTCCATACGTTCCAACGTGCAGAAGTCACAGCTGTGTGCGGCCGTCCGGGGACGTGGGAGATCGGGCAGGTTTGTGCAACCTTGCTGTGACATTGACAGACGCCTCGTCCAACGATTGATCGTAGTTTTGTGCACTGCCAGGTCTCCGGAGACATACTGCAAGCGCCTATGAACGACTTAGATGCTCTGGATTTCCGCCAAAGGAAACTCTGTGACAGCTCTCTGCTCGGAACGGTTACAGACGCTACTTTTAGGGCTACGTATAGCGCCGCCCACAATAGGGGCTGAAGCGAGACTATTCGAAGATGTCGCACCATAAATTACGCATCGTTTCAACAGGACCTCGTCCCTTGTACGAAACTGTAATGAAGGAAGACGATAGAAGCCGGTAGATAACGTGCGCCTCAAGAATTGTCCAAAGGAAATCTCGAAGCTTGATGTGTTTCGCGTTAAAGAATGCCATAAAGAAATTTTTTCTTAATACTGACGCTGCAAAAGAAGTGTAAAAATGAGACGGGGCCGCCAGCAGGCTAGCACGGCGACTGCGGCGCCTCCGTCTCCAGCCCGAGCTTTCAAAGCGTGCGAAGATCCGCGTGTCAGACCAAAATGAGTTTCATTAAGTCCGCTCCGGGCCGCTTGTTCATTACATTTTATCATCCCGGCACTCTCTTTCTTTGCTCTCGCTCTCTCTCTCTTTCACCCTTTTTTTATCCTCCTAACTGCCGCTATAAAGATCGATTGTTGTTTGCGCTACTTAAATGAGGCCGAGCGCCGAACCCCTTTTTCGCGTATTTTAATTACGCAGCTGGTGCAGCGGCCCGCGCCACAATAAAGCCGGCAAATATGAGCCGCGGGCAGCGGGTGGGCCCCGGGCGGGCGCTAATATACCGCGCCGCGCCGGCCTGCGACTCTGGACGTAGCAGCGCCGCCGGGCGCCACGCTGCAGCCACTCTGCCCACCTGTCCTCACCTCACGAGCGCACTGCGAGGAATCATCAACAGGGGATACGGTAGTGGAAGCCAGTGTAGAGGCAGGGTTCCTACGAAAGTAATACACAACGGCCTGCCGTGGTGACCTAGCGGTTCTAGGCGCTTCAGTCTGGAACCGCGCGACTGCTACGGTCGCAGGTTCGAATCCTGCCTCGGGCATGGATGTGTGTGACGTCCTTAGGTTAGTTAGGCTTAAGTAGTACTAAGTTCTACGGGACTGATGACCTCAGATGTTAAGTCCCATAGTGCTCAGAGCCATTTGAACCATTTAATAATGCCTGAAGCATAGATGTGTCTGATTTATTATGAAAGTAGTAAATACATATAAGACACAAACAATTATGACAGAATTACATAGTTTCAAATGCAGATCAAAACACCTTCAGCCGTCTAAAATTCTAGCTGTTATTTTTTTTGAGAAACAAGTTTCAACGCTACATTACACCATCTTCAGGAGCCCTGGTTGGCGTGTAGGAAAAATCCCGTCTCTGGACCAGTTAAAATAGGGGCCAGTGAGTAATACCCGTCGATTTCTTCTTGACACAACGATCTCTCCGATTGTCACTTACCGTATACACTACTGGCCATTAAAATTGCTACACCAAGAAGAAATGCAGATGATAAACGGGTATTCATCGGACAAATATATTACACTAACACTGACATGTGATTACATTTTAACGCAATTTGGGTGCATAGATCCTGAGAAATCAGTACCCAGAACAACCACCTCTGGTCGTAATAACGGACGTTATACGACTGGGCATTTAGTCAAACAGAGCTTGGATGGCGTGTACAGGTACAGCTGCCCATGCAGTTTCAACACTATACAACAGTTCATCAAAAGTAGTGACTGGCGTATTGTGACGAGCCAGTTGGTGAGAGATCTGGAGAATGTGCTGGCCAGGGCTGCAGTCGAACATTTTCTGTATCCAGAAAGGCCAGTAAAGGCCCTGCAACATGCGGTCGTGCATTATCCTGCTGAAATGTAGGGTTTCGCAGGGATAGAATGGAGGGTAGAGCCACGGGTCGTAACACATCTGAAACGTAACGTCCACCGTTCAAAGTGTCGTCAATGAGAACAAGAGGTGACCGAGACCTGTAACCAATGGCACCCCATACCATCACGCATGGTAATACGCCAGTATGGCGATGACGAATACACGCTTCGAATGTGCGTTCACAGCGATGTCACCAAACACGGATGCGACCATCATGATGCTGTAAACAGAACCTGGATTCATCCGAAAAAATGACGTTTTGCCATTCGTGCACCCAGGTTCGTCGTTGAGTACACCATCGCAGGCACTCCTGTCTGTGATGCAGCATCAAAGGTAACTGCAGCCGTGGTCTCCGAGCTGATAGTCCACGCTGCTGCAAACGCCATCTAACTGTTCATGCAGATGGTTGTTGTCTTGCAAACGTCCGCATCTGTTGACTCAGGGATCTAGACGTGGCTGCACGATCCGTTACAGCCATGCGAATAAGATGCCTCTCATCTCGACTGCTAGTGGTACGAGGCCGTTGGGATCCAGCACGGCGTTCCATATTACCCTCCTGAACCCACCCATTCCATATTCTGCTAACAGTCATTGTATCTCGACCAACGCGAGCAGCAATGTCGCCATACGATAAACCGCAAACGCGATA
This sequence comes from Schistocerca cancellata, assembly GCF_023864275.1. Taxonomy (NCBI): domain Eukaryota; kingdom Metazoa; phylum Arthropoda; class Insecta; order Orthoptera; family Acrididae; genus Schistocerca; species Schistocerca cancellata. Next base: position 168,060,387 of record NC_064626.1, read on the forward strand.
GGCTTCAATCCGACCTCTATCAAAGTCGGAAACGTCATGGTACGCATTTCTCCTCCTTACACGAGGCATCACAACAACGTTTCACCAGGCAACGCCGGTCGACTGCTGTTTGTGTATGAGAAATCGGTTGGAAACTTTCGTCATGTCAGCACGTTGTAGGTGTCGCCACCGGCGCCAACCTTATGTGAATGCTCTGAAAAGCTAATCATTTGCATATCACAGCATCTTATTCCTGTCGGTTAAATTTCACATCTGTAGCATGTCGTCTTCGTGGTGTAGCAATTTTAATGGCCAGTAGTGTCTTTACAAAATGGACACAACAGCTTCAACGAGATATTCAAGATAAAAACCTAAAGCGAGATTTTTGTTAATTGTGTGCAAACACTATGGAGGACTTACAATAAATTATTATTATAAAACTGGTTATAAGAATACTGGACGTAAGGCACACATGGTGCTGATGATGAGGTCCCATACTCCGAGGAGCGTAGGGGACGATGCGGGAAACCTGCACCGCCGTACTAGGCAAGGTGCTAGTGGAGGTGGTTTGCCATTGCCTTCTTCCGAAGGCACACATACTGCAGGAAAAACATAGAATGGAAGTTTACAACAAATGCCTGTAATAGTATTAATTTCTATAATTTTATTCTAAGGCTGTGAAGAAAACTTTATATAACGCCGTCTTTAAAATCCACACCAATGGCAGAGATAGGATTTGAATCCAAGATCCTTGCTTCCAGATAGTGAGGGAATCCCGATAGCCTTTGAGATTGAATAGCCTGTCGTAGAAACTGTACCTGATGCTAACTGGGTAGCACAGAAACTATCCACCCTTGTTGTTTTTTAATAGCTTTTGTGTTCCAGAGCTTCTTAATGCGAGAGTCCTACATCTGCCACCGCATCCCAAATCTCTGTCGCCAAACGCCTCCATCTTTCATTCTTCCTCATTCTCTTCTACTCCTCTTCTCTCTATTGTTTCTTGGATACCCCTTAATCACCCTTTTTGTGGTCTTCTTGTCCTTCTCCTTCCAGACCGTTGCTACGAAAGTACCCTACTGGGCAGTGTCCCTTCTTCTACTTCTATCACACGTCCTTATCATCCTAGCTGCTTTTCTATTCTAACCGTAATACTATAATGAGTTTGCGTCCTTTCTCTTATTTTATTATGTAGGAAAATTATACATGCTCTTCCCAAGTGGTCCATCTCTAAAGCTCTAACTCTCTTTTTATTTCTTTCTGTGAGTAGCCGGCGCTCACTCCAGTATCTTATTACTGGTTCCAAAATTAATTATATGAAACGATCCTACTGTTTAAACAATTTTTGAGGACCAAAGTATAGGAATTAATTTCTGGATAGCCGCTCTACTATGCCTAATATGTTGTTGCATATCCCCCGTATAAAACTGTAGGTTAAAAATTATACATGTTCAAGAAGATCGTAAACTGAGTACTTTAGGCAAGGAATTAAATATCGAAATCTAATACTTAGATCTGAGAAATCACAATGGCACCTTTAATTATGAACGAAACAAGTTATTTCCGGGTTCTTTTCGGAATGTGAAGTTAGCTCTCAAGGATAGGATTCGCTAATGAAATTTCTATACAAAGTTTAAGATTGTTTAAGGTATGTTCATGGCTGCCACGTATGAAAGGCAGTGAAGTGTACTGCTGTCTGCGCCGCTCGCTGCCGACAAGTAAGATAACTCTCGTTCTATCTGGATTGACCTTCACCAATCAAACTCTCCCTATGCCTTGATGAAGTCAAGGACTCCTATTCGCCCCTAGTCTAACTATTGGCGTGGTACACTGGTCAGATAACCAGTCCACTGCGATGCCACTCAAAAATTCGCTCGCAGGCGTTAAACTATAACTCTGTCCGTTCACACCGCACGATAAGTGTGGCGGCCAACACAGTGAACAACGCTTAATCGCAAGGACTCAATATAGAGTCGCACTGTGATTCGCTCTCGACAGAGGTGGTCTCCCAGTGAAGTTATGAGGAGAGACTTGTTCCTCGCTCTTTGAGTACACATACGTAACACACTCTCGTTACGTGTTCACGCTCCAAGAGCGACAACGGAACGGCTCCTCTCCACGCCAGACGTGAAGGGGAATATCTTTCAGTCTCTTCCATTAACCCTTCAGCTGAAGGCGTCAGAAATATCGTCTGCCAATCAGCATTGCTCTTCTAAAACGGGAGAATGACGTTTCGTTTAAGGCGAACAATCCGGAAATATGTAGCATCGGCGTTTGGCGTTTGCTGTCTCCTTGTGAAAATCTCTGAAACTGCATGACATATTTGTAAAGATTGCGTAGGTTGAGCGCTCCCACACAATGTATCGGAATTTGCTTTAAAGCCGAACATGGGGTTGTTCCCCCTTTCACTCAGACACATGCTGTCCACTCCACGGGCAGTCACCGGCCGATGTAGATAGGTTGGGACCGGCCTCCTGGCGTGCGGTTGCTCTCCCGAACTAAAAGCTCCTGTGACCGTCGTGTCTGGAATGTATGTGTGTACGCCAGCCTGGAGTATTTCAATCACAGTGCGCTTACTTGTTATTTGCATATCGTTAACATGAATTCATACAACACTGACTTTATCTTATCGAGTCTGGGTTCGAATGAAGCGTCTTGATGTGCGGAATATGATTCTGAGGGCGGAATATGTAAGCAATGAAGGTCAGGAGACCACGACGTCTTACACTAATTGATAGCGGATCGTTCGTGATGATAACTCCGTTGCTAGCACACGTTGGCCATGATAGAGATGTAATTTCTGTTGTGTCAGTACGCTGCACAGTGTATACTTCGAGGTGTGCATCTTACAGACAAGTTCACGGATCCTTATTGTTGAACCTTCTCCCAAAAGAGCCAACATTCTCAAAGTCTGCTATGCGAACAATTCTATGCCCTCAATCTAGGGCAAGTCTTTGTGGTGTGAATGACGCAGTTTGTCATACGTCGCAATCTACCGTGATAAACTGTTTCGTTAGTATGACATGTGTTGCGGAAGTTTGCACTACACATTAGCTCTGTTTTTCGGGCATTACTTAATACAGTAATGTGCATTAAATGCATGTCTGTAAATTCATGTGATAAGTACTCCAGCTTTGACAACTATTCATGAACTGAACTGTAAACAATGGCAAGTGTAATCATGGACACACGACAGACAAACCAGAGACAAAAGTAACGTCAGAAAAGTGTGACAGGACCGTTCCTGTTCTCCGTGTACATAACCGATCTATTGGATGGGGTGTCTAGCAATCTAAGAGATAATTTGTTGATGATTCTGTTGTGTATGGCAAGCGTCCCCTTTGAGTGACTTTAGGGTTGGATTAACAACTAGTAGTTGCACAGAATTACTATATGGTGCAATGAAAGGTAAGTTGTCCTAATTGTGATAAACATGAGTTAATTCAGACTGGAAAGATCAAACGAAGTGGTGCTGTGGTTTGCGCACTGGACTCACATTCGGGAGGACGACGATTCATGTCCCCGTACAGCCATCTAGATTTAGATTTTCCATGATTTCCCTACAGAAGCAAAAGAGCTGAAGAATCAATTGGGTGGGACATGTAAGCCATATAATAAAAGAAAAACAGGTGAAGAAGGCACTTTTAGGGAAAGCAAACATCAGACGCCCCATAGGACGACAGAGGCAGTGCTGGATGAACGACCTGGAGAAGGAGCTGGCAGTCTTGAAGGTTGAAGGCACCTGGAGAAACTGCGTACAAAATAGAAAGGAATGGAGGCAGTTTGTGGAAGCAGCACGTGTTGTGCAGGGTCTGTGATTGCTGGATGTGTGTGTGTGTGTGTGTGTGTGTGTGTGTGTGTGTGTGTGTGTGTGTGCGTGTGTGTGTGGTGTGTGTGTCTGCGTGTATATGCATGTGTGTGCGTGCAATTTCTCTAAATCAGTCCAAGCAAACACAGGGATGGTTCCTTTGAAAAGGGCAGAACCGTTTTTCTTCCCCAGTCTTTGGTAAACTGAGTGTGTGCTCCGTCTCAAATGTCAACTCTTTCCACATGAAGTTAAATTCTAATCTTCCTTCCTTCCATCGAAATGGTAGGATAAATATCCCTGTAGTGTTTAAAGAGGATATTAATGCTATGTTACCTGAGTCAGTCACATCGATTTAAGGTCTAACCTAACATTGCGAAACGTCACGAAATGGAAGTTTCGCATAAGAATAATCGAAGGGAAAATCATTGTTCTACTACAGTTTATTGGTGGATCTCTTGGGATGTATAGCGCGCTATTAAGAAGGCAGTTCACTTGACGCTTGAGCTACGTACTGTCGAGGATTGCGCGAGTGTTGGGATCCGCACCAGGTGAGATAATAAACCATATCGACACAGTTCAGAAATGTGTTGTTCGATTTATTACAGGTTGCTTCAAACAGTGCAACCCTGTTACTGACATGCTTCGTGATTCTACCGAGATCGTATCCTTACAAAGAAGAAAATGGTAATTTCGGGAAAAGTTACGGAGTAAGATTAGAAAACCAGTATTTACGTCAGACTGCAGATTGAGTTTGCTGCATTCAACGTTATTCCGTGTAAGATTGTTAACGAAGACGTATGTGAGTTTAAAGTTCGTGCAACAGCAGACTCTCAATAATTTGTCCTTCGTCTCATTAGCTGACAGAACAAGAAAGGAACTCACTAGTAATGGTATATTTACTGCAGAGTGCTTTATGGAGTATGTATAACGAACTTCGACGCGGTCGACATTTATTTCTTACTAGCTGAGTATCCGGGGTTGCCTGGGTATTACCTATTCCAATTTTTCGTCCATATCTTCCTACATTTCTGTTCATCTCTTCCACCTCCTATCTCCTAGCACCTCCTCCACACATTCCTCCCACCCCTTCAGCCTCTGCCCATCTCCTCCTGCCCCTATCTCTGTTCATCTGCACTTCTTCCATCTGTCAGTCTGCTCCTTCCCCTCTGTCAATCTCCTCCTTGCCACCTCTCGTCTCCTCTTCCCCACCATCTCCTACTCCCACCTTTCTCCGCCTATCTCCTCCTCTCCTTCTATCTGTGCATCTCCTCCTCCCACATCACTGTCCATCTCTTCCTTCCTCGTCTCTCTGTCTATCTCCTCCTCTTTCCTTTCTTTGCCCATCACTTCCTCTCACCTGTCTTTGGTCATCTTCTCCTCTCCCCTCTTTGTGTATGTTTGCTGCTCCCCCCTGACCACCTGCTCCTCTTTCCTTTCTCTGTCCATCTCCTCTTCCCTCTCTATATCCATTTCCCCGTGGCCTCACCATTTCACCCTACCCCTCTCTCTGTCCATCTCTTCCTCCCCTCTATCTTTGTCCAACTCCTCCTTTATTCTCTGCTTGTGCATTTCAGCCTCTCCCCTTGCCCCTCCACCTTACTATCCCCAACGAAGCTAACCCCCACAGCGACTCTTTCCAGACAGTAAATGATGTGTCTACCAAGTTTGACTGAAATCGGTCCAGTGGTTTAGGAGGAGATGTGGAACACACACGGTCCATTGATTGTGACCGGGGCCAAATATCTCACGAAATAAGCGTCAAACGAAAAAACTACAAAGAACGAAACTTGTCTAGCTTGAAGGGGGAAACCAGATGGTGCTATGGTTGGCCCGCTAGATGGCGCTGCCATAGGTCAAACGCATATCAACTGCGTTTTTTTAAAATAGAAACCCCCATTTTTATTACATATTCGTGTAGTACGTAAGGAAATATGAATGTTTTAGTTGGATCACTTTTTTCGCTATGTGATAGATGGCGCTGTAATAGTCACAAACATATAGCTCACCATTTTAGACGAACAGTTGGTAACAGTTAGGTTTTTTAAAAAAAATACAGAACATAGGTACGTTTGAACATTTTATTTCGGTTGTTCCAATGTGATACATGTACCTTTGTGAACTTATCATTTCTGAGAACGCATGCTGTTACAGCGTGATTACCTGTAAATGCCACACAATGCAATAAATGCTCAAAATGATGTCCGTCAGCCTCCATGCATTTGGCAATACGTGTAACGACATTCCTCTCAACAGCGAGTAGTTCGCCTTCCGTAATGTTCGCACATGCATTGACAACGCGCTGACGCATGTTGTCAGGCGTTGTCGGTGGTTCACGGTAGCAAATATCCTTCAACTTTCCCCACAGAAAGAAATCCGGGGACGTCAGACCCGGTGAACGTGCGGGCCATGGTATGGTGCTTCGACGACCAATCCACCTATGATGAAATATGCTATTCAATACCACTTCAACCGCACGCGAGCTATGTGCTGGACATCAATCATGTTTTAAGTACATCGCCAGTCTGTCATGCAGTGAAACAGCTTGTGGTAACAACGGTAGAACATTAAGTAGGAAATCTGCATACATTGCACCATTTAGATTGCCATCGATAAAATGGGGGCCAATTATCCTTCCTCCCATAATGCCGCACCTTACATTAACCCGTCAAGGTCGCTGATATTCCACTTGTCGCAGCCATCGTGGATTTTCAGTTGCCCTAATAGTGGATATTATGCCGGTTTACGTTACCGCTGTTGGTGAATGACACTTCGTCGCTAAATAGAACGCGTGCAAAAAATCTGTCATCGTCCCGTAATTTCTCTTGTGCCCAGTGGCAGAACTGTACACGATGTTAAAAGTCGTCGCCATGCAATTCCTGATGCATCGAAATATGGTACGGGTGCAATCGATGTTGATGTAGCATTCTCAACACCGACGTTTTGTTTGAACTTCTTTTGTTTGATGCTTATTTCGTGAGATATTTCGCCCGGTCACTATCAACAGGCCATCATATATATATATATATATATATATATATATATATATATATATATATATATATATATATAGGGTGTCACAGCTATCTTGTCCACCCAAAATATCTCTGGAACAATAACAGCTTTTGGACAACGACTTTCACCGGTATCAATGTAGGGCTGGGGCTCATGAATGTACATATTTGGAAACATTCTAAAACGAAAGCATATGTGTTTTTTAACACAAACTTATGTTTTTTTAAATGGACCTCCTATATTTTTTCTTCAGCAATCCATATCATGACAAAGCACATCCACAATGGTGTTGATTGCATCGCAATATTCCCATTACATCCCGAGATATTGAGACGCGAAGTTGACGCCTGAAACACCCGACATGCGCTGCTAGCGCACGTCCTGACGCTCAGGCGTGAACCCCATGCTGCCCGTAATCGCGATGTGAGTGACATGTATAATCACACCTCCATACTTATCAAGAGGTCCGAAACGAATAATACGGTCTGCTACCATCAACTCTCATAAGCACATAATGGTTTCCCTCTTGCATGTTTTGCGTATACAATATGAACCAGTACCGATCGGTGTACACCCGTCAGGTTGTCTTATTTATCCTGCACACCCAAAATAAGGTTTATCTAATGCGTTATATGACCCATTGTGCCTGTCGCGCAGGGCCTGGCTCTACCTAATCAAGTGTCCAACGTAGTTCCCACTACTGTACTCCACCACCCTCCAAGCATCCCATTTGTTGTTGCTTTGGCGTGCAGTACACCGCTTGCCAGTGTAGTCGTGCATCAAAGTAATCTAGTGACGGCACGAAGGTAGTACACATTGTGAATAAACGTTGTGTTGTGGAACTTATACTGTACAGTATAATGTACACACATGAAGATATGGTAGAAATGCTGCTGATCTATGGAGAATGTACGTTGACGGGAAATACGTTATGAGATTGCTTGTTTGTTGATAGTACTGTTAGCGAACGTTATGATTATTAAGTTAATATGTCTGTTTTCTACCCTACTCTACATACCTGTACTGTACCCTGTTGTAGGTGGACGAAATGCTGTTCAGGCATAACGACTGTACAGAAGACGATTCCCTGACAAGCGATCGCCTTCGCGCCGGATGTTTGGTCGTCTCACATCTCGTCTACGTGAAACGGGAAGCTTAAATCCAAGACCTCGACATCGTCCTAGAACACGCATGGATGAACGTGCTGAAGTTGCTGTGCTCGCTACCATAGCTGTGAATCCTCAAATCAGCACACGTCAAATTGAACGTGAAGTTGGTGTGTCGAAATCAAGTGCACAGCGTATTCTTAAACGTCATAAATTTCATCGTTACCATGTTCATTTACACCAGGATCTTCATGGAAATGACTTCCGCAATAGGATAACATTTTGTCGGTGGGCTCAGCAAAAACTTCTGACTAATCCAAATTTTTTTGCAGATGTTCTCTTTACCGACGAGGCATCATTCTCAAACAAAGGAATGGTCAAATGAGGAATATGCATTATTGGTCCGCAGATAATCCAAAATGGGTCCGTCAGGTAGAGCATCAACGTCCGTGGAAAGTTAATGTTTGGTGTGGGATTATTGGAGATACTATTATCGGACCTTTCTTTATAAATGGCATCCAAAATGGCAGACAATACTCCAGATTTATACGACACAATCTTGCTGTTCTCTTGGACACCGTACATCTGAACCGGAGAATGGTCATGTGGTATCAGACTGACGGATGCCCTGCACATAACGCCTTACGAGGACGACGACTTCTGAACCGCAAGTTCCCTAGTAGGTGGATTGGACGAGGTGGCCCAGTTAGGTGGCTTGCCCGATCTCCGGACCTTACACCGCTGGATTATTTTCTTTGGGGAGTAGTGAAGGATGCTGTTTACCAACATGAACCAACAACACCAGATGACATGAAGCAACGCATTATTGATGCTTGTACAGGCATCAAAGAGGAAACAGTAGCACGAAGTAGGGCATCCTTCATCCGCAGAGTGACCCTATGTATGCAAGCCAATGGGCATCACTTTAAGCATGAGATGTGAACGCTATGTTTAGTATGTAGTGCTGGTATCACAGTGGAAGTTTCTACAAAGGGCCATTTTACCCAGCGACGTTAAGAAACATTTGTTTGTAACAATTTGTCATTTAACGCATTTGATAAACATAACATTGATAATTATGTGATAATAAAACTAATTGGTTCAACATGTTTACATTCATCTTCTATGTCCTGCCTGAACTTCCCAAATCAAAACATTTTTACCTAAACAACGGTAAAACTTTTAGTCCACTTGCTCGTTTCTCTAAAACCATCAACATGAATTTTACTATTACGAGTGAATGATTAACTGTCACTTGCGCTAGATCTACAGTAAAGTAAAGTTTTAACGTTGAACGGCATTACCTTTTTAGTAACGGATTAACGATAAGCGAAGTTAACTTTGTGACTAACGTTGCGGTACACAGATATGTTACAGAACCGCATCACCCCTAGCCTATGGGATAAATACCTGCTGGAATGTACGACGTTAATGCAGGATGGCAGCAGACCGTATCATTCGTTTCGGACCTCTTGATAAGTATGGAGGTGTGACTACGCATTTCAATCAAATCGCGATTACGGGCAGCATGGGGTTCACGCCTCAGCCTCAGGACGTGCGCTAGCAGCGCATGCCGGGTGTTTCAAGCGTCAACTTCGCGTCTTAATATTTTGGGATGTAATGGGAATATTGCGATGCAATCAACGCCATTGTGTATGTGCTTTGTCATGCTATGAATTGCTGAAGAAAAAATATAGAAGGTCCATTTAAAAAAACATAAGTTTGTGTTAAAAAACACATATGCTTTCGTTTTAGAATGTTTCCAAATATGTACATTCATGGGCCCCAGCCCTACATTGATACTGGTGAAAGTCGTTTTCCAATAGCTGTTATTGTTCCAGAGATATATTGGGTGGACAAGATAGCTGGGACACCCTGTATATATATATATGCAGATTCCCGATGACGAACCTTAGGAAGCCTCTTAGTGTTTAGAGAATTCGTTTTCGATCATTGATTCCACATCGCCAAGTACTCACTGCAAACCCCCCCGGTTGTCTGTACATTGTTTACGTTGTTGACCATAAAGGTTTGCGACACTCTCTATTGGATATGTTCACCACAGTTCAATTATATATTCGGTCATCCGTATTTAGGGTTTTAAGTGGTATCCTTGGATATCTTGAGGAAAATGTCGGGATGATTGCTATCTTGCCAATGCAAGACGTTTCTTTTGAGAAGGAGACGGCCTGTTTATTTCCCCCGTCTGTAATGACGTAGATATTGCCACGGAGTGCAGCCATCAGCAATCTAGCTTGCCTATCGCCTAGCAGTGACGGCTCGCGACACAGTCCCCCGGCGTGGCCGCAGAAGGCGGTGCGGCGCAGCCAGCCGCAGCTCCGGCAAGGGGCCAGTGCGACGCTGCGCGGCGCGGTGGGGGCGACGTATTTGCATGGCGTGGCCGGGGCGGGCCTTTTGTTTCGAGCCGCCAGCCGCGCCGGCAGGCGCCGCTATTGTATCGACGGCGGGCATCAAATATTGAGCGCTGTTTGCTCGCGCCCTGTTTGCACACAAAATATCGCCGATTGGAAACAATAAAAGAATAAAGAGGCGCTGGAATTGCGGCGCGGGTCATGAGTTTTGCAAAGTGCACCGCCTGCCGCCGCAGGCGGTTATCGGCTGCTCTGTCCGCCAAAGTGTGGAAAAACGGTTCCGTCTGCTTGCCATCGTATTCCATGAACTAGCGTTCCGAAGGCGCTGTTCGCAGAGATGGTTGACCCATACCGCTTCCCTTTTATTTTGCCAGCCCACTGAATGAAGCGCTTTTGACGCAGTCCTTTAGCACACAATATCGGTAAAACTCTGCATATCTGTCAAGATACGCGACGTACAGAATATCGTGATAGAACAGCGTAAATGATCTTTGTAGCTGGTTTTATAAAGGAACTATACAAAGTTAGACTTTCGTGTCGTCGGCATCAAAGCCAATAAATACGACGCACAGTCGCAAATTGGGAGAGACTGCAAGGGAAATAAATCATTTCCTTTTCGAACTACCCTCTTGGACATTAGAGTCAAGCGAATTGCGAAAACCAAAAAGGCCGACGAGGATCTGAACACTTGCTACCTCGAAAGTGACTCAGTGACTCGTTGGTTAAGCGCTAGCCTATGAACTGGAGGGTCCGAAGTTCGATATCCAACTCCCTAAGTATTTTGTGGTCACTAATCATGTCTTTCACACCTTTCAATCGCTTATTAATGTTAAAAACGACAAGTCGAACATTTGTTTGGACGGTTGCTCAGCTTATAACCAGCTTGTTCACATGCTGAAAGCTCTGATGAAGGGAACGGCATATCACCTCCAAAAGGACGATGCCTACTAACTTCAAAAACAATCTTAGAGTTATAGAAAACTTAGTTAAAACCTCACATACGTATATATAACAGGTTTTTCAAACTTGTGATTTCTCGCTCTACACTGCTGGTAAAAGTTTTCGACAACCCATAATAAAAAAAAAATGGTTCAAATGGCTCTGAGCACTATGGGACTTAACATCTTAGGTTATCAGTCCCCTAGAACTTAGAACTACTTAAACCTAACTAACCTAAGGACACCACACTCATCCATGCCCGAGGCAGGATTCGAACCTGCGACCGTAGCAGGCCCGCGGTTCCGGACTGCAGCGCCTAGAACCACACGGCCACCGCGGCCGGCCAATAATAAAAACCAAATACTTTATTTAAATGTACAAACACGTCGTCGAAACTATATAGACCAATAAAATAAATATTTTCTCTTTTATCATTAATGGCAATATGCCCGCCCGGTTAGCCGGACGGCCTTCCGGATTGGGAAGGAGCGCCTGGTCCCCGGCACGAATCCTCCCGGCGGACTTGTGTCGAGGTCCGGTGAGCAGGCCAGTCTGTAGATGGTTTTTAGGCGGTTTTCCATCTGCCTCGACGAATGCGGGCTGGTTCCCCTTATTTCGCCTCAGCTACACTATGTCGGCGATTGCTGCGCAAACAAATTCTCCATGTACGGTGTACACTACCATTACTCTACCACGCGAACGTAGGGGTTACACTCGTCTGGTGTGAGAGGTTCCCTGGGGTGGTCCACCGGGCACCGAACCGCACAATAACTCTGAAAGAGTGGTTTGGTGTGGGGCGGCGGTGGGGTGAAGTGGATTGCGGTAGTCTTCGTGGGGTTGTGGACCACTGCGGCTGCAGCGGGGACGGAGCCTCTCCGTCGCTTCTAGGACCCCTGCAAACATACAGTACAATACAATATAATACAAGGGCAATATAATGTGGTATAAATTTTAGTCTCTTCAAAGTATCTCCCTCTGCCCTCTGAAGAGCTGCAAACACCCAAGACTTCAAAAATGGTTCAAATGGCTCTGGGCACTATGGGACTTAACATCTGAGGTCATCAGTCCCCTAGATCTTAGAACTACTTAAACCTAACTAACCTAAGGACATCACACACATCCATGCCCGAGGCAGGATTCGAACCTGAGCCGTAGCGGTCGCGCGGTTCCAGACTGAAGTGCCTAGGACCGCTCGGCTACCGAGGCCGGCCACTCAAGGCTTCCTACAGATAAAATTTGCTGTGTTTTTGCAGATTTGCAGTGCAACAGGTCTGTAAATTATTCCATAAATTTTCAGCATTAGATGACCTCACATTTCCGACCTTCCTGTCGAGTTCATATCTTACGCGTCCAATGGGATTTAGAAGTATGTTTGGAGTCATTGTCCTGCTGTGTAACAAACCCACGACGAATGTGTTTCTTGCCAGACAGAAGTGTATTGTTGACCAGTAACCTGTGAGATTCTTCCTTCTTTAATGTTCCATTGATTATCACTGGTTCATCGACTCCATAAAACGCAAAACATTCCCACTCATGACCGGCTATCCTCCGTGATTTACCGATGGTGTCACATAATGAATCTCCGTACGTTCTCCGCGAAGTCGGCGAACAAAGATTCGAAGATGGCATCCAAATACTTCAAACTTGAATTCGTCCGTGAATAGCACCTTGGATCATTGTTGCATGCTCCAGTGCTTATGTTACTGTACCAATTGCAATCTCTTCGCCTTATTTTGTTTGACCTGTCCGCTATGTACCCATTTAAATCTTTCTCACGAAGATGTGTTGAGTCAGATATTGGAGCTGCTCGCATGCTAGTTAAGTCCGTGCAAATATCACGTGCAGTCCGTCACCTCTGACGTTTACTCCGTCTGATCTCCTCTGTATAATGTTACTCGGGGACTTGAGATCGCGGCACACTTGCACCGATGCCAGTTTTTGAACTGCTGCAACGTATGCATCATTGTAAATAGAGCTGCGCCAACTTTTGTTGCTATTGTCTTAGAAGAACAGCCTTCCTGATGCAGAGCTACATTGCAGTTCGATTTTCAATTCCAGGCTCCTGCTTCGGCCTCATTAGGAAGTAATGTGGAATGATCCTGATGAGGTATAAAATCACACTGCTATATGGACGCAATGTACTGTAAACTAATGTGAACTGATAGCTACACAGACGGCTGACGGCATGAGGCCTGTTCGTATGGAACAGTTTTAGGTAAAGGGACGACAGTGTTGTTGAGGATAGCCTTCAGCGGCCCTCTAGGCGAACAACCAGACACATACACAACCGAGACACATAGTATTTATATGTTTATACTTGTCTTATTACCGGAACGCAGGTGCGATGGAATACTCAAAACGAAATCCCTGTTTTAGCCACAAATCAATTGTAGTGATAGATGATCGTAAACGTTTGACAAGTCGCGTAGTCAGATGACATGTAGTGCTTGGGTTACATCGAACTGCGAGAGAACGTTTTAATTAAACGAGAAAGGATGAAAGATGTCGTGTTACGTTCCCATCTATGCAGAGGTCACTGAAGTCGAAGCACAAGCTCAAAGTATGGTGAAGGAAACCGGTCGTATCACCTCCATTGGAACCATGCAGTCATTTGGCTCAGGTGATATACTAAAGCCCCCGAATACCAAATATAGGTGGCTAGATATATACTTGATCTGATGACCTCTGGAACGTGACTAGAGTCTCTTTCCAGGGTGACCTCTCACTGAGTATTACTGAAGTACAGCTTTACAATTAAATCTTTACCTGGATTTAACATAGCGGCGAAACACGCAGCTGGGAGAATAACTTCGTCGCCTAGCGCGCTCAGTTGATGGGCAATTTGAACTTTTCTTGCTTTTGGATAAGAAGGAAGACGCAAGTGACAGCTTTGACACGATGTCAGTGCAATAAATTCTTCCCGTGATTCTTGTCGCTTCAATTTGATATGAGTCTTCTCCGTTCCAGAAGGTACATATAGTCTTACGTATTGTGTGGAAATGATAGTTTCTCTTTTCTAGGCGCTACAGTCCGGAACTGCGCGACTGCTACGGTCGTAGGTTCGAATCATGCCTCGGGCATGGATGTATGTGATGTCCTTAGGATGGTTAGGTTTAAGTAGTTCTAAGTACTAGGGGACTGATGACGTCAGATGTTAAGTCCCATAGTGCTCAGAGCCATTTCTTTTCTCTTTTCTTCTTTATTTGTATATCGGAAAAATGTTTTTATTACATAACACAATTTAAATAAATTCTCTTTTAAAATGTACTCTGAAGAATATTTTTCTAAGATAAAAAAATATTAACGGTGTTCAACGAATGTATACTACTGTCAAAAGCTTTTGAACCACGTATAACAACAATGGATTTATGGTTAAGAAAGGGATTTCGTTTTGAATATTCCATCACATCCACGTTGTGACAGTAAAACAAATATAAACATGTAAAGAGTAATCGCCTTTGTTTGTATTTAAGTGGTTGTTCGAATTGAGGGGCACTGACGATTATCCACAAAACCACTGACGTGCGTTTATTTGAATAGGCCTCATTCCTTCAGCTGCCTGTGTAGCAATCAGTTCGCATTACTTTGCAGTACATTTTTTGCACCTACAATTGCGTTTTTATGCTTCATCAGGTTCGTACCATATTACCTTATAATGGGACGGAAGCATGATATTGGAATTGAAAAACGTGCTGTAATTGTAGCTCTGCACCAGGAGGACTATTCTACTACGTGAATAGCAACAAAGCGTAGCCCATTCTACAGTGGTGTATACGTTGTAACGGTTCAAAAACTGATGGCATGCAAACGTTTCGCTATCTGTAAGACCTCGAGTTGCATCATAAAAACAAGATCAGTTCATAAGTGTACAGAGTAAACATCAGAAGAGTCGGACTGCACGTGAAATTGGCAAGGACTTAACTACTATGAGAGCAGCTCCAATCTTTGTCTCAACAGCGCAACATCGTCTTCGGGAACACGTTTTAAAGGGTGTATAGCGGCCAAAAAGCCTTTATTATGTAAACAAAATAAGGTGAATATTAAAAGATTGCAGAGGGCACAGCACCATAAAAACTGGAACGTGCAGCACTGGTCAAAGGTGTTATTCGCGGATGAATCTAAGTTTGAAGTATTTAGAAGCCATCGTCGAATGCTTGTTCGTAGACTTTGGGAGAATGTGTGAAGAATCAGTATAGTGAGGATTAATGGAAGATTAAATAAGAAAGAACATCTTAGGATACTGATCAACAATGCAGTTCTAACTGGAAAGAGACTTATTGTTCGTAGGTTAGTTCTGAAAGAGGACAATGATTGCAAACATGGTTCTAAATTGCGCAGAGAGTACGTCAATAGAAAAGAGAAATATGGGAAACTAAAGAGCATGATATGGTCACGTCACTCACCTGACTTATATCCCATTCAACTCTTATGGGATGAACCTGACAAGGAAGTCAGAAGACAGAGGTCATCTATTATTGAAGATCTAAGGAATAATTTACAGATGTTTTGGACAGAAATCTCTGGAAAAACACTACAAAATCGTAACTGCAAAAACGTATCTCCAGAATAACAGGAGTCTGTGCAACTGTTCTGAGGACAAAGGATGGATACTTTCAAGAGGCTAAAATCTAAATCATATTGCATTGTACATAATTGTAGAGAAAGAGAACATTTATTTTGTTGGTCTATTAGGCTGTACGATATGTTTGTACAGTGAATTACACTATATAGTGTTTATCATGGATGATCAAAAACTTTCGACCAGTAGTGTAGTCGGGGCTGATCAATTGATGCTGTTGTTACGTAATGGCTTTAGTGAATTAAGTTGACAATATTCATCATGGAAGTAGAATTCTTAGTACTATAAGGTTATTGGGAAGTGCCCTTGGGGTTTCGGAAGACGACTACACAAAAATTACGAGACATGTAGAAAATAAACATGTGTCAGTGGACAGAGCATCTGTTCACGTCTTAACTCATGTTTGTGACGTAGATAAATGTTGATGTGCGAGTGCAGTTATCTGAAGCCGTGGCTCCTGTTGCCTGGGAAGGCGCTACGACAGCAACCCGCTTTGGAAATGTCTTCATTCGGTTGGCTGTTGGCAAGCGCATATTAATTCGGCAATACTGAGCAGATGATTTGTCTACATATTCTTACATACATGCCTAGTATAGGTGCCCTCTGCAGCTTTGCCAGCGCGCGTAATATGAATCGAAACCTGGAAAGACGCTCTCTCCACTGATATGATCTTTTTCTTGGTATGCCTTGTGGTTTCTGTGCAGCCATCTTATGAAAAGCCAGAGGTACTTGTGAATAACCTTGTATATTGGATCATGTGATATAGTATGAAGCAGCTATCTGTCATTTATGGGGTGGGTAAAGGATGGATGAAACAGAAGCATAGTTTGAGGAGATATGATAGTGTGTATAACTGATAGGAGAGAAGGGTATATTTCAGGATAATTTCCATTGTTGGGTGGCGGTTCGTTGACGGTGAGATGGGAAAGTCAGGATAAAGTGTAGTTAGTATAAAGTACACAAGTGTATGGAAGGTGGGCTTCGAATGTCTAATGGTTCAGAAGGTACCTGCATTAATGATTAATCGGTTGGATAGCGGGTGCTGGGACTGGGTCGACAGGTTAATGTAAAAGTTTCGAACGTGCTCCAAGTAGGGAAGAAGGTGTGATACACTGATGAGTTGCTATAAGATGTGAGTTGGGATATGTTGGCAGATGCGGGAGTCTACGCAAAATTCACACCATTCTAGGTTTCATAATACTTGTTGTACGTAGGAAAGGAGGAGATCCTGGAAACAATGGCATACGTTAAGACGAGGCAGATGAGGGATTTACGGATGAGGATAACGTCAGAAGGATGTAGACCGCAGCTGTGACCTGGTAGTAATTTTAATCGGTTTTATACTTCATCTTGTACGATAAGGAGCTGTACATTCCATTTTGTGTCAAGAGTCAGTCGTAAATACTTTACAGAGGTAGAGAGAGAGAGAGAGAGAGAGAGAGAGAGAGAGAGAGAGTGTTGTTTATAGATGGAGAATCAGTGTCTCGCAGTCCGTCTGATCATTAATATATCGTCAGTGGTCGTGATTTAAACTTCCCTCAGCAAAACCCTATCTTTACGTGGCTGGCAGTTCGCACACTGGTGTCCCACATAATGAAGCGTGTTGCACTCATGTCTTATTGCTTCCAACGCTACTTGCCAAATTGCAAAGGTGAAATCGAAATTCACAGTTTTTTCTTGTCACACATATTTGGCTTCAAATCGTACTAGTGCTGTCACAGAAGCAAATAGCTCAACAGATAATGAACATCTTCTTCAAATCGAATGTTTCTCCGTTAAATTGATGTCAGACAGTGACGATTTACCTCCCTGACCATTTCTTAAGTTGCATGTACCATCTGTGAAATGTAATCGCTGTGTCTTTTCCAGCCGACCGAAGTGGCCGTGCGGTTCTAGGCGCTACAGTCTGGAGCCGAGCGACCGCTCCGGTCGCAGGTTCGAATCCTGCCTCGGGCATGGATGTGTGTGATGTCCTTAGGTTAGTTAGGTTTAATTAGTTCTACGTTCTGGGTGACTGATGACCTCAGAAGTTAAGTCGTATAGCGTTCAGAGCCAAGCCATTTGTCTTTTCAATGTAAGACGATCCCCACTCGCAATGTGCGCAATAAACCTCGCATGTACGAACCTGAAGGTTAAATTTCACGCAACCCAAAATATTTCGGTTCTTACGAAGTAAGATTTCACTTGCACGTCCAGCAACCCCCTGGTGGTGTACTGACAGGATGTCACATTGGGAGATGGGGAGATCATGGGACAAAGTAGAGAGCGCTTGCCAATGAAATCTAAAGGCCCATTTGTGTACATTCTGCACGTGTGTACTCTCCATTTTCCTATGTTATAAAATACGTAGACTATATAAGCAGAATACGCTGAAGAGATAATACCTTGCAATAGTCATGAAATTACCAATAAACTTTAGATCGCTCGTCCAGCGGAGCTAATGCAGCAAGGAAAATCCGTGTGGAAATCGGAAAACTAGAGTAAATTCTTGACGGCCTGGATAATGCTTGGTAGTCTAATGTCTGTCCGCCTTGGACGCAAATCGCGCTCCTCGCGAACAAATTAATACATTAAAATAACGGTGAGAAATAATCAGATAGAGTCACATCTAGATGTACCGTACAGATAATTTCATTACAATAAGTTTGGTGAAAACAGCATCGTGATCTGAGTTGAGAATCACGAGATATTTGAATTTTAATTGAGTTGAGTTCATGAGCGCCATTGTAAAGTAGAAGGACGGTGTAGAACACATAATGGCAGGTCGCCTGTAATATGAACGGCCAATGCCTTCAGGAAGGTTCAGTTGCTGGTGGAGTTATATTAAGATTATCCAAAAGAAAAATGCTTCTTAGTTTGTTCAAGTGGACAGCCATTCGGCAAGATCCGGTGGAGGAGACGAAGGTAGCGTAGAAGGACAGAGGAACAACAGGGAAAAATAAAGTTACACGTTGTCATAATTATGAGGTAGAAGAAATTCTGTCAGACATCATTCTGAGTGTGTCTTCAAGGGCTCAGTAGATCTAAGTCATTACAATATTTACAGTTCTTAAAGTGGATCGTGTGACGTCACTGGTGCTCAAGACGGACAGCAGCGGAGAGCGACGCGCCATAATTTTAAAGAATACGACTGGCTGTTGGAGCGAGCTGACGTGCATAATAAGCTCTGTTTATGCGCCCATTTAGACAGTAACGTCGCAGCAAGTAAACCCACATAAGAAGTGCATTTTTTTGGTGTCGAGAAAGTATATTTCGATTGGTGACAGCTGCCGCACACTGCCGATGTCAGACAATATGAAACGCTTACCCCAGGCGCGACGCTATCACGACAGTTCATGTCAAAATTGGATGTTTTCACTATTTCAGTTTTTCCTCCCACAGTGCTGCGAGTTTATAGTCGCTGATGACCACTTGGTTGCGACATTGAGATTATTTTACACACCAAAAAATGTCTTGCATCACCCCGGTTCCCAGAACTCCGGAAGATAGTCGTTGACTGAGGGGATTGTATCACAGACACAGTCCCTTTGACTGTTCAGAGATGTCACTAAAGTCACCCATAGATGTAAACAACCATGCATGAGCTGCGTCTTTTAGACGGAGGGGGCCCGACGGCCGATCAGTTCCAGTCCTTTCACCAGGAAGGAGGTGCACGGCTCTTGTTGTCTGTAGTTCAACCATGCCTAAACGGTCAATACCGCGGTTCGATCGCGTCCACATTGTTACTTTGTGTCAGGACGGGCTCTCAACAAGGGAAGTGTCCGGGCGTCTCGGAGTGAACCAGAGCAATGTTGTTCGGACTTGGAGGAGATACAGAGAGACAGGAACTGTCGATGACGTGCTTCGCTCAGGCCGGCCAAGGGCTACTACTGCAGTGGATGACCGCTACCTACGGACTATGGCTCGGAGGAACCCCGACAGCAAAGCCACCATGTTGAATACTGATTTTCATGCAGCCACAGGACGCCGTGTTACGAATCCAAACTGTGTGCAGTAGGCTGCATGATGGGCAACTTCACTCCCGACGTTCATGGCGAGGTCCATCTTTGCAACCACGGCACCATTCAGCGCGGCACAGTTGGGCCCAACAATATGCCGAACGGACAGCTCAGGATTGGCAACACATTCCCTTCGCCGATGAGTGTCGCATATGTCTTCAACCAGACAATCGTTGGGGACGTGTTTGGAGGCAACCCGGTCAGTCTGAACGTCTTATACACACTGTCCAGCGAGTGCAGCAAGGTGGATGTTCCCTGCTGTTTTGGGGTGGAATTATGTGGGGCTGACGTACGCCGCTGGTGGTCATGTAAGGCGATGTGACGGCTATACCATACGTCAATGCCAGCCTCCGACCGATAGTGCAGCCATATCGGCAGCATATTGGCGATGAATTTGTCTTCGTGGACAACAGTTCGCGGTCTCGTCATGCAGATCTTCTGAATGACTTCCTTCAGGATAACGACTTCGCTCGACTAGAGTGGCCAACATGTTTTCCAAACATGAGCCCTATCGAACATGCCTGGGATAGACTGAAAAGGACAGTTTATGGGCGACGTGACCCAGCAACCACTCTAAGGGATCTGCGCCGAATCGCCGTTGAGGAACGGGACAATCTGGACCAACGGTGCCTTGATGAACTTGTGGATAGTATGCCACAATGACTACAGGCATGCATCAATGCAAGAGGACGTGCTATTGGGTATTAGAGGTACCGGTGTGTACAGCAGTCTCGACCACCACCTCCAAATAGATCGCTATATGGTGATACAACATGCAATGTGTAGTTTTCACGAGGAATAAAAAGGGCGGAGATGATGTTTATGTTGATCTCTATTCCTATTTACTCTACAGGTTGCGGAACTTTCGGAACCGAGGTGATGCAAAACTTTTTTTGATATGTGTCTTAAAGAAAAAAATGGCTCTAAGCACTATGGGACTTGACATCTCAGGTCATCAGTGCCCTAGACTTAGAACTACTTAAACCTAACTAACCTAATCCTTGCCCGAGGCAGGATTCGAGCCTGCGAACGTAGCTGTCTGGGAGAATAACGGATTCTCAAATACCAATAATTCCTAAACAATCCTGGCCTTGTAGTAGGAAGTCTCGTATGGCAGGTACCAACAATCATATGCCGCAAGACACTACAGTGTTGTGGCAGCGTAACACTGTAAATTCGAGCCTGAGTAACATTGTGTTGAGTATTGGTATTGGTGGGTAGAAAATGAGAAGTTTCAGTCACTTGAGCTTCGTAAATTCTCAAAGCATTTGCAACTTTGTGCAGTTGCTGTAACGAATGAACACCAACAAAATTGGAGGATGCTGGGCTCCAACTATATATTACGTTTTCACCAGATTTATCTGTTGTTCATTTACTGGTTCAAATGGCTCTGAGCACTATGGGACTCAACTGCTGAGGTCATTAGTCCCCTAGAACTTAGAACTAGTTAAACCTAACTAACCTAAGGACAACACAAACAACCATGCCCGAGGCAGGATTCGAACCTGCGACCGTAGCGGTCTTGCGGTTCCAGACTGCAGCGCCTTTAACCGCACGGCCACTTCGGCCGGCCATTTACTGGTGTACTAACTTCCCAGAGAGGGATGTTATTGTAGCACAATTTGTTATCATTCCATATGATGCAGTGCTACAGGCTGGCAGCTGTCCTGTAGGTAAGATGGGGCGAGTTTGGCAGGTCGATGTTGTGCAGTTGGACTTCAGATAATGCAGAACCGACAGTTAGGTCTGCTTTTCGTAAGAGCCACACGCCTTTCAGATTTCCACTTTATGATACAGACAGTTTGTTTACGGTGCTGTGCTTGTTGGGGTTTGTTCATCAGTTATTTTATTTAATTGTCAGTTGATGTATTTTTTCCATTTAACACTAAAACGTGAATCCAAACTAACTTAAAATACAAGAGGAAGCAGCACAGAATGTTCCCAGGCCGTGAGGCCTGCCTGGATGTGTACGAAGAAACAATCATTTTTGTCACTGTTGTCTGTAAGATGAAATTAACGTTTAGATGAACAAAAAAAGATAGAAAAGTAAGTTTCAAAATCATCATCAGAACTTTTAGTCAGCTAAATAGGATGTTCAAAGAGAATAATTCGACGTGTCTAAAATGTAAAGTTCTGATTTGTTGTATTTGGTGATAGACTTTTAATAATTACATTAGACACATAGTTCGGCAGCATCATTTTGACATATTCTTGCTTTTCATTTTCTGGTTTATTTTCGGCATTCTTATTGTTTGACTATTCAGGACTATGACAAAGTGGGAGAGCGGTAACAGGCGTACGATGCTCGGAGCACAGACAGAAACTATTAGGAGCTGTAAACATGACAGCAGATTAAATTAAAAACTTGTTTCGAGTTAATTTATGACAGCGAAAAGAAGTGGCTGGAAGAGGCGTAATTACTCTCTGAAGAAGTTTCTTTCCAGCGCGCTGCCTGCTTTGATTAAAGGCAGGGCTGTCTAGGTATAGTCCTGTGGAAACAAAGTGTTCTGTAGCCCCTCTGCTTTTACATGTTTTGCACTGCACAGCTAATGTATAGGTATATGTCATCCATACATTTAAAAAATTTATAAGTGAACAGCTCTAAAGAAGCTATGTAGAAACGCTATATTTGCTTGAAGCACTTATAAATGATTTTAGAGGCACAAATTCCAAACACGAGTCGCCACTCTAATTTAAAAATGCTGATTCCATAAAAAGATCAAGAGAAAATTAGAAAGATTCGAGACCACAGGGAGGCTTACCAGCAATCGTTCTTTCCGCGAACTTTACCTGACTGGAGCAGGAAGAGGGTGAACTGAAACTGGTAAACAAAGCACCCTCCGCCGCACATCGGGGACTATAGATGTAGATGTAGATGTCCACAGCCACAAGTGAGCAAAAATAATATGACCATCACATGCCACTTTGTATCCCAAGACGGAAGGCATTGCTTTCTCCTTTCTCCTAGCTTCAAATGGAGATAAATAAATACGTTAAAAGTTTATAAAAAACGATTGGAGCATTCAGGAATCTGAAGACTGGGGCAAGTACTGCTCCCAGAGATTCCATTCATGTCACACGAATATTATCACTGGGTTCAGCCAATGCTTTAGAGATGTTCGCAATAACTCACCTTGTCGTAGGTGAAGAGGAAAGGTTTAACAAAGGTGCCGACAGAAACGTCTCACATTTGAGCCGTAAAGAACAGAGCTTCCGAAGACTTGAAGCCGATGGCAGCATTCACGTCCCTTTTCGATACGAATGCACAAATCGGTCTACGTAGTAAGGGTTGAGACAATACCCTCGAAGCCGGCCGAAGTGGCCGTGCGGTTAAAGGCACTGCAGTCTGGAACCGCAAGACCGCTACGGTCGCAGGTTCGAATCCTGCCTCGGGCATGGATGTTTGTGATGTCCTTAGGTTAGTTAGGTTTAACTAGTTCTAAGTTCTAGGGGACTAATGACCTCAGCAGTTGAGTCCCATAGTGCTCAGAGCCATTTGAACCAATACCCTCTAAAGAGTATTTCGCTCTGATAATTACACGGCCACTACCACAAACACTGACTACGCCGGCATGCATCTGCAGACGAACGATGTTCCACCAGGGAGCTCGTACGGCTAGAAACATTTTTCTGTATATATACAAGCACTCGTGGGCTAGGGGCGGTCTGCTTTCAGCAATGGGAGGCGAGGACACCTTGTTTGCGTCTCGCCTGTTGTGCTGCTTGCTAGCGAGCACGCGCTTGTTTACTTCAGTGTAGCGGCTTGTTTTATTTTATTTATTTTTATTTATTTTATTTATTTATTTATTTAACCTGATCAGATTAGGGCCATCAGGCCCTCTCTTACATCGGACCAGTGTTTCACACATGCAGCATTTCATACATCAGAGTTATATCATGACAATACTTTAAATAAGAAAATTAGATTACTCTAGTCACAATATGAATAAAGAATAATGGCTAAAACCTAATAAGGTAAGTACTGGCAGTATTTTTACGACAGGTGCTATACATACAAATTATGATAAAAGTAATAATAGTAACAGTAAAAAAAATTTAATAATAATGATAAACATGAGAAAAATTGGCAATAGTAATGAAGATCTGTGCAGATGTACATTAATATCTTGGTGTGTAAAGTAGATTTTTACTAGTATAGCGAGTTTTGGTGGAGGGAGACTTAAGGAGGGGGAAGAGGGAAGTAATGAGGTGATGTGCATTCGTGTACAAAGGAAAGCATTACTGTTGCTTAAGTAGATACGTCATTAACTGTTTTTTGAAGCTGGACATGTTTTTAAGTTCTCCAACATACCGAGGGAGGTTATTCCAGAGTCGGGTTCCAACTACTGTAAAGGACTTGGAGAAGGCGACTGAGCGATGCAGTGGAACAGAGAGGATTTTATTATGATGGGAACGTGTGTTTCTGCCATGTTGTTCAGACATAAGCGTTAAGGACGAGGAGAGATATGAGGGACAGTGTACATTTATAAGGCAGTAGATGAGACAGAGTGTATGGAAATCTCTGCGTTTGTCTGCACGCAGCCAGGACAATTTTGCATATGCTGGTGAAATGTGATCAAAAAGTCGAAGGTCACAGATATATCGGACACAGGCGTTCATGACCAGTTCCAGACGTCGCGAGTTTTCCTGAGAGAGGCCTTGCAGGATAATATCGCTGCAATCAATGACTGGGAATATAAGCGTTTGTACTAATTTCTTTTTCAGATCGAAAGGGAAGAGTTTTTTTATATTTTTGTAGGACATGAAGGGATGCTGATGCTTTTTTTGCACACTGCAGTTACGTGCTCTGTCCAATTTAGATTTTCATCTATTATTACTCCCAAACTCTTTGCTGAGGGAGAGAAGTTAATATTTGTTCCATTTAGGATAAGAGATGGTACGGATTCCCGATGTTTTGGGCTAATGAGCTTAGAGTGACCAACAAGTACCGCTTGGGTTTTAGATTGGTTTAGTTTTAGTCCTATGTCCTGTGCCCATTTTGATAGTGCACCGAGACCAGTATTGAAGTTTTCAATAGCTTTCTTCAGATTGTTTGGTTCCACACTTAGATACAACTGAAGGTCATCAGCATACATATGATATTTGCAATAAGTCAGAACCGATGACACATCATTGACATACAGAGAGAAGAGTATGGGACCTAGTATTGAGCCTTGGGGAAGGCCTGACACTACCTGCCACCATTGTGATTTTATATTCCCGGACAGGACGCGTTGCTGACGAGACGTCATGTATGAGCGAAACCATTGCACTGCACTTGGTGAGAAATTTAGACCGCTGAGTTTGGCTAGTAAGATGTCGAAGTCGACAGTATCGAATGCTTTGCTGAAATCTAAGAAGCAAATGATAGTCGCTTCTTGTCTGTCCATGGCAAGTTTCAGGTCATCTGTCACCTTTATCAGTGCGGATGCTGTGCTTCGATGTTTACGGAAACCTGACTGGTATTCGTCTAGTAGGTTGTTAGTAGTTAGGTAGTTGGTGAGCTGGTCATGGACTATATATTCTAAGGCCTTTGATAGTGCAGGAAGAAGGCAGATGGGGCGGTAGTCAGAGGGTGCTGTGGCGATGTCTTTTTTAGGCAGTGGCTTAATTTGTCCCAGTTTCCAGGCCTCAGGGAAAACACTTGTGATTAATGAGTCGTTGAAAATGTCTGTTATAGAGGGCAGTAGTTGATCAATAATAAGTTTTACCATCTGGATAGTGATGCCGTCATGTCCAGTAGATGCTGATCTAATCCGCATTATGGCTTTCTTGACAGTATTGCAAGTGACGTGCCGTAGATAGAATTTTTCTTTGCTACAGTCGTTCATCCCCATGAAGTAATCAATGATTTTCTGGTTTTGTTTTGTTTTAGTGTCTCGACTTCACTCACTATCATGTCGTTTTCCTATCGCGAACCACAATTAAATTTCCTTTGGATCATGAACGACCCGAAACGTACGAAGTTGAACGGTTTATACAGGACGAAATGCGTCTCCCGTCGCAAGATGTTTTCAGAATTCATTTTTCGATCCTTAGTACTACTGTGTACATAAAGTTGGCGAATGAAGAGCTGTGCGCCGACGTTGCGTGGCACCATGCTGATGGTTTTAAGTTCCGATATTCTGACGGCCATATAGAGCTGTCGTGGTTGATCATGCTGGTTTTGGCCTCCGAAAGTTGCGAGTTTTAGAACTCAATTTTATTCAATGACAAATATTTTGAACAGGCTGACGGAGTGGCTATGGGGCGCTCGTTGTCTCCAATAGTCGCCAATCTTTTTATGGAAGATTTTGAAGACATGGCGCTGAAGACGGCGTCCTTAAAACCAAACTGTTTCTGGAGGTACGTCAACGATACGTTTATGGTGTGGCCTCATGGGAGAGAAGCTCTTGACCGCCGCCTAGATCATTTTAATTCCCTGCATCCTAGCATTAAATTTACAATGGAGGTGGAAAATGATGGAAAGTGTGGTGTCACCGCCAGACACCACACTTGCTAGGTGGTAGCTTAAATCGGCCGCGGTCCATTAGTATGTGTCGGACCCGCGTGTCGCCACTGTCAGTACTTGCAGACCTAGCGCCACCACATGGCAGGTCTAGAAAGACGGACTAGCACTCGCCCCAGTTGTACGGACGACATTGCTAGCGACTAGACGTACGAAGCCTTCCTCTCATTTGCCGAGAGACAGTTAGAATAGCCTTCAGCTAAGTCCATAGCTACGACCTAGCAAGGCGCAGTTAACCATATCTGGAGAGAGTCTTATTTGTATTCACCATAGAGATGTACCACACAAGAGAATAAAGTTAAGTATACGAGAAGCTCCGTTCTTTTCTTTATAGCATTTATGATGTATCCTGTTTCAGACTTAACGCAAGACGGCGTGAGTTGACGCGTGCCCTATCGGCTACTTCATTGTGGACTGGCTGCTCTTGTCAGTCCACAAAAGAAAGCTTCCGATTCTGGATGTTCTGGTGCACAGAAAGGATGATGGGACACTGGGACACAGTGTTTATCGAAAGCCTTTGCACACGGACCGTTACCTACACGCTTCTAGCTGTCATCCATCGTTCCGGCGTACGGGGGTCCTGCGGACATAGGCGAAAAGAGCTTATGCCATTTGAGATGGAGAAAGCTTGACACAAGAATTTGACCATCTTAAGGTTGTGTTCAAGCAGAATGGCTATACAGATAAACAGATCCGTCGTGCTTTCCAGTTTGCACCTTCGCCTGAACCATCAGAAGATACCTGCAAATCGGTGGCTTTTCTGCCTTTTGCTGGGAGAATTTCCTCGAAGATAGGAAGAATTCTAAAAAGACATCATAACAAAAGTATTTTTGTCCAGCAACCAAGATTAGAGCGCTTATTGGCTCTGTTAAGGATGACTTGGGTTTGAGGAAGCCCGGTGTGTACAAGATCCCTTGCCAATGTGGGAAAGCTTTATTGGCAAGACAATCAGGACCATTCAGGACCGATGTGTTGAGCACCAGCGGCACACACGGTTGCTTCAACCTGAGAAATCTGCAGTGGCGGAGCACTGCCTCACCGCGGGACATAGGATGCTGTATGACGAGGCACAAATGGTTGCCCCTGCATCTTACTATTGGGACTGTGTTTTAAAAGAATCCATAGAGATTCGTTTATCTGACAATCTTATTAATAGAGACAAGGGTTACGTTTTAAGTAAGACTTGGAACCCAGTGTTATCAGACATTAAAAAACAACGGTGTGTGTTTCGATCGTCGGAACAAAATTTTTAATTTTTGATAGCAATATCTTGATTTCGCCTGTTTCCACCACAGGCGGCGCGGTATGTTTACTTGCGCTAGAGGGCAGTTACGGCAGCTTCTCGCGCACGCGTTGTGGGCCTCCTGCGGCCTATATAGGGGACGCCGCTTGCGGTGAGAAGTCAGTTCCGGTGAGATCGTGTACCAGCACTCTCACCTGAAGATGATGGCCAGTTGGACCGCGGAAATATTGTGTCAAGATGATGTTATGATCCGGCTGCACACCCGAAAAGAACATTATCAATTATTACGCCGGGAAAGCCTTCGTAATCACTTTAAAACCCCAGTTAGAGATGCTGTTGGACGTAGTCATGGTTGCCTTTAAGTACTATGCCAACGTTGTCAGTCGCGTTACTGAAACGTAGAAGACGTTCGAAATATAGTGCCCCCTCAATGGTGTCCAGAAGATAAAAATTGAACTGACGAAACACATGCCTTCCTACTTGGTAAGTGGCGGCCCCAGAGCTGTCGTCATGTACGATGGATAGCCGCGCACTTGTTCAGGTTGTGTCCTTCCTGGTTATCTCCGATGTAGAGCAGTTCAGACGACGATCAGGGACGTCGCTCTCCCTGCGGCGTCCACTGTGTTACCTGTAGTAGGTTCAGATGGTTGAAATGGCTCTGAGCACTATGGGACTTAACATCTGAGGTCATCAGTCCCCTAGAACTTAGAACTACTTTAACCTAACTAACCTAAGGACATCACACACATCCATGCCCGAGGCAGGATTCGAATCTGCGACCGTATCGGTCGCGCGGTTCCAGACTGAAGCGCCTAGAACCGCTCGGCCACAGATTCCGAAAAGGTAGTCTTAACAGACGGACGGACAGATAGACAGTCGGACAAAAAACGAAAAAAAGTATACTTTTCTTGTGATGTAATTACTAATTAACAATTTTTTTCGATTTTTTCTTTAATTTTACTGTGGAATCTTGCTTCTTGCCAAATTTCATGATTCTAGGCCGGCTGTAACTTAGGTATCCGCGGTGGGGCCACCTGCTGCATCCACTGTAAATGGCATCCACTCCTATCGACAAGCGATAGACTTCTTGCCTGTCTCACCTACATTGTCGCCGGAGACAGTACCAACGGACGATGGCCGTCAGTAAACGCAAGCCGTCCGTCCCAACGCCATGGATGATGATCACGGAATTTTCCGACCTCCGCTGTTCTGCCGTTTGGCCACATGTCGGACGACAACCGCCTGCCATCCGATATGGAACAACATGTTAGGAAGCAACAGTTGCCTAGGAAACAGAAGAGACAATGCATTGTCCCTTCTGAAGACTGCGTCCGTTGGGTGTTCACTGGATGACGACCCTCCTACTGACGGTGTGCTGTCCTCTGATCCCCTGGCGCCAAACGACGAGACCTTTCTCATCGCCTCAGTCTCTAGTCGGCATCCACCTATGGACACCGACCTTCCCCTGCCTGCGTCTAACGCGGTTGCCTCCCTTTCTGTGTCCGACGCTACCTATGGGTGCACCTCTGATAGTGTTCCACCGCGGCCGGCCTGTGTGGCCGAGCGGTTTTAGGCGCTTCTGTCCGGAACCGCGCGACCGCTACGGTCACAGGTTCGAATCCTGCCTCGGGCATGGATGGGTGTGATTTTCTTAGGTTAGTTAGGTTTGAGTAGTTCTAAGTTCTAGGGGACTGATGACCTCAGATGTTAAGTCCCATAGTGCTCAGAGCCATTTGAACCAATGCTCCACCGCACCGGCGAGCTGACACATCTGTCCCTGAGCCGACGACGCCGATGCAGAAGATGGACATACTGGAGGTGTACAGAGCGATGGACCCCATTGGTGGGATCGACTCCCTCTCCACCGCCGTGTTGTGCCTTTCCACGGTGGCCTGTGCTTCCGCCACGTTTGAATCACCCGTCCTCCTGTCGATTTTTCCTTTCAGACTTATCACATCGCCAATGTCAATGCCGATACCACAAACTGGCCTTACACCGTGATATGCTATATTCTGCGGACGCTGAAGTTGCCCTCCTTCACGAGGGTCACGTTGAAATCTTTTGCGCTCACCATGGTTTTAGAGAACTCTCTCCCACGCTTCTCCACCATTTATCGGGGTGACCATCCTTCTAACTGACAGTATCCTCGCCCATACAGTTGTCTATCTCCCTGATGCCAGAGGTATGGCTCTCAGGATTAGTAATGTCAGTATCATCAACGTCTACCTGCCATCTTGTCGGCTCATCACCGCAAAGTTCCACTTTCTTCTCCGGACAGTCACGCCTCTTTTTCTTCGTGAGCAGGATGCATTGATCATGGAAGGCAATTGAAACTTCACCCAGACACCCAAAGACCTACTAACATGTCACTGTGTGTGCACGGAGCTAGAGACAATCCTCCAGTTTTCTTGGGAGCATGTCCATGGTGATGATATGTGGTTTCCGAATTTCACAAGCCTTTCTTTTAGCCGCTTCGATTGTGTTTACATCTCTCGTGACATCATCGGTGGGGTACAGGCTGCTGGAATCTAGGCCACTGCGTTCTCTGACCATGAAGCATATGTTTGTGCCATCAGTCTCTGCCGCCAAAGGGTGTGACATGGCTGTGGACCATGGAAACTGAACACGATCCACCTTACTGCATCCGACTACTGACAACTCATGGAGACTACGTGGAGAGTTTGTCTTCGACGCCATATTGCATATCAGTCTACCCTGTCATGGTGGGCGTTCTGCGCAAAGCCTGCCCTCCACGAGGCCTCGACTGGTTACGGAAGGAAGGTCGTGGCGTAGCGGCGATGAACCCAGGATTTCTATTTGATAGTTCTCCAGGAACGTACTATGATCTTGTATTCGCCAGAGCGCCAGGCGATAGTGAATCATACCAAGTCACAGCTCACATCGCTCTCTCTCTCACTGTCTCCTTGAAGGAGCTATGGTCAAGGTGCGTATACAGGTCGTGCTAGCGCAGGAGCGTCCACCTACCTATCGTGTGATGGCAGAACGGCGCCACCGTCAGAGGATTTTGATTAATGTTCTTAGAATGCTAACTGGCGACAATTAGATACCCAACGCTATACAGCCCTGCATGCGAATTATGTTATGCTGTACTATGAACAATGCCACCACAATGCCAACATTGCGGCAGTCTCCAAACTCACGTTTCTCTCGGTTCCTGGTTTGGTACCGTGCTGCAGGTTTCGAATCCGCGCTACACGGCATGGACCTCGATTATCACTAGAGGTCTCTGCAGCTGTCGTGCCGTAAGCCATGGCTGTGCGCACACCTGGTCTGCGTATAATGTCAGGGCTCCACTGTGGAGCATGTGGTCCCAGTGACCAATAGCGACCTACACTATCATGTTCGAGGGTCACTCCAAAAGAAATGCACACTACTTTTTTAAAATCCATCTTTTATTCTACATGTTTGAAAGTTTTACAGTGTGTAGATACATCCTTTAGGAACAATATTTACATTTCTCTACATAATTTTCCATCCCTCTCATCTGCCTTACGCCATCTTGGAACCAGCACCTGTATACCCGCACGGTAAAATTCTAAAGCAACCTGTTGGAGCCACTGTTTGGCAGCGTGCACAAGGGAGTCACTATCTTCAAACCTTGTTCCACGAAGAGAGTCTTTCAGTTTCCCAAAGAGATGACAGTCACATGGAGCCAGGTCATGACTGTAAGGCGAGTGTTTCAGTGTTGTCCATGCAAGGTTTGTGATCGCTTCCTTGGTTTTTTGACTGACATGTGGCCGTGCAGTGCCGTGCAACAGCAAAACATTCTGCTTTTGCCGATGTGGTCGAACACGACTCAGTCGATCTTGAAGTTTCTTCTGTGTCGTCACATATGCATCAGAATTTATGGTGGTTCCACTTGGCATGATGTGCAGAAGCAAGAGACCTTCGGAATCGACAAACACCGTAGCCATAACTTTTACAGCAGAAGGTGTGGTTTTGAATTTATTTTCTTGGGTGAATTTGCATGATGCCACTCCATTGACTGCCTCTTCGTCTCTGGTGAAAAATGATGGAGCCATGTTTCAACACCTGTCACGATTCTTCCAAGAAATTCATCTCCACCATTCTCGTACTGTTCCAAAAGTTCTCTGCATACCGTTTTTCTTGCCGGCCGGAGTAGCCGAGCGGTTCTAGGCGCTTCAGTCTGGAACCGCGCGACCGCTACGGTCGCAGGTTCGAACCTGCCTCGGGCATGGGTGTGTGTGATGTCCTTAGGTTAGTTAGGTTTAACTAGTTCTGAGTTCTAGGGGACTGATGACCTCAGATGTTAAGTCCCATAGTGCTCAGAGCCATTTGAACCATTTTTGCACCGTTTTTCTTGTTTCTTTGTGAGCCACTGTCAACATACTGGGAACCCACCTGGCACAAACATTTTTTAACGCCAACACTTTCAGTATTCTGCAAACACTTCCTTCCCCTATCCCAACGTAGCGTGACAATTCGTTCACAGTGATGCGTCTGTCAGGAGTCACCAGTTCGTTAACTCTCTGCACACTGTCTGTAGTGTGTGCAGTACGAGGCCTGCGCTGCGAGGACAATCCTCAATATAGCCGTGCCCGCTTTCATCACGTAACCTGCTTGCCCACCGACTAACTGTACCGCGATCGACAGCAGCATCTCCGTACACCTTTTTCAACCTCTTATGGATGTTTCCCACTGTCTCGTTTTCACAGCACAGGAATTCTATGACAGCACTTTGCTTCTGACGAACGTCAAGTGTAGCAGCCATCTTGAAGACATGCTGTGACGCCGCCACTCAAGGGAACAAGTTGAACTAAGTTTGAAAACAAGCGGGTAGGATGTATCTACACACTGTAAAACATTCACACATGCAGAATGAAAACTGTATTTTTACAAAAATTGTATGCATTTCTTTTGGAGTGACCCTCGTATTTAAGCACCTCTAACTCAGCGAGGTGGTCTGATATGCGCATGAGTCTCTAGATATCTCGCTTACGGATATCGTGTTTACTTTGCTTACTTCCGTCTAGTAGTGGACGTTGTTGACTTCGTGAGGTTTTCACTTGTGACCCCATTGCTTCTGGCGTGTTGTTCTTGGTGTCTTACTCGGTCGTCTGTCGTTGTGCGTGTCCATCCTTTCCCGTTCACCTGTCTTGTTTGTTCGCAGGCCGCTCCTATTCGGTTCTGCTGCGCTTTCGTTCACGGCCACACCGCGACAGGAACGCTCGTGGTTACAACATTTTGGCGATGATGTAAACAGTGGTAGTTGTTAGCACGGAGGCGAAGTTGGTCTGTCTTCTGGAGCAATAGCAACAGCTCATGCAGCAGCAGCAGCTGCAGTTAGACATCTTACAGCAGTCGCTGCAGTTGCTGACAGACAAAGTTGATGCAAGGGACGCACTACTAAAACAGCTTCCGAGTCCTCGGATGTCCGATGCTTTCCCACGTCCGCCGTCGTTCCCCCCTTTTAACAACGTTAAAGAAGGATGGGGAACATACTTACATCGGATGAAACAACATTTCACGGATTTCAAGTCACGGATGACTCCTTGCAGCGGTCGTTGTTTTTGTTCTGGGCCTCCCCAGACACGTTCTTTCTTCTCCGCAAATTGACACTGTTGTCTGATCCTGTGGCTCTCTCTTTCAGGAAATTGCTTTTTGCTGAAAAACTATTATTCACAACGCTACCATGTGGTTGCCTCTTGGCTGGAGTTCTACCAGTACCATAAACAGCCTTGTCAATCGTATCGTTCCTGAGTCACGGACTTGCAGGTTCTCAGCCGTCAATGCGATTTTACATGCACCCCCCATGAACCATGGACCTTGCCGCTGGTGGGGAGGCTTGCGTGCCTCAGCGATACAGATGGCCGTACCGTAGGTGCAACCACAACGGAGGGGTATCTGTTGAGAGGCCAGACAAACATGTGGTTCCTGAAGAGGGGCAGCAGCCTTTTCAGTAGTTGCAGGGGCAACAGTCTGGATGATTGACTGATCTGGCCTTGTAACATTAACCAAAACGGCCTTGCTGTGCTGGTACTGCGAACGGCTGAAAGCAAGGGGAAACTACAGCCGTAATTTTTCCCGAGGACATGCAGCTCTACTGTATGATTAAATGATGATGGCGTCCTCTTGGGTAAAATATTCCGGAGGTAAAATAGTCCCCCATTCGGATCTCCGGGCGGGGACTACTCAGGAGGACGTCGTTGTCAGGAGAAAGAAAACTGGCGTTTTACGGATCGGAGCGTGGAATGTCAGATCCCTTAATCGGGCAGGTAGGTTAGAAAATTTAAAAAGGGAAATGGATAGGTTAAAGTTAGATATAGTGGGAATTAGTGAAGTTCGGTGGCAGGAGGAACAAGACTTTTGGTCAGGTGATTACAGGGTTATAAATACAAAATCAAATAGGGGTAATGCAGGAGTAGGTTTAATAATGAATAAAAAAATAGGAGTGCGGGTTAGCTACTACAAACAGCATAGTGAACGCATTATTGTGGCCAAGATAGACACAAAGCCCATGCCTACTACAGTAGTACAAGTTTATATGCCAACTACCTCTGCAGATGATGAAGAAATAGATGAAATGTATGACGAGATAAAAGAAATTATTCAGGTAGTGAAAGTAGACGAAAATTTAATAGTCATGGGTGACTGGAATTCGTCAGTAGGAAAAGGGAGAGAAGGAAACATAGTAGGTGAATATGGCTTGCGGCTAAGAAATGAAAGAGGAAGCCGTCTGGTAGAATTTTGCACAGAGCATAACTTAATCATAGCTAACACTTGGTTCAAGAATCATAAAAGAAGGTTGTATACATGGAAGAATCCTGGAGATACTAAAAGGTATCAGATAGATTATATAATGGTAGACAGAGATTTAGGAACCTGGTTTTAAATTGTAAGACATTTCCTGGGGCAGATGTGGATTCTGACCACAATCTATTGGTTATGAACTGCAGATTGAAACTGAAGAAACTGCAAAAAGGTGGGAATTTAAGGAGATGGGACCTGGATAAATTGAAAGAACCAGAGGTTGTAGAGAGTTTCAGGGAGAGCATAAGGGAACAATTGACAGGAATGGGGGAAATAAATACAGTAGAAGAAGAATGGGTAGCTCTGAGGGATGAAGTAGTGAAGGCAGCAGAGGATCAAGTAGGTAAAAAGACGAGGGCTAATAGAAATCCTTGGGTAACAGAAGAAATATTGAATTTAATTGATGAAAGGAGAAAATACAA
Organism: Schistocerca cancellata; assembly: GCF_023864275.1. NCBI lineage: Eukaryota > Metazoa > Arthropoda > Insecta > Orthoptera > Acrididae > Schistocerca > Schistocerca cancellata. The sequence goes on from NC_064626.1 coordinate 168,095,142, forward strand.
AAATGCAGTAAATGAAGCAGGCAAAAAGGAATACAGACGTCTCAAAAATGATATCGACAGGAAGTGCAAAATGGCTAAGCAGGGATGGCTAGAGGACAAATGTAAGGATGTAGAGGCTTATCTCACTAGGGGTAAGATAGATACTGCCTACAGGAAAATTAAAGAGACCTTTGGAGAGAAGAGAACCACTTGTATGAATATCAAGAGCTCAGATGGCAACCCAGTTCTAAGCAAAGAAGGGAAGGCAGAAAGGTGGAAGGAGTATATAGAGGGTTTATACAAGGGCGATGTACTGGAGGACAATATTATGGAAATGGAAGAGGATGTAGATGAAGACGAAATGGGAGATAAGATACTGCGTGAAGAGTTTGACAGAGCACTGAAAGACCTGAGTCGAAACAAGGCCCCGGGAGTAGACAACATTCCATTTGAACTACTGATGGCCTCGGGAGAGCCAGTCATGACAAAACTCTACCATCTGGTGAGCACGATGTATGAGACAGGCGAAATACCCTCAGACTTCAAGAAGAATATAATAATTCCAATCCCAAAGAAAGCAGGTGTTGACAGATGTGAAAATTACCGAACTATCAGTTTAATAAGTCACAGCTGCAAAATACTAACGCGAATTCTTTACAGACGAATGGAGAAACTGGTAGAAGCCGACCTCGGGGAAGATCAGTTTGGATTCCGTAGAAATGTTGGAACACGTGAGGCAATACTGACCTTACGACTTATCTTAGAAGAAAGAATAAGAAAAGGCAAACCTACGTTTCTAGCATTTGTAGACTTAGAGAAAGCTTTTGACAATGTTAACTGGAATACTCTCTTTCAAATTCTGAAGGTGGCAGGGGTAAAATACAGGGAGCGAAAGGCTATTTACAGTTTGTACAGAAACCAGATGGCAGTTATAAGAGTCGAGGGGCATGAAAGGGAAGCAGTGGTTGGGAAAGGAGTAAGACAGGGTTGTAGCCTCTCCCCGATGTTATTCAATCTGTATATTGAGCAAGCAGTAAAGGAAACAAAAGAAAAATTCGGAGTAGGTATTAAAATTCATGGAGAAGAAGTAAAAACTTTGAGGTTCGCCGATGACATTGTAATTCTGTCAGAGACAGCAAAGGACTTGGAAGAGCAGTTGAACGGAATGGACAGTGTCTTGAAGGGAGGATATAAGATGAACATCAACAAAAGCAAAACGAGGATAATGGAATGTAGTCAAATTAAGTCGGGTGATGCTGAGGGAATTAGATTAGGAAATGAGACACTTAAAGTAGTAAAGGAGTTTTGCTATTTAGGGAGTAAAATAACCGATGATGGTCGAAGTAGAGAGGATATAAAATGTAGACTGGCAATGGCAAGGAAAGCGTTTCTCAAGAAGAGGAATTTGTTAACATCGAGTATAGATTTAAGTGTCAGGAAGTCGTTTCTGAAAGTATTTGTATGGAGTGTAGCCATGTATGGAAGTGAAACATGGACGATAACTAGTTTGGACAAGAAGAGAATAGAAGCTTTCGAAATGTGGTGCTACAGAAGAATGCTGAAGATAAGGTGGGTAGATCACGTAACTAATGAGGAGGTACTGAATAGGATTGGGGAGAAGAGAAGTTTGTGGCACAACTTGACTAGAAGAAGGGATCGGTTGGTAGGACATGTTTTGAGGCATCAAGGGATCACAAATTTAGCATTGGAGGGCAGTGTGGAGGGTAAAAATCGTAGAGGGAGACCAAGAGATGAATACACTAAGCAGATTCAGAAGGATGTAGGTTGCAGTAGATACTGGGAGATGAAGAAGCTTGCACAGGATAGAGTAGCATGGAGAGCTGCATCAAACCAGTCTCAGGACTGAAGACCACAACAACAACAACAATGCACCAGTTAGCAGTGTAAGGCTTCGTATGCGGACTCCCTCCTATCCTGAGATCCACACTGCGGCGTTGAAACTCGATAACCCCTCCTTGGACGAGATTCTCCGCATTGCCCACTCATTTGAAACTGCTCAGGCGGCTAACGAGCGTCTCATAGGTCGGCCACAATTGGCGGCGTCCGATGCGTTTCAGCGGGTTCCACCCTCGCGACGTCGACGTGGCCCAGCTGACAGAGGCCAGCTCTGTCAGACTCCTCTTTGTCCAACGTCTCTATGGCATCGGCGCCTCCAGTCACTCCTCGTCGCAGGTCGCGCGGCCTACTCCCATCTTGCCCACAGTGCTTTACTGCACATTCTCGAGCTGATTGTCTCCACCGCCGGAAAACGTGCACGCTGTGTGCCAAGGAGGGCCATATCTGATTGGTTTCGTCGTAGTCGCTCTACTCGCTACAGTTCTGCCCCTCCTTGGCCTCAAGATACCGTACATGCTCTGCAATCGGTCGTCCCACTGGATGACCTATCGGCGCAGAAGCTTTTCCTCACGCTCCGACTTTTCACTGAGGATGTCAGTTTTCAGGTCAACACTGATTAATATGGTGACATATACCCGACTGGGCTCTCCTGAGTTGTCACCTCCCTCTCGGCGTCTGGTCGCCTATGGCGTCGGTTCCATTCCCCCTTCGTGGGCAGTTCATCGTGCAGGCGACGTACAAACATGTTCCCGACTCCTTACCAAATTTGTCGTCGACCATCCGTCATCTTCGAATATTTTTGTCCTGGATGGCTTTCCAATTTCCGATGAAATTTAGGTCGATTCCACGGCTGTTCCTTTTCGGACTGGTATGATCTGTGCACAGCCTTTGCATCATTGTTTGTAACGGATCTCAGATGTGCTTCAGATTTTCAGGCGCACATCACACTTTGGCCGGATGTGCAGCCTCGTTTTTTCCATGCCCGACCCCTTCTGCTAGCCTTACGGCCAGCAGGCCAGCAGGAACTTGATTGGCTACAGGTTACTGGCGTTCTGAAGCCTGTAACATACAGTGCCTAGGCGACACCATTGGTGGTCATATGGAAACCCAATGTTTCCCTTCACCTGTGTGGGGACCTCGGCGCTACTGTCAATGCTCAGTCCTTTGTAGACACTTACCGCATTCCCCGACAGGAAGACCTTCTCGGCAAGCTTGCTGGGGGAGAGTACTTTTCAAAGATCGACATGGCTGAGGCGTTACACCAGTTACCCTTGGATGCTGATTCCGAGAACATCTTGGTTATCAACACGCCTTTCGGATTATACAAGTACAAGTGTCTTCCATTTGGTGTCTCTTCGGCGCTGGCCATTTTCCAGCGGTTCCTGGAGCAGTTTATGCAGCCTATCCCCCCCCCCCCCCCCCCCGTGCGTGAATTATCTGGATGACGTCTTGGTCTCCAGTCGTTCCCACAAGGAACATTAGCAAAACCTCAACGCCTTATTTCACGCTCTGCAATATGCAGGTTTACATTGTTGGCTGGGCAAGTGTTTTTTTCAACCGGAAGTGGAATACTTAGGCCACTTGCTTAGCAAAGATGGCTGTCGCCCTTCAGGTCGTAATGTCACGGCATTTGATGCCCTTCCTCGTTCCAAGGACTTATCTGAACTCCAGGTGTTGCTGGGCAAGGTTACTTATTACTTAAGTTCTTAACCCAGGCTGCCTCCGTTGCTCCACCCCTCAATCATTTGCGTTGCAAAAGGGTACCTTTCGATTGGACTCCTGCCTGTGACCAGGCTTTTCTCCGTTTAAAGGTGATGCTGAAGTCTGCCCCTTGCTTTACTCCCTTCTCTCCAGACCGCCCCTTGGTGGTGGCGGCTCATGGGTCGGCATACGGCATTGGGGCCGTCCTCACACATCAGAATGCCGATAGCTCTAAACAACCCATCGCTTATGCACCTACGACTTTGACACCAGTACAACGGAACCACTCCCAGATTGAAAAGGAGGCCCTGGCGATAGTGTTCGCCGTCCAAAAACTTCACACCTATCTCTTTTGGGGCAAAGTTCACCCTCCTGACGGACCATAAACCCTTAGTTACACTTTTTGGGCCCCACTCTCATCTTCCAGAGCGGACGATTCAATGTCTCCAGTGCTAGGCGTTATATTTACACAATTATGCTTACACCATCCTGTACAAGCCCACTGCCCACCATGCTAATGGGGACACTTTGTCACGTCTCCCAGTAGACCCCACCCTGTCTTTGACCAACAGGAGGTCTTATGCTTTCACACTGATTCCGCCCGCCAGGATGTGCTGGACGGTCTGCTTCTTATGGCTGCTCAGATTGCCACGGCTACGCACCAAGACACTATCTTGTGGCAGGTTCTCCACTACATGGTCCACGGATGGCCCTCCTATATTACTCGTTGGATATGGACTGACTTCAGCCCCTGGTGCCACCTGTCCCATGGTCTCTCTGTGGTCTATGATGTCCTTCTGTTGGCCAAGGAGTCAGATGCCCATTGGGTGGTAATCCCTCGGGATTTGTGGCAACAAGTGGTCAGATTGTACACCGCGGGCACTGGTGTATGTCCCGCGTGAAAGGTTTCGCTCCCCAGCACGTGTATTGGCCCAGCATCGATGACGATATTGACTGCCTGGTCTGTGGGTGCACTGTGTGTGCGCATCACCAGGCAAGTCCCCCTCAGTCGTTCACACCCTGGCCTGTGCCACGCCGGCCCTGGGATCGCATCCATCTCAATTTTTCAGGCCTGTTTTTGGGGTCCATGTGGTTACTTATCGTTGATGCCTACTCCAAATACCCATATGTCGTCTGCATGACGTCCGCTACCATAGAGGCCACTCTCACAGGCCTGGCCCAGGTTCTCGCCATTCAAGGCTTGCCTCACACACTGGTCTCCGATAATGGCCCACAATTCATGGCATCCTCCTTCCACAACTTCTGTCAGGCCAACGGTATCAAACATATCCCTAGCCCGCCTTTCTACCCTTCCTCCAATGGCCCGGCAGAGAGGCTTGTCCACAAACTTAAGCAACAGTTGACAAAGGCAGTCGAAACATCTCCACCCACGTCGCCTCTCAACCTGTCCTTGAGCACATACCGCACCAAGCCAATTGACAGCTCTAGTTTGGTGGAGCTCCTCCACAGACGCTGCTCCAATTGCTGATGCCATCCCCATCCCATCCCCACTCCTGGCCCTCTGTGTGTTATGTCCCCAGCGCTACTGTTTGGGCCAGCAAGTACGGGAGCAAGGTTGGTTGGACGCTCGCCACGGTTGTCATGGTTCATGGCCAGCCTGTGACGTCAGTGCAGATGTCGAAAGGATTGCAGCGCCGCCATGATAACCAGCTCCGCCCGTATACTGCTGCGGGACTCCCGCCACCGCCTCCTCATCCTCTACCTTCTTTGGGTGCAGACATGGTCATCGAGTCACCGCCACTGCTCCCAGTTGCTGCCTACCCGCAAGCCTGCCGCCGGCCCTCCCATCCCTCAGGTAGATCGGCGCTTCCCTCCGCCGCCCTGGCCTCTGAGTCGGCATTCCTGGACACGTCGGATGTCCCCCCCTCCCCACCAATGGCGGTTGATGACCCCAGGTCTTCTCCCATCTCCCGACCACCGCGGCACCATCCACAAGTTACAGGGGAGAGGGACCTGGTACCGAGCGCCGCGGTTTTCGAATCCGCGCCATACGGCATGGATCTCGATTACCTCTAGAGGCGTCTGCAGCCGTCGCGTCATAAGCCATGGCTGCGTGCGCTCCTGGACCGTGTATAATGTGAGGGCGCCACTGTGGAGCACGTGGTCCCAGTGGCCAATAGCAACGTACTCTATGATATACACTCCTGGAAATGGAAAAAAGAACACATTGACACCGGTGTGTCAGACCCACCATACTTGCTCCGGACACTGCGAGAGGGCTGTACAAGCAATGATCACACGCACGGCACAGCGGACACACCAGGAACCGCGGTGTTGGCCGTCGAATGGCGCTAGCTGCGCAGCATTTGTGCACCGCCGCCGTCAGTGTCAGCCAGTTTGCCGTGGCATACGGAGCTCCATCGCAGTCTTTAACACTGGTAGCATGCCGCGACAGCGTGGACGTGAACCGTATGTGCAGTTGACGGACTTTGAGCGAGGGCGTATAGTGGGCATGCGGGAGGCCGAGTGGACGTACCGCCGAATTGCTCAACACGTGGGGCGTGAGGTCTCCACAGTACATCGATGTTGTCGCCAGTGGTCGGCGGAAGGTGCACGTGCCCGTCGACCTGGGACCGAACCGCAGCGACGCACGGATGCACGCCAAGACCGTAGGATCCTACGCAGTGCCGTAGGGGACCGCACCGCCACATCCCAGCAAATTAGGGACACTGTTGCTCCTGGGGTATCGGCGAGGACCATTCGCAACCGTCTCCATGAAGCTGGGCTACGGTCCCGCACACCGTTAGGCCGTCTTCCGCTCACGCCCCAACATCGTGCAGCCCGCCTCCAGTGGTGTCGCGACAGGCGTGAATGGAAGGACGAATGGAGACGTGTCGTCTTCAGCTATGAGAGTCGCTTCTGCCTTGGTGCCAGTGATGGTCGTATGCGTGTTTGGCGCCGTGCAGGTGAGCGCCACAATCAGGACTGCATACGACCGAGGCACATAGGGCCAACACCCATCATGGTGTGGGGAGCGATCTCCTACACTGGCCGTACACCACTGGTGATCGTCGAGGGGACACTGAATAGTGCACGGTACATCCAAACCGTCATCGAACCCATCGTTCTACCATTCCTAGACCGGCAAGGGAACTTGCTGTTCCACCAGGACAATGCACGTCCGCATGTATCCCGTGCCACCCAACGTGCTCTAGAAGGTGTAAGTCAACTACCCTGGCCAGCAAGATCTCCGGATCTGTCCCCCATTGAGCATGTTTGGGACTGGATGAAGTGTCGTCTCACGCGGTCTGCACGTCCAGCACGAACGCTGGTCCAACTGAGGCGCCAGGTGGAAATGGCATGGCAAGCCGTTCCACAGGACTACATCCAGCATCTCTACGATCGTCTCCATGGGAGAATAGCAGCCTGCATTGCTGCGAATGGTGGATATACACTGTACTAGTGCCGACATTGTGCATGCTCTGTTGCCTGTGTTTATGTGCCTGTGGTTCTGTCAGTGTTATCATGTGATGTATCTGACCCCAGGAATGTGTCAATAAAGTTTCCCCTTCCTGGGACAATGAATTCACGGTGTTCTTATTTCAATTTCCAGGAGTGTATTTAAGCGCCTGCCTCCAGCTGAGCGAGGCAGTCTGATATGTGCGTGAGTCCCTCGATATCTCGCTTACGGATATCGTGTTTACGTTGCTTATTTCTGTGTGCTAGTGGACATTGTTGATTTCGTGTGGTTTTCGCTTGTGACCCTGTTGCTTCTTGCGTGTTGTTGTTCTTGGTGACTTGCTCGGTCATCTGTCGTTGTTCGTGTCCATCCTTTCTCGTTCGTCCATCTTGGTAGTTCGCGGGCCACTACCATTCGGCCCTGCCGCGCAATCGTTCACGGCCACCCCGCGACGGTTATGGTCACGTTTACAACACCTGGAGATATAAGAATGGATCTGCTTGCCGAAACCACGGAGGACGAAGTTGATGATGCTGTCCAGGCGGGTTGTACCAATGAGTCGCCTTGCACTGACACCATCCCCCTGGAGTTTTATCGCATATTATGTCCCCTATTTGTGCCAGTGTGGACGAAAATTTGTCAGGACCTCTCACGCCGATCTCAGAAGGTTTCCTGGATGGTCTCCTCATTCCCATCTACAAGCGTCAGGGTATCTCACGCGTTTGCGATTAACACCTCTTGACGTTGCTCAACATCGACACAGAGATCTTTAACCGCCTGTTGGCTGCACGGCTTAGATGGACTGGCCGGTACTTGATTTCCCCTGATAAAACTTCTTTGGGAGGTGTTAATAACATCCGCACTGTCGCTATAGGAATATAATCAGTCATGTTCACGCTCGTAATATGCCTGAACTATGGCAGCCCTTGACTTCAGCATGTCTTCGATCTGGTCGATAATGGCTACATGGACGAGGTGCTCCACAATATGGGCTACCCTTCGACGTCGTGACGCGTCTCCTTCGTGGAGCTACGTCCAGCTACAATGGTCATCTGATTTCTCTCATTTTGATCCACTGTTCGGTGCATCAAGGCTGTGTGCTTTCAGCACTGTTGTATGCATTCGCAATGGAACCAATGCTCTCGGTCTCCATCAGTGCCTGTCAGGGCTGTCTCTTGGTAGCCACGTATTCAGCTACCCTGCTTATGTGGACGATCTCGTCATCGTTCTTTGTAGTCGTGCCGAGGTCACGGAGTCTTTAGCATGGGTTACTATTTATGGCGAAGCTCCTGGTAGCTGCCTTAATGTCAGAAAATCGAGAATGATGGATTCAGGCACGGGGCTTCCTGTGGGTAGTGCTGCTCCGCTGAGTATAATTGCTACTATCCGATGCTTTTGACTCCATTTCGCAAGTGATCTGCAGCACACGATTGTTCTCAACTGTAGGCGTCTATTGTCCCAACTACGATCTGGGATCCAGGATTATCCTTTACGAGCCCTTGATCTGCAGTGGACACAACGCCTAAATGTATATTCGGCGTTACGGATACCCCACATGACACAGACATTTCCTATTACGCTATCCACGGCCTCTCACATGCTATCGGCATTGGGTTCATGTGTTTGCCAAGACTTGCTGTTCAGGGTAAGGTACAAGACCCTCACCCTCACCCGTGCTGCAGGTGCGGTTTAGGTCTGTATCACGTACCTGACGGAGCGATAGCCCTTTTCATCAGCGCTCACATGGCATCGTGCCGCCGTTGCCCTATTGACCTTACGAGCCAGTTACTGGAGGCCCTTGCACCACGTGATCTCTCAGATATATCCAGCTTCCGGACGGCCCGACGCCATTCTTTTACTTCCACCCCTTTTCCATGAACTGAGCTACGTCCGTACTGCAATGCTGCCAACGCACTTGGTATCCACAGAGGCGATCTATGGCTTTCACAAGCAACAGAGATTTCCGAATGTCGTTGAGAGAAAGCATTCCCACGCGTACTGGTGTGTCCTTTGGCGATCGGTGTGCGCTTCTTAGCTTAACATTGACGTTCAATCTGCATGGTACTTAAGTGTCAATGGGAAGCAAGTATGAAAGTCACGCCTTCACAGGATTCACCTCGCAGACATTCCGTTGTGTGTCACCTGTGATTTTTTGGACACAAGCGAGCATTGCATGGTGTGTAGACCAGTGAGAGGTGCCTGGTTCTTGTGCGACCGATCAGATACCTACTCAACTCCTCTTTTTGGATGCGCAATATTTTCCACATGGGAAGCGAAGTCTGTGAAATGCATTTGTGAGCACGCAGTACGCTGCTTGTTTGGTGATGGAGAGGAAAATATCCTTGAATATTGGAACTTCCTTAATTAAAACCATTTTGCAGCTGTTCCCAATCCCAAATTCTCCAGTTTCCTTTGTAATGTGTTTCTTAAACCATCCCACATTCGGGATGTCACTGCAATGAGGTGTTTCTCGAGGGCGTTAATAATAATCTACAAAAAAATAATTGATTTCTTTGTACCTGTACTCCACGTACCATTCACTTATCTTGGTTCCTGGACGAAGGGAATGGGACGTGGGAGCGAGGCCTCGGGTTGCGACCCTGCCCACTTTGCCTCCACCCTTCCCTCTGGGCACCAGGAAGGTAGGCTCCCTAAAGAAAAGGCGGTGTAGAGTCTTTGATTAGCGATCCAAATGTCCTCGGTCCCGGGTTCGAGCCCCGCCACAGGTTGAATTTTGAATAAAAATCATAAGCATAGGCGGCCGAAGACTTCCGGCATAGGAAGTCAGCCTCATTCTGCCAAAGGTCTTGTCAAAGAGAGAGGAGGAGCGGACAAAAGTCCAGGGCACTCCTTTGCCGTTAAGGTTGGAAACAGGCACAAAAAGCGGAAGAATCAGCAATGATCTACGGCATGAATATGTATAAGGCAATGAAAACCAGTCCATTAAAGACACATAACACGTATCCACAGGACATGTTGCCCATAATTGAAAAAGTGTCATGATTATCTCTCCATTGGCAAAAGATTCCGGAATAGCCCCTTCCGGATCTCTGGGAGGGAACTGCCAAGGAGTAGGTGACCGTGAGGAAAAGCAGGAATAACCAACGGAAGGATAACGTTCCAAGAGCCGAGGCGTGGAATGTCAGAAGTTTGAACGTGGAAGGGCTGCTCTAAAATCCGGAAAGAGACATGCAAAGTTTCGATCTAAATATAGTGGGGGTCAGTCAAGTAAAATTTGAAAGAAGGCAAGGTATTTTTGTCAGAGGACTATAGGATAATATCAACAGCAGTAGAAAATGGTATAACAGGAATAGGATTCGTTATGAATAGGAATATGGCAGAGAGTTACCGTGAAATGGTTACTGTTCAATGAAATGGTTATTCTCATCAGAATCGACAGTAAACAAGCACCAACGACGGTAGTTCAGGCTATATGATGATGTCGTATGCTTAAAATTAAGAAACAGAGAAAGTATATCACGATATTGAACTGGTAATTGAAGAAATATGCTTGAAATTCTCTAAGGCTACAGATACTGCGATAAGGAATAGCTGAGTAGGCAGTTCAATTGAAGAGGAGTGGACGTCTCTTAAAAAAGAGAAAGAAGAAAGAGAGAAAGAAACATAGGAGCAAATAATGCAACTCCGAAGAAACCATGGATAACACATGAAATACTTCAGCTGATCGACAAAAGAAGGAAATACAAAAATTTTCAAGGAAAATCAGCATTACAGAAATGCAAGCCACTTAGGAATGAAATAAACAGGAAGCGCAGGGAAGCTAAGGCGAAGTGACTGGATAAAATATGAGAAGAAATTGAAAAAGAAATGATTGATGATTGTGGGAAGGACTGACATAGCATACAGAGAAGTCAAAACAACTGTCGGTGAAATGAAAAGCAAGGATGGTAATATTAGACGAGAGAGCGTGTAGTTGGGGGTACACTGAGGGCCTCTGTGAGAGGGAAGACCTTTCCAATGACTTAATTATAGGAGGAACAGTGGTCGATATGGAAGAGTTAGGGGATCCAATATTAAAATTAGAATTTAAAAGAGTTTTTGGAAGACTTCAGATTAAATAATTCTATCAGAATTTCTGAAATCATTGAGGGAACTGGTGTAAGTGAGTTGCCTTTACTTCTGTGTGTGTTTTCGTAAATACAAATCTGGGAGCGAGAACTGACAACCTGAATGTGCTGCTGAGCTCAGAGCCACATAACTTTTATGAAATAGAAAAGAATTATGTGTGTGTGAAAACCGATCTCATTCATAAGGGAATAAATAAGGAAACCAATAATAGCACTCTCAGTAGAATGTTTGAAAAAATGTAACTTGAAATACACGAAATTTTCTGCACTGATATGGCCCTGGTAAAATACACAAACTGACAGAATCTACGTTGCTCAACGGGCACTAAACGATCACGTATTATGAATCTCACCTGTAAAATTATGTACTGGCAGAAACAGCTAAAAAAGTACTACTAAAAACTAACTTCAGTTGATTTAGGGAAATTGGGTTCATAATCTTGACACAGAATGCCAATGAAACACCTGAATCAACCTTTAAATTCTGAAATTTCAGTTAGGAAGGAATTTATCAAAGAAAACAATTATAGAGTCTAATATGAAAATTCATTTAATCTAGTAACTTCCATGGTGCAGCAAATTAACTCAGGGTGGACTGGACCAACAATACAAGTCTACAAAAGTAAAAATAAACATTTTACCTCATCATATAATACCGTGTTCTTCATTTCAGCATAGTTTCAAAAGTGCTCCATGCATTACAGTGCACACTTAACGAAACCCGCGTGGTGCACACCGCAGCTTTCCACTACTGATTGTCTAAGATTCTCGCAGACTCAGATACTGTTGCCCAACAACTGTTTTTCTGACCACAATTCTTGAAATATAGCATTTTCCTTTACAAACAGTAACACATCCCAGAATATCATCAAAAATAGCCACCTTATAGTGGTAATAACGGGACTATTCACGTTGGAGTGTAGAATTTATGAGTCTGGCGTCATACCTCTGACTTTCTGAAAAATGTCTTTACACAATTCCGAAGATTGCAAGAGCTGACAAGTGCGAAAATTATCTCAAAATCAGCTAACAGATCATGCATCATTCTTCCTGACAAGAAAAATATACAGAAGATCGGGAAAGAAAATTGACTATGTGTTATATGACGGTCAGTTTTGCTTTGAGAAAATTAAGCTTATTGGAAAGGCAATTCTGACATTACGATTGATAATAGAAGCAAGACTAAGGAAAACCCAAGACACGTTCATAAGCTTTGTCGACCTGGACAAAGCGTTTGGCAATGTCGAATAGTGCAAGATGTCCGAAATTCTGAGGAAAATAGGGGTAAAATGTGGGGAGAGACGGGTAATATACAACATGTGCAAGAGCCAACAGGGAATAATAAGTCTGGAAGACCAACAACGAAGCGCTCGGATTAAAATGGATGTAAGACAAGGACGTAGTCTTTCGCCTTGTTATTCATTCTATATATCGAAGAAGCAATGACGGAAATAAAAGAAAGATTCAAGAGTGGATTTAAAATTCGAGTTGAAAGGATATCAATGACAGGATTCGCTGATGGCATTGCTATCCTCGGTGAAAGTGATGACGAATTACATGATCTGCTGAATGGAATGGACAGTCTAATGAGTACAGAATATGAATTGAGAGTCAATCGAAGAAACACGAAAGTAATGAGAAGTAGCAGAAATGAGAACAGCGGGAAACTTAACATCAGGATTCATGGTCATGAAGTAGATGAAGTTAAGGAATTATGCTACCTATGCAGCAAAAAACCCATGACGAACGCTCCAAGGAGGACATAAAATGCAGACTAGCACTGGAAAAAAAGCATTTGTGACCAAGAGAAGTCTACTAGTATCAAATATGGGCCATGAGGATGAAATTTTTGAGAATCTGCGTTTATAGCACAGCATTGCATGGTATAGAAACATGGTTTAGGAAAATCGGAACAGAAGAGAATCGAAGCGCTTGAGATGTGGTGCTACAGACGAATGTTGAAAATTAAGTGGACTGATAAGGTAAGGAATGAGGTGGTTTTGCGCAAAATCGGAGAGGGCATTAATACGTGGAAAGCTGACAAGGAGAATTGAGAGGATAATTGGACATGTGTTAAGACATCATGGAATAATTTCCGTGGTACTGAAGGGAGCAGTGGAGGGTAAAAGTCGTAGAGGAAGACAGAGATTGGAATACACCCAGGAAATGACTGAGGATGTAGGTTGCAAATGCTGCGCTGAGATGATGATGGTGCAAGAGAGCAGTTCGTGGCGGGCTGTTTGGAACCAGTTAAAAGACTGATAACACACAGACACACACACACACACACACACGAACAAACCCATGTACAATAGAAAAAGATACAAAGCTCGATGTGTATGATGTATCTGTGGGGCCTCCAGGATTCAGTGGTCTCCGACGATCATGGACGTACAGTGTTGATGATGGGAGTAATTTTTGCATACTGTTACAGAGAGTTAGCAAGCCCTTCAGCTCTGATCTAGGCTACAGCTACACTAGCATTTGAGGGATTTTTTCATGCGAGTTTGTGTGGATATTCACGTTGACAATATAGGGCGCTGTTTGTTGAATGGTGCAGGCCACACGATGCATTTTAGTATGTTGAACACCCGGGGACTGCTACGTTCAAGTTGTGTGAACGCACTGGGGCGCATTTGTTCTCCATTTTTTTCCTTTTTCTTTTTTTATATTTTTCTTTTCATTTCACAGTACAGGCACCGACCTAACATGCGGGAAATGCGCTGCGTTTTTATGATCTGGGGAGCGAGTAGCGCTACCGGAAGTGGCGTTTCCAAAAAGAACGTCACTACCTGTCTAGCAGGGCAATACAGCGATCGGTGATTTTGTGTGTGCGTGTGCATGCGCCCGCGCATGTGTGTGTGTGTGTGTGTGTGTGTGTGTGTGTGTGTGTGACAGAGAGAGAGGGAGAGGTAGGAGGGGTGGAAGTTGAACCTATTGTAGTTCAGCCCCGTATATTTACTCCTACGTATGTTACGGCTGATACTGTTTCCAGCGGTTTGTCGTCAATACTGTAGTTGAACAGTAGTGGGCTTCTTTTCCTATGTAAGCGCAATATGTTGCACTGCGAGAGCCTGTACCGTTCATCAGTTCTCAAGAGGTCATTCTGCAAATCGTTAATATCTTCTGGCGTCTCTACTTTGTTATAGACAGTCGCACCATCTGCGAAAAGCCTTAGAGAGCATCCGATGCTTTCTACTAGATCATTTATATAGGTGGTAAACAGTAACAGTCCTATGACACTTGCACTCTACTCGTATTCGGGGGACGACGATTCAAACCCACGTCCGGCCATCCCAATTTAGGTTTTCTGCGATTTCCCTAAATCGCTTCAGGCAAATGCCAGAATGGTTGCTTTGATAATACAAGGCCGATTTCCTTCCCTAAACCGATGGGGCAGATGACCTCGCTGTTTGGTCTCCTCCCCCAAATCAACCAAACAGGCAACCAACCTATCACACTTCCTGGTTATACGTTGGAAATTACCTTTACACCTGTCGATTTTGTTCCGTTAACAACGACTAGTTGACTTCTGGTAGGTATTTATAATGCCTTCTTTTCGTTTTTCAAGTAAATCATTTAATCACTACCATTTCCAATCAGATTCCAGTACTCTGGCTAGGGCAGTTCTGGCACAGACCACAATGCTGCAACATTGCTCCACCTCTCCTCTCCTGATGTTGTCTTGTTACCCTACATATAGAATGAAGGAAAATTCAAAACTTGGTTGGAAATTCAAAGTAGCCTGGGTTTTTCCCCCACCCATATGATGTCACTGTTGAATACTTGTCATCAATGTAAATTGGTGGTAAATAAAACTATCCAAAATGTACAATTATCCTGTTGGTTGGAAATCCAACATGGTGGACCTTGGGGCACGGCAAAGCCCTACGTCGTCACTCTCCTATATGATGGACATGGGGATACTTCTACAGTAACATGACGTCATAAACCAAGATGGCTATCCAGTGTGGTGAACCTAGAGATACTGACACCGCCCTATTATGTGGGAATCGAAGATGATGGACATAGGGATACTGGTATAGCCCTATGATGTCAGAATACAAGCTTATGAACTTGCTGGATAGTGCCCCACGCTACATGACCATCAGATCACTATATGGTGCGTCTAATCAATACTGGAAAAGCCTGATTTGCTGCCAGTTCAGTCATGTTGTAAGTTTATAATCATTTACTGGAAAGAAGTTCAAAAATCATTAGCTCTCTCCATGTGCACAATGTTGCATTTCACTTGCTCTAAGTTTAAAATGTTGTTAGCCCCATTGTCCCAAGACAGAGCAGTTCCCACAAAATATCTGATATCACAGTTTAAACAATTCAACTCACCCCAGTTACCTTACGTTTGAAACCCAATGCTGCACTTAAGCTAATTTTAATATAGTTTCAAATTAAAGAAAGAGTTTGCCTGTCTTAAGTTCAAAATCATAACCCACTTACACTAAATTTAAAATGATGGTAATCCTGATGGTTATCAGAACTAGAGCGCTTGTGCTAACTTTAAAATTACATATCTCTCTGAGGCAGCCAGTATGGTTGTCAAACACTCGTTGTCAAGTGTATTAGGATTGGAATACTAAACTATGTACTTGAATTTTATTTGTTCAAGATGCAGCACTCATACACTCAGAGAACTTTACCAGCGTCACTCAGTGCCAGTCAACATAAATTTTGCACTCTACCAGACTTTGCTGACAAGAGAAACACACCATTAACCATGAGTCCAATTGTCTGCAAGCCATGTGCTCAGGTAGGTTACTATGCTTATCTGACTCCTACTACAACTGTGTGGTTTTTATAACTGACTATGAGCAGCAGAGTGCAGTGCCACTAGCTACCCTCCCTCACCCCAAACAACAACAATAACCGTATAAGCTTCTTTGTTCCATCCAATAGATTTCCCTAGTGCATGTCGGAGCTTCTAAGGTATTTGTGTTGCTGTGTCATGTCATCAGTTAGGAGTGCAGGCAGTTATTCATCACCTATTGCACACTACATATTGCACACCCCCTTCACAGCCACGAATATGAATTCTCACTTGGCCTTGCTCTAAGTTAAGAACTGAATAGCATTTTATTGCACTAAAGAGAGCGTGACATTTAAGGAAGCATTCTGTCGATGTTTATGGCCTCACCTGACAGATACCAACACAGTCGCTGCTCTGCAGATAGAGCAGTGCATAAATCTAATTTGAAACCTGGACTCTCTTCACCTTTACGTAAAATATTATCAATCTGATCATAAATCGAGCCCTATATTTCGCATTATGTTCATAGGCTGACGACGTGAAACTATATTGAACATGTTGTCAACCGAGAGACTTGTATCTACTGTCTTCAAAGTCTCGTGAACAAACAGAGTTACGCACAATCATTGTACATGAAATGTTTGTTGCTATACTGTCTCGGATAAGGTTATAAGATGTGTTCCATTATTCTTCAGTCCACTGATGATAATGATACACACCTTCTTAGTGTGGTCACCTTGATGATGCAAATGGTTGCTTAATGGTGAGTTACTCGGCCTTCTTCAAATAATACAGGAGAAACACTGCATGACACAAGCCCTTGGTATGCTTATTGGAGGTAAAGGATATTAACAGTTGTTTACGAAATTTCCGTCAGATTCCAGCATGCAGTTGTGATTTTTCCAATCATTCAGACAAAATGCACAGTAACTGCAAAAAGCTAGAAAATGGATGTAAGTGAAATGTATTTCTTGGACAGTAACTCAGATAGCAGAACATATGGAAATGTAAGTATTAGTTGTGACACGTGGCAGTACTATCCATTGAATTATCATGTTAAGGGTGTACCAATATCCAGCACAGACTCAAAACTACCCCAACTAGGAAGCTGACAGTTTCACGTGTGTTCCTGATGAACGTGGGCCTTAGGTTCTTTGGTCTGCTGGATACGCGTATACAATAATAGTATAAATATCTCATGTTATCACAAAATTTCTGAATCACTTCTGATGAAAGTATGTGTGATTCGTTCAACAAGGTGCTTATGTGGAAAGTCTTTTGGTGATCACTGTTGTGAATGGCTACGATAGAGAGGTCTGCTCTTATGATTTACTTTACACTCTACACGACAGCTTACAGTCATCAGAGGATTGATCGTGGTAGTAAAACAATTTTGCAATGGATTTTTCCAAGCTTCCAGAGGAATATGACATCATATGTTTCACGCGAAGTCTGACAATACAGCACATTAGACTAAACTATGCCAGAAGAGGCAACATGTGAGAGAGTGCGAAAGAACTAAACAGTTTGAGAAGTAGCTGGCAATATTAGATAATTTGCATGTTTAGCAGTACTTAATCTCAAGTGCAGTGCATTTATGCATTTCACTGTTACTCGTACCCTTCGAAGCACTGAAAATTTCATGAATGGTAGGCCGTTTCAACCACACAAGTTTGATGAATTTCAAACCAAATTTTGTTTTAACCAGTGCTTGCATTTGGATGCCACCTTATGACAGATCATTCTTGGTTATGCATACAAAAAACAGACTACTGTCAACACATATCTCACAGGCTAACACGATGAAAGCGAGCACCTTCCTGAAAATGGACGACAGCCAGGCATCAGCATTTGAGGTCTGAACTTAGCAATGTGATATTGTACTAGTATCACATTTGCGTAATTTGTGCCTTACACCACCGTCAGTTGTAAGGTGTTTGTTCACGAAAATGTGCTTTAATAATCCATAAAGACATGTGTTTGGATGGTGCAGTTAGTAGAGTACTAGGTTTTTTTAGCAGTACATTCATTTGACAGATTGAAACAATAGGTTGCATGTTGAATTCAATAAGGTAAAACAGCAAATTCATACTATAAATTCAAGTACTTTACGAATTAGATGTAGTAGTAGTAGATTCATACCACAGATTTTCAACTAGCTGTACTGCAATGAATCTAACCATTCCAGTGTATTTATGGTTGGTGACAGCCGAGGAATTTAAAGTTGTGAGTGGTATTTGGCAGATTTTTGTGATCGTAATGTATATATGTCATTGAGGAGAGGCTTTATGATGTCATTACAAATGATCGAATTGTTTGTGCTCTTCCTGAGTCATCAGCGGTCTTCAGTTCCGCTACATCTGCTTAACGAATTGGTTACAGGGCCTTTACTGCTTACTGAAACTCTCATTAGCCATTGTTACATCCCGTCTAGAGTCTCTAGTGTAACGTTATGGAAGTAACGAAAGTTGTTCTGTCTGGACTGTTTTAATAGTTTTCTGCTCAATTACTCGCAGTCTCTCTTGAGAGTGGCGGTGTGGCTGTTTTGCCCGGCTCAGTAATAGGGTTGAAATGCTTCTCAACTGGCGGCTGGCGACACACCTGCATGACTGAGTAATTCTGGCTGTTTTGAACTTAGAGAAAATAGTTACTTTTGCATTCCCTAACTAATTTTGTCACATGAAACTATGTTGAAGGGATATGGCCCACTTTTTACTTAAAATGAAACTCAAAATCTCAGCTATTGTAATGTCAGCGGGATAGACTTCAAAGTTACAGCGAAATACCCGCAAACAAGAAAACCACATTTGTTAGCCTGCCTTTCCTAGGGAAGATTTCTCACCAAATTGCTAACCTCTTCAAGACATACAACATAAAAATAAGTTTCTTCACCAACAACAAAGTACAAAATAAAATCATACACAGTACCAAAACCACTATACAAAAATATCAAAAGTCAGGTGTGTACAAGCTCACTTGCAACTCATGTCCAAGCTTCTACATTGGACAAACTGGTAGAAGCTCCACAACAAGATTTAAAGAACACATGGATGCACTCCGTCTTAACAACCTGAACAAGTCCAGCTTTGCCTCACATCTTGCCCAACACAATCATTCTGCAAACAACATACAACAGAATCTCTGAATACTACATTTTGCCAACAAAGGCACAATACTTGACCTTCTTGAAGAAATTGAAATATTTGTCTACACAAATACAGCACCTGACAACCTACTCAATGACCAAACTGAACTGAGAAACAAATTCTTCCTTCAGAACTTTGAAGATCTACTAGTTCAAAACAAGTAACCACCCAATAAACCCTACACCGGCTCCCCAACCGCCCCCCTCCCAATGACTCACCCCCCTCTCCTTACATCCTAACCACACTGGTGTCAATGTAATACACTACCACAGAATAAGACATGTACCATATCTCTAAATGTTAAAGCCCTCCATTGCTAACATAAATCAGTACTTTATACATATTAATTCTAGCTGGAACAAACATAAGCTGCCTTTACCAATATCCCAGATCACTCTAATGTTAGAATAAAAATAAGTCAACAGTTAAAGAATTTTTTGTTCATGGTTTTTTTAAAATATTAAATGTGCAGCCATTCAAACAGCTTTAATTCATTACAATCACTTTAACTATTATACATATAGCTTTAGCTAAAATAAACAGAATCTGCTCTTGATAATACTCCAGATCACGTTAACGTAACAACAGAAATAAGCCAACATTTCATCTGAAGATTTGTTATTAATTTAAATATACAGGTCCTAGTCATACAGACAACTGCACCTCACTGCAGAATCAATAACTCTGTATTATTGATTCCTTGGGATTCATGTAAAAATAATAAAAAAAAATTAACATAACAGATCACCTGAAATTTATTCTTGCAGTAGTTTATTATTATTTTCTCTAGTGCTCTCATGTTATCAACATTCTAATGAAAAAACTTGCCCTTATATCGACTTTAACACATGTAAAGAACAACAAATTACATCTCTGTACAAAGTAGGCTTATGCCATATCTCTCTGTCAAGATCTTTGTTATAAGCAACAGTTGTAAAGCGCATGCTGGATGCTGGTAAAGTGTCACTGTTAAAGTGTGAACTAATATAGTTCGTGTGAAAGTGTTCTGGACATCAAAATCGAGGCAGACAGATACGAAAAAAGCCGCCTATACCGTCGCAGTAAGTAAAAACTAAATTTACATCGATATCGACAGATAATGTATAGTCATGGCGATACATTAAAGTGTGACCCATCTTTCTGCCATAGAACCAGCACCCAGCATTATGCTACTACCAGTAATGATGTAACTTCCCGGATTCTCCCGAAATCATCTGAAGATGAACCTGAATGGGTTCCAAAACCGGTTAATGTAATAAAGCATTATTAATGAAAAAGTGACTGGTTGCAGTTGTGTATAATTTATTTACAATCAAGATCAGTTTGGATAATGGGGATGAAATCATCTTCCAGAACCTTCAGGTACCGTTCGGTACTCCCTGTGCCATCAAGGAATATCGCACCGATTATTCGTTGAGGGTGAAGAGACTTCTCGATGGCGAAATTCGGATTCTCAATCCCCCGAATACGTCAGTTTTGCTTATTGACGAACCCATCCAAATCCAAGCGGGCTTCGTCGCTAAACAAAACCATACAATTACCATCATGTTCCGAGGCAAGCCGTCCAGTCTGAAAATCCTAACGCAAATCGTTCAGAAGTTATGAAGATTTTATTTCACATAGTTGAAAAATCATCGCCCTGTGTGTATACATGCATGTATGTTCCATATCTCTTAAATTAGTTGACCGATTTCAACCAGATTTGGTACACATATCACACTTCATTCATCTACACTCCTGGAAATTGAAATAAGAACACCGTGAATTCATTGTCCCAGGAAGGGGAAACTTTATTGACACATTCCTGGGGTCAGATACATCACATGATCACACTGACAGAACCACAGGCACATAGACACAGGCAACAGAGCATGCACAATGTCGGCACTAGTACAGTGTATATCCACCTTTCGCAGCAATGCAGGCTGCTATTCTCCCATGGAGACGATCGTAGAGATGCTGGATGTAGTCCTGTGGAACGGCTTGCCATGCCATTTCCACCTGGCGCCTCAGTTGGACCAGCGTTCGTGCTGGACGTGCAGACCGCGTGAGACGACGCTTCATCCAGTCCCAAACATGCTCAATGGGGGACAGATCCGGAGATCTTGCTGGCCAGGGTAGTTGACTTACACCTTCTAGAGCACGTTGGGTGGCACGGGATACATGCGGACGTGCATTGTCCTGTTGGAACAGCAAGTTCCCTTGCCGGTCTAGGAATGGTAGAACGATGGGTTCGATGACGGTTTGGATGTACCGTGCACTATTCAGTGTCCCCTCGACGATCACCAGTGGTGTACGGCCAGTGTAGGAGATCGCTCCCCACACCATGATGCCGGGTGTTGGCCCTGTGTGCCTCGGTCGTATGCAGTCCTGATTGTGGCGCTCACCTGCACGGCGCCAAACACGCATACGACCATCATTGGCACCAAGGCAGAAGCGACTCTCATCGCTGAAGACGACACGTCTCCATTCGTCCCTCCATTCACGCCTGTCGCGACACCACTGGAGGCGGGCTGCACGATGTTGGGGCGTGAGCGGAAGACGGCCTAACGGTGTGCGGGACCGTAGCCCAGCTTCATGGAGACGGTTGCGAATGGTCCTCGCCGATACCCCAGGAGCAACAGTGTCCCTAATTTGCTGGGAAGTGGCGGTGCGGTCCCCTACGGCACTGCGTAGGATCCTACGGTCTTGGCGTGCATCCGTGCATCGCTGCGGTCCGGTCCCAGGTCGACGGGCACGTGCACCTTCCGCCGACCACTGGCGACAACATCGATGTACTGTGGAGACCTCACGCCCCACGTGTTGAGCAATTCGGCGGTACGTCCACCCGGCCTCCCGCATGCCCACTATACGCCCTCGCTCAAAGTCCGTCAACTGCACATACGGTTCACGTCCACGCTGTCGCGGCATGCTACCAGTGTTAAAGACTGCGATGGAGCTCCGTATGCCACGGCAAACTGGCTGACACTGACGGCGGCGGTGCACAAATGCTGCGCAGCTAGCGCCATTCGACGGCCAACACCGCGGTTCCTGGTGTGTCCGCTGTGCCGTGCGTGTGATCATTGCTTGTACAGCCCTCTCGCAGTGTCCGGAGCAAGTATGGTGGGTCTGACACATCGGTGTCAATGTGTTCTTTTTTCCATTTCCAGGAGTGTAATATTTGAGAATCAGAGCACTTACTGAATTGCAACAAACTGTACACATGATTTCAAACACTTAAGAAACTTCTTGTCGCTGATAACTGCCAAAACATTATCGTATGAAAATAGTTTATCGTCTACCACATTTCCGCTCTTCATGCAGTCAAACAGCCACGTGGAGGATGACGTTTTAATTTATTACGTCTGTATGACTAACGATATTCACGAGACATTTCGCAGACAGTATTCACATATACCGCTGAATGTAGCTACAAAATTACTACATCCTTGTACGAAACATCGTTCAGGAGATACGACGTAGTACCACTGAGCGTGAAAATGAAACTGCAGGCTAAATTCGCTTGAGATATATGTGAAACATGCGTGAAATTTGTTAGTTATATGTGAAATACATGTTATATATGCATATGAGTGGAAATCCATGGATGAAAAGTCGTCTTGAACGCCAGGGTCGATTTCAAAGAAACGTGGTACACATATTAGTTACTACCTAGAAAGAAATATTGTGGGATAAGAACCAGCAACTTGCTGTTGGATTGATAACGTGGATACAGAACGGGGGAGCGAGAGGTCGACAAACAGCGTGGTAGAAGGATGAACTGGACACAGATTTGGGGGAGGAGGGGATCGACAGAGAGAGTGGGAGGGGGAAATAGACAGAGAAAGAGTAATGGAGGAGATGGCTCTGAGCACTATGGGACTCAACATCTTAAGTCATAAGTCCCCTAGAACTTAGAACTACTTAAACCTAACTAACCTAAGGACATCACACACACCCATGCCCGAGGCAGGATTCGAACCTGCGACCGTAGCAGTCCCGCGGTTCCGGACCGCAGCGCCAGAACCGCTAGACCACCGCGGCCGGCAATGGAGGAGATGGACAAAGAGGATGGGAAGGAGGGGATGGAGAGATATAAAAGAGGTGGATATGGGCAGAGAGAGGAGGGAGGAGGAATTGCAAAGGGAAGAGGAGATGCACAGTGAAAGAAAAGAGGAGGAGGTGGACAGTGAATGGGAAAAGGAGGAAACGAGCAGAGACATGGAGAGGAGAAGGTGAACTAAGAGAGATGGGAAGAGGAGATATACAGAGAGAAGGGAAGGAGGGGATAGATGGGGGTGGTGAGGTGGCAGGAGGAGAAGGACTTGGAGGGGGAAGGAAGAGATGGGCAGATGTTGAAGGAGCAGGTGGACAGATGGGGAGGAGCAGATGGGTAGCGAGAGAAGGAAGGGGAAGAAGGAGAGAAAGAAAGGTAGGAGTATACGGAGGAAGTGTAGAGAGAGGGGAATAAGGAAATGGCCAGAGATAGGAAATCAATTAGTTTGTTGGTTTTGAAATAAACAGCAAAGTGTCAAACAGTTTACTTGTAAAATACAGAAAATTCACACGCAATGAATGCTGAAATATACGACAAAATGAACGCGAGAGAAAGACAATTTTTGTCGTATGATGCTACAGTGACTGCAGAACTTCTTACGTTGTCTGGGAGGCAACAGGAATGATTCTGAGGTTCGGTTGTGGTCGTACATTCGATCTGTCATCGTAATGTTTACTAGTCAGATTATCACGTCAAGTGATCAACAAGAAGCTTAAACGGTTAGCTATTTCAAAACTGCTAGCCTTCCTTAAACATTTTATGCTTCAGCACTCAGGTATGCTGTTACGACATACCGCCTAAACAGTTGGTCCATGAGGTCTGGAACTGACTGTACCTATTGCAGAAAAATGTGTTGATATTTCACGATGGTTCAAAAACTGAGACCCACTGCTTTCTTTGGGTGTTATTTAAGCTCTTTCTCACGAAAGAAAACAGTCGACAGACCAAACTAACACTTATTTTTACGGCCACCATAATGGTGTAATGGTGTCTTTGGCAGCTATTCTGCGACGTAATGGTGCCAACCACTGGCGTCTCTTAACGGCCAAATTCACATTGCAGATGTATTCCTGTCCGTGAAAGTGTTCAAGGTCCAATATAGACTTGATTTTAATGAGAACCACGATCTCGGCGTCAATTAGTAATTTCTAATACAACTACGTATAAAATTGATATGCAGATCTGCCCCCTCATTACTTACTGAAGTTTCTGAATTGATTTTTAACCTCAGGCATATTATTTACTATAGTTTAAGTAATTCTAAAGTTTAACTCTCGAGCGGGCGCACCTGTGTATAAAGTTCCCTTTTTGTTTCACAACTGCAAACCTATACCTATTCCTTCAGTATTGCTTCAGGTAACACAGCGATAAATTGTGTTATCGTACGTCCAAGTGAGCAGCAGTAATATAAAATACAAAGCGAGCTAGGCGAGAAACGATTGACGATCAGTAAAAAAAAAAAAAAAAAAAAAAAGACTTCAGTTACGAACTAGCAACATAATCCCACATTTAGGCAGTTGTCTACGAGATAATTAGTGATCGAGTAAGCAGCTGACTGAGATCTTATGCAACTGCGCTGCTTAACGCTTCTAATGCGTCATTACTGTCTCTTTAACACCTGTCCTTGGGAGCAGAGAGTTTTTAGCTCGCATTATGTAAGTTTATTTTCTCCTTGTTTAAATAAACTAAGATTAAACTGTGATTTTGATCATACATGACTCACCTTGGCAACATGAAGCTATTCTATACATGTGTACAAAGTGCGCCGCGCGCACGCTCGCGTTATGAAAAACTGCGCGCCCTCTCGAGGGTTAATGGCTTCTGGTTGTAAGTGTGGCACAACAGATTGATAAAAACAAACAAAGTAACATAAAATTATATCCCGTCTAAATTTCCGTTGGACTCAATGACTTTGGTCTAGTGCGACCGTTATCGACTTGCGTGTTAACTATGATATGAAGGGTTATCAGGGAGAAGCATCAAAAGAAGCGGTCCAAAGAGGTGTGTTTTGCTTCACGGCAACTTTCCAGGTCATTCTGTACAGGACAGGCATAGATGCTGCCGTCGAATTGTGCCTCCCCCTGCAACCCTGCCCTGACACATTCTCTTGATACGCCACACACTGACTCACCCTCTTGGTCTCAGGTGAAAAAACCATTGCATGCTATTCCCAGCACAACGCCAAGACAATTTTCTAGTTGAAATATATTAAAATGAAGGGCGAATATTGTTTCATGGTTATATTGCGCGCCTTTCCTCCAAAACTGTCCTGTAACGAATATAAAATCAGCATATAAAAGCTCTTTAGGTAGGCGTAATTAATCAACACCGAGAAATGTAATGAATATCGGTACCACTCATTGGCAACAGTTAATTATCATAATTTACATTTTCATTCAGAACAGCATGTTTTATGTAAGAGGACTTTGGAAGCATATTGGGATGAGCGGCTGGTGTTCAGGCGAGCAGTGGAGTTATGTAGGCCGACAATGAACCACCTTTGAAGCATTTCTTAGTCGGACGTGCCGGGTGGTAGCTGTGATGGTGTTGCTCGTGCTATGTTTAGAGCGTTCAACATCATGGTCATCAGCGCCTGTACTCAACCAAATGAGTAGGCCTATACTTGTTGTTACAAGGTGTTAGAACCAGGTGTTGTTGTTGCGATCTTCAGTCCAAACATTGGTTTAATGCAGCTCAACATGCTACTATATCCTGTACAAGCCTCTTCATCTCCGAGTAACTACTGCAAACTAAATCCTTGTGAATCTGCTTAAGGTATTCATCTCTTGGTTTTTCTCCACGATTTTTACCCCCTCCCCGCTCCCACGCTTCCCTCCAGTACTAAATTGGTGATGCCTCGATGCTTCTGAACGTGTCGTACTAACCGATCCCTCCTTTTAGTCAGGTTGTAGCACAAATTTCTCTTCTGGCCGATTTTATTCAGAAGCTCCTCATTAGTTACGTGATCTGGTTGGTTCAAATGGCTCTGAGCGCTATGGGACTTAACGTCTGAGGTCATCAGTCCCATAGAACTCAGAACTACTTAAACCTAACTAACCTAAGGACATCACACACATCCATGCCCGAAGCAGGATTCGAACCTGCGACCGTAGCGGTCGCGCGGTTCCAGACTGAGGCGCCTGGAACCGCTCGGCCACATCGGCCGTGTTACGTGATCACCCATCTAATCTTCATCTTTCTTCTGTAGCATCACATTTGAAAAGCTTCTATTATCTTCTTGTCTAAACTGTTTAGTGCCCATGTTTCATGTCCATACATGGCTACAGTCCATACAAATACTTTCGGAAAGGTCTTCCAGAGATTTAGGTCTATACTCGATGTTAACAAATTTCTCTTCTTCAGGAACGCTCTTGTTGCAATTGCCAGTCAACATTTTATACCCTCCCTACTTCGATCATAACCAGTTATTTTGCTTCCCAAATAGCAAAGCTCATTTACTACTTTAAGTGTCTCATTTTCTAATCCAATTCCCTCAGCATCGCTTGATTTAATTCGAGTACATTCCATTATCTTCTTTTTGCTTTCGTTGATGTCCATCTTATATCCTCCTTTAAAGATAGTGTTAATTCCGTTCAACTGCTCTTCCAGGTCCTTTGCTGTCTCTGACAGAACTATAATGTCATCGGCAAACCTCAAAGTTCTTATTTCTTCTCCCTGAACTTTAATTTCTACTCCACATTTTTCGTTTGTTTCCTTTACTGCTCGCTCAATACAAAGATTGAATAATATTGGGGATAGGCATCGACTCTGTCTCCCTCCCTTGTCAACCACTGCTTTCCTTTCGAGCCCCTCGACTCTTTTAACTGCCATCTGTTTTCTGTAAAAAATTAAAGATCCTTTCACTCCCTGTATTTTGTGCCTGCCATCTTTACAGTTTGAAAGAGAGTATTCCAGTCAACATTGTCAAAAACATTATCTGAGTCTACAAATGTTATAAGCGTAGGTTTGCCTTTCCTTAACTTACCTTGTATGAGAAGTCGTAGGGTCAGTGTTGCATCGTGTGTTCCTACATTTCTCCGGAAACGAAACTAACCTTCCCCAAGGTCTTCTGTAAAGGATTCATGTAAGTATTTTGCAGCCGTGACTTATTAAACTGACTTATTAAACTGGTAGTTCGGTAATTTTCATACCTGTCAGCACCTTCTTTCTTTGGAATTTGGATTAATAAGATCTTGAAGTCTGAGTGTATTTCGCCTGTCTCATGCGGCTTGCATGGCTGGCTCTCAATAGGCTATCAGTAGCTCTAACGGAATGTTGCCTACCCCCAGGGCCTTTTTTCGACTTAAGTCTTTCAGCGATTTGTCAAATTCTTCATGCAGTATCATATCTCCCTTCTCATCTTCCTCTACGTCCTCTGCCCTTTCCATAATATTGCCCTCAAGTACGTCTGCCTTGCATACAACCTCATATGTTAATTGAACCTTTCTGCTTTCTCTTCTGTGCTTAGGACTGGTTTTCCATCTGAGGTCTTGATATTCATATAGCCGGTTCTCTTTTCTCCAAAGATCTCTTTAATTTTCCTGTAGACAGTACAATCTTATCCCTAGTGATATATGCTTCTGCATCCTTACATTTGTCATCTAGCGATTCCTGCTTAGCCATTTTGCATTTCCTGTTTATCTTGTTTTATAGACGTTTGTATTCCCTTTCGCCTACTCCATTTATTGCATTTTTATATTTTCTCCTTTCAGTGATTAAATCTGGAACCGAGCGACCGCTACGGTCGCAGGTTCGATTCCTGCCTCGGGCATGGGTGTGTGTGATGTCCTTAGGTTAGCTAGGTTTAATTAGTTCTAAGTTCTAGGCGACTGATGACCTCAGAAGTTAAGTCGCATAGTGATCAGAGCCTTTTGAACCATTTATTAAATTCAGTATCTCTTGTGTTACCCTAGGCTTTCAGGTAAAATTTGGCGAACAGAAACCTGCACACCACAATCGCTACATACTGGTGGGCCTTCCTGCCGAAGGAGGAATCCATGAGCCAGAAGACAGTGCCTTATCCAGAGCGATGTTAAAAGTGCTTGACCTGGAGGTGGATGGCACGCTCATGTCGTTGGTTTCACGGGCCTCAGCTTGTCGTCCTCCAAACCCAACCACTGCTCCTCACACACACGCATGTTGTCGTTTCTCAATAGCGAGGTAGCTGCCTGGACAGGGGCAGCACATTAAGAAATTTTAACTTACAAACAGGCATCCTAAGCTGAAGATGCCTCATTAGTCATGACACATACTTCCCCTGCCTCTGTAAGTGGTAAACGGTGTCACGAATCAGCTGCAGATACTTTTCGGCTGGATATAAGTGACCGATAGCCTGAAGGTAGATGAGCAATTTGGTAGCAGGAAGGCACTGCACTCAAGATCGCAAATCATTTAGGGTCGTACATTGTAAATGTAGCAGGTGAGAGAATCTTGACGAGAAAGTTTGGAGATAACAACGTAGCCAAGAGAATTACGTTGCTTAGACTCGTCAGCGCCAACAACCATACAGTCACAGTAGTCGGCTAAAATTCTGTAAAACATCTACGCTACTGGCCATTAAAATTGCTACACCACGAAGATGACGTGCTACAGAACAAGATGCTGTGATACGCAAATGATTAGCTATTCAGAGCATTCACACAAGGTTGGCGCCGGTAGCGACGCCTACAGCGTGCTGACATGAGAAAAGTTTCCGAACCATTTCTCATACACAAACGGCAATTGAACGGCGTTACCTGGTGAAATGTTGTTGTGATGCCTTGTGTAAGGAGGAAAAATGCGTACCATAACGTTCCCGACTTTGATAAATCTCGGATTGTTGCCTATCGCGATTGCGATTTATCGTATCGCGACATTGCTGCTCGCGTTGGTCGAGATACATTGACTGTTAGCAGAATATGGAATCGGTGGGTTCAGGAGGGTAATACGGAACGCCGTGCTGGATCCCAACGGCCGAGTATCACTAGCAGACGAGTAGACAGGCATCTTATCCGCATGGCTGTAACGGATTGTGCAGCCACGTCTCGATCCCTGAGTCAACAGATGGGGACATTTGCAACACAACAGCCATCTGCACGAACAGTTCGACGACGTTTGCAGTAGCATGGACTATCAGCTCGGAGACCATGGTTACGGATACCCTTGACGCTGCATCACAGACAAGAGTGCCTGCGATGGTGTAGTCAACGACGAACCTGGGTGCACGAATGGCAAAACGTCATTTTTTCGGGTGAATCCAGCTTCTGTTTACAGCATCATGATGGTCGCATCCGTGTTTGGCGACATCGCGGTGAGCGCACATAGGAAGCGTGTATTCGTATACTGGCGTATCACCCGGCGTGATGGTATCGGGTGCCACTGGTTCCACGTCTCGGTCACCTCTTTCTCGCATTGAACAGTGGACGTTCCATTCCAGATGTGTTACGACCCGTGGCTCTACCCTTCATTCGATCCCTGCGAAATCCTACATTTCAGCAGGATAATGCACGACCGCATGTTGCAGGTCCTGTACGGGCCTTTCTGGATACAGAAAATGTTCGACTGCTGCCCTGGCAAGCACATTCTCCAGATCTCTGACCAATTGAAAACGTCTGGTCAATGGTGGCCGAGCAACTGGCTCGTCACAATACGCCAGTCACTACTCTTGATGTACTGTGGTATCGTGTTGAATCTGTATGGGCAGCTAAGCTGTACCTGTACACTCCATCCAAGCTCTGTTTAACTCAATGCCCAGTCGTATCAAGGCCGTTATTACGGCCAGAGGTTGTTGTTCTGGATACTGATTTCTCAGGATCTATGCACCCAAATTGCGTGAAAATGTAATCACATGTCAGTTCTAGTATAATATATTTGTCCAATGAATACCCGTTTATCATCTGCATTTCTTCTTGGTGTAGCAATTTTAATTGCCAGTAGTGTACTTTCTCCACGTACGTGTACACTATCATTACTGTACGATGAAAACTTTGGGGTTACACTCGCCTGGTGTGAGAAGTTCCCGGAGGGTTCACTGGGGGCCGAATCGCACAATAACCCTGGGTTCGGTGTGACGCGGCGGTGAGGTGAGTGGACTGCTGTAGCCTGTTGTGGGGTTGTGTGCCACTGTGGGCTACGGCGGGGACGAAGCCTCTCCGTCGTTCCTTGGTCCCCAGTTCCATACAATACAATACAATCGCACACACAAATGTTGACATGATAGTGAAGCCGCACAAGCGTCTCCACACGGAACACAACGTGTGGAAAATGGCTCAAATGGCTCTAAGCACTATGGGACTTAACATCTGAGGTCATCAGTCCCCTAGAACGTAGAACTACTTAAACCTAACAAACCCAAGGACATCACACATACCCATGGCGGAGGCAGGATTCGAACCTGCGACCGTAGCAGTCTCGCGGTTCCGGACTGAAGCGCCTAGAAGCGCACGGCCACCGCGGCCGGCCGGAAAATGGTTCGTGGCCAAAGTTTTTGCGATGGAACTATTGCTGACTTTCTTAAATGAACAGCCAGGGAAGATTGTCGGAAACATTGCAGTGTAAGGAGTCCTTGTTCCACCACACGTTTTCTCGAGTTCGAGCATAGGGGCTGGTGGTAGAGGAGCTGCCAAATTCTCTGTTACAAAGGGAGAGACACAAAATCCGTTGGAATGAGTAGATATCAGGAAAATTAAAAGATTAGTGATCATTAAAGCGTTTACATTACACTCTTTTTGTAATTTCTCTTACTTAGCGTGTTTTCCCAACATAAACAGGGTAGTCGGGGAGCGTATGACCAGCACTGCACCACGGGAATCTCTGTAGAGCTAATGGGGGCCTGATAAATGGGAGTGGTGCGCACTGGCAAGTGGCGGCGGTGCGCCGTGTCGGGCGTCTTGCGGAGGCGGCGCGGGGGCGGGCCTTCTTGATTAGGGGCGGCGCACAATGCGGAGGCGAGCCGGGGGCGGCTAAATGGCCCGGAACGCTTTGTCGCGCCGCTCCCGGCTGCGGCTACCTGCGCGCTCGCCCTCTCTGAGGAGTTAGGGGGCGGCGGCGACACGCTCCGCCACGTCACCGGCCGCACTCGTATTGTCTGCACACCGCAGTAGCCTGCAGCAGACTGCGCGCCTCTTACTGAACCGCGCTAAGAAAACTAGCTTCGAAGCGTCACACTGGAGATGTCACGGCTGTAACTACAATTTTACAAGGTCATCCACAGGAGGCACATCTACACTCCTGGAAATGGAAAAAAGAACACATTGACACCGGTGTGTCAGACCCACCATACTTGCTCCGGACACTGCGAGAGGGCTGTACAAGCAATGATCACACGCACGGCACAGCGGACACACCAGGAACCGCGGTGTTGGCCGTCGAATGGCGCTAGCTGCGCAGCATTTGTGCACCGCCGCCGTCAGTGTCAGCCAGTTTGCCGTGGCATACGGAGCTCCATCGCAGTCTTTAACACTGGTAGCATGCCGTGACAGCGTGGACGTGAACCGTATGTGCAGTTGACGGACTTTGAGCGAGGGCGTATAGTGGGCATGCGGGAGGCCGGGTGGATGTACCGCCGAATTGCTCAACACGTGGGGCGTGAGGTCTCCACAGTACATCGATGTTGTCGCCAGTGGTCGGCGGAAGGTGCACGTGCCCGTCGACCTGGGACCGGACCGCAGCGACGCACGGGTGCACGCCAAGACCGTAGGATCCTACGCAGTGCCGTAGGGGACCGCACCGCCACTTCCCAGCAAATTAGGGACACTGTTGCTCCTGGGGTATCGGCGAGGACCATTCGCAACCGTCTCCATGAAGCTGGGCTACGGTCCCGCACACCGTTAGGCCGTCTTCCGCTCACGCCCCAACATCGTGCAGCCCGCCTCCAGTGGTGTCGCGACAGGCGTGAATGGAGGGACGAATGGAGACGTGTCGTCTTCAGCGATGAGAGTCGCTTCTGCCTTGGTGCCAATGATGGTCGTATGCGTGTTTGGCGCCGTGCAGGTGAGCGCCACAATCAGGACTGCATACGACCGAGGCACACAGGGCCAACACCCGGCATCATGGTGTGGGGAGCAATCTCCTACACTGGCCGTACACCACTGGTGATCGTCGAGGGGACACTGAATAGTGCACGGTACATCCAAACCGTCATCGAACCCATCGTTCTACCATTCCTAGACCGGCAAGGGAACTTGCTGTTCCAACAGGACAATGCACGTCCGCATGTATCCCGTGCCACCCAACGTGCTCTAGAAGGTGTAAGTCAACTACCCTGGCCAGCAAGATCTCCGGATCTGTCCCCCATTGAGCATGTTTGGGACTGGATGAAGCGTCGTCTCACGCGGTCTGCACGTCCAGCACGAACGCTGGTCCAACTGAGGCGCCAGGTGGAAATGGCATGGCAAGCCGTTCCACAGGACTACATCCAGCATCTCTACGATCGTCTCCATGGGAGAATAGCAGCCTGCATTGCTGCGAAAGGTGGATATACACTGTACTAGTGCCGACATTGTGCATGCTCTGTTGCCTGTGTCTATGTGCCTGTGGTTCTGTCAGTGTGATCATGTGATGTATCTGACCCCAGGAATGTGTCAATAAAGTTTCCCCTTCCTGGGACAATGAATTCACGGTGTTCTTATTTCAATTTCCAGGAGTGTATTAAGTTCACGCTTCTGTGTTCGAAATAAGAAGCTAATACGCTCACCTTGGCGTCTCTATAAGCCCTTCTTTAAATAACCTACTTGTGAGTTAATACATTTTTCCCGGAGGTGTACAACCTGTCATATGTCATGATTGAGGGGTTCGATACTGTTCCCCACAGTCGTTTAATGAACAAAGTAAGAGCATATTGTAGAGTTCCTAGATAACAGAACGCATCATGTCATTCTCAATGGAGAGAAGCCTTCCGAAGTAAGACTTATTTCAGGTGTGCCGCAGGGGAGTGTCGTAGGACCGTTGCTATTCACAATATACATAAATGACCTTGTGGATAACATCGGAAGTTCACTGCTGCCTTTTGCTGATGATGCTGTGGTACATCGAGAGGTTGTAGCAATGGAAAATTGTACTGAAATGCAGGAGGATCTGCAACGAATTGACACATGGTGCATGGAATGGCAATTGAATCTCAATGTAGACAAGTGTAATGTGCTACGAATACATAGAAAGATAGATCCCTTGTCATTTAGCTACAAAATAGTAGGTCAGCAACTGGAAGCAGTTAATTCCGTAAATTATCTTGGAGTACGCATTAGGGGGGATTTAAAATGGAATGATCATATAAAGTTGATCGTCGGTAAAGCAAATCCCAGACTCAGATTCATGGGAAGAATCCTAAGGAAATGCAATCCAGAAACAAAGGAAGTAAGTTACAGTACATTTGTTCGCCCACTGCTTGAATATCGCTCATCAGTGTGGGATCCGCACCAGATAGGGTTGATAGAAGAGATAGAGAAGAGCCAACGGAGAGCAGCACACTTCGTTACAGGATAATTTAGCAATCGCGAAAGCGTTACGGAGATGATACATAAACTCCAGTGGAAGACTTTGCAGGAGAGACGATCAGTAGCACGGTACGGGCTTTTGCTGAAGTTTCGAGAACATGCCTTCACCGAGGAGTCAAGCAGTATATTGCTCCCTCCTACGTACATCTCGCGAAGAGTCCATGAGCATAAAATCAGAGAGATTAGAGCCCACACAGAGGCATACTGACAATCTTTCTTTCCACGAACAATACGAGACTGGAGTACAGGGGAGAACCGATAGAGGTACTCAAAGTACCCTCCGCCACACACCGTCAGGTGGGTTGCGGAGTATGGATGTAGATGTAGATGCAGATTTTACAAGTCCTTAGTTTGCCTTTCAGAAACGTTTTCTTTTGCGGCAATAATTTCGTCAACACTGGTGAAACGTTGTCCACGAAGCGGTTCCTTCTGTTTACGGATGGGCGAGTGATCGCTAGGTGGCAGAACCTGCGAACAAGATGGATGCGGTAAGGCTGTAAGGACTAGGCGCGAATAACCACAGTTCCTTGAGCGTTGTTGGCGACTGCGATTTCAAGCGAGAGTCGCACATGTTTCTCTTGCAGCCCCCCCCTTCCCCCCCCCCCTCCACCCAACACACACTTCTTCGGTTTCATGTCAGGCTGTAGCAAGGAAAGAAGATTTCTGTAATATGTGTCGACACAAGACGTCACGCAGCCGCGGCCCTTTAAAATCTGCGCCACCGATGCGGTAGAGATGGCCGAGTAACTCAGCCGCATGGAGGTAAGAATAGAGGGAGACGCCGTGACGTCACAGCTGCGAAGCTGTGTGAAGCCGAGGGTAGCCATCTCAATCCGACCAAAACATTGCTGCTGTAAGCTTGTGTGCATAGGCTTGTCGCTCGCTTTTGGAAGGATTTTGCGCTATTATGGTGACTTGCTTGTGTGGTGTTCGGATGTACGAATCGTTCTGATTGTGATGCGAAATCGAAGGGAATAACATTTCATGTGTAAGTTGTCTCGTTAAGTGTGTATGTACAACTTCATTGTGAATGAACGTGTGCTAAATCGGTACTTGTACTATAGCGTGTTTTTCTCCTGTATGATTTTAGATTTCCTAAAAATGAAAGTCGGAAAGCTCTGTGGGAGAATGCCGTGAGGAGGAAGAATTGGCGTTCGTCTAAATGGAGCACTATATGTTCTCAGCATTTCCGAGAAGAGGACATAGACCCAACTTCCCTTTCAACAGTAAGGCTCCGAGAAAATGCTGTACCATCAGTTTTCCCTACACACCCAAAACATTTGCAAAAGGTATGTTAATTCAAAGAATTAAATTCTTAGTTTTCAAGTTCACGTTTCAGTATAATACGTACGTATCGTCGATAATGGAAGTGTTGAGTAACTCACTTTGTCTTCATCATGTACCAAATTAAAAGCTAATACTACATTAACTGGCGTAAAGTATAGGCCTGAACAGGACACTGTGTAGATTTGGCATTCTATGTACCGTATTTCAGTAAATATTGGTGGTAATGAACAGTGTTTCCCAGTAGTGTAACGTAACTGAAATGTTCCAGTACGTATTACAAACGAGATGTATTTATGGGGCTTTGGAGGGAGGGTATAGCTAACTTAGTTTTCAGTTTCTATTATTTAGTTTGTGATACACGTTTATTACTGAATTAACAAAATTGTATCGTTTACATTGAAGACTAGCTATTCGTAATATTACATTAAAAACTATTTTTAATCAGAAGAAACGCGGAATTTCGCCTTTACGAGATTTTATTTTTAACAAAAACTTTGAAACAACCAATCTGATAACGTTAAATGCGTATATGGTGCAATTAGCCACTGTAATACACGCAGCGCTATAGCAACTGGCAATGTTTTGGTCAGAGTGTCATGGCAGCGAGCCACGCCCCCATAGCTTCAAAACGTAGCACGGCTGGGATACGTAGCGCCATCTCCCCTTATTCTTACCTCCATGCTCAGCCGTAGTGCTGAGCTACGTCCATCGACACAGGCGCCACCGCGTGGAGGGTGGTAGTATGTAAGTTCCTATGGGACCAAACTGCTGAAGGCATCGGTCCCTAGGCTTACGCACTACTTAATCTAACTTGAACTAACTTACGCTAAGGACGACACACACACCCATGCCCGAGGCAAGACTCGAACCTCCGACGTGGGGAGCCGCGCGAACCGTGGCAAGGCGCCCAAGACCACGCTGCTATCCCGCGCGGCGCCACCGCCAGAACCTTCTGGAGAAGAAGCGCAGGTGGAGTTTTCTTTTGGAGAGCGAACGAGCAACAAGCCGTGAGCAGATACCAACAGAGAAAATGCGCGTTGGATTTGACTGCACGCCGTGGCTGCCTTGGTGAGACAGCAGCAACAAGGGATGGGTGAGCTAACCGGGCACTTGCGTTACGGCAAGACCGGACGCAGCTTGCTTCAGGGCTAGCCGACTAGTCGTTTCCGAAGCACAACATGGATACAGAGAGTTCTTCTTTGTCAGCTTATTATAAGACGGAGTTGTTCTCTGCTGGTTGGAGGTCTGCATATGTTAAAAGTAAGCGTGGCCTGCTGTATGTGCTCTGTGTCATTCAGCCCGGTCAGCACATATTAAATTACCAATACTAGCTGTGTCTCTGAATTCCTTACAGATACTGTTTAAAGTCTTCAGATGCCTGCTTCGTTGGCTCAAATGGCTCTGAGCACTATGGGACTTAACATCTGTGGTCATCAGTCCCCTAGAACTTAGAACTACTTAAACTTAACTAACCCAAGTACATCACACACATCCATGCCCGAGGCAGAATTCGAACCTGCGACCGTAGCGGTCACGCGGTTCCAGACTGAAGCGCCTAAACCGCACGGCCGCACCGGCCGGCGCTTCGTTGGCCATTTTTAATCTGACGTCATTAGAGCTTCATTTAAGTTTCTATAACCAACCCGCTGGTTATATACTCTGGCTTTCCTTTTAAGGTTCGAAGTAGAATTTCCCCTTTGCTTAATGGTTTTAATGTGTGACAAAAATTACTGACAGTTTGTGAGAAATTTAATAAGCTATTGAGTGAAATGAATTATGTCTTTGAAGTGCACTCAGTTTTAATTGACTTTAACTTCGAACTGCCGGCCGGTGTGGCCGAGCGGCTCTAGCCGCTTCAGTCTGGAACCGCACGACCGGTCGCAGATTCGAATCCTGCCTCGGGCATGGATGTGTGTGATGTCCTTACGTTAGCTAGGTTTAAGTAGTTCTAAGTTGTAGGGGACTGATGACCTAAGTCCCATAGTGCTCAGAGCCACTTGAACCAATTTCGAACTAGCAGTAGTATTAAATGTACGGTATTTGTCAATGTGAGTAGTTCCTACACTATTTCTTGAGCATCTTGTTGTTTCTGTAATATTCTCTGTTCACTTGTTATTGAGCTGACTCGTTATTTTATGTTGTACTAGTTCTCCTGGAAGATAAAACTGTCTTAAAATACGCTTAAAATTGTACTGGATATAACAGCAAATACATTTTGGGACCTTGTTTAAATAAAATAAAAATAATTTTTGCAACTGGCAAGAACTACGCACAGCTCGACCCTGTCCTACACTCCCTCTAGCAGTATATAATACTACACCATAAACTTTCTGTTTTGTTTTCAACGAAGTTGACTCAACAATCCCAAATGACACATATCAACTTTCTTGAAAGATGATGGCAACTTTACCTCTTTTGATGGAAGGAAATCTGTGTAATCTTACTATTTGATCTTTTATTTCAATGCCGCAACGAATGGTGAAGCGTCCGCTGTGAACAGGTGGCTGAAAATCTCGACTTTCTCGTCTTTGCAAATTCCCAATTTTTCTGCCTCGGGTGTCAAGCGCTGCTTCCTATGAAAAGGCGTTATTTTTGTCATGTGGAGTGCATTATGTAGATTCCAGTACTATAATTCTGACTAATACAAACCTCTCTCGCAACTGCTTTGTTGGTACGCCCCTGTCAGGCAAAGTCAAAGATGTCGTATCTGCCACGATTGTTGGTTTGTTCATCAGAGTCGGTCTGTCACTTCTGGGGGGGTCTTCCGATTCTCTGAGGCCATAGTGAAACGATCGTTTTCACTTTTTCGGCGTCTGATTCGCTGACGCATTATCCCCATACACTATCACCGATCCATTGTAAAATTTCTCCTCCGATTTCGCTTGCATATGCAAATGACGAATCATTGGACATACGCCCATATTACTGACAGAGTAGCCATCTTGATCCATTCCGCTACAGAAATGCCACCTAATTACAAAACTCGGACATGATTGCTCAAACACAAAAATAAACTGTGTGTCCAATGCATACATGCGCATAATATATTCACACTACCTTTAACCAATAATATTAAGTACGGGGTTCATTGGCCTAAATTCATAACTTGTTGAAATAGTCCATTTCTTTTGATACTGTCAAAAACCTCTCCAATTCAGTGTCTCACATCCTTAATTTACTTATTCTGTAAATAAACTGCAGTATTTTATCAGAGCCTTCAAAATCATTTCTCTGTTAATGAGAATGTGATGGACTTCAAATATATTTACATACCTACTTTGTAACTCCTGTACATTATATGCAGAACGACCAACTATTGTATGATGTGCCTGCCTATCTCCGAAGGATCTTATTCTCATCCACTACACACTAGACACACGTCGAGGCAGCAGAACCCCAGCACAGTCTACTTCGAATGCTAGTTATCTAAATTTGTACAACAGTTTTTCACGACAAAACTTCGTCTTTGTTCCAATAATACTCATTAGTTCCTTCAGTATATTTGTTTCACCTCCATAAAGGCCTGATGTCTTCGGGCCCCTCCCCTCTGATCACATGTAGTCTCCACATAAGCATAATGCTCTTCGCCACTTGTCCCTAGCGAATTTAAGTCTACCATTACTGATTTCAAATGCGTATTTCATTTCATATCACTTCGTATAGTGAAACGATGCTTCAGACGTGTAATGTTGCTATCTGATAATATTCATTCATAATATGAACAAGAAAATCGAGTTCTACCCTATGCTCATTAATGATACTGTCTCTCTGGGATCTGGACCAGTCCACCAACTGCAGCTTCATCTACTAAGTAAAGTATAGCTTGTTGGCAATATATAGGTACGTAGCGACCTGACTGATCACCCGGACATGAATGTCGGCTATGAAAACCATAGTCGACGCTTACCTTACAAGTATCTCTCAAAATTCCTGTGTGTTGTTGCATGTGCCCCCTTCCAGTTCTTCTATACAACACCTTTGACAGGATCTCAGGGTCATACATTCATAGTGACAGTCCACCAAGGGACGGGAATACAGGTTAAATAAATGGCTCTGAGCACTATGGGATCCTAACACATGTGGTCATCAGTCCCTTAGAACTACTTAAACCTAACTAACCTAAGGATATCACACACATCCATGCCCAAGGCAGGATTCTAACCTGCGACCGTAGCGGTCACGCGGTTCCAGACTGAAGCGCCTAGAACCGCACGGCCACATCGGCCGGCGAATACAGGTTAGCATTCACACCGATTACACCAACAAAGACTTACTCCAGTTACGACAGGACATAGGAACACATAATATTGATTTTAAAACTTCGTTTTTGAGTAAAGTATCTCATGTGTGATTTGTAAAAATAGGATTAGGTCATAGTCCAAATTTTTGACTCGCCGTAATGGACTTCGTTTCCACGAACAAAAATGGTTCAAATGGCTCTGAGCACTATGGGACTTAACTACTGTGGTCATCAGTCCCCTAGAACTTAGAACTACTTAAACCTAACTAACCTAAGGACATCACACACATCCATGCCCGAGGCAGGATTCGAACCTGCGACCGTAGCGGTCACGCGGTTCCAGACTGTAGCGCCTATAACCGCACGGCCACGCCGGCCGGCTTTCCACGAACAGTCTGAAGAGAGTTAGGCTAGAATATGTACGACGGCATGAGGCTCCATGCATTCAAACAACGAAAACTAAAGTTCCAGCATCTCAACACAGTAATATCTCCATTAGATAATTTTAACAACTAATCACAACATACACTATGTGATCAAAAGTATCAGGACACCAACAAAAGCACATGTTTTCAATATTAGGTGAATTGTGCTTCCACCTACTACCAGGTACTCCATATCAGCGACCTCAGTAGTCATTAGACGTCGTGATAGAGCAGAATGGGGCACTCCGCGGAATTCACGGACTTCGAACGTGGTCATGTGATAAGGTGTCACTTGTGTCATAGGTCTCTACGCGAGATTTCCACACTCCTAAACATCCCTAGATCCACTGTTTCTGATGTGATAGTGAAGTGGAAACGTGAAGGGACACGAACAGCAGAAAAACAGGCCGACCTCGTTTGTTGACTGACAGACCGCCGACAGTTGGAGAGGGTCGTAATGTGTAATAGGCAGATATCTATCCAGACCATCACACAGGATTTCCAAACTGCATCAGGATCCACTGCAAGTTCTACGAGAAGTAGGCGAAAGGTGAGAAAACTTGGATTTCATGGTCGAGCGGCTGCTCATAAGCCACACATCACGCCTGTAATTGCCAAACGACGCCACGCTCGGTGTAAGGAGCGTGAACATTGGACGACTGAATAGTGGACAAACGTTATGTGTAGTGACGAATCAGGATACACAATGTGGTGATCCGTTGGCAGGGTGTGGGTTTGGCGAATGCCCGGTGAACGTCGTCTGCCTGCGTGTGTAGTGTCAACAGTAAAATTCGGAGGCCTTGGTGTTATGTCGTAGCCGTGCTTTTCGTGGAGAGGGCTAGCACCCCGTGTTGTGTTGCGTGTCGGTATCACAGCACAGGCCTACACTGATGGATTAAGCACCTTCTTGCTTTCCACTGTTGAAGAGCAATTCGAGTGTGACGATTGTATCTTTCAACACGATCGAGCTCCGTTCATAATGCACGGCCTTTGGTGGATTGGCTGGACGACAAAATCTCCCTGTAATCCACTGGCCTGCTCAGAGTCCTGAGCTGAATCCTATAGAACAACTTTGGGATGTTTTGGAACGCCGACTTCATGTCAGACCTCACCGACAGAATCGATACCTTTCCTCAGTGAAGAATGGGCTGCAGTTCCCCAAGAAACCTTCCAGCATCTGATTGAGGTGTGCCTGTAAGAGCGTAATCTGTCAGCAAGGCTAAGGGTGGGCCAAAACCATATTGAATTCCAGCATTACCGATGGAGTGCTCCGCGAACTTGTAAGTCATTTTCAGCCAGGTGTCCGGATACACGTAGTGTATATAACGTACCATACAGTCTCAATATTACGGCTATTGAGAAGTATGGCTACCGAAAAGAAGTACAATCTGATAAAATACCTGTATGTACAACGTCAGGTCATTTCTGGTATATAGAGCAATTAGAACGACTCACTAACAGATTCTGATCTTTTTGGAGAGCTGCTGTCTATTAAGATCTGAACTGGTCCCAATGGTAGCTCTCTCTCTGTCTATCTGTGTGTGTGTGCTCCGAATAGGACGAATGTGATGCTACGTCTTTAAGGGGTTACTGTATCTGAAATTAATACAAAAACGTTATCAGTTATTAAATTCCTAAATATAAGTATTAATTTTTTCTGCGTTCCTGAAGCGTCGAGGTCCAATAACAATAATGTTTCCTTGTACGGACGAATTTCGCTGCTCAGTGAGAACTGGCAGTAATATGTTACCAATTGGCCAAACGGCCATTTAAGTTATAACGAAGCCTTTGAGGGTGGAAGCCCCCTTTCACACACATAGGGATGCGCGTGAAACCGACGGTTGAAAAGTCGCCAGAGCCTAGCAACTAACCAAGTTAGGTTGGTCACAAAAGTTAATTACATTTCTCTCGTAGATTGTTTTTCTCTACATATATTCATTAAGTAGGAAGCAGATACACAGACCGCCCTAAGTTTTTATGTAGACTTCCGACAGCGAATAAGCGATTATACGACAAGTGTAGCCTACAGACAGTCTACGTTGCACCACGGTTTTGGCACCATGTTAATAAAAGTATTTACTCAGTGCTGAAGCTTCAGAAGAACCGAAAAAGCAAGAAATTGGATGAACAAATATTTCGTTTGTTTATTACTCATAAGTCGCGGTATGACATCTGCTATTTCAACAATGGCAGAGCGAATGGATAATCAAAGCCATACCTTGGGGTCAGCCACAGTGCCGCTAAGGAATCTGCCACAACTCTCTGCTGTCGCCGAACCATTACTCGTCAATCACTTTCACTCTCTCGCATCATTATTTATCTTTCTTGTTAGAAGTGAAGTCCTATTATTCGATCAATTTCTCCGAAGTTTGTCCGTGTCTGATGACTTGTATATTCTGTGCCACCTACTTAGTCATATAAGTACAAAGGCAGTCTGCATTAACAGTTTATACTTTTGAATACTCTATTTTCTTTAAACCTTTCGTTTCACCAGTGATCATAAAGTCCTTTTTCTGTCTCATTATTTTATATGCATTACAAAGCAACATAAATGTGATTGAACAGTAAGTAAGAAATATAAACGCTTTTGTATCATAGTCAGGAGGTTATAGAGCCAGTTCCCATTTCAGTGTCACCTGTCAAAGGCCAGTCAATGCTTTATACACTGTCCGGCCCGATCAGAGGGAATATTTTAACGTAGACGACTGTTGGTGAGCCCGTTTTCAAGCTCACGATATGGTCAAATGTTGAGTTATTATATTTTTAACAACATCAAACCGACGAGATGCAAACTTCCTGCCGCCATGTCAGCATATAAATTAAATTATACAAATGGTAAATCATGTCACGTGACCAAAGAAATGAAGCACCCAGAAGGGGAGGCACAAACGAAATGAAACTTCGCAGATCAAGAGGAGATGTCAAAATCAGTGATTAGAAACTCTAGTTCAAAGAAGTTGGCAGTTTGAGCCCATTTATCGGTATCACACTGGACCCTTTTTGGGCTGGATGCATGCACTAATACGGTTGGGAACGGCGTCGTAAAGCCGTTGTATCCTTTCCTGACGCATGCAGGACCACAGCTTTTGTAACCGGTCCTTGATATCCTGTATGCTGGCACCAGGCTGGTTCCACACATATTCCTTTGGGACAGGTGCGGTGTTCTTCTTGACGCCGGGAGTACCTCAACATCACGGGGTCAGTTCATAGAGACACGTGGCATGTGTGAACGAGCGTTGTGCTTTTGAAATGTGGCACCAGAATACTGCAGCATGAGAGGTAACACAAGACGTCGTAGAATGTCCTGTGCCACAGAGTTACCTCAGTCATTAGCAGACGTGGCCTGAAGTCATACCCGATGGCTCCCCATCGTCGTAGCTCTCCAGAACGTTAGGCGAACGGGGCCTCTCCCCACGTGGCCGTCATACTCCCGACGACCGTCAGCCAGGATGGTGTAGAAACGCGATTTGTCTCTGAAAACAATGTGACGCCATTGATCAATAGTCCATACTTACCGGTCACGGCATCACTCCAAGCGAAATCATCTGTGTTTTGGTGTTAACGGCAGCCTACACACACGGGGCGGTAATTCCCGAGTCCAGCTGCTGCAAGTATCCAACCAACGATACGGACTAATACACAATGCTGCAGGGAGACTGTTGACTGTTCTCCGTTGGCATATATTGAATTACAACAGCGGTATGTGGCCGGTTGTCCTGTTCGAAAATAGCCCCTGGGATGTTGTTCATGAATGGCAGCACGACTGGCCGAATCACCAGAGTTTGTAGTTAGAGTGCGTGGGATAGTTACCACAGTGCTCCTGCTGTTACACGAAAGAGCACCCCAGACCTCAACATGTTGGCTGCTGCAGGCGTTCACCTGGCCTCCAGACCGACACATCACTAGCGCCGAGGTAGAATCAGTTTTCATCAGAAAACACAACAGACCTCCCACCTCGTCGTCCAATGAGCTCTTGCTTGACACCACTGGCGTCACAAATACATGTGGTTTGGTGTCACTGAACTGCACTTTACCGTCTGCCTCGGAGCTGCTCATAAAGTAAGCGATTTGTAACAGTTCTTTGTGTCACTGTAGTAGCAACTTCCGCTCAAATTGCTGCTGCTGCAGATGCAACACGATGCATCAAAGCCACACGCTGAACAAGATGGTCTTCCTTTTCGGTGGTGTCATGTGGTCGTCCGGAACCCGGTATACTTGCAACCATATATTCTCGTGACTGACGCCGCCAGTGGTGCTGTACAGTTGCCACATTTTGGCTAAGTCTTTCTGCATTATCACAGAGTGAACACATAGCTTCTCAGTCGTATTACACGACCTCGTTCAAACTCAGTGAGGTGTTTATAATGTCGTTTTTGTTGCCTTGAAGGCATTCTTGACTAACATCGACTCAGCACGCCCAGTCTCAAAGATAAAGCCGTCGGCACACGGACTGTGCTGTCGAACGTTAACGTTGAGCGTGCCAAGTTCAACGTGCTGCTGAACGCTCAGGAACGATGCGACTTGTGCATACGGTACGTGGGCCCCGACGTGGTATACGCGATCGCAACGCACTCCACCGGCAGTTGAGGGATGTTTCTAGTTCGTAAATCACACTGTTTACTCAACGGGCGCGCGTAAAATTCCCACGTTAACTCTGTTAAAACGCACATTTCCTCCATCATCCACATAAAGGAAAGTACCATGTGAAATCAATAAGGACACAGACCTATAAAAGTCCCATTACAAACAGTGCGGTACAAACTTGGAATACTTCTCCGCATAAGATAAACATTATTTCATCATTCTCACATTTTAGTAAAACCCCAAGGCCAGTCTTACTTGATCACTGTTCCTACCCAGTAGCAGAATCTTTG
This sequence comes from Schistocerca cancellata, assembly GCF_023864275.1. Classification (NCBI taxonomy): domain Eukaryota; kingdom Metazoa; phylum Arthropoda; class Insecta; order Orthoptera; family Acrididae; genus Schistocerca; species Schistocerca cancellata. The sequence continues at coordinate 168,139,433 of NC_064626.1, forward strand.
CAACATATGAATTACGAAGCGTAAAAGAAAAAGGAGCAAAATATCTTTATACAAGTAGCGCAAGCTGTCCCGTAGATTAAGCCAATCGAACAAAGTCACCCCTCAAAAAAAGGTTAACTGATATTTACATAACATCAAATATTATAGGCTATATTTACATTAAAGTAATAATAAAGTATCAGAACCTAATAAAAACGCGAATGTTAGGGAAAAAAATTTGGAAGTCTGAAGGCACGAACCGTCGACCCAAGAAACAACTCGGGCAGTAATGCTACTCATTACACTAAACAAACAACACCCCCCCTCCATTGTAACTAATCTTAGTAAATTACCCCTTGCAGAAAACCTTATCGTAGATATGTTACAGATGGAAATTTAATTATAACAAATTGTTCCAAGAACAATGCGTTTTGGGTAGATCTTCAGTGTGTCGCTGCGTTCAAATAGCCTACTCTCATAATACGCAAGTTACAATAATTCTTTTGCCACGAATATGATGTTACTCATTATTTTATTGGAACGAATCGCACAGTTAACAACGGGTTTTCCAGTGATTCTCAATTTGCTGGTGCTCAGAAACGGCATATATACATATAGGCTTGAAATGAATGCGAATATGGCGCCTCACAACTCTGTGCTGAAGGGAGACGGCGTGCGTGTGACGTAGGTGGCGTGGTGCCATCTCATTGGTCAACGCTCAAAATATCTGACATGCCAGATATTGCTCTGCACGTTCAGAAAGACTCCCGAACGCGCTGTTCCACGCTATGACGTCACAAACTCGGTACGCTCAACGCTCAACGTTCGGATGCACGGTCCGTGTGCCGACGGCTTAAGTAACGCTCACAACCGTTGCAGCGTGCATTTAAGGCAAACCTGATTTGCATCCTTCTAGTGCCACTAATAGCGCCATTCTTACGCGGCTCGCACGAAGTCTGAATGGACATCATCTTTCATGTGTATATACATGCCTACCAACTTTTCGTTTACGTTGTGCTAAAGCGTACAATTTGGAAGACCTCGACCAGCGCCGTATCTGCGTTGCTAACTATCGGACTAGGTATCAAATAACGCTTCCACGAACAGAGTGTAATGTGGCACGCAGAGGGGACGGCATTTTGATGCAACTGTTGATGCGGTCTCCAGTCTGAGTACTGGTTTGAAGCTGCTATCAATGCAAGTTCGTCGCGTACAAGTATCTTTATCACTGGCTACCTAATGCAATCTACATGCTCCTGAAATTCTTCTCCCATTCGATTCAGCACCTCCTCAGTAGTTATTCTATCTACCAGTTTAACGCTGATGCTCTGTAAGTGTTTTAGGGAACCAAATAGCTAAGATCATCGATCTCCTATGTGACTTCCACGACAGAAGAAGCGTACGCAAACTTTCAGCGTAGAAAGTTAATTTTGTGTGCAAGTGTAAGAAAGTGTTCTAAATGTTTGCATAACGTGTATCTAAGGCAAACTATGGGAACAAATCCATTAACCATCTAGTGCGATGTGGAAAACGCCTACGAACCACGTCTAGGCTGGCCAGCATACCGACTCGTCGCTATTAATCCACCCGGTGCATTCAATCCGTGCCCGATAAAACTTCCCGGCCCGGAAGCGGTCAAGCTAACACGCGCGGTTGTCCGGGCGGGTCACCAATTTAATCTTCAGCGTTCTCGTGTAGCACCATATTTCAAAAGCTTTTATTCTCTTCTTGTGTTAGGTATTTCTCATCACTCGTGTCACTTTCCTGTAATGCTACACTGTTGTGAAATACTTTCAGAAAGACGTCCTAACACTTTACGTTAGGTGGTAACATTTTACTCTCTTTCAGTAACGCTTTTCTTGTTACCTCGTGTCTTTATGTTGTATCCCCTTTTACTGCTACCATCGTCAGTTATTTTGATCATTAAATAAGGAAATTATTTGCTGCTACTTTAACTCTCTAATATCCTAATGGATTTCCCTCAGTACCACTTGATTTGACTACTCCAGTTTTAATATTGCTGGTGTTCACCTTATAATCTCTGTTCAGAACTCTGTTCACCCCTTTCGGATGACATTGCGAAGGTTTTACCGTCCACTACAAAAAGACCAGTCGTTGCTAGAAAAAAATCTTGACCTATTTACTTCAGATTTTTACACCAAACTTTAATAAAAAATTCGGACGGAAATATCCTAAATACTTTTAATATATATGGTATGTACACTTAAATACATTATGTAACGGGGAAACGCTATTAGCGTAATGTCTAATGCATCTTGTCCGATTGATTACAAATTTTTACACCGTACCTAGTAAACGTACGGACGGACATAGGCTATATATATTTTAACATCCATCTCGTACAATATATGTAAAATAAATAACACGGAAATATTTTTAGCAAAAATTACGAACAGTTACAGTCTGATTTACTTCAAATCTTTGGACGATACTTAAATAAATATTTAGTTTGATATGGGCTACATATTTTTCTAGTATATGCAGTACTTATATAAAGTAAATGCTAGGGACACGTTACTAGCAAAAACCTCGACAAGGCCTTATCCAATTTGCTAAAAAGTTTTACACGATACCGTAATAAACAGATATAGGCGAACAATAAAATTTTTAATATGTGTATGGGGAAAGACGGTTAGAAAAAACCGCAAACGTTCTCAACAGATTCACTTCTTTTACACAATATTCTGACAAACATATGTACCGGTTTTCTGTTAAAACTGACTACTAGAAAAATGCTGTGCTGTGAAAATGTGCGTTTTCGTTTTCTTGCAGTCAATTTTAACTTCGATAGGAGAGGAGGAGGGGGGGAGGGCACTTACACCATTAGGCGAATTGCTTCTCCCATACACTATTCTATCTCCATGTACACAATTTCAAACAAAAATTATGAATAAAACAATATACTGTTTTGTTTTCATCCTTGCAATCTGTTTAAACAAAAAACAGAAAAGTTGTATTTATAGCTTAACGGCTTGAGATTAGAATTCTACATCAGAATATGAGACGTCCGGAACTTTGTAGTTCTGCCCATTCGCAGATTAAATATATGCAGATTACTGTCACTGAAGCTACTATCCGCACACACCCAGCAGCTGGAGAGATCTCTCTCATGAGCCCAAACCATTCACCCAAAGGTTTTAAGCGACTTTGAAATAACAACAAACAATGCTCAAGGTTAGTGTTACGTGAGAGGAGGGTGTGGAAAGAAAGGGAAGGGAAGAAAATTGAAATAGAGAGTGGAAGATGAGATAGACAGAGAGGGTGGGAGGGAGGAGGAGATTGAGAGTGAGATAGATAGGTAGAGAGAGAGAGAGAGAGAGAGAGAGAGAGAGAGAGAGAGAGAGAGGAGAAGATGGACAGAGAGTAGGGGGGATGAAGGAGAAGATGAGCAATGAGAGGGGGAAGAGAAGACAGACAGAGAGGGGTGGGGGCATGAAAGAGATTGGGACGTATATCCAGTTCCAATGCATTTTTAGAAACTGTAAAGCATTGTCGAGTTCGCTACTTAGGGTTATAAAGTCATCGGAAAATATCACTGTTGCTATTTGTTCTCTCTCTAATTGAATCATCGAACTTGTAGTTCTGGATGGGCTCTTGTTGACGCACTGGGAGAACTAGGATAAATTTTGGTAGTTCTAGTAAAAGTGCTCCGTTATCGGATGTGTATTCGTTTGCGGATGTTTCAGCTATGTGTTACTATCGGAATGAGGGCAGAGGCTTCACTTATTATAAGCTTCACTTATTATAAGAAGAGAACAATGCATTGAAAGATGTATTTAAAATACTTAATTTGGGATCGTCACAATAAGCATGATGAACAACGAATAGAAAGTCACATCATTATCCAGGGACGATGTGAGAATATAATCAATATTGACTCAGTTTATTTAACCCAATAATACCCGCAGAAACGCTTGAAATTGACCAATTGGCAAAGAAAGTATGCAAACCCAATATTAAAAAGAACAGAAAGTAGATTAGTGTTCCATCTTTTGTCGACGACAAATGGTTAGAGACAGAGCATTAGCTAGGACTGGAAATGGCTAGACAAGGAAATCGTCTGTGTCCTTTAAAAGAAATCGTAACGCCATTCACCTTGGGTGATTTATAACAAGACATGTAAAATCACCACCAGTATCGCTGGAAGGAGATTTCAAAAGCCGTCCTCGAGAATACCAATTCCTTTCATAGAACTGCGCTACCTTTCTCAGTACCATCCTAAATACTTCTTTTTTTAGAAAAAAAATTACGGAAAAAGTTAAGTTTATCCGAGAAAGTAGCTTCAGAGTAGGTCGTAGCTGTGCTTCATTTACATAGAACTCTTTTCCTTAGAGGCACAAGCGGTGATACGAAATTCGGCATTAAGAACACACACATGCTAGAAGCACAACTCAGAACTGTGGACTTTACGATTAAAGCCGGTAGCATGGCTGAAGCATGTGTTGTTGCCCAACAGCTAGGCTGCTCCCATAAAGTTCTCTGTTCTGATTGGTATATAAAGGTCTAGAGTCTGTACAGTTTCCGATTCTGCCTGTCACTAATGTGACCTTTGAGGTGCGTGATCTACACAGACACGCCGCCAACGCGAGGTCTACGGTTTGGAGGCGCTGCTTGGCTGCTGAGCACTGACGGACGCCTGAGTGTGGCAGGCTGCTTTAATTAAGCGCACAGCCAGGTGGGCGGAGGAGGGATGGGGGAGGAGGGGTGGGGGGATGGGGAGGGGAGGGGAGGGGAGAAGCCCGCGGCGGCCAGCCGGCCGGGGTGGCTGAACTCTGCCAGCCGCTCAGCGCGCTCCCTGCTCTCCTGTCTAACTGGCTGCTGACTTATCCACAGACACCAGCCACGCTATTAGGTCTCGTGTAGAGCTCCTTCTGCAGCAAATGTACACCCATCCACAACGCTTAACTACTCCCCTAGTCTACTTGTGATATTAGAAATCATTTAGTACTAACACTAGATAGCCAACAAATCATGAGACGACAAGCCCACGTGTCTGCATCAGCGTTAATGATAACTCAATATGAATAAAATTACTTTGGGCGTATTAATAAGCCATGGTATAAGAACTCCTAATGTTTCAACCACTATGACAAGGTCTCTATGTTCCACTGCACACTTCCTCGTTAAGCCCCACATTCAAAAGATGATTAATGTTGATCACATTTGAAACTTCCTGGGAGGTTGATGTGTGCCGGTCCTGCAAAATAAAAATATCATTCTTGGCCACATTTATTAATTCTGAAAATTTGCACCTGAAAACTGAAAAAAATGGTTCAAATGACTCTGAGCACTATGCGACTTAACGTCTGAGGTCATCAGTTGCCTAGAACTTAGAACTAATTAAACCTAACTAACCTAAGGACATCACACACATCCATGCCCGAGGCAGGATTCGAACCTGCGACCGTAGCAGTCCCGCGGTTCCGGACTGCGCGCCTAGAACCACTAGACCACAGCGGCCGGCCCCTGAAAACTGAATTCAAGTTAAATAATAACAAGTTTAAGTGCATCTCCTGTATGAATAAAAATCGAGTACATTACAATCGTATTATTTTCACAAAATAAATGTGTAAAAACATAAATATAAATGTCGTAAGTCACTGTTAACCGGGATACCTCAAGGAATGCTTTCAGCCACCTAACGGAGAAATTGTTCAAATCAAATGGTCCAAATGGCTCTGAGCACTATGGGACTTAAATTCTGAGGTCATCAGTCCCCTAGAATTCAGAACTACTTAAACCTAACTAACTTGAGGACATCATACACATCCATGCCCGAGGTAGGATTCGAACCAGCCACCGTAGCGGTCGCACGTTTCCAGACTGAAGCTTCTAGAACCGCTCTGCCACCACGGCCGGCGGCAGAGTGTTCTTCCTCCACACACACTGGGCCCTTTCCTTGCAGATAAGTGAAACTTGTGTCATCCATGTGTTTTTAGGGTGTAGATGAGTCTAATCGATGTGTGTAGCGCTATTTTTGTGTTATACGATGATGACAAGTGAATGAAGAAGGTGAAACTTGGTGCCGGTACATGGCCTATTGCTCTAGAATAGCATCAAGGGGACCATCAAAATCCATGTCCGACATCCTCTGGACGAATCACTATTACCATCCTCACAAACCCTCACTTCATCACACACTGCAAAGAGGTTAGACGTTTAATACAGGACACTGGCGCGAAGAGTAGTGTTCAGGAACAACACCACCTCTCATCCCCCAGGCTGCTAAATACCCGCAGTGAAAATTTCATATACCCTCATGATTCGAACTGGCTCACCTCCATATCGAGGGCCACAGGCTTGAATTTGTTGCCTCAAGTACGGAGACGAGTAATATATCGGTTTTCGACAGTGGTTCGATCGATTAATGTTTTCCTCTACAAAACCTATTTTCACAAAATTAATATTTTTTCCATCAGATGCTATGTTGAGAGTCTCAAGGTCACGTTCCTAGGTGTTATTCACCACACAAAAAGTAAATCAATAAATTGACACGCAAACGTTTATATGAGTGTTTTAATACATGTCATTGTAAGGCGATGTGTGGCGATGGGTTGATGAATAGGGAGTGTTGAGGCAACACGCAATGGCCGACAGCATAACCAGGTTACAGGAGTTAAGGCAGTGGGCATTGTTTGCATGTTCATGCTATAGCTGTGGTAGTGTCCGTCTGCTTTGCGCCGGCACAGTAGCTCAGGGTGTTCGGTCAGAGGCCTGCGTGCTCTCTGTAATAAAAAAAACTGAGTAAGGAATCAACGATCCACTTGAACGGATGTCTTGTGACGTCCGCCCAGACCAAACGCAACGAACTATATCGATCGAAATGAAAAAAAGGAAAAAAAACTCGTTGGTAACGTGCTCTCCTCCCATGCAAGTGGACCCGGGTTCGATTCCTGGATGGGTTGGAAATTTTTTCCGCTGGTGGACTCGGTGTTGTGTTGTCCTCATTATAATTTCATCCTCATCACCGGCGCGCAAGTCGCCCAATGTGGCGTCGACTGAAATAAGACTTGCACATGGCGGCCGAACTTCCCCGGATCGGGCTTCCCCACCAATGATCCCATACGCTCATTTCCATTTTTTTATCGGTCGTAGTGGCTGGATTGAACACTCCATGTGCCTTCTGGGAATGACTGACTGATAACCGTTGCTTACGTACCCAAACAAGTCTTGTCTGATACCAAAGTGTCTACACTGGTTTATCAGTCTATTTTACTGTTCTCCACAGTTTTCTATGGATATATTCATAAATCTCGTTGGCTGTTTCAGATTCTTCATCTTTCCCGTCAAACTATTTGTTAGTAACTTTAGCATTGCAGAAGAGGTCTTTATGCTGCAGAAATAAACATACACTCTCCAATAATATTTCTTCATAAAAACAATTCTGAACAACTTCGAGTGTTATTTAGCTTAGCGATAACTGCAGAACGACATGCTGTCTTGAGTCTTCAGTTTGTCAATTCTCTTTGATTTACGTCTTCATTGTTCAAATGTCCCTACAGACCAAGAATATGTACTGTGGAAGGAATAAGGAAGGAAGATTTGATTGAACGTCCCGTCGACATCGAGATCATAAGAGACGGAGTACAAGCTCGGATTGTGTCAACGATGCGGAAGGGAATCAGCCGTACTCTTTCAAAAGAACCATGCACATTTGCCTGGAGTGATATAGGGAAGTCACAGAAATCCCAAATCTGGATGGTAAGACGGAGATTTGGACAGTCATCCTCCCAAATACGAGTCCAGTGAGGTAACGACTGCACCACTTCGCTCTGTTATATGTACTATGTGTCTGTCCAGTCTGGCAAATCAAACGAAAGTTGGGGTGACATTTTACGGTGGGAAGCCTAAACTTTCCTTGGGGGCTTGAGCTCTCGTCATGCTGATGCACCAATATGCGAAGGTTGTGACATACTCGTCGTCATTCTCAAAGACCACTAGCTTCAGTAGGCGAGCGTTGGAAGAACGCTACGAAAATTTTCATTTTCTTTACGCCTGACTTTCAACATACATCTTGTTACGTGTATAGTATAGCATCACTACTGATATTTTATTTTTCTAACGGCTAAGGTAAAATGTAGATTTTTCAAAACCATTATTATTTTCAGGCAATAGAGTACATAAATTACAAAATAAACTATCAGGTACCAATGACCGAAATTTACGCTTAAGAGCAATTGATTTAGGGGGAGATGAAGCGTTGGAGAGAGAACACTCCTGTGATCATGGGGAATGGTGGAGTGAGAAGCATCACGGGACAGAACGGCGCCAGAACTTGCATATCAGTCAAGTGCTTAATGATCAAGACACACCATGTTAGTGGTTTATGGAGGCTGAAGATGGGGTGGATGAAGCGTGGTCTCCGATGTCGTACAAGCACTGAGCTATTAACGTGCCACGTTTTGAAAGGGGTAGCGAGAGTACATTGCCAGAATTAACTGCTATGGGCAACACCCTCTTGAAGTCACATTAGCGTGAAATTTAACAGTGCATACCAGACCACAGTGGAGCATTTCAATGCAGAATAACAGCAACTGATCAACCAGACTCCACCTCCTCGCTGTCACTACAGCAGCTAGCACCTTGTATGTTTTTCTCTTCTTGTCGCACGTCACACGGCAAGGAGATTATCATTGACTCCAATAAACTGTCACTGGTTTTGGTTACTCTAAGGGTGGAATAAGATCTCTCCTAGAATGACAAGTTGCCCTACATCTTCATACATACCGACGGCATCGATCACATCGAAGACCACGGTTGACAGAGATGTCGCAATGTTTAGACAATGGACTCATACATGAGAAGACTGCGGTTCAAGTCCCCGTTAAGCAACCAAAATTTTTTCATTGGTTTTCCTAAAGTGCTTAAACTAAATGCTGAGACTGTTCATTTGAAAACCTAAATCGGAATTCCTGCCCTGTCTTTCGCCATATCAAAGTCGTTCTACATCTCTAATGAACTCGTTATCGAAGGAACATTAAACATTAACTTTTTTTTTTGAGGCCACATGGACGAATCCGTACCGTTTGCCAACCCTAAACCATTCAGGAAGTTTCAAGAGAAGTTTAAGTGAGCCGAAATGGATTCCGTGACACATCTGGACTAGTCTCTCAACAAGGAACAATACTGGAACCTAGTGTCTTGTTATGTGCCTCCGTCTGTTGGGCTTGTGGGTGCTTGTTCGACACTCAAGTCCGCAGCTCGTGGTCGTGCGGTAGCGTTCTCGCTTCCCACGCCCGGGTTCCCGGGTTCGATTCCCGGCGGGGTTAGGGATTTTCTCTGCCTCATGATGACTGGGTGTTGTGTGATGTCCTTAGGTTAGTTAGGTTTAAGTAGTTCTAAGTTCTAGGGGACTGATGACCATAGATGTTAAGTCCCATAGTGCTCAGAGCCATTTTTTTCGACACTCAAAGGTAACAACATGTCAGTTCTGCTGGATGACTATACGATGTCCTCCATTGATATGAGCGCGGTTTGGACAAGGAAACTTCCCATCTTTGCAATCTATGGGCAACTATGATCTATATCTGGATCGAGTGGCCCCTGTGGTCAAGGGTAGTCAAGAACCACAAGAGGAGCAGGCCGGGAGGTACGGGAAGATTTCGGTTAGGTTACAGAATGATCAGACAGAGATTCCAAAATCAGATACTGGATTGTAAGGCGTACCCAGTAACAGATAGAAAAAGGTCAAAATTTAGTGGTGACCTAAAGTAGACTGTAGTTTAAGAGACCAGCCAGGAAGAATCAATTCGCAAACAAGTGGGATAAGGAAGTATTAAGGAATTAAAAGATAACTTTAAGTTATCTGAGGCTATGGAAATTGCGATAAGAAACAGCTCAGTAGACAGTTCAACTGAGGAGGAATGGACATCTCTAAAAAGGACACCCACAGATGTTGGAAAGAAACACGTAGGTACAAAGAAGGTAAGAAGAAACGTTGTGAAATATAAGAAACCTTGAGTAACAGCAGAAATACTTTAGTTACTACATGAAAAATTGAAGTACAAAAATTTTCAGAGAAGTTCAGGAATACAGAGATACAAGTCACTTAGCAATGAAATAAATAGGAAGTGCAGGGAAGCTAAGGCGAAAGAGCTGCATGAAGAAGTGAATAAATCGAGAAAATTATGATTGTTGAAGGACTTTACAGGAGGAGTGTACAGAAAAATCAAAACAACCTTAGCTGAAATGAAAAGCAAAGGTGACAGCACGGTAAATCCATTCCAAAATGCAGAGGAGGGAGCAGATATGTGGAAAGAATACATTCACGGCCTCTATGAGAGGGAAGACTTCCCTAGCGTGATAGAAGAAGAAATAGGACCGATATAGAAGAAAAAGGGGATCCAGTATTACGAGTAGAATTTAAAAGAGCTTTGGAAGACTTAATCAAACAAGGCAGAAGGGATAGATAATATTCCATCAGGATTTCCGAGATCATTGAGGAAAGTGGCAATAATATGATTAATCAAGTTGGTGTGTAGAATATGTTAGTCTGGCAATAAACCATCAGACTTTCGTAAAAACCTCATCCACAAAATTCCATACAATGCAACAGCCGACAAGTGCGTGAATTATCGCACAATCAGCTTAACAGGTCGTGCATCCAAACTGCTAAAAAGTACAACATACAGAAGAGTGGAAAAGGAATTTGACGCAGTATTACATTACGAACAATTTGGCTTTACGGAAGGTAAGGAACCAGAGGAGCAATTCTGACATTGAGGTTGATACGGAAATAAAAGAAAGGTTCAGGATTGAAATTAAAATTCCAGGTGAAAGGATATCAGTGACAAGATTCGCTGTATCACGAAAAACTGTAAAAAACTCCCATCAACAGTTGTATCAACAAGTGAGCCCTGATAGAACAATGAGACGCTTCTTGGCTAATCATTATAGACGTTTGGAGAGGGCGTTTGTGGAGTGTATGAATAGCGTAATAAAGGCACGAAAGGCGTCATGTCTTTCCTGTATGTGGTACCTAATTGCATGGAGCAAATCTTGGTGAGTTTAGCTTGGTGGGCGAGAAGCTGTTGAGAAGCTCTGACCCCACCAATTCTTAGTTTTATTATTCTTGTCACGGTGGTGTTACTTTAATCAAAAGAGCAAGAGAGTGTCGTACCCATGTTTTCTAGGTGTCTTCTATTGATGTTTTTTGTATTCTTTGCCCTGGTTAGGGGCAGTGTTATCTCTTGGTCTCATTGTGAGACTGTGTACTGTGGATACACAGAGCTACTCACTTGCCTCATGTTACGAGAGAGCAGTAAAGGGTTCCAGTGGGGTAGGTTATTCATATTCTCACCCACTTGGTGGGTGTGTCGAATGGTATGTGGTGCCACGGACACTTACAGGGCACAGCTATAGCATTATGGCCTGTGGACAACGTCACTGGGGGCCGAGCTCTAGGTCGCCGGGATTGGAGCGGAGAGGCTTGGTCTGACCAGCAGGTGAGCCGAACAGGTCTTGATTTGAGCAGCACACAAATCTGAGAGGGAAGTCAAGTCTTGAAGGGCTAGTGGTGGCGCACAGTAGAATTCATTCCAGTGGCGGCAAGGGATGGTCTTCGGAAGTTGTCTTACGCATAGCATGGGCTATTGACCTACTGGGAGTAGCGAAAGCAGGGCCCGCCTTGCAGTCTGGTGTTTCCTCGTGGTGCAGCCGGAGGATATAGGCAGTCGGCAGAGAGCCAGGGAAGTGGGAAGTGAGCAGAGGAAGCAGCTGTTGCTACGAGGGCTGTTCAGAAAGTAAGCTCCGATTGATCGCGAAATGGGAACCACAGTGAAAATTAGAAATGTTTTATTTTTAACAGTTAGCTACACCATCCAGCTACTTCTCTACGTAGTTGCCGTTCTGACTAAGACATTTGTCGTAGCGTTGTACCAACTTTCCAATACCCTCATCATAAAAGACAGCCGCCAGTGCTTTCCGCCAATTCTCTACGCTGGCCTACAGCTCGTTTCCTGTGCCAAAATGTTGTATTCATAGCCAGCGGTTCATGTGAGCAGAAATGAAACGCAGGGGGAGTCAATTACGGGCTGTATTGTGGGTAGTCAAACACTTCCAATTGAAAACGATGCAGGAGCATCTTCATTGCCCCTTCAGAATGCGGCTGAGAATATTGCCTTGTAGAAGAAACTGCACGACAGTTATGTAATGTTGGCTGTATAGCTTCAGGCGAAATTTCTCACCAGGTCCTCGTACTTGGCGGGAGACACTATTCTCTAGACAACTTTACGCGATCACTGTGAGCTCAGAAATGAGAGGAGTGACATGATGCTATCTAGGGTCATACTAGAGACACTGCCCAACACATCTGTGCAAAGCTTTATCGGATTATCATAGTCGTTTCCATTTCGCGATCAATCGGAGCTTACTTTCTGAACAGCCCTCGTATTTCACAACAAGGATACAGCTGCAAGTTTCGTACCCAGCAATGCAGCAGCCTGGTGCGTAAAGCCTGCCTCAGCTATTGGCTAGCAGCAACTTATTATCAACACGCTGCCATCGGATGGTACCTAGCGTTGAGGTTCCTGTGAAGACCAGAATGTCTGCACACAAGTGAATTCTGCAGTTTGTAGGACCCCTGCAATATGGCACACTGAGAGAGACAGGGACGTCTAGGTGGTGCTCGTAGGGAACATCGATTCTGTGGTTCCCTTTAACCTTGTGCCAGAGAATGTATCATTTAGCGTTGTTCTGTTCATGGATGGATGGAGATGGTATTAAAAGCGCCCGACGGCAAGGTCTCTAGCGCCCGCGGGAAAGGGATTGAGGGGAGTGTCAGTAAAATACCCAGTACAGAAAGATAAAACAGCAAGTAAAATACATATAAGAAAGGGTGGAAAAACTACACGGACCCACACCAAAGCAGTGGACGAAGCATGGCATCAGTAGTAAAAATATGAACGACACAGGAAGAATGTGGTAGAAGGAGCTAAAACAATAGAGCAGATGGATGTGGCTGGCGCACCGCAAGGAAAAAAAGGACGTGCCAGCCACTCTGTAACACACTAAGACCTCCAGCCTAAACGTTAGGTCAGAGTCCAGACACATCGCAAAACTTTAAAGCCTTAATTACACTCGTCTCATCATCAACTGAAGTAGTGGGCAGATCCCCACCAATTGTTACTGCTGCCCTTGCCTCACGGTATAAAATGCACTCTGTTAAAATGTGTCGAATAGAGATATGCATACCACATGCATCACAAAACGGGGGATCCTCTCACCGTAATAGAAAACTATGTGTGAGAGGACAGTGCTCAATTCAAAGACGAGTGAGTGTGACTTCATCCCGCCAGAGCAACTGGCAAGAGGAACTCCACGGCTGGGTTGTTGACTTCACCAAGCGAAGCTTATTGGCCGTCAGTGCCAGCCATTCCTCCTCCTACAATTGCATGCACTTCCTGTGTAGAACAGAAACGACAGAGTGCAAGTCAATAGGACACTGTGCAACGTCGTGTCCTGTGCAGGACTCCTTGGCAGACCGATCGTCCGGTTCATTATCCCATAACCCTACATGACCGGGCACCCAGCAGAATGACATTTGCTTACTCCACCGGTGGAGCAAGTACAGTTGGTCAAATGTGAGTCGGACCAGCTCCTCAGCTGGGTGCAGGTTCTGCAACGATTGTAAGGCACTAAGGGAATCGGAGCAGATGAGAAAACGTTTGCCCGAAAGACGACGCATATACTCCAGTGCCTTCAGGATCGCGTGGAGCTCAGCTGCAAAAACGGTATACTCGGCAGGAAGGCCAATCCTGGTGACACAGTCTGGGAACAATACAGAGAACCCCCTGCTTGGAGCCATCAGTGCAGATGACCGTGAAATCGTGATGCATATCTAAAATGTTAAAAATTAGAGATTGGTATGTAAAATCTGGTGTAGTATCCTTCTTAAAATTAATCAAATCTGAAATAAGTCTGGGTCTCTGGAGGAGCTTATGAGGAAATCTGGTCCAATCTTGATGTAAAAAGGCAATCCTGTGCGCGAATCTCATAGGGCCTCGTTGCACGTTGCCGGGTATGAAAAAGCTGTGCTAGTGGAAGCCGAGCAGTGATGTGGTATGCAGGTGTGTATGGTGTGGACAATGTTTTATATGAAGTGACGGTTCACTAGCCTCTGCACAGAGACTTGGTATGGGGCTTGTTCTGAATGCCCCAGTGGCCAATAGAATGCCTTCATGATGCACCACGTTCATCATTTTCAAATAAAAACGACACAGGAAGACAGTGTGCATGTGATGTGCATATCTCTATTCGCCACATTTTAACAGAGTGCATTTTATACCGTGAGGCAGGGGCAGCAGTAAAAATTGGTGGGGATCTGCCCACTATTTAAGTTGATGATGAGACGAGTGTAATTAAGGCTTTAAAGTTTTGCTATGTGTCAGTCCAATTTTTCTCGCAGACCCATACATCGTGCACCCATAATCGACCCGAGGTCGCACAATTGCCCCATAAAACCGGAGCAAACAAGTTCTGTCTGCTCCCCGTGTAGTATGACTAAGACATTTTAAAATACTGACAGCCTTAAGCGGCCGTTTATTCAGGTCATTAAGATATGGCAACCATGTAAGTTTACTGACAAATATAAGGCCCAGAAACCTCACTATGTCTGTAAAATTAAGAACAGTGTCCCTCATCCTAACTCGGGAATGTTTGAAATGGAACGAGAACGGTTTAAAAGAACACACACAGACTTCTCGGTTGAAAACTTAAAACCACTCTTTTGTGCCCATTCATCCAAATGTCGAAGAGTTAGTTGCAACTGACGTGTTGTGGTGGCAAGGCTGGAAGAGGAGAAAAACACAGAGAAGTCATCCACAAACCAAGAACTCTGGACAGGACTTTGCACTACTGACGTAATACTATTAATAGCTATGGCAAAGACAGTCCCACTTACGAGGTGCATTCAAGTTCTAAGGCCTCAGATTTTTTTTCTCCGGACTGGAAAGAGACAGAAACATGCGCATTGTTTTAAAATGAGGCCGCGTTCATTGTCAATACGTCCCAGAGATGGCAGCACCGTACGGTAGATGGAATTTTACCGCCAGCGGCGAGAATGAGAACTGTTTTAAATACTTAAAATTGCGACATTTTCCTTACTTGAACAGCGTGCAATCATTCGTTTTCTGAATTTGCGTGGTGTGAAACCAATTGAAATTCATCGACAGTTGAAGGAGACATGTGGTGATGGAGTTATGGATGTGTCGAAAGTGCGTTCGTGGATGCGACAGTTTAATGAAGGCAGAACATCGTGTGACAAGAAACCGAAACAACCTCGGCCTCGCACAAGCCGGTCTGACGACATGATCGAGAAAGTGGAGAGAATTGTTTTGGGGGATCGCCGAATGACTGTCGAACAGATCGCCTCCAGAGTTGGCATTTCTGTGGGTTCTGTGCACACAATCCTAAATGACGACCTGAAAATGCGAAAAGTGTCATCCAGGTGGGTGCCACGAATGCTGACGGACGACCACATGGCTGCCCGTGTGGCATGTTGCCAAGCAATGTTGACGCGCAACGACAGCATGAATGGGACTTTCTTTTTGTCGGTTGTGACAATGGATGAGACGTGGATGCCATTTTTCAATCCAGAAACAAAGCGCCAGTCAGCTCAATGGAAGCACACAGATTCACTGCCACCAAAAAAATGTCGGGTAACCGCCAGTGCTGAAAAAATGATGGTTTCCATGTTCTGGGACACCGAGGGCGTAATTCTTACCCATTGCGTTCCAAAGAGCACTACGGTAACAGGTGCATCCTACTAAAATGTTTTGTAGAACAAATTCCTTCCTGCACTGCAACAAAAACGTCCGGGAAGGGAACCGCGTGTGCTGTTTCACCGAGACAACGCACCGGCGCATCGAGCTAACGTTACGCAACAGTTTCTTCGTGATAACAACTTTGAAGTGATTCTTCATGCTCCCTACTCACCTGACCTGGCTCCTAGTGACTTTTGGCTTTTTCCAACAATGAAAGACACTCCCCGTGGCCTCACATTCACCAGCCGTGCTGCTATTGCCTCAGCGATTTTCCAGTGGTCAAAACAGACTCCTAAAGAAGCCTTCGCCGCTGCCATGGAATCATGGCGTCAGCGTTGTGAAAAATGTGTACGTCTGCAGGGCGATTACGTCGAGAAGTAACGCCAGTTTCATCGATTTCGGGTGAGTAGTTAATTAGAAAAAAAATCGGAGGCCTTAGAACTTGAATGCACCACGTAAAACACTGCCTTGAGGGACACCGTTATCCTGCTCAAAGCGATCAGACAGGACGTCACCCATTCGGTATCGAAAATGCCGTGGCGAGAGAAAGGACGAAATAAAAATGGGAAATCTCAGTCGTGAAGCTGCTCGAAGATAAGATGCCTCCAAGTAGTATCGTAGGCGTTCTCGATGGCAAAAACTATACCTAAAAGGTGATGCCGGCACAGGAAGGCCTGTTGTACAGTCGCCTCCAGGAGGGCCATATGAACAAACGTGGAGCGATACCTCCGGAACCCACACTGAAAGCAACTAAGGAGTTACCTGGCGGCGGTTGACCATCCGCTCCAAGGTGTTTCCCATGCAGCTAGTGAGGGCAACACTGTGATAACTACTCGGGGTCTTACGGTCCTTCCCAGGTTTTAAAAGACAAATCAAAATGGTCTCACGCTGCGAGTCGGGATAGTGACCTGATGCCCAAATGCGGGGAGGGTACCTTTGTTTCGGTTGGTGAAGCAACACAGCGTACTATAACGGATTATGTCATCACCAGGGGATGTGTCACGAGCCGCAGACAATGCAGAATCCAGTTCCCACATGGAGAATGCGCAGTTGTAATCCTCATCAGAGGTGAACTGGAAATCCAAACTGCTAAGCAACCGCTCTGTGGTGCTGGAAAGCTGGATTCAGACTGGCGGTTCCAGTAACTGTGGCAAAATAGGCCGGCATCGTCTGGGCTATGTTTTGCGGATTGGTTTGGAGTGTTCCGTTCGCAATTACAGCAGTCGTGGGGCATCTCTCGCCTCTCCCAGAAATTCGCCTGATGGTCTTCCATACAACAGAACTCTTTGTGGAACGAGTAATAGTGTTCAAGAACTGTTGCCACGACCTCTTGGTGCTCTCTCGAATAATTCGGCGACACTTTGCGTTCGCACCCGGAAGGCTCCAGGATTCTCCGCAGTTGGCCGACACTTGAACCTACGCAGAGCTGCACGTCTAGGCGTGATTGCGGAACGGCATTCGTCATTCCACCAAGGGACAAGGTGCCTCTTCTGTTGTCCGGTGAACTGTGGAATGGATGATGCAGCAGCGTGGTGGATCATTTTGGTAATATGGTCCACCCGTTCCTCAACATCGGCACAGTCTTCAAACTAGGCTAGCTGCCGTAAAGTGTCCAATCTGCTCTACGGAGCACCCATCGCGGCGGCTTCCTGGCGGCTTCCACCCCATCTGGCAAGTATATCCACATGGGGAAATGATCACTGCCACACATGTCGGCGACCACTTCCCATTGAGCCATGTGAGAAAGGGCTTTTCGCGGTTCTTGAACCGGAGGAGGAGGAGTGGTAATGGCCGTTCTGAACTGCTGAACAGTCTCAGACGGTGCCTGGGGCTCGCTGAAGTTGGCCACTGCACCTTCATCTGCGGTTGTAGGGGGAGAGGGGTGGGGCTACAGGCGTTGGAACATTTGCTGCCTTGCAAGTACACTGACATATGCAAGTGTTTGTGCCAACACCCGCCACCTCCGTTTCCGTAGAGTCATCAGATTTCGGAGTAGGCTTCTGAAGAATGGTCGCAAAAGACGTAGCAAACGTGGGAGGCTGCATGTACTTGTAAATCGTTTTGGCTTCACCATAGGGAATACGCTTAGTTGTTTTTGGAAACATTCTGCAATCCCTACTCCAAACAAGGTGTTGTCCAGATGAGCCGGCCGGGGTGGCCGAGCGGTTCTAAGCGCTACAGTCTGGAGCCGCGCGACCGCTACGGTCGCAGGTTTGAATCCTGCCTCGGGCATGGATGTGTGTGAAGTCCTTAGGTTAGTTAGGTTTAAGTAGTTCTAAGTTATAGGGGACTGATGACCTCAGAAGTTAAGTCCCATAGTGCTCAGAGCCATTTGAACCATTTGTTGTCCAGAGGAATTTATGCATTTAGCTGGAGACCAGCAACCAACTCCTTTATGAGCGGCCCTACTGCAGTTGCCACACGTCTCCTCTCCTCTCCTTTACACCCTACGGCTGTATGCCCAAAATGCTGGCATGAAAAGCAGCCATACGTTTAGGCGAAGAAAGCCTGCCTTGACTTGCTCTGGTAGATTGGGGCTGTTGAAGGTAAGAATGAAGGAGTCAGACTTGACCAGATTTCCTTCCACCCTTTTCATAATGTTCTGAACATCCACAATTCCCTCTTGTGCCCATTCACTCTTCAGTTCTTCGAGTAGTACATCAACGAAGTTCCTACATGATACAACACCTTTGTTGAAATTCAGAGTACTGTGGAGCTCAGTATCGACGGAACATTCACCCAGGCATTTAGCACTCTGTAGGTTAACAGTTTGTTGGGAATCGCATGTTTCAACCAGCAGCGTCCCGTTTCACAAACGCTTTACAGAGTTTAATGTCCCGGCAATTCCTTCTAAGCCCTTCTGGATGTAAAAAGGCAAGACCTCCTCGAAACTACCTTCTTTCCTTTTTATTACTAAAAACACTTTCTGATTATGTTCTGTTCATGTTCCTCTTAAGGACATGGTGGCTGCAGGTTGTGCTGACTTTCAGTTCACTTCTGTTTCTAGAGTGGTCGTGGTTGTTTGTCTTCTTCTCGTGTTGACTGACGCCACTCGTTTCGCAAGCATTGCCTGTCCGCTAGTGGCAGCAGCGGCAGTTATCTTTCGGGCGACGTCGTTGTTTTTCTGGGTCGTATGAGTGGGCCAGTTCAGTTGGGGACTCTGGAGGAGCCAGGTCCGCGCAGTGTGAGAACACGCCAGAACCGCTGGCAGCAAGCATTGACTGCCGGATGGAAGGGCTGTGGTCACGAGGGTGCACGACCTCGTCGTAAACCGGATCCAGCAAGCTTTAAGATGAGTGCATTTCACTCCAAGTAGAGAAACCTCAACCATTGTGATGTCTCGCGATTCTCCAGAGACTTGGGTTCGTGTTGCTGCTTGCAGTGTCGCCGAGATGAAGAGCAGAGAGTGGACTGCTTTCTACTCTGGTGGTAGTGGTTCCTTTCTCGTTCCGGGCGCTCTAAACACAGTATTCTGGGGACGTAGTGCAGACTGCCGGTTCTTGCTTTGGCGTATTGTTCCATCGTTGCATTTCGTTTATTGCACGTCAGTTAGCTTCAGCAAGATTATCATTAGTCATTCTTTGGACTGCCACTAGTCTGACTTACCATCTTGTGAAGTGAATGCAACTCTTGGCTGCCTATCTCATCGCTCGTGAAAGTGTTTGTTGCTGTACATTCTCAGAGGTCGGTTCCTGGAGCACTGTCTGTGGCCCCTTGTGTTACAAAGTTTACCACCATCTTATTTCACCCGTTTGGTAATCACTTGCTTGAATTTTTAATTATCATTTGCTAATGTATTTGCTGTTTTACAGCAGGTTTCTAAATTTTTAATAATATTGCCGTTCCTGGCGTGTAAGATCTTCAGCCGTGATTGTGGTCATTTGCCGTAAAATTCTATTTTGGTATTTGTATTTATGCAGTAAGCCTTTATTTACTGCCATTCCTAGGATCTGATGCCTTCTGCTATGGTTGTGGCGACTTGCCTTTAATATTCAACACCTGTAATTTGTAAATTGCAGAGAGGTTTAAACAATTTATTGCCATTCCTAGTGTATAAGGCCTCCCGCCCGGATCACAGTAGCTTGTTTTTAAAACATTATCTGTTGTATCTGTATTTAATGGTGTTTTGCTGAATTGTAGCTCACTGAAAACTCTATTATTTACACAGTTGTTTATTCCTTTATTAGTAACGTGTGATATTTTATTTATTGTTGAATCTGGAACTACTAGTTTAAAATAAACTGTGTGTAACTATAAAAGGCAACGAATACTAATTGATTACGGCCCCGTCCACAATAGTAACCGAATCTTTCCTTCCCTTGACTACCAGGTCTCAACTGGTAGCCGAGCGTGGTTAGGATCCACGGACCTCTGCGTTATGGTCCCAGCACGCTTCCACTTACTTTTTTTTGGTAGCGGAGTGTGGTTTCGATCCACTCAACCTTGTGGCAGTCAGTTAGACATGGTGCGGGCACAGTTGATACATTTAACCAATCGGATAGCAGATTTAAGGGCATTAAAGTTAGAGATCGTGATAAGGAATCAACCACTGAATTGGGGTCCTTGGTTAATAAATTGTAGTTTAAGGTCACGTGTTTAGAGCTTGAAGGGAAGAGGACGGGGAGCAGGATTCGTTATCTTCCGGGCGGTGCGCTAGCAAGCACGGGAATAAAGCCCTTATGTCCTCCGAGGGGTTACCCGGGGCGTTTGCTAAATTGCCTAATCCCCTGGTGCAACTGTTTCGAGACCTCACAGGATTAGCTACAGACCGACTGGAGCAAATTTAAAGATTGTTATGGTTGTTGGTTCGCTTTGAGCAACACGCTGATGCGTTTGGTGTATCAGGTAATTTTGTCTCTATTGTATCCTTTAACAAGAGGTGAATTGAAGACTCTGGTATCCAGGGCAAAGGCAGAAGGGTTTTCATTGCAGCAGGCAAGTGAGCTTGTGATCAGCGAAAGATTGACCACGGGAGTTCCTAAACAGCTCGAGTGTCGCTATATTTGGCGGATGCAGCAAGATAGGGAGGAGTTGCATCAATACGTGGAAAGAGTTAAGACGGCCTGTTTTTGGCCTTGTTAGTCGACTTGCCAGAACACTAGTTAGTTTCAATTGTCCTGACGGGAATGTGAGCAGCGGATAAGTCAAATTTTGTTTTTCGTGGTCGTCCCTCCACTTGGGGAGAACTTCGTGCCGCCGTTGTAGCGATATCCGCGTTGCAGCTCTCGGGCGATAGACACCGTGAAGTTAAAATTCAGCCCGAGGGCGCCACCGAGGGGAACTCCGGATCACCAACATCAGCTGAGTCTGCTAAAGGGGAGTCACGGAGCTGTTTCGGGACAAACAGAGCATTTACTTCGTACTTACGTTCAACCGCGGACACCCAGAGTCAATAAATGCCGCCCGGCTTGGCAGCGACCCCAGAATCGAGCCTTTAGACCCTGGTGTGCCCGTGTCGCTGCTCGATCATCACCCCTACTGCCTTATATTTGTTCTCGAGTAGGTGGCGAACCTATTTGTGCCCTTTTAGATTCTGGTAGCTCCTTTTCATTGTTGAGCTTGGAATGGTTTCTTGAATTTGGTCATCTTGCGAGACTTAGGCCGGTCCCTTCTACGGTGCATAGATGTCAGGTTGCCAACGGGTAGGTGTTGCCTCTGCATGGTTGGGTCCGGGGGAGTATCTCGGATGGGAAGTTCTCGTGGCCTTGGTTAAGGAGCTGCCAGTCGATTTGATTTTGGAATGTGATTTTATCGGTAAAACTGGTCTTGTCTTGGATTATTCGGGGTAGCCCATTTTCTTTAAGTTCGCTTCTGGTCAGAAATTTGGGTTCTGTGAGTGTACTAAACGTAAGGTGCATCGAGATGCAGGAATGCTGGCTGTTGATGCTAAGGTTAGTGAGTTTGGTCTCACCCATCTCTCTTCCCAGCAGGTCTCTGCACAAGGGGGTTTGTTGGAGAGGTTTCCAGCCCTTCTCTGTGATAGACTGGCGATTACTAATGTTCTTGACTGCCATATTCGTCCGTACGACCATATACCCATCAGGCAGTCCCCATATCGTCTCTCACCGCCTAAGATGAAGATACTAAGGGGAAAGATCTCCAAAATGCTTGAGCAGCGAGCTATTAGGCCTTCTACATCCACTTATGTCTACCCTATATTCCTCGTTCCTAAGGATTAAGGCCGGGACTTTCGGCCTGTTGTTGACTACCGGCGCCTAAATAATAAGATTGTCCTCGAATCGGTTCCTTTACCTGATCTTCATAACTCTTTTACTTGGTTTGCCGGGGCTAATTGGTTTACTGTGCTCAACCTGAATCAACCCCATTATCAGATTCCCTTAGCCGAAGACTGTAAACACGTTACAGCATTTTGTACTGATTGGAATCTGTTTGAGTTTAATAGGGTCCCCTTTCGTTTAGCTACTGGCGGAGCCGTCCTTACTCGTTTGCTGGATAATATTCTTGGAGACTTGAAACTTGTCTGTGTTACAATTACCTGGACCATTTGGTAATTTATAGTCGTTCGTTTCAAGAGCATTTGGAACATATCCACCAAGTTTTTGCAATGTTGCAGGGGGCCGGTTTGACTGTTCAACTCAATAAGGTGACATAAGCGAGGCAGCAGGTATCCTTATTAGGTCACCTAGTATCAGGCGAGAGTATTCGCATTAATCAGGAGCGGACCAAGGCCTCGAGAGCCCTTCCGCCGCCCACTGATAAGCGAGGGATTTCCAAGTTCATAGGGATAGCGAATTATTTTAAGCGGTGTGTCCCTAATTTTGCTCAGTTGACAGCTCCTTTAAATGAATTGCATCGAAAAGGGGTGCGTTTTGCGTGGGGACTTGCTGAAGACGCCGCGTTTGAGCACATTAAGGCGGCTATAGCCAATCCTCCGGTTCTTGGAGTGCTTAGTATTAATAAGAAATTTATTAAACTTCCTGGCAGATTAAAACTGTGTGCCCGACCGAGACTCGAACTCGGGACCTTTGCCCGTGACTGCTACGGTCGCAGGTTCGAATCCTGCCTCGGGCATGAATGTGTGTGATGTCCTTAGGTCAGTTAGGTTTAAGTAGTTCTAAGTTCTAGGGGACTGATGACCACAGATGTTAAGTCCCATAGTGCTCAGAACCATTTGAACCATTTTTTGAACCTTTGCCTTTCGCTCTACCATCTGAGCTACCGAAGCACGACTCACGCCCGCTCCTCATAGCTTTACTTCTGCTAGTATCTCGTCTCCTACCCTCCAAACTTCGAGTCTCGGTCGGGCACACAGTTTTAATATGCCAGGAAGTTTCATATCAGCGCACACTCCGCTGCAGAGCAAAAATCTCATTCTGGAATAAATTTATTGTCCAAACCGACGCATCTAATGCGGGAATTTCGACAGTCCTCCTCCAGGAGTTCGAGGGTCAGAGGCAGCCATTAGCATACGCGTCATGTCGGTTAACTGGCGCCGAGCTTAAATATTCTGTTTAAGAATTTGAGGCATTGGCCGTCTTGTTTGTGCTGGATAAGTACCGGTTTTATCTCGAACAGAACAGTTCAGCTAGAGACTGACAATCAAGCCTTAAGCTGTGTGCTAACCAGGCGGCGTAAATCTGGCCGTACCGCGAGGTGGGCGGTACGCATTTCGGCATATCAGTTCGAGGTTAAGCACGTTAGACGCACTGACAATGTGCTCACGGACGTCCTCAGCGGTCTGTTTACTCAACAACCATCTAGTGAAGCTTCGGAAGGCAGTCTTAGTTGTGTCGTGTTAGGCAGTATTCGTTATTTGTTTAGTGACACTGCCGACCATCAGGATCAAGACCCCACTTGGGGACCCGTTAAGAAACGGCTTTTGGCGGGGGAACGTTTGGATGAATACATTATCAGGAAAGGCATTTTGTATAAAAGGGTGGGACGTACCACGGAGATTACGATTTGTCTACCAGGTACGCTAGTAGCCCCGTTTTCCATTTTCACAACTCGTTGATTGGCGGGCATTAATGAACCTTTAAGACCTTGTAGAAGATCAAGGAGCATCTGACTTGATCGTCTATTGACCGAGACTTTAGAGAAATGATTTCTCGGTGTCAGTTGTGTCGTGTGGCCAAACCGAATAACGCTCTTCAACAGGGGTTCCTTAGTTCTGAGCGTGAATCTTTCCCCATGGACAAACTCTATATCGATTATGTGGGGCCTTTACCTCGCACCAAAAGAGGCCATCGGTATGTATTAGTTATTATTGACGCGTTTTCGAGGTTTACCTGGCTTCTTCCGTGTCGTAATGTGACTGCTACCACCACCATTGCGTATTTAACTAATGTATTTAGTGTTTTTGGACCTCCCAAGCAAATCGTTAGTGATAATACGGCGGCCTTTCTTTCGGCTCCCTTCAAGGCCTTCTGTTTTCAAAGCGGTATTAAGCATGCAACTACCACTCCATATTATCCGCAGGGGTCCTTTGCAGAAAGGGTCAATCGTGACCTTAAATCCGCACTGATTATCTTTCATCGGAACTCTCCCAGTAAGTGGGATTCTAGTCTGCCTTGTCTTAGCTTTGTGTACAATACCGTCAGCCATGAGGCTTTGAAGGCTACTCCGGTTTCCTTGGTGTTTGCTTATCCTGTTAATTCCCCCCTTTCGAACTTATGGGTGATTCAAGATCTAATTCCTGCGGAGACCACTCCCTCAGGTCGTCAAAGAAAACTGGAATCACACGTGGGCAATATTCTCAGGGCCCACAACAGACAAGATGGTCGTTATAACCGTATTCGACGAGCCTTCACGGGTAAGCCGGGAGATCAGGTGTATTTCCGTAATTTTCCCGGGAGGGAGGTACGTGTTGGCAACCGTGGTAAGTTTACTCCCCGTTTTCTGCGTCCGTGTACAATTATGAGGATTTTAGACCCACTTAAACTTCTGGTTAAGTACAACCGTACCAGTAAGCAATAACGGGTCCACATTAATCAAATTAAGTTTGGTTATGACGCTAGTTGGGTCTCCTAACACACCCCCACCGTGTTTGTCCTTGAGAAGGGGAGGTTGCGCCGTGCTGCGGCTCGCGTTGATGCTGTTTGTAGGTTTCCACCCTCTGTTGAAGAGGTAGTATACCATTGCTCAATTTGATTTAGGTGGTTAGATTTCTTATATTTGGTGGTGCTCTAGTGCTTCTGCAGCTATTAAACTTTTTTGTTCTCACCTTACCCCACAGTGTGTGATTGTTGTCTGCGCTGCTTCAAGTTATTATTGTTGCCAACTCAAATCTGGACCAGAGAATTAATTTCTTAATTTAATGTTTGAGTGATGTCGCTTTAGTTTATAGTTAGTAGTCCTGAGCTTCGACATGAGAAATTTTTATTTTATTATTGATCAGCACAGTTGTACATTAATTCGTTATAGATTTGTGGATTTATTCAGTACGCTTATTGTATTTTGGGGAAACATTGTGCTTAACAAGGAATTATTTGTGATAAGTGCAGAATTTGAGCGAATGTAATTTCTGTGTTAGTGACACTGAGGCCCTCTGATTTACTGTTTTGTCATTAATAAATTATAATTATACCTACAAACCCTTACGCCTCCACAACCTCCAGCCAGTTACCACTCGCAAAAGTTCCATGCGCCACAATATCATTAAATAAGTCTTACATAATTTTCATACATGCTGCTCACTTAATAACATTTATTCCTTAAGGCAAACACATTATCGATAATTTTAACATTCTGTTCAGGCAGTAAATTCATTGCAGTTGCGTTGAAGTTACTATACAACACATATTTAGCTATATTACATCTGAAAAAACTAGAGAGCGTCACAAAGATAAGTGATACCAATTCTCAATGTACAACTGTCTTGCGCAGTATGTGGTTATTTATGACGCACAGACCTCTTTCTATTATTTTTAGCTCAACAGAATTCCAAAATACTCGAAGGAAAGTACTTTGCTTGCCAGAAATTAAGAAAACTTCCGGACAAAATATTAGTCATCTGCACTCCCAAGAAAGAGCTGCTTTGGAACGTTGTTAATGGTGTAGAACTGGTACAAGGCGGTCACATCACCCTCCACCGTTGAGGTAAGCTTAGAGTGAGATGGCATCTCGTGCCAATCGGTTACATGCAGTCACCGTGAGACGTATCAAAGTGACGGAAGCAAGCTATCGTGTTTGGACTTACACCAAACCACACGGTGATTGAAGTTATCAACGGGGACTGTTCAGCGTGTGTGCAACGAACAGTATACGATTACAGCTTTTCTAATACAGCGTAACTATAGAGGCCGCCATAAGGGCCTTACCGACAGGACCTCAAGGCCGGTGTCAGGCCATGTCAATGACAGTCGCATTCAATCACTGGAAGAATTACAGCTGTCAGTGAATGTACATCTGTCTCACCAGTTTCCGTGTGAACGTTGCATGCATTGCACTTCTGGAGTCTGGCACAGAGTAAAAGGACGTTGGTGAAGACGGGACATAAACCTTCAGGTCTTCAGGAGATCAGAGATCATACGAACTGAACACTAACTGACTGACAATGAACCGCAGTTTTGCCTTTTTTCCAAATGATAGAAGATGTAGCGTGCAATGACGAAAAAATGAGTCATTTAGTACGCAGCGTCTGGAGGGTGTACCTCAGGCCAGATGTAAATCTATGGTGTTTCGGCAGTGTTTCTCGTTCCATTACTTCGGATCGCACATCCGGGTTACCAGCAACATGGATAATAATATTTCCCTCGGGCATGGGTGTGTGAGTTTGTCCTTAGGATAATTTAGGTTAAGTAGTGTGTAAGCTTAGGGACTGATGATCTTAGGGGTTAAGTCTCATAAGATTTCATACACATTTGACCATTTTTTTTTTTTTGACAACTCTGCAGGACCGTATCGTCAATGATTGCCTTCCGTTGGATATTGCGTAACCGAAGACACTTGTGGACTCTTGCTAGCCGAACTGAGAGCACTGTCAATGTTTGAGTCGGTGTTACACGGTATTAGCGTCATGCCTGTTGGGGGTGAGAATTCCGTTTCGTCCACTCTGCTTATACAGGGTGTCCCAGGAGGAATCACCTTCAGGGATATGACAGAAACAGCCACTTGAAGCAAGAAAGTAATATGGACATTTGGTCTATTTCGAATGATTTTTCAAGGTAGAATACATTTCATGATCGAGGGCGTGCTGAAAAGTTATGCCTCCGAATTTTTTATTCTGTTCACAAGATCGGCTGAGGTATTACATCTCATGCATAATATTCGGTCGAGTTTCCAGCTTCGCTGACGTAAGTTACTACCTCTGCCACTAGATAGCTCCGAACTGTAGTGTGTAACATGGCGGTTTTAAACGTAACTTTGTCGGTGCGTGAGAAAAGCGTGCTGTAAGCGAGTTTCTAACTACAGAAAACGTTCCTTCAATTGTACTCCATACAAGATTGAGAGCTGTTTGTGGTGATGATTTTATCGGCGTCAGTAACGTGCTCGTACTGAATGTAACGTTGGTGCTGATGGTTCAAATGGCTCTGAGCACTATGGGACTTAACTACTGAGGTCATCAATCCCCTAGAACTTAGAACTACTTAAACCTAACTAACCTAAGGACATCACACACATCCATGCCCGAGGCAGGATTCGAACCTGCGACCGTAGCGGTCACGCGGTTCAAAACTCAAGCGCTTAGAACCGCACGGCCACCCCGGCCGGCACTGGTGCTGACCTCAACGTGCGTCACAAAGCTCAGAGTAAACTGCGTTCGACTCCTCAAACTCCTCTCTCGCCGGACATGGGGGTTGAACCCCTCTACCATCCTCCACACCTACAAATCCCATCATCTGTTATGCCAGTCCCACCTGGATATCCACCCCCCCCCCCACACCAAATTCTGTAAGTCCCTCCAGATCCTTGAGCGCCATGAACTCCGCCTCACCATGAACTCCGCCTCACCTTCTGTATACGACTCCCGTCCCCCACGCGGATCCTCTACTACCTGATTCCTTTCCCCAATGTGCTCCTTGTCCTCGAACATACCCACGTCCTCTACACCTCCCACGGACTTGTTCCCTCTCATCCCCTGGTTGCTCCTCTCAACCCCCACCCCCTGCCGCACCTTCACAATTCTGTTCTCCTACCCTCCACCTCTACATCCTTCATCTCCTTTCCCAAGATGGCTTCCATCGACTCCCCGTCCCAGATGATGCCCTCTCTCCCTCCATTTATCCCTCCTATCAACTCTGATCCTCACCTTCCCTTCCCTTCCTCTGTCCTTTTCCCGGGCTCCCTCTCCCCCCCCCCCCCCGCCCATACTGTAATTTTTCCCTCTCCCTGCCCCCCTCCCATACTGTATGTTTTCCGTCTTCCCCATCTACACTCTCCTTGACTCCCTTCTCTCCCCAGAGTCCTTTTGCATTCCCCTCCTCTTCCTTTCCCCACTCCCTCTGGTCTCTGCCCTGCCCCTCCCCCTTATGAGTCCTCTTCCTTCGTCAGCACTTCCCCCCCCCCCCCCCCGACTTCGTTTTTCCGCTGATCTGCCTAGGTCGCCCCCATCTGCCGTTGGCTGTGGTGTGTCATCTTCGTGTCACCTTCTTAGTACAGTGTTTTAAGTGAGTGTTAAGTGTTGTGCGTCTTTTCCGAAGTGTTGCGAACAGAAATCATACTGTCGCTAGTTGTGGTTTTTTTATATCTCTTGCGAACAGAAACCAGACTGCCGTCGTGTTTTTTTTAATTGTCTGTCTGCTGTTTTACCTCTCTGCTTCCTGTGTATTTTATTAGCATCGCCAACCCTTTGTTTTATGTTTTAACTTCACAATTTTCCGCAATTTTTACAATTTCTCACCGTTTTCATCGCCTGCTTTTATTATTTATTTTCTTCTTCTTCTGTTTTAAAAATTCTATAGGCTGAAAAGCGGCGTACTAAGCTGCTGCCAGCCCGCCCCCTTCGGGGAATCGGAACTCAACAAAGGAAAAAAAAAAAAGCTCAGGGTGGACAAGCGCGTACGGCGAACGAAGAGACACGTCGGTATGGGGTTGTTGAACTCATCAGAGACGTTTTCTCTGATATAATTACGAACTAAATTTCAACGAGTTTCGTTGGTTGCGGTATGCGGTCGTTCACTCTGAGCGCCGGCCGGAGTGGCCGAGCGGTTCTAAGCGCTTCAGTTTGGAACCGCGTGACCGCTACGGTCGCAGGTTCGAATCCTGTCTCGGGTATGGATGTGTGTGATGTCCTTAGGTTAGTTAGGTTTAAGTAGTTCTAAGTTCTAGGGTACTGATGACCTCAGTAGTTAAGTCCCATAGTGCTCAGAGCCATTTGAACCATTTTTTTTTTTTGAAGTGGGAAAGTCGACCGAGTATTATGCTTGACATGAACCACCTTAGTGGACATTGACAGAAGAATAAAAAATTCGGAGGCATTACCTTTCACCCTGCCCTCGTATAATCTTGCTTATTTTCTGTATTATTCAGTACATTGTCAGGTATATGTAGTATAATATTTATTAAACATTACGACATGCGTTTTAACAAAGTATCAACTGAAAAACACTATTTTTAACACGTTAAACTCTAAGTATGATGCTATATGTCACATTACAGCTGTTGTACTGTTCACAATCGATGTTGCAATATTGCACCGTCAACTACACAGCATTTGAACGCTCTTGTGAGAACATGTTGTTTTGCTTGTCTTGAGGCCTCTGCACGTTCCCTAATGAGGACAAGAGCGTCCATAATGCGACCGAACAATTTGCCTCGCGTTTTCAGCTCCCATTTGTACACATCAGACTTCAGCGAATCCCATAAACAAAAATCAAATGGCGTTAGGGCAGGCGATCTTGCTCGACCGTTAACTATACTACCATGACCAATTCAGGGATAAAGTATTGCTGAGATGTTCCCTCGCACATCTATAAAGAATGTTCTATCTAGGAAACAATCTGGAATACGGCACATCTACATATGAAGTTTTTTGCTTCAGCTGAGTGCTCCTGTCATGTCCCTGGATACTGACCACTTCTCCTGATGCTCCATGTGGTTATTGAAATGACCTAAAGAGTATGTATCAATGCGACTAAATGGGTCCTCCATTCCTTTCACACTGTGAGGTCAAAAAAAAAAAAATCTTCCATGCAAATTTTTCCATCGGTGTGTCATTATCGGAATGGTTTGTACACGTTTTCCGACGACAGTAGAAACCAGAGTTATCGGCTGGTTCCGGCCTTCGGCACCTTGCTGTTGCGCGGGCGGCCTGCCTGGCAGGGGCGGCGCTGATCACAAAGGGCTACAGACCAGTCGGCGGAGAGGGCAGAAAGCTGCCGGCGCCGCCTGCCACATTAATCACATTCGAGCGCAGCCGACTTGGTCCAACTTCATTAATTAACGAGTGCTAATTTTAGGGCTATTAATTTAATTAGAAATGGCAAGATTTAATGCGTTGCTGGTGCCGACTGGACAGGTGCGACTGACCGCCGGAACTTCCACCATCAAACGGCCTCCGCTCTTATGTAAAGGGCTGCCGGCGAAATGGACATACGCCTGCCCGGTGCTTCGAGGCGGCTGTTTCACTGAAATTTTCGTCAAACAGCTCTTCGTACCACTCTTCTAGTTAAATATTACTGACTAAATTTTATAATTCAAGTTATTTACAAACAGTAGATCTGGCATTAAATATTTTGTGCTAATTTGGTGCAATGTTTCTAACAATTCCTTGATATAAAGTTCAGTCATTTTGCCTTATTATTGTCATGAATTTCGCTGAAAGTTTTCTCTTTCGGCAATCCGATGAGTTTTGGGTGCCTGCTTAGCAGAATGTCAGCCCGTAAACAGTTTTAAGTGTAAGTTCGAAACTACTTGACCGTGCGAAGAAATAACTCCCAAGCTCAATGATTCACAAAGGTTAGCTAATACTAAATAATTTGGAAAATAATTACTGACCGATACTCGCTCACCCAACGAAAGCCAGAGACTGATATAATATTTGTTCAGAAATTAGGACGTCTTTTTTCATAGCAATATAACGACAAACCTTCCACACTAATTCTGAAATTAAGCATATATTTACCTCTTCTCCTAAATTTTCTTCACTTGCAGGTCACTTACTGAGAAATGTATAACTGTAAAGATATATTTAGATATGCTGGACGGGTTTTGGTGCAAAGACTCCTTCTACGCTGGAAGAAATAGCTTTCATAAAGACGAGCAGTAATACTATTGTCTTTCTCAATAATTATACCCATCCTTACGTGCTTAACATCTGAATTAATGCGAAATTTTTGTGGTAATGCCGGCATGAGAACTAAAAGTCCTAGTTCTTAACAACTTGCATATGTACGTATAGCTACGAGTTTGTCACGCACTATTTTTCGAGATAGGAAGCTGAACCAGACACGGATCGAATGCGCGCGACCCATTAATGACAGCGGCTGGTGAATGCTTAGCTGCAAAATAGGTAGTCTATATTGACAGCTGCAGCCAACAACAAAACGCAGTTACGACTGTGGAGAAAACATCAGATAGCACACTATGTGACGTGTTTGCGAAAATACTATTAAACACAGGGAGAAAGCAACTAACACACTGAAGTTGGTACATATTAAGTACTCTGTCGAAATACGCAGAAACGTAAAAAATTAACTACACTTGTAGTCCCATGTTGAGCCCGTTTCACAACAAGAGTGGCTTTTCGCAGTCGCAGGTTTCCTGCTGAACGGATAGTAGGCGCACCACTGCGTGGGAGAGAAATGTGACAGCAACTAGCAGCATACTCCATGGTTGTGGGGAAACGTCTAAATTCCCCCAGGTTCACTGGAAGAGGAGGATTTCTAGTCGGGAAGTTCAACGACTGATAGAACATTCCGACTGTGGTCAACAGTGACTGGGTGACTATGTTGGAAAACGGAGTCTTATATCTGTGTCACTCTGAAGTGACAATAAAAGTTATTGGAGCTGTCATAAAAATGACTAACTTACTTTTTGATGTCTCCTCGTAAAATGAATGTCAAGGGTTACATTTACGTTAAAATAGGCACAACTTTAGTTACTATCAGCCGCTAAGTATATACCTCTATTTGTTAATCGCGTTTTTGTCACTCACTGTCACCACCAGTTTCTTCTGTTATCCTCATTGTTAGATAGCCTACAACAGTAAAGCAAGGAACAAGTTTTAGAGGCAATGAAAGTGAAAGCTGTAATGCATATATACCGGTAATGAAGCAAAAGGCCGCTGCATTAACTCCACCAGTGTCATCCCATCATCTGTTCAAAGTCGTCATAGCACACGTAAAGCACAAATGACTTTTATCGTGTTTACGGGTAATAAATGGCGTTACATATGTTTTAAATACAATACCTACAATTTCTAAAGACAGTGTTTTTACTGCAGAGTTATAACTGTCTATTACTACCTAATAACGAAACGTGTAAAGTGGTGCAGCCGTAGCAGACGCAGAATGATGAAATTTTCAATAAGGTGGTGGTTTGGACATTCTCTTTCAGGCGCGCACTCAAACTGAAATACGTTCAAACTAACCTGTACCAGTATTTACCGAAGAATCAATTAAAACTTAATCTGTTGAAATACGAGTAATCGATCCACACAAATGGTGTATTTGAAAATGTAGCATTACTTTTGAAATGTCTGACTTAAACTCGATAAATGTCGGTAGTACGTTGGACACAACGCGAAAATTCTTGGACTATTCTTTTTAGATGGGACTTGCACCTCATAGAACAGAAACTTCTTGAATTTAAGGAGGTGTTTCAACATTTCCGTAGGCCACATGTTCTCAACTGCCGAGTACTATTTTACTATTTGACAAAGTGATCTCTAGACTATAGTTCGACGTACAGCAGCGTTTTTCCTTGAGAGTAACCTGTTGCACAACGCGTTCATGCATTTCATCTTTGGCTACCTGTCCATGTCAATATCGCCCTGACACACATACACGACCAGAACATTCGTGAAACAGCAAAACTCAGAAGCGTATTCGACGTAAAACTCGCTCTTTACTCAGATTTACTACAGCTGTAACCACGTCGCCTCATGCTCATGTCATCTGTGGCAGGAGGCATAAGAGTAGTTGACAACACGCCTGAGATGTGAAAACATTGGGAAACACCACTTCCTAAAAAACAGTCTCGCAGTCGTAATAGTGAACATGTTCTGGTTAATGAAAGTTTGTGTCAAAGTGAACTCCAATCATTTATTGCTTTTAGTGAGCTGTCGTTCTAAGTTCTACACACTCAGAACAAGCGTTCAGATCTCAGTAAAACTTACAATGTCGTTGATATTTTCGCCTACAATTACCAAACACCACTACCACAGGCTCTGCTAACGGGATTGGGTTGAAGGAGGATGGTGACTACAGTAACAAAAGGGGCGTATTCATCTGATTGAATAAAACTGCCTGAAAGGCAACAAATTCTATTTTCGTTGAGAGATGGTTTCTCAGAATGGGGTAGGATAAGGTTACAACTGTGGACGGGGCCGTAATTAGTTACTCTCGGTTGCACAACAAATACGTAAACTTTATTTAAAGAAATTAAAATTTTAAAACAATCTCTTAAAAAAACAATTGACTGTTAACGCTGAAGGCCTGAATTAGAAGTCAGAACAACAATTCCAAACAGCACATGTTAAGATAAATACTTCGTTTTAAAATAACTGTAACACGGCTGAAGGCCTTATTATAAAAGAAGTGAAATTATTACTCGGCTGAAGGTCACAAACAATTTCAAACAACAAACTACTGAAGGCCTGAATTAGAAGTCAGGAAAACAATTCCAAATAGCACTTTTAAAATAAATCCCTTGCTTTTAAAACAGGTTTGTTAAAAAGACTAACTGTAACAAGGCACGGAGCCGGCCGGTGTGGCCGAGCGGTTCTAGGCGCTTCAGACTGGAACCGCGCGACCGCTACGGTCACAGGTTCGAATCCTGCCTCGGGCATGGATGCGTGTGATGTCCTTAGGTTAGTTACGTTTAAGTAGTTCTAAATTCTAGGGGACTGATACCTCAGATGTTAAGTCCCATAGTGCTCAGCGCCATATTTTATTTTTTTATTTTTTATTTTTATTTTGTTTTTGTTACAAGGCTAAAGGCCTTATCACGAAAGAAGTGAAATTGTTGCCCGGCTGAAGGCCACACCAACAATAATTAGAAAATTACAAATATCCTTAAAACAAACATCACAGTCTAAGGAATCAAGACAACCGGTTCTCAGCAAGTGTTCCAAGGGTCGACCTGGGAATGTAACTCAAACATGGGGTATGGTGAGACAGGCAGCCAAGCATTGTACTCATGTAACAGGATGGCAACTCCAACTAGGGGCAGCTTCAGCGCCGACCGATCTATTAACCAATCCGCCTAACCTCCGATCACCGGTATAACGATGGAATATTTTTAGGCAAGGGCGAAGAGACAGACAACAGTACATCTTCAGAAAGCACCCAAGGCCGAAGGAAACACTATAACCAAGGTAGACATCCAAAAAATATGCACAGTACAATACAAGAGGCTGTCAAAGTGACGCCGTGTCGGACAGCACGAACACGACGAGGAAAGGTACACTGCCGGTTCAAATGGCTCTAAGCACTATGGGACTTGACATCTTAGGTCATCAGTCCCCTAGAACTTAGAGCTACGTAAACCTAACTGACCTAAGGACATCACACACATCCATGCCCGAGGCAGGATTCGAACCTGCGACCGTAGCAGTCCCGCGGTTCCGGACTCAAGCACCTAGAACCGCACGGCCAGCGCGGCCGGCGGTACACTGCCGCAAAGGTACGCTAACTTCCAGGGCACATAACTGGGGCGTTAGCGGCCACAAGACAGAAAATAACGCTGGTTGCACTTCACAAATAAGAATAATACTAAACTCAATGATGAATACCAAATAGAGAAAGACGGCTGCTATATTCGCAGCCTCGAAATACTTCACTCGTTGCCGTCAGGCTCAGTGGCACTGGGAGCAGCAACCCGCCGACCTAAGGCGAGATCTCAGAATAGTCGAGGTTGCATTACCACATAACTCTTCACTCAACATAAACGTTCAGGGTTCGGTGTGCAACGAAGTCGTCGCTCTCGCAGCTACTCCTCCTCGATCCGGCAATGGCAGCACGCCGCCAGCGGCCTCGACTAGCCCTCGCGCTGCACGGACCTGCTCGCTGCTGCGCCCCCACTGAACTGATCTCTGTTCTCCAGTCCCCACTTCACACAACGCCACCCGTAAATACTAGTGGTCGCTACAAAGATAGTACCACAGTACTCGTATCGATAAGCGCTGCTGCTGCCACTCACGGGCAGGCAAGCCAGCAACTTAGTGACTCCAGTAAATCGAATAAGAAACGGGACGCCATAACCGCATTGGCTAGATGCCAAGCAATAAACGTCATGAACACGAGCCGCGCACGAGTCATTCACTTGTCACAACGTACTCATTACATTTTACATTCAGCGTTTCTGAAAAATGATTAATCGCTCCTCTGAAGGAAAGGGCGACACACGGTCACCGTCAATATTGGACTATACGTCTTGAATAAGTGTGTCTAAGTCATAGTACAAAAACAACACCAAAACGTCATAGATCCACCTCCTACCTAGACTACACATACTGCGGATTAATCAAATCATCGGGTCGCTGGTGCACGTGACGCCTTGCTTCATTGAGACACAAGAAAAATCGAGAAAGCGGGACCACATTACACCTGCAGTCCACTGTGTGTGTCGTTTGCCCCACTGAAGCTGTGCAGATTTCTACGCCACTGTCAGCACTGACCGGTTCGAGGCACCCAATTGCAAGATGTTCATTGTATGTTGCCCCTTCTCAAGGTTTGTCGAAAACTGTTTCAGTAAAACCTGCATTGTCTGATACCATCACTCCTATCGCTTTTCAAACCGACTATCACTGACAAGATGTGACACTCGTTTCCACTATCTGTGGGTTCTATTTCATTGTAACTGCACCGGCAAATCGGGCCGCTTTATTTGCCATGTTGTCGTGAGTGAGCCCGTAAGAGATAGCCCGTTTCTACCATTCTGTCACATCTCCACGTAGACCCATTCTACTGCGCTGATTACACACAAACGAGTAGAACATATACATCATTTCATTGTAATGACGTACGTCAGCGGTGGAGGATTACAAGCCCCCTGCTACAAGTTCTGTCCATCTACAGTGCTGCAAAGTGAAGGTTATGCACTTTTAAGGGGATGACCACTGATACACTGAACGTAATTCGTATCAAAACAGCGTCTAAGGCCGTGGCCTGAAAGGAGCGGGGCGGGCAGCGTTCGACGATGTTTCTCCCGCAGCGTGTAACACTAATTTTTTTGACGGTACGGAAGTGTATTGGTGGCAATCGTTTCGGGAGGCGCTTGCAGCTGGCTGTAACAGTGTGCAGCGGAGAGTTCAACCCTAAGCAGTTCGTCTTTCTCGAGCGTGCAGCGGGTGGCGTGCCATCTTCTTTGAAGAAATTATTACAGCGGTACAAGAAATACCAGAAATTTGACAGTATAATCAAAGTTCGTAGCCTGGAACGAAGATATGAAGTGCAGTGGCAATAAAGCTTAATGTTTATTTTTTTATTGTGATATTTTGTTCGGACAGAAGTTAATCACAGACATGTTTTGCACATTTCTTGCAACAGGTGATGTTATATGCAACTGTTTAAATTTTGTAGTACTGTTTTCGTTTAAAAAATATTTTCAAAATCGTTCAAATGGCTCTAAGCACTGTGGGACTTAACATCTGAGGTCATCAGTCCCCTAGACTTAGAACTACTTAAACCTAACTAACCTAATGATATCACACACATCCATGCCCGACGCAGAATTCGAACCTGCGACCGTAGCGGTCGTGCGGTTCCAGACTGTAGCGCCTAGAACCGCTCGGCCACAGAGCCTGAAAGTCTGAAACCAGTTACTTTTCGTCCTTTCCTTATGACAAGAAATTTGATCTCAGATACAGCACTCTTAAATCTGAAAACATGAATTCACTGTAGCAGCGATATTTCTGAAAAAAAAACAAAGATTGTTACCAGCTCGGTTCGGGACTGAAGCGCCTAGGACCGATCGGCCACAGCAAAAATATTTTGAAAAAGCAAAAAAATTGTTGAGTTCGCTCTTACTTGCGTCATGGTTAACTACAAATTATTCCCCTGGCGATATACACTCCTGGAAATGGAAAAAAGAACACATTGACACCGGTGTGTCAGACCCACCATACTTGCTCCGGACACTGCGAGAGGGCTGTACAAGCAATGATCACACGCACGGCACAGTGGACACACCAGGAACCGCGGTGTTGGCCGTCGAATGGCGCTAGCTGCGCAGCATTTGTGCACCGCCGCCGTCAGTGTCAGCCAGTTTGCCGTGGCATACGGAGCTCCATCGCAGTCTTTAACACTGGTAGCATGCCGCGACAGCGTGGACGTGAACCGTATGTGCAGTTGACGGACTTTGAGCGAGGGCGTATAGTGGGCATGCGGGAGGCCGGGTGGACGTACCGCCGAATTGCTCAACACGTGGGGCGTGAGGTCTCCACAGTACATCGATGTTGTCGCCAGTGGTCGGCGGAAGGTGCACGTGCCCGTCGACCTGGGACCGGACCGCAGCGACGCACAGATGCACGCCAAGACCGTAGGATCCTACGCAGTGCCGTAGGGGACCTGCACCGCCACTTCCCAGCAAATTAGGGACACTGTTGCTCCTGGGGTATCGGCGAGGACCATTCGCAACCGTCTCCATGAAGCTGGGCTACGGTCCCGCATACCGTTAGGCCGTCTTCCGCTCACGCCCCAACATCGTGCAGCCCGCCTCCAGTGGTGTCGCGACAGGCGTGAATGGAGGGACGAATGGAGACGTGTCGTCTTCAGCGATGAGAGTCGCTTCTGCCTTGGTGCCAATGATGGTCGTATGCGTGTTTGGCGCCGTGCAGGTGAGCGCCACAATCAGGACTGCATACGACCGAGGCACACAGGGCCAACACCCGGCATCATGGTGTGGGGAGCGATCTCCTACACTGGCCGTACACCACTGGTGATCGTCGAGGGGACACTGAATAGTGCACGGTACATCCAAACCGTCATCGAACCCATCGTTCTACCATTCCTAGATCGGCAAGGGAACTTGCTGTTCCAACAGGACAATGCACGTCCGCATGTATCCCGTGCCACCCAACGTGCTCTAGAAGGTGTAAGTCAACTACCCTGGCCAGCAAGATCTCCGGATCTGTCCCCCATTGAGCATGTTTGGGACTGGATGAAGCGTCGTCTCACGCGGTCTGCACGTCCAGCACGAACGCTGGTCCAACTGAGGCGCCAGGTGGAAATGGCATGGCAAGCCGTTCCACAGGACTACATCCAGCATCTCTACGATCGTCTCCATGGGAGAATAGCAGCCTGCATTGCTACGAAAGGTGGATATACACTGTACTAGTGCCGACATTGTGCATGCTCTGTTGCCTGTGTCTATGTGCCTGTGGTTATGTCAGTGTGATCATGTGATGTATCTGACCCCAGGAATGTGTCAATAAAGTTTCCCCTTCCTGGGACAATGAATTCACGGTATTCTTATTTCAATTTCCAGGAGTGTAGTTGAATGTAAATTGGTGCGGGGTTCTCTCAAGCCAGCATAGATCTTTTTCAAAATAAGATGCAGAATCAGACATCATGAATATCTAATCGTAAACTCTCGTACAATGATTTAAAATCTAGAAAAAATGATTCTCTCTTTTTCGCTGGACTGCTTGTACTTTTCCTTAGGCTGAATAAATTGACTTTCAGAAATGCGTTCGACTATATTGTTTGCCTGATCTCTGAAGAACGTTATTACGCGCCGCTGAACTAACAACTTCTACTCAAGACACTGTAGCGTCGGCTACTGTTCTTCCGTCATTGAGCGTTCTACCGTTCACCGTAGCGCTTCAGTCAGGTTGTAGCCTATTTGATGTTTACGTATTTAGTTTTTGGATGCCCTACGCGTTAGAATCCCAGTTGTCTCGGTACTAGCTCCAGTTTAAACTAAGTGACCTCACATTGCTCCATCATTGGCATCAGTCCCGTGGCTCAACATATGATTGACTTACTGGCGGGGCTTATATAGATATCATAGGGATCTTCTCAATCAGATACGTATCAGACTCACACGCTCTAAATTAACTCCACGACTCTGCACCAGTCTCACCGAGCGGGGTGGCGCAGTGGTTAGACACTGGACTCGCATTCGGGAGGACGACGGTTCAATCCCGCGTCCGGCCATACTGATTTAAGTTTTCCGTGATTTCCCTAAATCATTCCAGGCAAATGCCGGGATGGTTCCTCTGAAAGGGCACGGCCGACTTCCTTCCCAATCCTTCCCTAATCCGATGAGACCGATGACCACGCTGTCTAGTCTCCTTCCCCAAACCAACCAACCAACCAACCTCCACCAGTCTAGCTCTTTATCTCAAAGTGCCGATCTCATGATCCAGCCGGGTCGACACAATCGCCGGCCGGGGTGGCCGAGCGGTTCTAGGCGCTACAGTCTGGAACCGCGCTAACGCTACGGTCGCTGGTTCGAATCCTGCCTCGGGCATGGATGTGTGTGATGTCCTTAGGTTAGTTAGGTTTAAGTAGTTCTAAGTTCTAGGGGACTGATGACCTCAGATGTTAAGTCCCATAGTGCTCAGTGCCATTTGAACATTATTTCGACACAATCTCCTCGTTATGTTTCAACTTTTTTAGATTGCGTAGAACGATTGAATACTTCGGCAAATGATGCATTTAGGATGGTAATGGAAGGAGTGAGACGTCACTGCGCTGGTGTTTGTGGTGGGTCCAGGCGACCACCTGCGCCGGCGATCAGCTGTGAGCGGCGCGACCTTGACCGAGCGGCGCGCTGCGGCCGCATGTTGGCCCCAAGTTTTAAACAATTTGGGCGGCGGCCGCCCTAGTGCTGGTAGTTAACTTTCAGGCTGGAGTTGGCCCAAGTTGCCGCCGACAACAAACTCCGGCCCCGGCCGCCGCGCTCCACTACTCGCGAAAAAGCGCGGGCGGCGCGTGGCGCGTGGCGCGTCTGCCGAACGGCACCAGGCAGCTGGAGCGCCCGTTGGCGGGCTGCGCCACCACGCACAGCCCCAAAGGCTCACGCCTTTGCTACCAAACACCAGGTTAACAATATTTAATAGGTTTCCTCCCATTCGTAAATTCAAAATTTCTTCTATTTTTCTTCATTTGAGGTTGACATTAATGGTTCATGTTATTATTTGAAGAAGCACCAGTTTACACTACAGGTCTTTAAAATTGCTACCAAAGACTAGGTTAACAATATTTAGTAGGTTTCCCCCCATACGTAAATTCAAAATTTCTTCTATTTTTCTTCATTTGAGGTCGACATTAATGGTTCATGTTCTTATTATTTGAAGAAATACCAGTTTACACTACTGGCCTTTAAAATTGCTACACCAAGAAGAAAGGCAGATGATAAACGGGTATTCATTGACAAATATATTATACTAGAACTGACATGTGATTACATTTTCACGCAATTAAGGTGCATAGTTCCTGAGAAATCAGTACCCAGAACAACCACCTCTGGCCGTAATAACGGCCTTGATACGCCTGGGCATTGAGTTAAACAGAACTTGGATGGAGTGTACAAGTACAGCTGCCCAGGAAGCTTTAGTACGATACACAATTCATCAAGAGTAGTGACTGACGTATTGTGACGAGCCAGTTGCGCGGCCACCATTGACCAGACGTTTTCAATTGGTGAGAGATCTGAAGAATGTGCTGGCCAGGGCAGTAGTGGAACGTTTTCTGTATCGAGAAAGGCCCGTACAAGATCTGCAACATGCAGTCGGGCATTATTCTGCCGAAATGTAGGCTTTCGCAGGGATCGAATGGAGGGTAGAGCCACGGGTTGTAACACATCTGAAATGTAACGTCCACTGTTCAAAGTGCCGTCAATGCGAACAAGAGGTGACCGAGACGTGTAACCAATTGCACCCCATACCATCACGCCGGGTGATACACCAGTATGGCGATGACGAAATCACGCTTCCAATGTGCGTTCACTGCGATGTCGACAAACACGGATGCGACCATGATGATGCTGTAAATAGAACCTCGATTCATCCGAAAAATGACGTTTCGCCATTCGTGCAACCAGGTTCGTCGTTGACTACACCATCGCAGGCGCTCCTGTCTGTGATGCACCGTCAAGGGTAACCGCAGCCATGGTCTCCGCTTTGATGGTCCATGCTGCTGCAAACGTCGTCAAACTGTTCGTGCAGATGGTTGTTGTCTTGCAAACGTCCCCATCTGTTGACTAAGGGATCGAGACGTGGCTGCACGATCCGTTACAGCCATGCGGATAAGTTGCCTGTCATCTCGACTGCTAGTGATACGAAGCCGTTGCGATCCAGCACGGTGTTCCGTATTACCTTCCTGAACCCACCAATTCCATATTCTGCTCACAGTCATTGGATCTCGACCAACGCGAGCAGCAATGCCGTGATGCGATAAACCGCAATCGCGATAGGCTACAATCCGACCTTTATCAAAGTCGGAAACGTGATGGTACGCATTTCTCCTCCTTACACGAGGCATCACAACACTACTGTTTCACTAGGCAACGCCCGTCAACTGCTGTTTGTGTATGAGAAATCGGTTGGAGACTTTCCTCATGTCACCACGTTGTAGGTGTCACCACCGGCGCCAACCTTGCGTGAATGCTCTGAAAAGCTAATCATTTGCATATCACAGCATCTTCTTCCTATCGGTTAAATTTCGCGTCTATAGCACGTCATCTTCGTGGTGCAGCAATATTAATGGCCAGTAGTAATCAACAAAAAAGGAAGCCGCCCACAGTGAAAGCTGTAGTAACTTGTAACCGAATGCACGAAATTCGATCACGAGACCAGCTTCGGCCAATACAGTTTACCATTATTTCATAAACATTTTGAACGAATCAATTTTGCTGTATTAAGCTCTTATTTTTCGAAAAAACTTGCTTTATTTCATTGTAAATTAATCCTAATCCAGCAACGTCACAATGTTAACACATTCCACATCCCTAGCGAATTGCTTAATGCCATACATCTGGAGGTACGAAGAGGTACTAGGAGCGTTAGATAACTAACGCAACGCACTATTTTTTCTATAAAGACGTTAGTTTTACTCAGGATTCCAATACACCTTACTATTCCCCTCTCTGTTGGTTATAAAACCTTAATCTCCGTTCAATGCGACTATCTTACGCCACCTTACCCGGAAGGCCTGAATGCCCGCATGGATTCACTCTACTGGTCGACATCATCAATAGCCCACATCATCCACCTACTATTGCCCGCGGAGTGCCTCTTTCAGTGGGCCAAACAGATGGAACTCGGAAGGCGCAGGATCCGCACGGTAGGATGGATGAGGACGAACAACCCAGGGAAGTTTTGTGAACTCCTCTCAGGTGCGCAGACTCGTGTGAGGCCTTGGGTTGTCATGTGGAAGGAGAAGTTCTTTGCATTTTTGTGCCGACGAACCCAGTGAAGTCGTCTCTTCATTTTCGTGTGGGCAGCACTGTACATTTCAAAGCTGATCGTTGCACCATGGGGGAGGACATCAAACAGAAACCCCCTTCAGAGGCTCAGAATACGGTGTGGCATTGACCTTCGGAGGTGGTGTGGCCCCACTCCATGAGTAAGTAGGCTGTTTAGGTTCTTATATTGGTAACGCCACCGCCACATAGCGCTCTGGATGAAAATCACTAGCTGTGCTGTGTGCAGTCTGTGGCTAGTTTGCATTGTTGTCTGCCATTGTAGTGTTGGGCAGTGGCAGCTGGATGTGAACAGTGCGTAGCGTTGCGCAGTTGGAGGTGAGCTGCCAGCAGTGGTGGATGTGGGGAAGTGAGATGGCGGATTTTTGAGAGTGGATGATCTGGACGTGTGTCCATCAGAGACAGTACATTTGTAAGACTGGATGTCATGAACTGCTGTATATATTATGACTTTTGAACACTATTAAGGTAAATACATTGTTTGTTCTCTATCAAAATCTTTCATTTGTTAACTATGCCTATCAGTAGTTAGTGCCTTCCGTAGTTTGAATCTTTTATTTAGCTGGCAGTAGTGGCGCTCGCTGTATTGCAGTAGTTCGAGTAACGAAGATTTTTGTGAGGTAAGTGATTTGTGAAATGTATAGGTTAATGTTAGTCAGGGCCATTATTTTGTAAGGATTTTTGAAAGTCAGATTGGGTTGCGCTAAAAATATTGTGTGTCAGTTTAAGCACAGTCATGTATAATTTTTCTAAGGGGACGTTTCACATGGATTGCCATTCTGCAGCATCTTCGAAGTGATGAACCCATGTTTCATCACCTGTGACGATGTTCGATAAAAAAATTATCACGATGAGCCATGTAATACGCAAATACTTCCGTATAGATGGTCCTTTGTTACTCTTTGTGATGTCCCGTTAAGCGGTGATAAATCAGGCGGGCGCACATCTGTAAGTACCCCAACTGGTGGTGGAGTGTATTACCACTACCTACGGTGACGTTCAGTTGGGCACTGAGGGGTTTGGTTGTGTCGGTCGATCCCCTTCAGTGAGAGTATCCACACGCTCCAGTATTGCAGGAGTCACGGCTGAGTCCGGCCGGCCGGCACATGGGAGATAGAATAGGTTTGCGCGACTTTGTTTCGATGATAACAGACGCTTCGCTCAACGCCTCCCTGTGCTTTTATTCTGCAAGCGCCTATGAATATCTTATATGCTATAGTTTTCCGCCAAAGGAAACTCAATGACAGCTCTGTTCCGAGCACACCTCCGTTACAGACGCCATTTTGAAGTGTACCTATAGCGCCAAAACTCAACTCAACTTCGTGGAAATACAGCGGCTCAAGCGGGAATACTCCACGATGTTCCGAAATAGGCCGAGAAAAAAAATTTTTACGCTACTCATCGAACGCCACTCACATATTTAGAACAAAAATATTAAACCATGTTCGTGTTAAGTCACTCTGCCATTCTAAATGCGACTGTGAACCCAAGCAGAAGAAGGAATGTCTCAGAGAAAAAAATGCTTTAAAGCGACAGAAATGCGGTCGGATACACCAACCTTACTCTCAGGTACCACTTTTTATATAAACTGGTGGAGAAATGGCTCTGAGAACTATGCGACTTAACTTCTCAGGTCATCAGTCGCCTAGAACTTAGAAATAATTAAACCTAACTAACCTAAGGACATCACACATATCCATGCCCGAGGCAGGATTCGAACCTGCGACCGTAGCGACTGGTGGAGAACCTTTCCTGAAAGATCTTTTCTCAAACAGAAGATTTCGTCGTAGTTAGTTTTGCGAGTTTTCTCACTAATTAAGACATAGCGGTAAAAATGATTGGTTTTCATTAATTAGCTACACTAGCCGAGACAAACAGATTTATTTGCACAGCAAAATATTCCTTCGTCAAATCCGACGGGTTAGTCAGTGTTCACGTTAGTGAGCTAATAACAGTAAGTTACTATTAAAAAAATTGATCGCTGGAAGGTTTCTTGCTAAAATATTCTAGAGGTCTAAGAACATGGACTACCTGCAGATACGGGAAGTTTTCACTATCACAGCCTGTGATGTAAGGTGTTCCTTTTAAGAAAGAAACATGCCTCAGAGATGATGGTTATCAGTACTCTATTTCATGACGCAGTCGGTAAAGTTACCTTTTCGACAAACCCGGTCAGCAGTATGGGAAAAAGAAAACAGCTACTATTTGAGAAGGACCGGGATTCCTAGAAGGAATCTGTCAAATAACAAGTCATTCTCTGCAGGATACGGGAATTCACATTGTTTGTGGCACATCCTGGCAG
Organism: Schistocerca cancellata; assembly: GCF_023864275.1. Classification (NCBI taxonomy): domain Eukaryota; kingdom Metazoa; phylum Arthropoda; class Insecta; order Orthoptera; family Acrididae; genus Schistocerca; species Schistocerca cancellata. Next base: position 168,183,989 of record NC_064626.1, read on the forward strand.
TTACTTTCACAGTGCTATACTATACAATTGCTTTTGCCTTAGAACCACGTTTATACCATTTGATTACGAAATAAGGTAAACTAACAAGCGCATATCTCGTGTAGGTCTGGAACACTGTCATTTCCTTATGGACAAAATTCTTCTGATTAAGATTTACAGTCTCATCATTACATTGCAGTGCCCCAAATGGCCTGTTTCTCTCAACCTTCCTCGATTTCTCCATAGCAAGAATGAAGGAATCTTCTTTGTGGGATGCACCGATAGACTATTACATGTATTTTTAGACTTTCATAGACTCATTAGAAATAAAACGAGATGACAATAACGAACAGCACTAGGGGAATAAAGATAAAAAATATAAAGAAGGATTCTAAATGTAGATTTTCAGTAGGCTGTAATCAAGTAACCAATGTACAGGCTATACAATACTTTATCTCTGAATTACGATCACTTACCTTACGCTGATCAGTTCTTTCGTTCTCCCACCGGATGTCACTTAGTGAGCTTATCACAAACATTTCCATTTCGTAAACAAGCTCTAGTACTACGTATCTACCAGCTCTATCAAACTGGCAGTACAATTGCACTCTGAAAAATCAACATAATCGTCACTTCTTGCACTGCATGTTTGTGTTATAAATATCATGCGGCATTTTCAAGTTGTAGACTTCTGTCAATCCGAGGCGATCTCGATATGAAGACATAAGCCTCACACACTGTTGAAGAAGCTACGTTCTGAATGAAGTTTCGCGCAGAAGTGAAGTGTACCTTGTAATGAAATAACTGGCATGTTAAAACTCAGCGTCACATCGAGACCCGAACCAGACCGTTACTAGGCAACAATATTAGGTCCCGGCTAACAGTGGGGATCACCGACTGAGACTTGATATTTAGGAGACCGTGAGTTCAGCGTGTCTCCAGAATTATAGACACTCACTACCCGCTTGTTTACAAAACGTGTTTCGTTATGCAGATTTAAGAAAAAGGCCGCAGTAACGTACGATTTTGTTTGTAAGTAAACCTCATTGTACAGGGAAAATATATGAATGAGGAAAACTCTTCTATCTTATTGTTGTTGTGGTATTCGGTCCGAACATTGGTTTTATGAACCTGTCCATGCTAGTGTATCCTATGCAAGCCTTTTCACCTCAGTCTATATCCGTTTCAAGCAGCTCACACCGTCCAAGCCTTGGTCTTCATCTACATTTATTTTGACCATATCTTGATCACTAGCGCCAGTGAAACAGCGCGGTGCATAAACATGTAGTTTAGTTTATTAAATAAACCACCAGATCTACACTAAAATTTTGTTACACATTTCTCAGTGAGATCTGCCTGCAAATGAAATCGAACATTCAAATATCGACAACTAAAGGAGTTGTGATTACAAAAAAGAACGCCAACGCTGTCGGAAACACTCTACATTATCGTCAACGAGTGCAATCCTTACACATTCCGAAAGCCAATGTCCCAATCACAGATTTCCGTTGTTGAACTATTTTTTTCACCACCGCCTTCCCCCAGGGATGCTAGAACTGATGAATGGGAGGCGATTAGTTGAGCTATTTAGAGTGGCGTTCGGCACTCTGTCTTGCAACTGGTTCGCTGTTATTTCTGATGCATTGAAGCTCTTGCATACACAGTTGCTAAAGCGCAGTCATGTTCCAAATCTTAAAATTTTGTTAAATATGTTGTAAGCCAACAACAACTTCCATAGAACCTCGATTTTTTTACTCTCATTTCCCTTGAGCGCCAAAATCGCGTGTCCAGCTTCACCTCAGTTGTATGAGTCTTACTTCATGGTTATGTGTGGGAATATTGCATATTCATTTGACCCTTCATATTGTGTTGGAGAATACCAACTGATGACACTCTTTCGAAGTCAAATGGCGCGCATATTTATTAATCGGTCTATACGAACTTCTGATGGCGTGATATGTAACATATTGGGTCCCATAAAACACTGGAGGTGAAACGAAAATTATTACGCACAGATTGCCCGTGTAGCCCAACAAGTTGTCCAGTTTCTGCCGAAAGGCAACTGCAAACAAAAGACGTAGAGAGTTTCAGTCCGCCAGGCATAAGGCTATGATTTAGTCTCAATTTATATCAAAACTTTGCTTCCAATGGCGTCGTTAATTTTCAACGTACACACGCAGTACACAAACGGTTGAAGGTTGGTAAGAAGGAGAGAAGGACTATAGTAAATTGTCTTTCCATAATGTCTGCTGGGTATTTCCATTTCGCATAATCTGTAATTCTGCCTATGGCCTAAATTAGATGATCTAAGTAACATAATGCATCTACACTTCGAGTGATCTATAATGATGAACGTTGTTGTACTGTATTTTGAGACAGTTTATATGTTCCCACTTAATGAACTGTATACCCTTTCCAATCTTACTATGGAATGAGGTACTATACGTTTCTGAAAGGGATTTTAAATTCTGAAACTCATAATGTAAAATTAAATATTTTAATACTGGATGTAGACACATAATTAGGTATGCTCCTTAAGAAATCAAACCAGCAGAATCATTGTGAAGTGAAAAAACGTGCAGAGAGTAGAGAAGTCCCCTGATTTTCAGAGAGGGGGCGTTCGCCATCACTCCTTTATGCTTCCCCTTCCCTCCTTTCGACTTCATCACGCCTTCAACCTGCTAGCACCTTCCCCTGATTACTGACCCCTTTAGAGTGTCACAAGGAGGAAAAAATGCCAATCACAGAAATCAATGCCGTAAGTACTGTAGATGGATGTTCGCTATGCACGAAATATCTGATCAAACTGAACAAAATGAAATAAAAGTAACACGTTACTGGTCTTTGAGACCCGACCATATCATTGACACGAGCATCGATGAGGATGAATGAAATAATGAGAATAACAAAAACATTTAGTCAAATGGCTCTCAACACTATGCGACTTAACTTCTGAGGTCACCAGTCGCCTAGAACTTAGAACTAATTAAACCTAACTAACCTAAGGACACCACACACATCCATGCCCGAGACAGGATTCGAACCTGCGACCGCAGCGGTCGCTCGGCTCCAGACTGCAGCGCCTAGAACCGCACGGCCACTCCGGCCGCCAAACATCTAGTCCCTGAGTGAAGAAAATCTCCGATCAGGCGGGGAATCGGGGCCAGGACCCTGAGATCTTGAGGCTACACCACTAACCACTGGACCATGAAATTAAAAATTACAAAATATTTTCAGTGGTATATCCTAAGATAGTTCCCGCGGGAAATTTTGGCACACTTCTAGTCACAAAAGGAGGTAGAGCAGAATGCCTCAGTGCCGTGGAATACCTTGTTATTGCTTGGCTATGCACTCGTGTGAAATAAATTGCCAGCCTGTATACCATAGTGTACGCGCAATCTTTTTCTACTTAAGATTAACGGGTTCGCATCCCTTACTCAGGGAGTACAAGTTTTGTGTTAGCAGAAGAGCCAACACCGTGTTACGAGTGGAGGCCGAAATGCACGCGTTTTAGCTCACGCAGGCCGGCGTGAGGAGGGAAGAACTATACTGACGTGAGGTCTGGAACATGACAAGGAATGAGAATTCAGAAAGCGGACGTAATTAGTTTGCTACTTAACTTTAATCCATTAATGATGACCGTCGCTCTTGACGGTATATGATTCAAATATTATCTGTTCAGAATACATTCTTGAAGTAATTATAGTAACTGAATATGGCGCCTTGCTAGGTCGTAGCAAATGACGAATCTGAAGACTATACCAAACCGTCGTCTCTGCAAATCAGAGCGTATGTAGACAGTGAACTATCGCTAGCAAAGTCGGCTGTACAACTGGGGCGAGTGCTAGGGAGTCTCTCTAGACTAGACCTGCCATGTGGCGGCGCTCGGTCTGCAATCACTGATAGTGGCGACAGGCGGGTCCGATGTATACTACCGGACCGCGGCCGATTTAAAGGCTACCACCTAGCCAGTGTGGTGTCTGGCGGTGACACCACAACAAGTTCTAACATCAGATTCACAAATGACTTGTTCTACCTTGCCCCTTTGTAAATTTGGGGCGAACATATGTTATTTACGTTTATTCCTCAACAATGACGTCACTAATGTGTGTCATATCCTTCCGGTGTTGAGTGGCAGATGCACTGCAGTTGACAGGATATGCTAGTAGTGATGTTAAAATATTTGTTTGCCAAATATTTGTTACAAGCAGTAAGGAGAGGAGCCACACTCGAAATTGGTCTGTCTAGATGACAATGAAACTGAACTTTAAGACAAAGGCGTGAACTTCGTTTTATAACATGTGAAAGTTGCAAAGTGTGACTTGCAGGATCTTTTCGCTGTGAATTTAACTCTGTTATACAATTTGACCGTGCCGTAGAACGCTTTTAAAATACCAACAAGTGTACGCAATGGCTGTCATACACTCTAAGACAAAGAAAGCCACATCACAATTATCCCAATGGACGAAAATCGGTCGGTGCCACGTACATGAACAGACAAGGGAATGATTGCAATTTCAAGAAACTGATGTATTTAAATGATGTAGTCAAGATAAAAAGCTTCACAAACCCACCAAAGCAATAACGCTCTGAACCATCTCTGGCCATTATGGAAGCACTTACTCGGCTTCGCACTGATTTACAGAATTGTTGGATGTCTTCCTCAGTGATATCGTGCCAAATATCCAAATGCCGCTTTAGATCGTCAAAATCCCGAACTGGTTGGAGGGTCCTGCCCGTTATGCTCCGAATGTTCTCAACTTAGAAGAGATCGACGACCTTCCTGGTCAGAGTCTTACAAGCACGAAGACAAAATATTAAAAGTCGCGCGGAGTGGCCGGGCGGTTTGAGCGGCCACGTCACGGACTGCGCGGCCCCTCTCGACGGAGGTTCGAGTTCTCTCTCTGACATAGGTGTGTGTGTTATTCTTAGCATAAGTTAGTTTGTAAGTCTAGGGACCGAGGACCTCAGCAGTTTGGTCCCTTAGGAATTTACACACATTTGAACTTTTGAACCGTGTCCTGAACTCGTACACCGCAGCGCTCGGGGTCACAGTAGGAAGTTATAACACCCGATAATGGGTGTATAACAGCCCTAAACCGGTCTTGGCCTAAATAAAACAACATTACAACTGTTGCGGTATTTTCAGCCTCTGGCTTGTGATTGTTCAAACAGCTTACAGGAATTGCGATGGGTGTTGTCTTCCACAAAGGCCGATATTTCGACAAGTGAACCGTCGGCTATTTGGAGAGTATAAATCCAACGAGAGAGCCTACTCCAAAAATAACAGGTGTTCACCTGTCGAAATATCAGTAGTTGTTGAAGACGTCACCCGGCTGAATTCCAGTTGTTTGAACATTTTATACACTGAGAGAAACTGATGTTTCAAATAGCTTGTAATTTTCTCTAATGGCTTGACACCTTAGAGACATGTAGCTATCGAAATAATTTGCCAGTCTTAACGACATGCTAAGTCTTTCAGCATTCACTCTGTTTTCTTACCACGCACTTCTCTCATTCATCATTTTCGGTTCACTGTCAACGGTGCTTTCTCTGTTAATTCGTCCTTTTCCTCCAAATCCAAATGTTGTACAAAAATAGATTTATTTATGTATATATGTTTGACATCTTCGCCTGACCCACTCTATCTATCTCAACCAAAATTGGTGCATGTATTAGTTACTGTCTGGGAAGGATCGCAGTGGTGGTAAGAATCATCTATCTACCTATCATAGGGGTGCGGGTGGAGGTGAAACAAATGTGTAGTCCACGAAATTTATTCAAAATTTATTCATCCAGTATATGAGAACAAGAGTACTTAGAGACTTGCCACAAAATTTTTCTCTCTGACAAAGCCCACAGAAGGAAGAATGGAAAAGTTTATCGCTTACCGTAATTTCGCTGTTCATGCCGTAAAACCGTCGCCTCAGGTCCAATTTTCAAAGCGTCTTCGTAGATGCCACTCAATGCGCATGCCAAATTATATCAAAGTACGATACGTAGATCAGGAGATTTGACGTCATAAACTCTGACATACGTGAAATCTACGGCATGATCCTTTTCGTTTTAATTTATTGTGTCTTTTCTTCTGATACTACTCACAACACATTTGGTAGACTGTGTCCAAATATACTACTAAATTTACTGCTACAAATACAGGTTAAATATGTGTTCAAATACCTGCAGAATAGGTTAACGTAGCCTCTCCCCGATGTTATTCAATCTGTATATTGAGCAGGCAGTGAAGGAAACAAAAGAAAAATTCGGAGTAGGTATTAAAATCCATGGAGAAGAAATAAAAACTTTGAGGTTCGCCGATGACATTGTAATTCTGTCAGAGACAGCAAAGGACTTGGAAGAGCAGTTGAACGGAATGGATGGTGTCTTGAAGGGAGGATATAAGATGAACATCAACAAAAGCAAAACGAGGATAATGGAATGTAGTCGAATTAAGTTGGGTGATGCTGAGGGAATTAGATTAGGAAATGAGACACTTAAAGTAGTAAAGGAGTTTTGCTATTTGGGGAGCAAAATAACTGATGATGGTCGAAGTAGAGAGGATATAAAATGTAGACTGGAAATGGCAAGGAAAGCGTTTCTGAAGAAGAGAAATTTGTTAACATCGAGTATAGATTTAAGTGTCAGGAAGTTGTTCCTGGAAGTATTTGTATGCAGTGTAGCCATGTATGGAAGTGAAACGTGGGCGATAAATAGTTTAGACAAGGATAGAATAGAAGCTTTCGAAATGTGGTGCTACAGAAGAATGCAGAAGATTAGATGGGTAGATCACATAACTAATGAGGAGGTACTGAATAGAATTGGGGAGAAGAGAAATTTGTGGCACAATTTGACTAGAAGAAGGGATCGGTTGGTAGGACATGTTCTGAGGCATCAAGGGATCACCAATTTAGTATTGGAGCGCAGCGTGGAGGGTAAAAATCGTAGAGAGAGACCAAGAGATGAATACACCAAGCAGATTCAGAAGGATGTAGGTTGCAGTAGGTACTGGGAGATGAAGAAGCTTGCACAGGATAGAGTAGCATGGAGAGCTGCATCAAACCAATCTCAGGACTGAAGACCACAACAAAAACAACAACGTTAAATACGTATGAAATATATGTAACATTTGCGTACTGTGGTAAAGACGCAGGCAAAAGCTCCTCCTATGTCCCTGGATCGATTCCAGCTAAATATGGTATATATATTACTGGCTATGGAAAGAAAAACTTTGGAATTAAGAACCATCAGCCTGCTACTGGAGTGGGGTAGACAACTTGGAGAGAGACGGTGAGGAGGACAAGATGGACATGGAGGGTGGAGATGGAAATGGACATAGGTGGGTGCAGGAGGAGTTGGACAGAGGGAAAGGGAGGAGTAAATGGACAGAGAAAGGGAAGAGATGGACGGAGAGAGGCGGGAAGGGGGAGATGAACAGAGGGAGTGGGGAAAAGAGGATGGACAGAGACAGGAGGATGAGGAGATTGACAGAGAGAGGGAGAGAAGGACAGAGAGAGGGAAGAGGAGGAGACTACTCTTGAGGGAGTGTGGTGCACCTCATGGGAGACGACAGGCGGGGAAGGAGGTGATCGACAGCGAGAGAGGAAGGAGGAGATGGCCAGAGAGAGGAGCAAACGAACAGAGAGTGGAGAAACAGATGGACAGGGAGAATAGCAGGATGTGGACTGAGGGTGGAGGAGCCGCTGATTGAGACACAGTAGATGAGGAGGAGATTGAGTTATACCAGGTTTGTCGAACTTAGAAGGACGAAGAGAAGGTAGATGGGTGGAAGGAGCTATGGACAGGGAAAGAGGGAGGAGCAGATGGACAGAACTAGGGTGGAGGAGTTGATCGACAGGGGGAAAGGCAGACAAGATTGACAGAGAGTGAGAGGGAAGGAAGTGGACAGAGAGGAAGGACAACATGGACTAACAGAAGGTTGGAATAAAATAACGCATAACCAGGGAACGATGGATTCTCAGCTAGTTAAAGTAAAATAAAATAAAGTCGTGTTCGTCAATTTTCCTTTTGTTAAACTCTTACTTCTCTTATCGTCTATTAAAGAATTCCAAAATCTGCTGCGTATGTCCCTACAGTTACAAGCATCACAAAACTACAGTATATCATCTAATTGCGCTGTTTCTCACCACATAATCTACTACATTTGAATCCAGATTCTGGTGTCTTGAATGAAGATACTTGACGTATTTGCTAAATCGCTTTTCTTTCAGATAATTTTGAACCGAAAATACTGCCGGCCGGTGTAGCCGAGCGGTTCTAGGCGCTTCAATCTGGAACCGCGCTACCGCTACGGACGTAGGTTCGAATCCTACCTAGGGCATGGATGTGTGTGATGTCCTTAGGTTAGTTAGGTTTAAGTAGTTCTAAGTTCTAGGAGACTGATGACCTCAGATCTTAAGTTAGTGCTCAGAGTCATCTTGAACCGAAAATACTAGCAGGATGGAATGCTGCTGCGAAAACCCAGTGCCCAAAGTTTTTTCGCTGTGTGTAGCTGCTACATTGCGAGATTATTGAGACTATAACCGTAAATTAAATTGAGACGGATTTCGGAACAGAAATACAGGACGAAATTAAACTTGTTGAAAACATGATGGCTGACCAGTTCGCAGAACTAAGGTTAATTTAGAAACTGATAGCTGTAAAACTATCAGCGCTGTTTCTTATACCCGCAAGAATCGAACTGCGAACTGTGTGCCTTCTGTTACTGGCCTCAGGAGCGGAGGCAGCGTTTACCGAGCGCACCGCGCACTTCTCGGACGCCCTATGGAGCAACGGGTGCGGGTGCTGGTGCGGGCGTCCGCCCACGCGGCCCACCGCCGCCGCCCCCGCCTCCAGAGCCCCCGAGTCGCGGGCCGCGTCGCAGCTGCCGGCTCCCAGGCGATTGATCTGCGCCGCTGCCGCTGCCGCTGCCTATGACAGGCGGCCGGCAGCCGGCAGAAAGAAGGGAACGCCCGCCGCAAAAACCGGCCACCCGCGGCCCGCACAGCTCTGGCCCCGCTAAATTACCTCCCCCTCCACACTCAGCTCTTCCTTGTCATTTAACAGAGCCCAAACTTTCTCCGAGTATTTTCTTCCCCTTAAGGCGAGGTTCCCCATACTTCCTTTCTTTCTCTTTTTTAACAATGGAGGTCGGCGTCGGATTGTCCCTGTACACAAAACGCAGTCGCGAGGAGGTTAAATCAGTTTAGTCTTGCCAGCCAAATATAATTCCTGCGGGTTAATGATATTTACCACGCTCTTTGCATTCAGAAATGCACGGCGTTCCTAGAAGACAGAATTTCTTTTTGAATACAGCATACATCATTTCGTCGTAAATAAAGAGTCATACACAGTCAGATAATTCTGGGGTGTGCCAGTAAAGTACGATGGTGCTATTACTGTTGATGCCATCTAGGACATACAGCGAACTTACCTGTTAGTACAGTGCGGCGTAATCTGGTATAATGGGCAATGGCAGCAGACGACCGACGCGAGTGCCTCGCAACAGCACGACATCGCCTGCAGCGCCCCTCTTGGGCTCGTGAAAATATCAGTTGGACTCTAGACGACTGGAAAATTGTGAAATGTTCAGATGTGTTCCCATTTCTGCTGGTAAGCTTATGGTAGGGTTGGGGTGTGGTGCAGACTACACAAAGCCGCACTGTGCAAGTTGGTGGTGGCTCCACAGGAACGTGAGCTGTGTTTAAATGGAAGAGATTAGGCCTTCTGGCCCAAATGAACCGATCATTGACTGCAAATGGTTATGTTCGTCTACTTGGAGACCATTTACAGCCATTCATGGACTTCATTTTCCCAAACAACGATGCACCATCTCACTGGGCCACAACTGTTCTTATTTAAATTTACCCATGGCATGTGGATGTTGTTTGATGTCTGTGACTGTATTATTGTTGTTGTTGGGTCTTCAGTCTTGAGACTGGTTTGACGCAGCTCTCCATGCTACTCTATCCTGTGCAAGCTTCTTCATTTCCCAATAACTACTGCAACCTACATCCTTCTGAATCTGCTTAGTGTATTCATCTCTTGGTCTCCCTCTACGATTTTTACCCTCCACGCTGCCCTCCAATACTAAATTGGTGATCCCCTTGATGCCTCAGAACATGTCCTACCCACCGATCCCTTCTTTTAGTCAAGTTGTGCCACAAACTTCTCTTCTCTCCAATCCTATTCAATACCTCCTCATTAGTTATGTGATCTACCCATCTAATCTTTAGCATTCTTCTGTAAGAACACATTCATGGATCACTGTGGATTAATGCGTTTAAATCATCTTTATCAAACTCTGAATGTCTTCCTGGAAGTGAACAGTGAGTAATGTTGAAACGATCCTCTCTAAATCGAGAAAATCATTTTCTTCACGTGCTCTGTCTAACGCTTTTGTCCCCATACACGGTACAAATGTTTCTGGCTGCCTCAGCTGCTGTTACTCCTCAGTTGAACTGAAACAGAAAAATATGTCGGAAACGTTCCGATTTCTTCACTTGACATTCCATTTTACAGCGTTCACGTCTCCACTCACTATCGCCGAATGACAAAATCACATGTAAACTCAAATAATGACATTGAACTACAAATGAAATACGACAATCGACAAATAAACTCATAGCAACTGAAAATACCAGCTTGCAAAACAAAAATACTATGAACTTACACGTCTCTCGAAGGCTGGATTAATGGAGGCAGGAACGGAAGGATGTAGACAGTCTTTCTCCCTCGCTACATTTGCGGGTGGATCAGGAAAGGAAATGACTGCCAGTAGAAAAGCGTACCATCCACCCTACACCATGTGGTGGCTTGTGGAGTATCTCTGTAGGTGTGCAAGTGGAGCGTTATCGTGGAACACAAACGGTCCATTGGCCAATTTTCGGCAACGCTTCATCTTAACAGCCACCCTCTGCCTCGTCAGAGGATGTTGTATGCGCCTAAGATGGTTTGCTCCTTACGAACATAATCTTTTAGCCTTGCGACAGATCCAAAAAACACTCACCATAACCTTGTCCGATGATGGTAGTGTCTCGCTCATTTGCGATGGTTGCGAAACAGCATGACTCCACTGCTTGCTTTGTTCCTATGTCTTGGGGTCGCAGTGACATCCGAGCAACTCGTCCACCGTGATTAGACTGGTGAATAAGTCATCTCGAAAGGGCTGACGAAGCTTTAACTGTAGTTGCCCTACACCAGTATCGCGGTTCGGTAGTTTTGACACAGAACATAAATGACGTAGTGAATGGTAGGATTATCGGTAGTATTGGTAGGGAAAGAAACATAAATTAGTGTATAACAGAGAAACTGGGAGCCGACGATTTCTGTTTGTTTTTCTCTTTGTTTGGCACATAATTAGAACGCACTTTATTCAGTATTAGTTCAAATGGCTCTAAGCACTATGGGACTTAACATCTGAGGTCGTCAATCCCCTAGAACTTAGAACTACTTAAACCTAACTAACCTAAGGGCGTTACACACATCCATGCACGAGGCAGGACTCGAACCTGCGATAGTAGCAGCAGCGCGGTTCCGGACTCAAACGCCTAGAAACGCTCAGCCCAGTATTAGTCCATTGTGTATTTCATATCCTTACAGAATATAAACTGTATTTCATAAATAATAAAAATTAGTTGTTCGCGTAACTTCTGCGACTTTTTGTAATCAAAGCAATTACTTTGATGTAAGTACTGTTCACAAGCACAAATAATTGTTCTTGTTATTTTGCACTCAGTACAACATTCTTCATCACAATCAAAGGCATGTGTTTCCTGCTATTACCGATAAAAGAGAAAGTTGTTTATCAATAACAAAAACACGTCTTATGTAAGTATGATAAGGTACTAAGGCGATGTTAGATATATTATTGTTTTGTGTTATTTAACTTTTTCTTGGAAATTGCGTATTTAGCGGCATATGACAAATCGTGGCTGCACGATCCGTTACAGCCATGCGAATAATGTGCCTGTCATCTCGACTGCTAGTGATACGCGGCCGTTGGGTTCTAGCACGGCGTTCCGTATTACTCTCCTGAACCCACCGATTCCATATTCTGCTCACAGTAATTGGATCTCGACCAGCGCGAGCAGCAATGTCGCGATACGATAAACCGCAATGGCGATAGGCTACAACCCGACCTTTATCAAAGTCGGAAACGTGATAGTACGCATTTCTCCTCCTTACACGAGGCATCACAACAACGTTTCACCAGGCAACGCCGGTCAACTGCTGTTTGTGTATGAGAAATCGGTTGGAAACTTTCCTCATGTCAGCACGTTGTAGGTGTCGCCACCGGCGCCGGCCTTGTGTGAATGCTCTGAAAAGCTAATCATTTGCATATCACAGCGTCTTCTTCCTGCCGGTTAAATTTCGCGTGTGTAACACGTCAGCTTCGTGGTGTAGCTATTTTAATGGCCAGTAGTGTATTAACACACTGGTGCATATGTAATGTAAGGGCTGGGTTGAAGTAAATCCCGAAAGCTATGCAACTAACCCAATCTACATGTAACATGAGTAGACTCTAACTGACAAAAGCTATTAGGAAAACTACAGTATTCCACTCTGAACTAGCTCTGTTGACTGAACATTGATATATCAGAGTTTCTTCCAGAAAGTATCGATATATTTCGGAGATATTTTCTCTCACGACAATGCGGTGTATCGATATCAAAACGGCAATATCGATATCGAAAAGGCAATAACAGTGCCGATAATTATATTATATATCATTTTTTTCGTAAGTTTCGGTAAATATTTCAAACTGTTTGTTGAAATTGTAGCAGAACATAATTTTTCTTTTACTGTCTGAAAATGTGTTACTAGTTTTTGAGCTTACATGACGTCCAGTCTTTCTGTGTGACTGTGTGAGGTAAGTGCAGGTGGCACTAAAAGAAATCCGATTGCAACTGAAGGGGGTCGGGAGGGGGGGCAGTGTGTATGAAACAATGAGAACTTCGATGTGAAGAAACAGAAACGCAAATAGTGTGCTACTTCTTCACATCGGCATTCTTCAAAAAGAAGTTGGTGAAAACGAACAAAAACCTAAACGGCAAGACTGGTCTTTGGGCGGAGAGGTGTGAGGGGAAATGCTGACGTAAGCGGCGCTCGGCGCTACCAACAGAAACAGCTACGTTGCACTTCACCATTTAATTTTGACACTATAACTGCTACGTTGTTGGTGTTTGCAGAAATGAAGAAACAGGGAAATCGACTTGAAGCGTTCTGTGCAGATCCGATATGTGACGAAACCGAACGACAGAGCCATCGGACACCTTTTATTGTGCCACCTACAAACAATAAGCAGGCTGCTATCTTCCTATTCTAGAAAGAATCTAATAGCAAATCAATACTTAAATATGCAGTTCTAAAACAGGCAGAATATTTACAATGTGTAGCCTATATTTTTACAGGCTAGTACGTAGACATTTTTTCTGTCGATATATCAATATTTACACTTTTCGATACAGCGAGGGCCGATAGTGATATTTCTTTTTAACTATCGATATATCTGATCCCGATGTTTTTAAAAATACCAACAGTCCTATCTCTTACTGGTGATAGTCTTCGGCAGTTTACAGTAGTTTTACAACATTTCGGCTGATACCTTGTTTCGGCGTGCTTTCTGAACCGGGATGGACAGCAACGTTTGTCTTGTTCAAAATGTCGTGCGGGATACTGAAGTATGACCCATGACTGATTTTCCTTTTTTTCCGCTACTGTGGTACGCCGTTCTTCAAGCACCACGGCCTTCACGTATTTTCCGATTGTCGGCTCTTCAGAGAGATGATGTGCCTCTTCGTTCTTCGTTATTCGAGCTTATATGACTACAATAAAAACGTTTACGCCACCGAAGCACGTTCTGATATCATGGTACATTGTTTCCGTACACGAACTCAGCATGGATTATTTGCAGAGTTGTTCTCTGTCATATGGAGGAAACCAGTGGCGGATGTAGACATAGGCCCATTAGGCACGGGCCTAGGTGCGGCACCTTACGGGTGGTGACATTTTTTGCTCTGTACTCATTTTAACCTTTTATGTTTTAAAATTACTTCGCTTACAAACGACAAAAAATTTTAATATTGTTAAACTACTTGCTAGTTTAAACAAGCCTTAAGAACGAAATTCGACAATACGCTTGGAAATATACGTAGTTTACTTGGTGACTAAATGTAAATTTAACATTGGATTTCTGTCTGGTAGCATCTTCATGATTGTTCAAAATATTTTGAAGTAAGCTGTCAGGACGGCAATCTACAACACAATGTTTGAAACGTTATAATTCCGATGATGTTGTCGGCTTCTACTTTACCGTACCATATTTTCCCCGTGAAAATACAGGGACCCCTGAAAAGCTGTGATAAACTAATCAGTAGCTTTTTAAATACTGTAACATGTGTGGGCCTCAGTATGTAAAACCCGACTCTACTTAAATTACGGGGAAGTATCAAGACAACCCTCCATTACTGTAATTAATGTGAAAGCTCTGTGGTCTTCAATATCTGAGCTTTGATTTAATGACACCCGTTTAACAAAACATGTTGAGACTGGGAATGTTTTACAAGTTTAAACACATGTTTATACGAAAAGAACACAAGCAGAATACACTTCACAACAGTTTAAATATTTTATTTATTTATTTACTGAGTTACTTTTTTGCGAAAAAAGAAGAAGAAACCAACTTTCGTTGGTCTCATTTACTATGCTGCAGCCTGCATGATATGAAACTTCCCACTCAGTGCAGTTGAACAGTACGTGGCATTGCAAATTTTATATTAAACTCCTTAACTGAGCTTTTTTTCTTCCAGGAAAGGTTATTTTTTATTTTGTTGGAATAAACGGTGCATTGGCGTGTAGACATCACAGCAGTGTTCACACAAATGACAATTCACCACATCAACTGCCAATAAGACTACTTAAACTTTGTAGTGTGTCTTCTCTGTCCACAGAAACCGCTAAAATGTTATAAGAATAAGTGGGATAAGAGTCCATCCAGAACTCACTGCAAGAAATTGCAAAAATTATTTGCTTTTTAAATTAGAAAGACAGTGTCAAGAATATTTAGAACATATTTGCGCCGGCCGAAGTGGCCGTGCGGTTAAAGGCGCTGCAGTCTGGAACCGCAAGACCGCTACGGTCGCAGTTTCGAATCCTGCCTCGGGCATGGATGTTTGTGATGTCCTTAGGTTAGTTAGGTTTAACTAGTTCTAAATTCTAGGGGACTAATGACCTCAGCAGTTGAGTCCCATAGTGCTCAGAGCCATTTGAACCATTTTTTGAACATATTTGCGTCCCAGCCAAAACTCCGGCGACCCGGGAAAGAGAAGCCGAAAAAGGGACTGTCCCGTTTTCTTTACGAGACGAATTCCAGCCGGCAGATGAGCTTCATCTGTTCACTGACAACAGAGAAACAGTCGACAATGAAATTAAATTACTCTGTATTGTCGTTCTTTCAAAGCACAATTACGTCGAGTAATCCGAGTTGGTCAGTTCATCCTTTGTTCCGTGTTTAAAGAAAAAATCTTTGTGCTCGTGTGCAGTGTTTATAGTAAAAAGCTTTATGCTCATGTGCGGTGTAGTACGATTGGAATTGGATACGGTCTTTCTTTCTTTCTTTCCTTTTACAATTTTTTCTTTTGTTTTGACTGTTGCTTGACATTACAAGTGCCTGAACATGAATAATAGAGAAAAAGCAAACGTCCAAAATTAAGTAGGGCGACATTTCGGAAATTATCTAAGGAAAGGCGAGAACGAGAATCCAATGTTCTAAAAACGCATGGCAGAGTAGATAAATTTTTCGCAAAACATGTTGCTGGTTCGACTTCGAGTTCATGTAATACGGATCATATTTCTGACACTGCAGCTGTTGTGAAAGAAGTAAATACAGAAGAACTAAAAGTTAAAAATGAAGAACAGCAAATTGTTCCTGATTTCAAGTTTCACGAAAAACTAAGAGTCCAGTCAGACATTACAAAAAGAAATATTGTCGTTAGCGAGGATCCATCAGAATGGTGCGCCAGTGAATCAACAATCGACATTCTCTTACAATGTGGCATTAATCAAAATTGTAACGGTGATTTTTCTAATTCAAGAAGATCAATAGGCCATAAAACCACATATTTGAACAAAACTGTATTTTATCGTAAACTTTTACGTGGTGAATCAAATTTTCGTGATTTTCTAGTATACACCTGTAGCACCGGTGCTGTTTTCTGTGCAGCATGTAAATTGTTCGGAGGGACGGCCGCGATTGCTACTAATGGTATTGCAGATTGGAAAAATATTTTTAATATTTTATCTCATTATGAGAATTCACTCGAACACAAAAATTCTGAGTTATCACTCTTAACAAGAAAAAAGTCACTTGGAACAATTGATAACCATTTCGAGTCATATGTTGAGGCAGAAAAAATGTACTGGCGCAGTGTGTTGAAAAGAGTGTTTGCAGTAGTGAAGAAGTGGACTTCCCCTACGTGGACACGTTGAAAGATTCCATTCGTTACATACTGGTCAATTTATGATGTCTCTTGAACTTATAGCCGAGTTTGATCCTTTTCTCGCAGAGCACTTTGAACGATATGGAAATCCTGAGCAGAGACATACAAGTTATTTTCCTTCAACAATCTGTAATGAACTATTATAGCTTGTTTCTGAACGAATAAACAGAATTATCATAAGTGAAATAAAACAGGCCAAATATTTCTCTACAATGGTAGATTCTACTGCGGACAGTTCACATTTTGATCAATTATCATTCATATTAAGATACGTGAACGTGAATAGTGAAACTGTTGAACCTTTCCTTGTGTTTTTACCAAACCCGGAACACAAGTCAGAAAACTTAACTGAGGCCGTACTAAAAGTCCTATCTACAAATTCCATTGATATTACTGACTGTAGAGGCCAGTCATACGACAACGCAAGCAATATGTAAGGAAACTACACTGGTTTGCAGTCATCATTAAAGAACCGAAAGCGCATTATGTGCCTTGTGCAGCACATTCTTTGAATTTAGTCGGTACTACTGCTGCAAGCTGTTGTTGGGAAGCTTTTTCATTTTTCACTGTAGTGCAAAACCTTTATAATTTTTTCTCTGTTTCTACACAACGCTGGGATAAGCTTCTTTCTTTCACGAAACCAGGAAGTAAAACGGTAAAAAGTTCATCAAAAACATGCTGGTCAGCAAGAGAAGAAGTGTGTGTAAGGCTGTATGAAAAATGGGAGGGCGGTATCAGTGCCCTCACACATATTGCCAATAATACATATGACAAACCACTTGTGCGAAATGAGGCTTCAACTTTATTGAATCTACTCTGCAGACTACAAACAGTATTCATGATCACTGTTTGGAAGGACACACTCCAGAGATTTAATAGTGTAAATATAAAATTTCAAAGTGTAAATATTGGTACTAAAATAGTACATGAATTACAGGATCACTAGTAGGATTTACTGCATCTATTCGTAGCATGTACGACTATTATGAAAATAAATCCATGGAGACTGTGACTGATATAGACTATCAATGCACCTATGAAAGATCACGAAAACGCAAACGTCATGACGACGAAGAAGCGGACTCTTTAAAAGTTTTTCTGACTGGAAGGGAAAAATTTAGAGTCGAAACATTTCTGCCCGTGTTGGACAACTTGTACGCCGAATTAGTGAGGAGGAAGGGAAGCTTTAGAACACTGTTGACCCCTGTACAGTTTTCAGTAGCCTTAAGAACAGTTCACCTGACGATATTGCTGAACGTGCAGAAAAACTCCAAGCGTCATATGACACAGATTTAGAGCCTTGGTCAGCTTGCCCGGCAACTCAGCTGTTGTGGTCAGTCGGCTGGCCTCTCTGTGCAATAAAAAAAATTAGTAAAGTTCTCATATTCAGACTGCGAGATACACCATGCGATGCCTGCATAGAACCGGTCTGCCAAACAAAGGCGAAGAAAACACACGGAATGATTAAAACAAAAAAAGTAGCTTTACTGGTTCTAAATTATGAAGTCCTAGGTTCGATTTAGGACCAGGTTGGAGTTTTTCTTCGCTGGGGAACTACGTTTTTACGTTGTGCTCATCTCTTCATCGACGCGCATGGCGCCGAAGTGACTTCAAGCACATAGACTAGCACCACGTGACCGAACAACTCAAGACGGGATCTCCCCACCAATAATGAAGTACGGCCACTTTTTTTTCCTTTTTTTAAATTTCCGAAATAGCTTCAGCGTCATAGGGTTCATTATCGTCTACAGCAAACTGTGATTATCTTAGGGTTACATTTGAAACGTCCCCTTAGAAAAATTTATGAATTACTGCGCTTATAAACCTCTTACATTATTTTCTTTTCTAACAGCTGAGCAGAACAGAACGTACTCAGACATTTCGCTCTTTACCTATTCTCATCAACACTAAACTGACACACAATATTTTTAGCCTAACGCAATCTGACTTTCAATAATCCCTACAAAAGAATGGCCCTGACTAACATTAACGTATACCTCTCACAAATCACTTACCTCACAAAAATCTTCGTTACTCTAACTACTGCAATACAGCGAGCGCCACTACTGCCAGCTAAATAAAAGATTCGAAGTACTGAAGGCACTAACTACTGATAGGCATAGTTAGCAAAATGAAAGATTTTGATAGAGAACAAGCAATGTATTTACCTTAATAGTGTCCAAAAGTCATAATATATATATATATATATATATATATATATATATATATATATATATATATATATATATATATATATATATCAGTCCATGATATCAAATATTACAAATTTACTCTTTCTGATGGACACACGTCCAGATCATCCGCTCTCAAAATTCCGCCATCTCTCTCCCCACATCCACCACTGCTGGCGGCTCACCTCCAACTGCGCAACGCTACGCGCTGTTAACAGCCAACTGCCCAACACTACAATAACAATACTGCAACAATGCAGACCAGTCACAGACTTCGCACAGCACATTCAGTGGTTTTCACATAGAGCGCTACGTGGCGTTACCAATAAAAAAGCCTAAACAACCTACTCACACATTTTACGTAATGATCCAAGTTCTCGTACTTCTCCTGTGGATGGTGTCAGTTTTATTTACAGCTGCTAGCAGAATAGCAACAAGTGTACTTTCGGCGTGTGCTAGAACAGGTGTGGCAGGCACATGAATGGCCCCAAGGACGCGGGGGCCGTTGTAGTACTGGGGCGCTGCTCCCACCCCGCAGTTAACTTCCGCTGCCGACGACCCTGAAGAACTTGGAACTCGGCAACTGGGTCTCCTCGGCTGCTCGGTACTACGACGAAGAGTTTGAGCGTCCTATCGATTTTCAGCGAAATTGGTTTACCGGGCGAACCGGCGGCTGCCGAACTTGCTGGTCGCCCGACCTGTCCCACAAACTCTGCGCCCGGCGCGGACACTTAATGTCGCGGTTATTAGTCATCTTCCGGCGCCGGGGTCGGTCACCTCTGCTCTGGATAGTTACACAACTCTTTCTTTCCGGCAACAACCCTCCCGCTCCCCTCCCCCACACTTCGACCGTCCCAGAAGCCGCTAGTCCCTCAATTAAAGCGTGGACTTCATTAAACATTCGTATTCCGCTTCGGCCGGCGCCAGGTCGCAGCGGGGAAGTTGTTTTAAGTGGCCGGCTCGGCGGGGAGAGCCACTTTAAAAAGTTGCCGCGCTCCCGGATCTCGTCGGGCGCCGTACCGCTGTCCCCTCCCCCCCCCCTCCGCCCCCCCCTCCCTCTTGGCAGATCTGGCTCCACGATCTGCGGGAGTATGTGGCAACTGCCGCTCTCCGCCAAGTTGTGCACTCGCCTTAAAGCGGCGAGACGTTTTTAGTCGCCCATAAAGATCCGAGAAGGATGTTGCCACCGCCGCCCAGTTGACCCGCAAGTCGGGAAGGCTGCGCGAAACACTTCGACTGCGACCTTAACGGCCCGAGATTCCGCCAGCTGGAAATCTCCCTCCGGAGCCGAACGGCTCTTCGAAACTTGTGTCGCAGAGTGATTGGGCGCCACGAAGAACTTAGATACCGCTAAATGCGGGAGACACTTTATTTAAACGAGCACGTCTGTGCTTCGGGGCCGATGGATGTGGCACGCAGCCCTAAGACAATGGAATCCCATTTCAGGATTACTGTGGTTCAAATCCCTGTCCTGACATCCAGTTTTAGATTTTGCGTTGTCTCCCTAAATTGTAAGATGGTTCCTTGCAAAAGCCCTCAGACGATCACTTTCTTTTACACCTCTAATCATCTCGACCTGGACGAGACCACGAGCCCTGGACTTCCCTATTTGTACAGGGAATAAATTGTTTCTGGCTAACAAATGCAGAATACCGTCCAAGGCTGTTCCAGCATTACGAAATTCTTTTGTTATTCGCTGACTGGAAAGTCCACGTCACCTCAAAGTGCTGAAGTAATAATTGTTTGATGTGTAAGGCGATGTGAAGTCTGATGATTACAATAAAAAGTTACGAAGAGGAATTAAGCTGCAGGGATAGAGTGATTAGGGCACTTAACTTACTTTCGAGAGGAGCGATGTTCAAGTCTCTACTAAGTCATTCTATGATTTCGTTACATCTAGTGAATGCTGGGATGTGTCCTTCAGTAAGGTTACAATTCATTTCCTCCCACACACTTGACAGACGAACTGTGTACCCCGTCTATTGACCCGGATATCGACTTTTAATATTCCAGCCCCCTAAAACTCTTACCCAATAGGTGTTATCATTAACAATGGAACACGTGTATTATCACTAATTTTGCTAATCAGTGTAGAGGTAACATCTCAGAATTCCCAACATTGTATCTTCTTTTTGAGATCACAATAAATACCATATCCAAAGAGAATTAAAAAGAAGAAAGTGAAAGGAAACGATTTTTCCTGAGAGCGTTAATACAGCTTCCTTGTAGTTTATTGGCTTTCGGGATGGCCGGCCGGTGTGGCTGAGAGGTTCTAGGCACTTCGGTCTGGAACCGCGCGACCGCTACGGTCGCAGGCTCGAATCCTGCCTCGGGTATGGATGTGTGTGATGTCCTTAGGTTAGTTGGGTTTAAGTAGTTCTAAGTTCTAGGGTACTGATGACCTCAGATGTTAAGTCCCATAGTGCTCAGAGCCATTTGAACCATTTTGAATTTGGCTTTCGGGATGTGCCCGTACAGCCGTCTGAACAATGGAAAGACAATACGACAGTGCTTTAAGACAATACAGAAGTTTAATTAGGACGAAGCCGTACCCTGCTAGGAAGTTACATAGGCTTAAACTGGCCATGTGACACCATCCGCGAGATATTCGTCTCAGTTATGACGATCCGGAGATCTTGACAACACAACACTCTGCTCCCAAGCTGTGAGAATCGCCATACTGGCCGGGAATCGAAACTGGGTCCCTTCGGGTAGCAAACTGCCGCGCTGACACCGCAGCTACCGAGGCGGGTTACTTATACTTTGTACTTTAATTGATAAGAACTCTTTTTTTAGTATTGGTTGTTGATCTCCAACGCAGTCCTAGGCTCCAGTATCAATTCCAAGGAAGAACTGAAACTCGGAGTAGATTCTAGCTCGAGCCCAATACGTGAACTGAATGCGAAGGGCAATAAAATATGGAAATGCTCATGACGACTGAAGTGAATATTGTACGCTATGCAGCACCAAGTATCCTGAAAGAACAGACTGACAGTTTATCAGTATTGTTTAACAGCGTATTTTAATTTATTATGTACTGCTCTCTCAAGAGTATTTTCCTCATCCTTCAGAAAAATTGTATTTTCGAGTAACTGCGGAAGCTTGCTCTGATTTTCGATTTTTCTTCATAATTCTGGGGCAATGCCAGTCTGTTGTTGGCAGCACGTAATTCCGAACTGCTGGAAGTCAGTTTCCTCGGCGCAAGGTAAGGCCGCGCCGTCCTAGTCGCTACATGGCCAGGTGGGCGGCGAGCTCGCGGGTTCGCCGGGCGGCCGCAGTGCGGCGCTGGCGAGGCTCGCCGGCTCCGGTCCGGGCTTCGACCCCGGGGCGTGGCCTGCGCGGGGGCGGGGCGGTCGCGAGCGGTCGGCCAATGGGGAACAGGCACGCCCAGTGACGTCAGTGTCCGGCCGACACCTGCCGCCGCGGACGGACCCCGAGGTCGAGCGCCCGCGAGTCGATACGGCGGCCGCGCGACGCGAAGCGCCTCGGCGGGCCGGCCGTGCGTAAATATTTGCCGCTCGCAGCATTCAATTAGCGTTCTGCTGCGCGGCCGCCCGTCTTAGAGACCGGCCGAAGCACGGTAAACACTTAGGGCGAACCTGCTCGTTAATCGACACTCTTTGCAGTATAAGAGTCCGATGGGATAATTAAACTTGTGCCAGCTTCATCATCAGAGTATTTCGTATTTTAAATACAAACATTGAAAAAAATGTGCTTTCAGAAATCGAGTACGGTTCAGCACTTCAGCTCTCTGAATGCTCTGTCCTGGTTTCGAATCCAGTGTAGCCCGAAAGTTCTGTGCCAGCGATTCCGTTGAAGCATAGATTATTTGTTATTATCGATTATTACTAATTTTATCTGTCGTCTCTCGACCATACTCAACACAGTAAGCCTATCTGATTCTTTGAAGTGTCCTGTTTTACAGAGGATATTAATAAAAATGTGTAGCAACGTTTTCGTAACACAGTGCTGGGAACAACGAGTCGAAAGTTTTGCCAAAGAGAATGGGAGTAGGATAAACTGTTTAACATCTACGTCGTGTGTTGTACAGCATGAGCCGAACTCAGGTACCTTAAAAATAATTAACAACAAAAGTGATGTCTTTAAACAGCTCTCAGACTTCAAGAGCTCTCCCACGATGCTACTCACTTTAACACTAACCTTCACGTACATTAACTGAGGTTCTCTTGCGGCGAAAGTAGTAGGAGTACTTCATCAAAGGAATAATAATAATAATAACAATAACTTACTACATATTTTCCTCTATGAATAACTTCCTTCTATGAACAACTACCGCGAAACTTCTTACGCGTAAAAGTATTATTTTGTTATACATCACAGGCAGCGGCATTTAGCCTATCGCTAGCTTGAAGTGCTTAGAGAGGTAGGGTATCGTTTGGACATTGAGATGCTTTCGGGAGGACAATGGATCATATCCCCATGTGGTCTCGATGTGAAGACCTTTACCATCTGTCATGTGAGATTTTACCAGTAAGATGAACGGGAGTACTGGATAATTCTTAGAGATTTTTTTTCTTTTCTTCTTTTGGGGTTCGCTCTTCCGACTGTTTTGACCCGGCCCCCCTTCATATCGTCTGCTGTATCAGTCTCTTCAGTGTACAGTAGCTCACTACGTCCTGCCGGCCGTGGTGGCCGTGTAACATTGTTTTTTTAATAAATGTTTTTATATAAAAAAGCGGTTCTAGGCGCTACAGCCTGGAACCGCGCGACCGCTACGGTCGCAGGTTCGAATCCTGCCTCGGGCATGGATGTCTGTAATCTCCTTAGGTTAGTTAGGTTTTAGTAGTTCTAAGTTCTAGGGTCTGATGACCTCAGAAGTTAAGTCCCATAGTGCTCAGACCCAGTTTTGAACACTACGTCCTTATTAATTTTTGGTATATATTCCAATCTCTGCCTTCGGCCACAATTTTGCACCCCACATCTCCGTTCAAAAATTGTTCAAATGGCTCTGAGCACTATGGGACATAACATCTTAGGTCATCAGTCCCCTAGAACTTAGAACTACTTAAACCTAACTAACCTAAGGACATCACACACATCCATGCCCGAGGCAGGATTCGAACCTGCGACCAGCTTGGAGCATGTGTAGAAGACTGTAGCAGCAACAGTTATTAACGATTTCACAGAGATGGCGTAAGTCTCAGTACCTCTTTCTGCGCTAATCGATAGATCTATGTGATACTATCCCATTCCCGTGAAGAGTTGGCATATTTTGAGTTAATAGGGGCCGCGCGGGATTAGCCTAGCGGTCTGAGGCGCTGCAGTCATGGATTGTGCGGCTGGTCCCGGCGGAGGTTCGAGTCCTCCCTCGGGCATGTGCGTGTGTCTTTGTCCTTAGGATAATTTAGGTTAAGTCGTGTGTAAGCTTAGGGACTGATGACCTTAGCAGTTAAGTCCCATACGATTTCACACACATTTGAACAGTTTTGAAGTTATTGGGGAAGCAAATGCTAATACGTAATGTCGACGTTGCCGGCCGCGGTGGTCTCGCGGTTCTAGGCGCGCAGTCCGGATCCGTGCGACTGCTGCGGTCGCAGGTTCGAATCCTGCCTCGGGCATGGATGTGTGTGATGTCCTTAGGTTAGTTAGGTTTAAGTAGTTCTAAGTTCTAGGGGACTGATGACCACAGCTGTTAAGTCCCATAGTGCTCAGAGCCATTTGAACCATTTTTAATGTCGACGTTGAAGGCTATAAAATCAACATGCGCTTGAGTCAAGTGGGGTCCTTGAAAAATGGTTTCCTTACACCGTATCGGGAATGATACTACAATGGTAATGGTGTGAGTGGGATCCATGCGTACAGGACGGTCGTAGGCGGCGTCCGGCGAGAAGTGGCTCACCTCAGGCTTGTAACAGAAAGGGCGCTGTCTTGTTCACGTAGCTGCAGCAGCCTGCTCATCAAGTACTGAGTCATGGTATAAAGCTCGTCCATCAAGCGCAGTACACTGGTTACACAACACGTGAAACCAAGTCTGCGCGCGGCCGAACATGAGTTGTAGGTGAGAATCTCTCCGGTACAGCAAACCTCACTCCGTTTCAGTGGTCGTCAAGAGCCAAACCATTGAGTCTGAATGTCAATCGAGAACAACACGCGATTGGTCCTAATCGTGTTGGATTATTTATTGCGAATCGGAAGAATCTGATTGGCGCCACGTGCTCCTGGTTTGCAGCGCCGTTCGTGGTGTAAAAGCTGTGATTTGAGTGCCACTGGCGGAAAGCCCGATCGCATGTATCGACACCCGAATCGTTGGATGCAGCAGAACGGTCCACGATCGTTAACAAATATATCTCCACGGGCTGTCCGTGCCTCTAGCTTCCAGTTTAGGGGTATC
Organism: Schistocerca cancellata; assembly: GCF_023864275.1. NCBI lineage: Eukaryota > Metazoa > Arthropoda > Insecta > Orthoptera > Acrididae > Schistocerca > Schistocerca cancellata. Next base: position 168,209,008 of record NC_064626.1, read on the forward strand.
TTTAGAAGCAATGTGTAGTCTTCAGTCACAGCATTTTATATTGCTGTGTTTGTCCAACGCGTTTGGAGTTACAACCTCATTTTTAAGAGCTGCATTATTGTTTCCGGTTATGAATTCTTCTGCAATTTACCACAAAGCAATAAATTAACGATGCAGTTGTAAGTTTTGCAAAGAAGCGTTTTAAACGAGAAAAAAGAACAAATGAAGTATTATTAGGCGGGTGGCGCAAAATACGGTGGGGATGGAAAGTCGCTGGAAGGGGGTGGGGGGGGGGGGAGGCAGGGGTGCGTCAACTCTTAACAAGGTGTAACTCAGTTTGTTATTGAGCATTAACTATTCAAAACGCATGCACAAGGTGGGACAACCAAAGGAATCAGCACTCATTAAATCAACATGCACTTAACACAGTACAAGATAATGCATCTGGCTCCACTGCATTAGCCAACTCCACGTAAGGTGGAACGGATTAATACACCAAAATCGACAACATGATACAACCTAATTCAATAGAAAACAGAAACGGTTAATCAGCCCGTCTGAACTAATCCAAGCTTGCAAAAAAATGATTCAAATGGCTCTGAGCACTATGGGACTTAACATCTGAGGTCATCAGTCCCCTAGAACTTAGAACTACTTAAACCTAACTAACTTAAGGACATCACACACATCCATGCCCGAGGCAGGATTCGAAACTGCGACCGTAGCGGTCGCGCGGTTCCAGACTGAAGTGCCTAGAACCGCTCGGCCACACCGGCCGGCCCAAGCTTGCAATAAAGATGGTAGACCTATATATTAATATACCATAAATAACAGTACACAGAATAAAAGGAGAATACAAAAATACCCAATAAATGATCTTAGCCCAAACCCAATACCGAAATGCACCCAACCAAAGCCAGCACCTTACTTAACTCTAAACAGGCGTACAAGAGAGATAAAATCGACAGTGACCAAACATATATCCTCTTGGACAAAATAGATAAGGACAGTTCAAAATGGTTCAAATGGCTCCCAGCAGTATGGAACTTAACATCTATGGTCGTCAGTCTCCTAGAATTTAGAACTACTTAAACCTAACTAACTTAAGGACATCACACAACATCCAGTCATCACGAGGCAAAGAAAATCCCTGACCCCGCCGGGAATAGAACCCGGGAACCCGGGCGTGGGAAGCGAGAACGCTACCGCACGACCACGAGCTGCGGACGATAAGGACAGTAAAACAATAAAAGCCAACAGCTTTGCCAGTCGAAAATTGCCACTAAACACAGTTCCATGAAATGGAATCTTCACACCTGCGTATGCTAGGACCAACAGGAGCCCCGTTATTCACAACCATGATCACTTGATGACCCAAGTACGCTTGCCCTACCACAGGCAGCAGCACATCAGAATAGCACTGGCCACACTGGCCACACTCTCCTCTAACTAACGCAGCCGAAAACACTCCACAACATGCAACATTCGACTCCCAGCCGCACTGTGTTCCCTGGATCCTCGAAACCAAACACTATCTGCTGCTCGAGCCATAGCGATGCTGCGTGTTGACAGCAAGACAATGCAACACTGCAACTCTCGACAGTCAGTCCACAAGGCCGCCTCGTTGCACCACTACACATCCTCTGTTTTGTCCAGTCCCGCCAGCTGCCCTTGTACTCCCAATTCTAGTAGTGTTATTATCTTCCCGCCATTCAAAACTGCCTCTGCTACGCTGAGGCTGTCAGTTCATCAACTGGGAACTGCACAGGCAGTGATGTGGAGGAATGTTTGGCCCAAAGTATGTCGATCCTACCTTCCGGTGCTCAGATGTGGTCGACTAGCAACTTGGCAACGAGTATGCATGGCATCTCGTTATCGAGCAGCTCATCATAGGGCCGCAGTCACGTCCGGATGCCCAAAAAATCTGGATACTGCACGATTCCACCAGACGGCCAAATGGTGATCCACAGTGAAGCTCCTTTCGAACTCAGAGGATGATAACGTTGTCTCGTATGAGTACGCGGTACCTCTGTATGCTCGACAGTGCTCGGTCGACATGTGATGTTGCTTATGCCTGTTATATATCCTGTTAGGACTGGTAACAACACTAAACATGACCGCCTCTAAGAGACTTGGTGGCCATTCTGCCTGTCACGGAGATTTTCAGTCATAATTATTTATTACCGGTCGGCGGTGGGTACCTAGACGATGTTTCACTGGTTCTGATAATGTCATCCGAACACATTGCCTTCTCTTGCCAGGCAACAATATTAACTATCTTACAGAGGTGCCTCAGGGCCAGCTTAGTCGAGTCCTGTGCCACCTTATGGAGCACTAATAGCCCCACTCGGTTGATCCGTGAACCGCTTGTCTTCCTAATGTTACAGATGTTTGATTTCCGCTTAAGTGCTCATCTCTGATTATGGATACATGTAGCCTACTTAAATTGTACGTTAGCCTTGCCCCTCAGCTCGTTAACTGAATTACAGTCTGCAGAAAAACAGTAACAGTTTGACTGCAATGATAATGCTCAGTTAAGTAAGCATGAGTGGGAAACGGTATTTGTTTCACTCTTCCGGAAACGTAAATCGCCTTGATCGAAAGGAGATCTCAGTTCGTATGATCAATCAACACGTCACATATTTAATCTTCGTTTGTCTTTGGATACTCTTGGCTTCTTAGTAACAGCCTGTCTGAGGTGGACTTCCAAATTCTGGAGAAGTGAGAAACTTCCTTGTGGACATGTTGCATATTCTCAGTACTCTGCGAACAAACAGAAAGGGTACATACCATTATTCTACAACGCAGAAGAGCTGCAACATGACGTGACATGGACTTGACTGATGTTTGAAATAGTTCAAAATGGTTCAAATGGCTCTGAGCACTATGCGACTTAACTTCTGAGGTCATCAGTCACCTAGAACTAAGAACTAATTTAACCTAACTAATCTAAGGACATCACACAAATCCATGCCCGATGCAGGATTCGAACCTGCGACCGAAGCGGTCGCTCGGCTCCAGACTGTAGCGCCTAGAACCGCACGGCCACTCCGGCCGGCTCTGAAATAGTGCTGGATGGAACTGACACCATTAATCCTGCAGGGCTGTCCATAAATTGGTAAGAGTACGAGGGGGTGGAGATCTTTTCGAACAGCAGGCTGCAAGGCAACCCAGATATACTCAATAATGTTCATGTCTGGGGAGTTTGGTGGCCGCGGAAGTGTTTAAACTCGGAAGACTGTTCCTGGAACCACTCTGTAGTAATTCTTCGCGTGTGAGGAGACGCAGTGTCCTCTTGGAATTGCCAAAGTCCGTCGGAATGCACAATGGACATGAACAGATATGCTGGTGATCAGACGGGATACTTACGTACGTGTCACCTGTCAGAGTTCTATCTAGACGTATCAGGTGTTCCATATCACTCCAAGTGCACACGCCCCACACCATCACACACCCACCACCAACTTGAACAGTCTCCTGCTGACATGCAGGGTCCACGGACTCATGAGGTTGTCTCCATACCATACACGTCCATCCGCTCGATACAATTTGAAACGAGACTCGTCCCACCAGGCATCTACAGTCCAATGTCTGTATTGATTGGCCCAGGCGTGGCGTAAAGCTCTGTGTCGTACAGTCATTAAGGGTACACGAGTGGGCCTTCGGCTCCGAAAGCCCATATCGATGATGTTTCGTCGAATGGTTCGCACGCTGACGCTTGTTGATGGCCCAGCATTGAAATCTGCAGCAACTTGGAAAAGGGTTGTACCACTGTCACTTTGAACGATTCTCTTCAGTCGTCGTTGGTCCCGTTCTTACGGGATCTTATTCCGGCATCAGCGATGTCGGCGATTTTCATGTTTTACCGGATTCCTGATCTTCACGGTACACTCGTGAAATAGACGTACCAGAAATTCCCATTTCATCCCTACCTCGGAGATGCTGTGTCCCATGGTTCGTGCGCCCACTATAACACCACGTTCAGACTCACTTAAGTCTTTATAACCTGCCGTTGTAACAGCAGTAACAGATATAACAACTGCTACAGACACTTGTTGTCTTATATAGGCGTTGCCGACCGCAGCGCCGTATTTTTCCTGTTTACATATCTCTGTTTTTGAATTTGCATGCCCATATGAGTTTCCTGGGCGCTTCAGTGTAGTTAACTGATGTGAAAGGCACGTAAGTCAGAAATTAGTGCTTTTTCTTGGAGACCCAGATACTTTATCTTGCTCTCGTAGATGCTCTATGAATGAGACCACGAGACAATGCACTGTACGACCACGATTGATTTACTAGCAACGACTGCGATATTGTTTATCTACCATGTTTATTCAAAAGTGTGCTCATCACATCAGAAATGTACTGATTATATGGTGCAAAGATCAAAATTGTTTTTCTAGCCTGACGGTATGGTTCACAATTCCTTTTGGAACGCAGAATGGTCTTCTGATGGAAAATACACCAAGCGGAACACTATTTCACTCCAACTCGCCATAGAGAATGGAGAACCAGAGCCTCTTTCCTTTCTTTACGTATTGCTGAAAGTTATGAATAGAAGGCTACACAGCAAGCCGGATAGATAGTTTGGGGAAGAACATTTCGGACAAAGAAAAGGAAAAGAACAAGAGATGCTATTGGCCTATTAAGAATCGTAGAGAAAAAATAATTGAGAAAGGTAGAGAAATTAATGGCGTTTTTAATTGATTTGGAACAAGCTTCCGGTAGAGTACCACAGAACAAGCTGATGGATATTTTCCAGAGGAGTAAGAATAAGATTGGCAGTGATATGCAGAAGGAAGCAGCATTGGAAGAGCGGATGGACAAGGTTGTTGCGTCTGCCTTTTATTGTTCATCTTATGCCCGTAAGAGATTATTGAGAAAGGTGTGGGTGGAAAAGGGAATGTGTGTTGGTGGAATGGGACAGAATGTATAAGACTTGCTGGTGAAATGATATTAGTAGCAGAATGTGATCAAACTGTAACCAAAGCGCTGAAAGATCTGAATGAAGCTTGTGTGGAATATCGTATGAGAATCAATACGTAAAAGTAAAGAGTATGGTTATCGGTAAAGGAACGACACTGGCGAAGGAATGAAATTGGCAACTACTGCAATAGTAAAAATTACTACTACTCAAGTAAGGCTATTTAATCATCTTGGAAGAACAACCACTGAAGACTTGAGATGCCATCAGAAGATGAAAATTCGCACATTGTTGTATCGAAAAGAAGCATTCAATAGAATGAGGAGATTATTATGTAGTAAATTAGGTAAAGGTCTGAAGAAAAGACTTCGAAAGTGTTCTGTCTAGAGTATGGCACTCTGTAGGGCAGAAACGTGAACACTGAGACGAGATGATGAGAAAAAACTAGATGAGGATGTGGAGGAATATAGAGAGTAAGCTGGATGGAAAGAGTGAGCAACGAAAGAGTGTTGGAATGAATTTGTGAGAGGAGAATTCTGCTGTAGGTTTCAGTGAAAGGAAGAAAAACTGGATGGCACATTAGTTGAGACGCGAGTGATAGCTAACAGACACTTTGGAAGGTCTAGTTTTTGGGAGGAGATTGAGAAAAGGGAGAAGGTGCAAGATGATAGGTGAAATCAAGGGAAGCAGAGGTAACGCGGACCTGAGGGGGGGGGGGGGGGCAGAAGACGGGAGAGCATGGAAAGTTGCCATCTGAAAACCTGCCTTCAGGCACAATTACGATGATAATGACGATTGTTACGTTAGCATAGTTTATTGGAGGTGTAACCAGGTGAACAACTGGTTGTTTAAGTTAATTAATTTGTTGTCGATAGCAGGTAATGGAGAATCGGATGAGTGGGCATTGTTCAGCGTTTAATAACTTGATTGCCCATGGTGGTTCTTTGACAGGCCAGTCCAAGGTTCAGAAAATTCTGACTTTCTGACTTTCGGTCTCACATCTCAGAGCAAAACAGGTCTCTGTTCTGGGAGTGCTGCGTACACCAACCGTCAGCAGCTGGTGACGGCTACCTTCCAGATAAAAGTCAGTGGTTCCGCGCACCCGCTCTTCATGTGATCTGGATAAATTACTTTCGGTTAGGTTAACCGAAACCAATCACCACCAACAAAAAGAACAGAAATTGCGATACACTCTACTTTTTATGGTAGTGTAAAGCAAAAAATCGGTGAAGCTCTAACATGTTGGTAATTTTCTTCATTTGTAGTGGAATCGGCTGTTCAAGAAACACAAAATGGCCTATTCGTCCACCTTTGGACTTCTATACGCGAGAAATTAAAACTTTATGTCTACAAAGAACACCTACGTTTCAATGGTATGTGAAATGTTGTATACCTCGGGTCTATCAGTCAGAATCGTTTTATAATAAGATCGATGCTCAGCGTCCACAGTTTAAGCACATGATATGGGAGTCATATTAGTAAACACACGAACCGTTCCTCGAGTTAAGTGCTGTTTACATTGGGTGCAGAAGAGCATACATTTCACACATTTGCGGCACCTCTTTTCCTGGCTTTGAGGAATGGTTTGCAATGCATCTTGATATTATTTAATCAAGTTCCACAAATTTAATATAGCTGAAGTCATCTCTGGACGTTCTTTCTAACATGACAGATGAAAGTATACAATCCAACTAAAATAAAGCGAATACTGCACGTTGACGTATTTACTCGTTTTACATATATTTGCGCTGACCTACCTTATCTACCCCACCGTGTGTTGTAGAGTAAGGCCGTCATACAATTATAATAAGATAATCTGTAAGGGGTAAACTGCTCATCCACTGTCTAGAAATACATCCTACACAAAAACAAATTTATTCCTCTTAAATAGATGGAAGCATCTGGTTTTCTGCAATTATACCATTGGTGATCAGTCAACGGAAATTGTCTCTGTTGTAAAATGTTTAGAACGGCGCGTTTCGAGTAGTTGCAGGAAAAGACCTGAGAATCTGATTCATTGTACATGTATTTAGATAAGGAAATTCATCGTGAAATTGGTAGCTTATAAAATTCTCGTCGATCGTTTTTTCAGTTTTGTTTGTCCATCTGGGAAACATATGTTGTACATTAACAGAAAAAAATACCTATGCTTCCTGTCACTGGCTCATTTATGCAATGTGAATGCGTCGCAGTTATATCCACCACAATCTGTATGTAGGCCGAACACAAGACATCATCCATATAGCAGCCAAGTATTGTTAAAAATTAGACATTACTTTAGATATACTTTTCGTGCGACGTATCCGTAATACGGAGACCCTCAAGAATTCCGAATATGTCATAAAACAAGATAGCGTAAGTCTTAAAAAAGAAAATGTGTAAGATAATGTTCTTTCCACAGATGCTAAGTGAAATTGTCCTTATGAATTTTGAAATGGTTCACATTAATGCACTGAAGATACGTAGACGTAAAACTCACGTTATTTGATGTAATTATTAACATACAACGCCAATGGTATATTAAGAAATTGGTCAGTGAAACAAAAGGATATGGCTACCAATAAATCACTTAATCGTTTCATAATCTGCATTTTTTGGTATATAAATTATTTATGGTTGCTGGCAAGTTGTTTAAGATGTTTCTTTTCAGAATGACTTGCAGCAAGCATTTGGTCAGTAAATGACATATTTTTCCGTTTTCTGCTGCAGAAAACGGGACGATATTTAATGTGTTACAATAAATGCCTTTAAATCTTAATGTAGATTATTCTCACTTCTAGTGCTGATTGCATGAAATGACTGCTGTTTTTTTAAAAAAAGGTATATTTTTTATGGAAAAATTAGGGAATAAATATATAGAGAACCAGTAAATAGTATTGTGTTTCTTGATGGACGTTCTTGAGTTCCCATCACAAATAATTCTTACTAAACGATTTTGAACCAGGAACACGTTTTGTACCCCAGGTGTTTCATTCTTACACCATCGCCTTTGTTTGACAACATTCGCACTGCAAATAAATTATTGCTTAGGCTATTCTGCAGATCTGTAGTAAGGACCTGCCAAACCAATTTATTATGAAATTACAATACCAGGAATCTATCGTCCCATTTATGTTTGCTAAAATATTTCAAACCTATGCTAGGAGGAAATAACCTGAATGCTTACTGGTGTGTAGGTCTCACGAAGTGACTGACAGGATAAAATAAATTCCAACTTATACACAGTATTCGCTTGCGGACTGCTCACGAATAAATGGGGTTAGGAATATTGTGTGGTGGTAAGGGGGAGGGTGTTGGGAGGAGTAGTTGATACAGGTCGTACGATTCTTCTACCGAGGCACACCGCATGCAGTACATCTACATATAAAATTTACGCAGTAGGTTAGTATACAGTTTGGTGACAAGAACAGTACTCTATCACCTGTGTTACTCTTGCAGTCAAGTTCCAGAGCAAGGTTCATACTCCATCACCACTGCACTAGCAAGTGCTGACAAACTTGGCTATGGGGGCATGCCGTCTGATGCTTATGTTTATATGCGTACTAGCAGAGTATATGGCATTGCCCAGGTATGTATTCATTCCTATTAGCTTATTTCCTCCGCCCCCTCTCTCTGCCCACCTCCCTCTCGCTATCCGTCTCCTACTCCCTCCCCTCTCTGTCCATCACCTGCTCTTCCATCTCTCTCTCCATATCCTTCTCCCATCTCTCTGTCCCTTTCCTCCTTCCCCCTCTCTCTGTCCATCTGTTCCTCCCCCTCTCTCTATCAATGTCTTTCTCAGTCCATCGCCTCTTGTGCTTTGTTTTCGTCCATCTGCCACTCTTCTCTTTCTGTCCATTCTCCCCTCTCCTTCTCTCTGTCCTTCTCCTTTGTCTGTCCATTACCTCTCCCCTTCTCCTCCACATTATCACTCCACCCCAACTAGAATTCGACTTTTCTTACTCTCACAGTATATATTTCCAGATAATTAGTAATTGTGTACTAAGATGGTTGAAACTGATCCAGGGATTTAGGAGGACCTTTTCATCCATGGCTTTGCTTGTGTATGCACCTTACGTACATTTATCGTATTTCACACATATGTGAACACGTAATTCAGCAGTATCTCTAGCGAATTTCCACCTGCAATTTTATTTTCACGCAGACCAATGTTTATAACGTCATAACTCTTGAGCGCTGTACCTTTGTAAGTACTTGTAGTGTTATATGCGTATACTGTCTCCAAAATGCGGCAATTTTACCGAAGGAATAGCGAAAATGTGGTTGCAGCTCACCATGCGTTCTCATTCTGAAACACTACAGGAGCATAGTCTGGATATTTGCGCGTTACGCGTCGTCAGCTACACTTCTTTTAGACACTGTCTTTCCAGACAGTAACTGATATCTGTACCATGTTTGCTTGAAATCGATTACGGGAGATATGGAACATACACACATATATACGTACTGATGCTACACATATGTTGTGCACTGTACTTACTGGGCTTCACGCTGTGGACGACAGTTGCCGACAGTAGAACGTAGTCGGAAGATAGCGGATGTTATCCTCAAGGGCATCACAGCCGAGGCGTGTGCCAGGTTGGTGGGAGACCTTGCACAGTGTAACGAGCCCAGCGGGTCCCTCCCCGCAGGGTCTGCTTCCGCGGGAGGAAGAAACCACGGGCTTCGCGGAGGCAGCGCGCACCTTTGCAATAATGGCGGCGAACTGCTGACGGCGTAACGACGTTTATTAGGATTATGCAAAGGGGGAGGGAAGAGTGTGGGCGCCGCTGGCTGCGTTTCCTGAGCGCGCCTCGCCGCAGATAATGAGTTAAGTAGGCCGTAACGTCGTTACCCCGCGGGCCGCTTCCCTCGCGGACACAGTTTGCCGGCGCGCTCGCTACGGCAGCAGCCACAGCCCGCAGCGGTCGCCGCGCTTCGTTGCCCCTCGTGCGCGGCTCGCTCCGCCACGGCTAAGTAGCGGGAAGGACTCGAAAGACTGCGCAAACTTACCGTCGAGCTCTCGGGTGGAAACACGTCCTCAAACTGGGTACTGGCATTAGCTACGGAGCTGACAAATTGCAGAGTATGGAATGATACGTCTATGGCGACAGTCGTGGTGGTGCTGGTGACAGTGACTATGGTGGTGATGATGATGGTAGTGCTGGTGCCAATCTACATCTACATCTACATCTACATCCATACTCCGCAAGCCACCTGACGGTGTGTGGCGGAGGGTACCTTGAGTACCTCTATCGGTTCTCCCTTCTATTCCAGTCTCGTATTGTTCGTGGAAAGAAGGATTGTCGGTATGTCTCTGTGTGGGCTTAATCTCTCTGATTTTATCCTCATGGTCTCTTCGCGAGATATACATAGGAGGGAGCAATATACTGCTGGACTCTTCGGTGAAGGTATGTTCTCGAAACTTTGACAAAAGCCCGTACCGAGCTACTGAGCGCCTCTCCTGCAGTCTTCCACTGGAGTTTATCTATCATCTCCGTAACGCTTTCGCGATTACTAAATGATCCTGTAACGAAGCGCGCTGCTCTCCGTTGGATCTTCTCTATCTCTTCTATCAACCCTATCTGGTGCGAATCCCACACTGCTGAGAAGTATTCAAGCAGCGGGCGAACAAGCGTACTGTAACCTACTTCCTTTGTTTTCGGATTGCATTTCCTTAGGATTCTTCCCATGAATCTCAGTCTGGCATCTGCTTTACCGACGATCAACATTATATGATCATTCCATTTTAAATCACTCCTAATGCGTACTCCCAGATAATTTATGGTATTAACTGCTTCCAGTTGCTGACCTGCTATTTTGTAGCTAAATGATAAAGAATCTATCTTTCTGTGTATTCGCAGCACATTACACTTGTCTACATTGAGATTCAATTGCCATTCCCTGCACCATGCGTCAATTCGCTGCAGATCCTCCTGCATTTCAGTACAATTTTCCATTGTTACAACCTCTCGATACACCACAGCATCATCTGCAAAAAGCCTCAGTGAACTTCCGATGTCATCCACCAGGTCATTTATGTATATTGTGAATAGCAACGGTCCTATGACACTCCCCTGCGGCACACCTGAAATCACTCTTACTTCGGAAGACATCTCTCCATTGAGAATGACATGCTGCGTCCTGTTATCTAGGAACTCCTCAATCCAATCACACAATTGGTCTGATAGTCCATATGCTCTTACTTTGTTCATTAAACGACTGTGGGGAACAGTATCGAACACCTTGCGGAAGTCAAGAAACACGGCATCTACCTGTGATCCCGTGTCTATGGCCCTCTGAGTCTCGTGGACGAATAGCGCGAGCTGGGTTTCACACGACCGTCTTTTTCGAAACCCATGCTGATACCTACAGAGTAGATTTCTAGTCTCCAGAAAAGTCATTATACTCGAACACAATACGTGTTCCAAAATTCTACAACTGATCGACGTTAGAGATATAGGTCTATAGTTCTGCACATCTGTTCGAAGTCCCTTCTTGAAAACGGGGATGACCTGTGCCCTTTTCCAATCCTTTGGAACGCTCCGCTCTTCTAGAGACCTACGGTACACGGCTGCAAGAAGGGGGGCAAGTTCCTTCGCGTACTCCGTGTAAAATTGAACCGGTATTCCATCAGGTCCAGAGGCCTTTCCTCTTTTGAGCGATTTTAATTGTTTCTCTATCCCTCTGTAATGATTGTGGTCTTAGTGGTGGTAAAGTTTACTGTAGTGGTGGTGGCTATGATTATAGTGGTGGTGGTGACGATCAAGTTTGCGATAATACGAATGGTAGTGCACGAGTTCACTCAGATTTCACGACAGGACTATGAGTAGAAGATTAAAACAGTTGAGAAGAGCTCCCTAAGAGACATAATAACAGCCAAACTAGCTGACCAAACTACGTTTAGTTACATAGGCCTACATATAAGCTGCACATATTGCGTACAAGAAAGAAAACAGGAAAAGCAAATGATGCACCTACATTCGTTTCTGAATTAATTTTCTTTGTCGTAATATACAATTACCGAGCGAGGTGGCGCTGTGGTATTCCGGAGGACGACTGCTCCATCCCATGCAGCCAGCTCTATTTAGCTTCTGGGCGGCTTCCCTAAATCACTGAAGACAAATGCTGGGTAAGTCCTTTGAAACGGATATGGTGGATTCGCTTCCCAATCCTGCCTTAGTCACAGTTTGTGCTCCGTTTCTAATGATCTCATCGTCGACGATATATTAAAAGCCAATCGCCGTTCACTCCTTTCGCAATTGATTTTTGTTGACTTTGGCTGTCTGTCGAAATGTGATGGCGATAATTATGCACTGCAAAAATGACGGGTAGCTGCTCTCCTCGGGATTTAACTGGTAGCGCCAGGCATCATTCAACGTGCAAAATGTTTGCAAAAAACATGAATATCGGTCACCCAAATCAGCCGAATGTCCTGCAGTTATTACTCCTATTGACTTTTGTCACCTATCAATACTTTTTGGATATCCAAAGTGTCGTAATCATTGCAGGCCAAAATAACGCAGACGAAATAGCAACCTAAAGTGGATACTTCGAGGTAAGAAACCAATGGCCGAAACTGATGTTTCGAGCGACACTAGTTCTAGAATAAGCACCCTGCATAAGACATGTAACACAATGTAGGAACGTTGAAGAGCATCTCATAAATCCAGTATCAACGTCCTTCACCTGCGCAGATACCCTTAGAACTGCATGTACCGGTGCGTTGATTATTGGCAACTGGTTCTGACTGCAAACGTTGCTGATAACTTAACAAGATACCTTTGGACACGCAAGCTACATGAGAAACACTGAACTGATATACAGTTTGGATCGGCAGCCATGACTTTATTAATGATTTACGCTACTTCGCTATCTGCTTTTAAGTTACCCATGTTAGCACTTGCACTTGATTCGAATTCTGGAATATTTATTTCGTCTTCTTTGATCAAGGGATTTCGGAAAACTGTGTTTAGTAACTCAGTTTCAATGGCACTGTCATCAGTCGCCAATATTATCGCGCAATGAAGTTACTGACTGCATCTTGCCACTGTTGCAGATGATAAACGGGTATTCACTGGACAGATATATTATACTAGAACTGACATGTGATTGCATTTTCACGCAGTTAGGGTGCATAGCTCCTGACAAATCAGTACCCAGAACAAACAGCTCTGGCCTTAATAACGGCCATGATACGCCTGGGCATTGAGTCAAACAGAGTTTGGATGGCGTGTACAGGTACAGCTGCCCATGCAATTTCAACACGATACCACAGTTCATCAAGAGTAGTGAGTGGCGTACTGTGGCGAGCCAGTTGCTCGGCCACCATTGACCAGAAGTTTTCAATTGGTGAGAGATCTGGAGAATGTGCTGGCCAGGCAGCAGTCGAACATTTTCGGTATTCAGAAAGGCCCGTACAGACCTGCAACATGCGGTCGTGCATTATCCTGCTGAAACGTACGGTTTCGCAGGGATCGATGAAGGGTAGAGCCACGGATCGTAACACATCTGAAATGTAACGTCCACTGTTCAAAGTGCCGTCAGTGCGAACAAGAGGTGACCGAGCCGTGTAACCAATGGCACCCCATACCATCACGCCGGGTGATACGCCAGTATGGCGATGACGGATACACGCTTCCAAAGTGCGTTCACCGCGATGTCGCCAAACACGGATGCGACCATCATGATGCTGTAAACAGAACCTGGATTCATCCGAAAAAATGACGTTTTGCCATTCGTGCACCCAAATTCGTCGTTGAGTGCACCATCGCAGGCGCTCCTGTCTGTGATGCAGCGTCAAAGGTAACTGCAGCCATGGTCTCCGAGCTGATAGTCCATGCTGCTGCAAACGTCGTCTAACTGTTCGTGCAGATGGTTTTTGTCTCGCAAACGTTCCCATCTGTTGACTCAGGGATCGAGACGTGGCTGCACGATCCGTTACAGCCATGCGGATAGGATGCCTGTCATGTCGACTGCTAGTGATAAGAGGCCGTTGGGATCCAGCACGGCGTTCCGTATTACCCTCCTGAACCCACCGATTCCATATTCTGCTAACAGTCATTGGATCTCGACCAACGCGAGCAGCAATGTCGCGATACGATAAACCGCAATCGCGATAGGCTACAATGCGACCTTTATCGAAGTCGGAAACGTGATGGTACGCATTTCTCCTCCTGACACGAGGCATCACTACAACGTTTCACCAGGCAACGCTGGTCAAGTGCTGTTTGTGTAGGAGAAATCGATTGGAAACTTTCCTCATGTCAGCACGATGTAGGTATATATATATATAGTGCTGTTGTGTAGATACACAATTAATGGGTTCTCTGAATATTCAGGACCATGTGTTTTCCCACGCCTAGGATGTTCTTGCACCTACAGCCTGCTTCGTTGGTAATGAGTGTCTGGTGGAAACAAAGAACCTAGTAAATCCGACTTTGCGTCGTAAGAGTCGTTGAAAACCGTGGTGTTGGACTTTTGCATCCCAACGAAATGAATTCATATGAAAGTATACATTATATTTTCTGTTTTAAAATAACGCCTCAATTCATTACACGCATATGCAAGTACAGTTTATAGGGTTTCTTCTGGGTCACATGGTACTGGAGGTGAGATTTTGCCACCGGAGCAACACATAGCAGCCGTTTCTTCCATTTCAACCTATGACAACGGCTACACAAAATATCCATTCTTCGTTAGGTGACTAATCGATGATAAACATAGTAAATTAGTGCATCACTATGAAGCGCAGCCTCACTAAAGGCGTCCCACGCTCTACATCTCGCTGTTTTGCCTTAGGTGTATTGCCTTTAAATGATGCCGTCGTTTTGAGTCTTTAAGCGTCGTAGAAGCGGTAAGAGGCGCCCAACAGTCCGCTTACAAATGCGGCGGACTTGTGACTGTTCCACAGTCTCTGCAACTCTTACGGCCGCATGACGTTCTGCATCTTAGGCCCGGCGGATCTGCGATTGTTCTGGCGTTTGTAGCTTTCGAGTAACTATCGCAGAGCGATATCTCTTTGATCTATTCGCTAAATCAGCTCTACTTTTCCGAGGTATATGGTAATAGCTTCAAACATGATTCTCAGAGTTGCCGTCTGATTTTATTTTCGTATCTCCTGCTATGCCAGAGGGTGTAGCAAATCTGTATCATAAACCGCGCGCACTATAACATTAGATAAACACTGTCACGAAATAATTTATAACCACTAAGAATCGCCAACAATCGCATAAGCGTCGTCTTCATCCCGCTCACGTACGCCATATCTAAAAATGGTAATAATACTCAAGAAGATAACATAACATTTTAAAGCAGACTATGATCTTCCTCAGCGTTCAATACCAGATTTTATCGGAATCGGTTCAGCGGTAGAGTCATTAAAACATGACAGACTTACTTTCGCACTCAATAATATTGGTATTAGTATGGAACTATGGATTAAACACGCTGAAAATTGTGTAAGCACTATACTGATTACGATGAATCATATTACGCAAATCATGTGAACCATCAAAAGCGTTTTCACAAGTATGTTAAAGCTCGGAAGTCAAACAGCAAATAGCTCTTTCAAGGAGTAGTTACTGTTCCTCATTTCGTATTATATCGTTCAAATCACTGTCTAAAATATCCTACGTTCTTTCTCAGCGTTCAAGCTGTCTGCTAAGCAAATTTCATCAACATCGATTGAGTGCTTTAGTCGTGAAAGCGTAAAAGACAGAATAACTTTGCATTTACGTTATTAGTATGCAGATGGATGTATCTCGCAGTTGCCGTCGACACTTTTTCTTTGAACGTAAACCACATCTGGTCTACGCTTACACAGTCAGTTTGGAAGGAGTGGAGACTGTCTCACAGAAAGGCGTAATCTATCTATATCCGAATCCCGCTCCAGCTACTGCCGGGTCTGGGTGCTGACGAGTCCTCTCCATTTGGCTCGGACCTCCCACCACTTTTCTTCCTCCACTTGCTGCCAGGTCACACCTCTCCTTTCAACAGATATTCTCACTCCCATTTTCCACCGTGTTCTTGGGCGCCCTCTAGGTCGTTTCCCATCCATCTTTAGTTCTTCCATAATTTTGGGGAGTCTCTGCCCATGCATCCTCTTAACATGCCCATACCATCTTAATCTCTTTCTTTCAATTTCTTCTCTCATACTTTCTTGTTTGAGGTCCTTTCTAATCTCTACATTCCTTACTCTGTCCATTCTTGTTTTTCCCTTAACTGCTCTGAGAAATTTCATTTCCCCTGCTTGCAGTCTGCTCCAGTCCCTTTCTTTCATTGTCCATGTTTCTCCACCATAGGTGACAATAGGGAAGTAATAATTCTTATACATCAGTAGTTTTGCTCTTTCTGAAACTTCATTATTCCAAATCAGATGTTTTATTGTTTGGTAGAAATTGCCTCCCTTCTGTAACCTCCTATTAATTTCGTTAGTTATTCTTCCATCCCTAGATATTTCACTCCCTAAATAAGTGAAACTTTCTACCACTTTGAGGGGTTCTCCATTCAAGGTAATATTTCCATTGATTCCTTTCTCTCTTCCAAATACCATTACTTCACTCTTATCTTTATTTATTCTTAATCCATATCTTTTCATTATTTCCTTCCACGCATCAAGCTGTAACTGTACATCTACCTCTTTATCACCCCATATTACCATATCATCTGCAAAAATCATCTTTTTGTCTTTTTCTTTTACTATATCTTTAACTGCCCTATTCATTCCCTCCATCACAACATTAAAAAGCGCAGGAGATAGAATACTTCCTTGCTTAAGTCCTTGTCTTATTTCGAAGTATTCAGAGTTCCCCAATGGTGTTCTAATTCTACAATTGTGGCCTCTGTACATTGTCTTTATAACATTAATGTATCCATCTTCTATATCTATCTTCTTCAGTTCTTCCCAGAGTCTTTCCCTGTCAACTGAGTCATATGCCTTTTCTATGTCTATAAAAACCATTATCACCCTTTTGTTATACTCCCAACTTTTTTCCATCAGTTGACGGATAGAAAATATCAGGTCGATTGTGCTCCTTCCTTTCCTAAACCCATGCTGTTCTTCACTCAGCTCCTTTTCTATCTTTTCACTTATTCGATTTAGTAAAATTCTTTCAAAAATCTTGGCTGTATGACTCATGAGGGTTATTCCTCTGTAGTTTTTACAAAGTCTTTTATTGCCTTTCTTGAAGATGGGAACAATGTCTCCTGTTCTCCAGTCGCCAGGTATTTTACTATTTCTCCACACGCTTGATAGTACTCTATACAGCCACTGCATTCCCACTGGACCTGCTGCTCTTATCATGTCCACTGATACTTCATCAGGTCCTGGGGCTTTCCCCCCATTCATCTTCTTCACAGCTTTTTCCATTTCTTCCTGTGTAATTTGTCCTAATTCTGCTTCCCAACTTCTCTCAATTTCTCCATTATTTGTTGTTTCCTCATGTACCTGGTCCTCAGCGTTTAACAGCTTCTTAAAATGTTCTTTCCAGAGATCTTTTATATTCTCTGGATCTTCAATAATGGTACCGTCCTCTGTTTCCATCTTTACTGGTACTTCAGAAGCCTTCCTTTTATTTTTCATCATTTTATAGAACATTTTCTTATTGCTCTTCACATCTTCTTCAAGTTTTTTTGTAAACTCTTCCCATGCCTTTTTCTTTGCTGTAAAGCCTTTTTAAATAGAGGCATTTTGCTTTTATTTTTGGTGTGTCTGGAAGTTTTGGCATTCAGTCTTGCTACAACAACCCTGTATCCGTCATCATGGTCCATATTTCGTCAGGATTATTTGTTGCTGAAAGGTCAAGTATGTTTTCGCAACCATATACTGTACACTTCGAGTGGGCTCCTGAACTATTTGCTCAAAATAAATTCTGGAGAAGGCATTCAGTACAATTTCGGACGTTTTACACCTACCGCCAATTTTGAACCTAAATGTGCTCAAATATATCGAGGGTAGGAATGAAATTTTCACTCTACAGCGGAGTGTGCGCTGATATGAAACTTCCTGGCAGATTAAAACTGTGTGCCGGACCGAGACTCGAACTTCGGGACCTTTGCCTTGGTAGAGCACTTGTCCGTGAAAGGCAAAGGTCCCGAGACTCGGACCGGCACACAGTTTTAATCTGCCAGGAAGTTTCATATCGAGGGTAGATTGTACTTGTGTGAACGGGGTACCTTTTTCCTTGAACTGTTGAGCAAATGTATCATCTGATTAGGGGATTGGTAAAAGGAACCAATTCTTAATTTATTCCGTTTGTCAAATAGACGCTTCTGTCCATACTAGCTCAGAGGAACTGTCCACTTCATTTTCACTGCAATATAAAATACTTCTGACTATAATAAACACTACACTACCAACTGTATTTCATCTATCCTTTCTGAACCTACTTACGTCCTTCGTAAGGATTTCGGACGAACTTATTTGCAGCTTCCATGCACCTTTTTAGAGTAACGCCCTCGCTGTAGTTTCCCGATGCCCTCTAACCGCACAGTTCCCACCACATAGCCCCTTGTCCCCGTGTAGCTGCTTGCTGTGTTTGGTGGACCACTGAAATATTAAGTTGAATCTGAAAACACCCACCCTATTGTGCAAGTAGAGGAATCTGCTGCTTACACGGTCGCAGAACCGTCTGAGCCTCTGATTGAAAGCCGCCAATCGGGTTTGTACCGAAGGACCACAGTCGGTTTTGTCGACGATGCATCACTTGGTGAGGTCTGCATTTCGCAATCAAGAATGGCAGTCTCTACCGTTTCAACTAGCCACCTCAAAGCAGAGAAAATCTCTTATGATCCAAAGCGACACATCACTGGTATGACATGAGACACCACACGCAGCCTGTTGTACCCTGTGCGTTCACGGTTTCTGTAAGCATACTTCTCACATCTAGAATGACCCCTACCGGAGCGTCCGCTTGATTCCTTCCACTCCTTGGCAGTCATATCCGGAAGAAGCCCCATTAGATGATTAATGTTGGAACTCCCAACTACGAGAAATTCCACACTCTGTGAATTCTCTGACATTGCGAGCCGAGAGGCATCCACTGGAACAGGACGAGTGGGTGTTTCTGTTGAGGGGTTTTGTCAGCCAGAGGTCGCGAACGAAAACTGCTCATCAGACGAAACACTAAGGTCCTCCAATCGGCTCTCCGGAGAGTCTTTCTTTGCCTGCCACTCTTTGCAACTCTTTCTCACTCGACCACGGGTGAGGTGTCACCCTCAGTGTGGGCAGTACGTCACCCTCAGTGTGGGCAGTACGTCCATTGACAATTGCCTAAAGCTCCTCCCTCGGGTGCACAGACTTGTGTGAGGTCTTGCATTGTCATGTAGAAGGAGATAATTCGTTTACATTTTTTGTGACGCCGTTTCTTCAGTCTCCTGAGAGCAGGACAGTCCAGAGATGATCGGTGCACCATGATGGAGGACATAAAAGACAATAACCCCTTCATGGACCCAGAAGACCGTCGCCATTGCTTTCCGGCTGACGGAGTGACTTTGAACTTTGTCGTCAGAGGAGAGGTGGCGTTGTGCCACTCCAAGGATTGCCACTTTGCTTTCTGTTCGAAGTGATGGTCCGATGTTCCCTCGTTTGTGACAATGTTCGACACAAAACTGTCACGATCAGCCTCTCAACGAGCAAGAAATTCCGCACAGAAGGTCATGCGTTGGCCTCTTTGGCCTTTTATTAGACGGCGAGGAACTCATTAGGCACATACCTTTTGAATATCCCAGAGGTAGACAAGTGTGCCAGCATTACCAACAGAGATGTCAAGTTGTGCAGCGAGGTCACCTGGAATGAGAGTGTCCGCACGTTCCAACATCGCAAGAGTCACTGAATATTTGTGCAGCGTTTGTCACAGCTTCATTATAGATAAATTACTCATCTGCGGAAAGTCTAAAGTCTACATTGATGTTGTCTGTGTGGTCATAATTATACAACATGAGCATCAATGGTTCCAAGACACTTCCCTGGAGCTCACCTCAAGCTGCTTCTACACTAACGGAAGATAAACTGCAATACCAAAAGTAATTAATCTACAGTAATGAAAACCGGCTGGTGTGGCCGAGCGGTTCTAGGCGTTTCAGTCTGGAACTGCGACACCGCTACGGTCGCATGTTCAAATCCTGCCTCGGGCATGGATGTGTGTGACGTCCTTAGGTTAGTTAGGTTTAAGTAGTTCTAAGTTCTAGGGGACTGATGACCTCAGATGTTAAGTCCTATGGTGCTCAGAGTCTTGTGTGTGTACAGTAATGAAACTTCAGGAATACATTGGTCTAGGTAACAAATTTAAGTGATTAATATTACAAGGAGTGCGAGATAAACCACTGCGAATGTGAAGCTTTGGTACATTAATAACCGGTGTAGCCGCCAAAATGTTGAATGCAAACGTGCATGCATTTGGTTGTAAAGGTGTCGGATATCAGTTTGTGGGATGGAGTTTCATGCCTGTTGTACTTGATCGACCAATACAGGGACGGTTAACGTTGTTTGTGATTGACGCTGGAGTTATGGTATGATCACGTCAAATATGAGCTCGATTGGAGACAGATCTGGTGATCGAGCAGGCCAAGACAACATGTCGACACCCGGTGGAGCATATTTTGTTACAACACCGGTATGTGGGCGATCCTTATCCTTTTGGAAAGCACCTTCTGGAGCGGTTTCCAAGAACGCAGAAAGACTGATAGAATGAGTAGACTGACGCACAAATTACGAAATCGCATTCCAGACCGTATCACCAGGTGTTAAGTCCAGTGTGTCTAGCACGCAGACACAATGGATGCAGGTTCTCAGCTGTCCTCCTTGCTAACCAACACACGGCCATCAGAGGCACCGCGCCAGAATCAGCTTCCATCGGAAAACACAACAGACCTCCACCCTGCCCTCCAATGAGCTCTCGCATGACACCATTGAAGTCGCAAATGGCCGTGGTTTGGGATCAGTTGAATGCACGCTACATGGGGTCTGACTCGGAGCTGTCCTTAAAGTAACTGATTTGTAATAGTTCGTTGTGTCGCTTTGATGACAACTGCTGCTCAAATCGCTGCTTCAGATGCAGTACGATGCGCCAGAGCCATATACCGAACGGGGAGGTCTTCGCTCTTGATAGTGCTGCGTGGCCTTGTGCAGCTCTGTCTCCTTGTGACCGCACACTCTTGTGACCATCGCTGCCAGCAACCATGTACAGTGGCCACATTTCTTCCAAGTCTGCAGTGTCGCAGAAGAAACATCCAGTTTCTCGTAGTCAAATTACACGACCTCTTACAAGATCACTAAGGTGTTGATTATGGTGCCTTTCGCGCGTTGAAGACATTCTTGACTAACATCAATTCACCACCTCCACGCTCAAACATAAGTAACGCTCATGATCATTACAGCGTGTATTTAAAGTAAACATGATTTGCATTCCCATAGTGGCGCTATTGGCGCCACTCTTATACAAATGGCGCTAAATTTTAACAGACATCATCTTTCAAATGTAGAAAGAGAGAAAGCAGTTACTTTACTTGAGGACGTTTAGTCACGCCCACCACTTTCACCCGTAAGATTTCAGTCACATTAGAAGACTAGTTTTATGGTCGAAAAAAAAGAGCCCATTTTAAGATTATTCACTATCTTGATATTGAGTTATGCCCAGACAGTATCGTATGCTTTTTTCAATTTCTACGTCGGTGGATTTAAGTTTCGTGGTTTGGGATCAGTTGAATGCACGTTACATGGGGTCTGACTCGGAGCTGTCCTTAAAGTTGTAACAGTTCGTTGTGTCGCTGTGATGACAACTGCTGCTCAAATTGCTGCCTCTCTAACAGAGAGGGTCTATTAGGAAAACAGACAACGTAATGTTTGGAAAACAACGTAATGCTTGCAACGATGCCTTTAGATCGTGAGTCTCATTTCAAACTGATGACGTGTCTACCGAGGCACTCGTTGAGACACCGTAGCAACTTTCTGTTGGCTGGAGTGGCAACAGTTTTTTTCTGTGGAGTGATTATTGTAGATACGGAGAACCAACAGGGTTAGTCCATCCTTTCACTTAGATTTGCTCTAAGTACCTCAGTTAATCCCTATTGCGTTCTTGCCTCCTCGCTATACTTGGCGTTGTGTGGATCCCAGTGTTGGTGGAAAGAGCTGTTTGTCATTACGAACTTCACAAAGTCGTCAGTGGGGGTGGGGGAGACATTAATTTGAATTTTACACTATTATTTTAGGCATAGCTGCTTGGTGCATAACTGCTTCAACAGACGTGAGCAACAGACCAGAGGCCCATTCCGGATGTGGCGTTGGATTAGATCTTTGGAATAACATTTTATTACGCACATCGTAGTCGTATACACGAGAGAAAGAAGAAGCTGACCGAATGGACTCTTATTCGAGAGCATCGGTTCCCACACGACCATACCGATTTTCGGATTCGTTCATTCTTAAATCGATTCTGATTAATCCTGGGATGGTCTTACAACTGTTATAGCCAATTCTCAGGATCTGCCAATCTATAGCCAATTCTCTATCTATAGCCAATTCTCAGCATCTGATTTAGCGTTCTTTATCTATAGACAATTCTCAGGATCTGAACCAGCGTTTCGTCTTTAATGACCTAGATGTCAGCGAGACGTTGAGCCCTAACTTTCCTGTTACAAGACAGAAAAAAACCTTCTAATATATGTAACAGAGAGGGTCTATTAGGAAAACAGACAACGTAATGCTTGGAAAACAACGTAATGCTTGCAACGATGCCTCTAGATCGTGAGTCTCATTTCAAACTGATGACGTGTCTACCAAGGCACTCGTTGAGACACCGTAGCAACTTTCTGTTGGCTAGAGTGGCAACAGTTTTTTTTCTGTGGAGTGATTATTGTAGATACGGAGAACCAACAGGGTGAACGATATGAAAGACATTAAGTCAAAATAGACTGATGACGTGCTTAACTGACTAGTATCGAACGATAATAACGGATATGTAGTGAAACTACCCAGATATTCAGTATTACAAAATACTGATCGCTCTCTGAAAGAATTCCGGGTGAGCGAAACATATCTGTTAACTAGCAGTACTTGTAATTAAATTTCGGATTTTCTTTATTGCTATGAAATTCCTCCACCTTGGACTACCCTGTCTTTCATGACTTCCGGTTTACGAGATTACACAGTGTAAATCTGCTTTGTAGAGGTTGTAGTTTCAAAACCCAAATCTTTGACTACGCACTGGACGAAGGTAAGGTATTACGCTGTCAGTTCAACACAAATATCCATAACCGAATAAAATCGAAGTAACGTTATACTTTCAATTTTCGTAGACAATGTGGATGCAAGCGTCTGAACGTGATGTACGACGTACCGACAGGATACTGATCTTTGCGCTTTTAAATGATTTAGGAAAAGTCTAAAACTGCGGAAACCCTAAATCTGAACAGCCTGAAATGTTGCTTTTTGAAAAATAATGAGTATTGCATCAAAAGTTTAATTAATACTAAAAGACACTAGTAATAAATTTTCTCTGTGTAAATAAATCTGTAAATTAAGGAAAAAAGGTCGTAATTTAATACAAAAATGTATTTTTTGTTATTGTATAAAGAATGTCTCAGAGAAATGTTTATATATTGAAACTTTATAAAAGACACTCTCTAATTTGTCGCCGTAATTTGTTTTGACTGTATAGTAGCAGGAGCTGCGCTCTTGTTCTCTCTCTCTCTCTCTCTCGTTCGTTATTGATTGCTGTCTCGTAAAACGTTAATGTCGCTCTAGTATCTCTAGCTTTTGGTTAAATAATTAAATTAATTGAATAGTAATACCTATGTTTGAGTCAATAAACCTACTTTCCTCTGCCATTAATGCCACATCTCAGTTTATCATGTTGCATTTTGGAACTATTTCAGACTGCAGCAGAAGAAAGTTGGCCGATGAATTGTTTGGTGGCCACAGTCGAAGGCTACTAGTGTTCAGTCGGCGTATACTTCATCAAACTTTTATTTTAGCGTCCCTGAGATCTCTTTTACCGATCTTTTCTCTCAGTATCAGGGAAAACTGTGTAATTTTGAGGTCGGTCAGTGGCCTCTGAAAAGTGCCGTCGGTCTGACGGGAATCTGGTGCTGGCTGGCGGAATGCAAATGAATTAATAAGCAAGTAAAAATATTCTGTGCACCGTTTTACCATTTCAGAAGCTTCGTCACCAGCATATGTAATTAATTGATTTATTATATTACTTACTAACTATTTAACAATCAGAAAATGTCTTTTGGGTAGTTACAATAAATTCACTCACGAATATTTACAGAAGATAACAGAAATTAACTTCCACAGCTAACATTGAACTCAACATTTCAAATTAACTCCCCCGCCACATTTAAATCGTAATATGATATTTTAATATAAGTAAGATTATAAGCCACTCAGGTTAGAACTTCTATCCTGTACACAGGTTTTCTGAGGCAAGAGGGTTCATTTCAGCCCTCCTGTCGTACAAAGATTGTTTCGAGGGCGAGTGATTAACACAGTAGGTAAATACCGGAAGTTGGAGTTACGAATCTACAAACGATTCCTGCACACTCTGCTCGACCCTCCAGTACAGTCCTCAAAAGCCCCGTGCTGGAGTGCGAAGTTCGTCAGCAACGGGGACTGACTCATCTCATCGTATTGCATCAACTTGTTTGCCAGTATACATCCTGGCCGTGAACATCCTACTCTTAGGCTTTATCACTGATACTTGATCTAGTACAGAACAAACATTTCATTCTGATGCTCTCGTCATCTTCATACTGACGTTATAGTGTTAGCTGTAGTTTTAGTTGTATGTAGACAGCTTCCTGCATCCTCGATTCTGCAGCCCGTGTAGCGTATGGCACATCCATAAGCTGCCTGTATTTAGTACCTTGCCCATGTGCTTCTCATCTCCCTCCTCGTCATGTTCTCCTTCTTCCTCCTGCTTTTCTTTCTTCTATTTTGTACTTTTTTCATCTCTACATTGCGAATTTAAATTTCAGTTAAGACAACCAAATTAGACTAATTCTTTCTAATTTGTCCATCGTCTTCATTCTTTGTTTGATGATGTTACTTATTATCTGTTGCAAAAGAGGCTCACTGTTATTTTTATTTTCCACAAACATCTCTGGACCATATAATGTCTTTTCTTCTTTCGCACTACGTAGAAGTGTTTCGCACTCCTTCCAACGGTATTGTTATATTGCACGTCGTTTAATACATAGTCATCTCAGAAAACTTATTTAAACTTTATATACTGTATTTTATTTATATTCAAAGTATTGCCCCACGAATGTCCTATAAAGATCTATATGCCTTCAAACTAAGTAATGTCGATATTCCACGATACTTTTTAAGTAACATTAAGATATTTATATTCTTTGCATTTCTTATATAGTTTTCCTACATTATCTAAACCTTCCCCAAACATTCAACAAGTACATATTTTGTTCATAGTTCATTTCTAAACGCTGACTTTGATAGTACTCTTCACTGTTTTGAGTCATATAATCAGCATCATGAGAATAACAAGCCAGTCTCAGCAAACAGATAAGCGGAGGCGAAGTCCTCTTTCTGGAAGCACACTTACATTTGCTTGTTCAGGCGCAGAGATAACAAGAGCTGCACGAGATTTTTCAGTTGTAACAATACCTGGTTTCACTGACTAGTTAGTATTTAAACTCTTTACGTAATTTATTTTAATGCTGGGAAAAGTTGGGAATTTGTGGTAAGGTCTTATGGGACCAAACTGCTGAGGTCAACGGTCCCTAAGCTTACCCACTACTTAATCTAACTTTCGCTAAGAACAATGCACACACCCATGCCCAAGAGCGGACTCGATCCTCCGACGGGGGCAGCCGAACGGAACGTGACAAGGTGCCCTAGACCAAACGGCTACCCCGCGCGGCTTTTTAATGCTGAAAAATGTTCTTGACAGTAATGAGGAAGTCCAAATATTTATTCGTTGCTATTTTCTCATGCTTTCATTTTTGAGAATTCGTTAATTTAGAGTCACTAAACTGATAAAAAAGATATGTCGTTAATACATGGTTCACCATAAAATTTGATAACTCCTGCAGTGGACAGACATACATAAATCAGATATGTTCGAGACAAAGCGTATGTTGACTTCTTTGTGCGTCACTTCCACCAGCTTGGGATTGTATGCGGAACGGAACTTTATGTTTTTTGATATTGAATAAGACTTACACATCGTCCAATAAGTTTCCCTAGAGCTCAGTTTCTGTTTGCATTCTAGCCGCAGTTTCTATATTTCAATCTTTATTTCTCTACATCTTTCGATGGAAGTGCAGTCACGTGCAGCTTTCCTAACGAAACTTCCATATTAGACAATCCTTTAGTTATATCTTGTTCCCTTCGCATAATTACAAATATTTCGTCAAAATCAGCACTATATTAGATTACGCAGCATTTCAGTGGCCGTAAGAAATGCTCTGGGGAGGAATACAGTCCGTGCTCCTCCGACGCAACGGATCGCAGCTCTGCGTAATTTTGCTTTCTTTTAGTCCGTGGCTTAAACTGAATTAGCGTCTTGTTTGTTGCGCACTGCTGTTGGTCCTTTTAAATAATTTTTGGAGCCACTCCGCAAACTTGGCAAGTTTCCGTGGTGGGGGTGGGGGGTGGGGCAGAGCGAGCCACGCCCACCGGCGCACCGCCCCGGGCCCACACGCCGCGTCGCGTCGACCGTCACCTTGCGAGAGATCGATAGCGCCGAGCCGCGCCGCCGAGTCTGCCCGCTTCCCATTGATTAATCCGGAAATTTTCATTTTTCCTCGGCGCGGATTTCTTGGGCCCCTCAGTCGTCCCGTCAGATGCGTTGCAGTTTTTCCTCCGCTTCTTGCCTCTCCGTCTTCTCGCTTTTCTTCCTTTTTTTTCTGCCGCTGCCTCCGGTCCCTGGGTGACGTCTGAACTCGGCAGAAGTTTGGCTTGTCGCCTGTAAACAGGCAGATATTAATCCCGGGCGGCGATCTGTCAGCGGCGCTGCCTCGGCGGCGACCGCACCGCGGCTCTCCCTACGTCTCACCCCAGGTGCCACACGTCGCGAGGTGGGGACTACGCCACGTCACGCCACGGCTGATGTGTCCCGTACCCCGCAGGGGAGACGCTCCGTCCGCCGACAGTTCTGCAAGCTGTCCTCAGAGGTGACCGAATGTTTTCACGTCAACTCCTTACGGCCTCAGGACACTAACTAAAACGTTCACTTCTAAAAGTCCCGCACCTGTAAAACACAAATTTAGAGAAGAACTATTATTCTGTATCAACAGTGATCATCACAGGACAAGTTCGTACAATTTAGCGCGCAGCTCGCTAGCTGGCGAGAGAAGGTGAGACAGACGAGCATCGAATTTGCGCTTCTGATTCACCACAGTTGGCTTGGCACTCGGGTATACCACCCAGCCCGAGTGCAGCTAAATTCTGGACCAGTCCCCATTTTCCATATCAGAAAATATGATTGAGAAACAGTTAAAATACAGGGTGTCCGAAAAGTCTTTCCCTAATTACATACATTGATAACTCAGGCTAGAAGTAAGATACAAATATGAAACTGGTGTCTAATTGTTTACAAACTATCAAAGTTTTTTTTCACACATGAGCACCCTTGGTAGCACGTTGCACATCTAGGCGATATTCAATTTCCGTCCACACATTAGCCAACGTCACTGGAGGGATCGATTCAACTACTGGTTACCCGTTGCTGCAGGGTTTCAAGATCTGGTTCACGTGTTCGGTAGACCTCGTCCTTGACATAACCCCATAAAAAGAAGTCTAAGGGGGTTATGTCAGGAGAGCGTGGAGGCCAAACCGTTGGCCCATCACGACCAATACATCACTCATATCGAGATAGGCACGGACGTCAAACGCCAATGAGGTGGTGCACCGTCTTGTGAAACAAGACATCGGGGTGGTACTGAAGCAGCTGAGGAACAGCATACAGTTGCAACATGTCCAGATACACTGCAGATGTGATGGTACCTCAGCGAAGAAGAATGGCCCGATAATTCGATCGTGCAATAGCGCGCACCAAACATTCACTTTTGGACTGCCTCTGGTGCACTCCATGACCTCGCCAGGGGGTTGTGAACCCCAAATGCGCACATTATGGCGATTCACTACTCCACTGACAAAAGGTCGAGATTGCTCTAACCCGCCCCTACTCCACAAGGGAAAAACGGACCACCCAATTCATAAGTAAGCACCTTCCCGCGGGTGGGCAAACGGAGAAGAATGGTGGGACGACCCCAAAACAAAACGGCTGGTGACCTCACCAAGAAAACAAGTAGAACTTAACAGGTAAATGAAACAACATATCTCCAATCACTTAACTTCTAATAAACTGCGATTTCTGGCGAAGACCTGGCGCAGCACCCCCAACGCTCTCCCGAACCGTCCGCTGCCAGCCGCTTCAACAGACGCAGGAAGGCGCGCCGATCTCCCGTCTCACGGCGTCGCAGCTCGCACCGGCCAGCCCGATGTCGTGGTTTGACTCCTGTTGCTCCCGTGTCGACCGCGAAGCCACTATCCCTTTCTATATGGCGCGGCCCACTGGACTCGCGTGGGGACCTCACATTCGCCGATGCTCAAGGCAGACAAGTCATCTTGTGTCTCAGTGCGCGACCGACCAACCGACCGATCCAACCACCAATGACCGTTGCCCGAGCAACTCGAGCAGACTGGCGGCCTAACGCGCAGACTCAGATGCCGGAACTCAGCCTCGACCGGGCGGCCACTAGCTGAGTTCTGTTACATGCAGAGTGGCAAGACTCTCATTTTCTGGTTTTAAAGTTTGATCCAAACGACAGACATACTAGCACTCCGACGACAGACAGACACTAACTGCCGCACAAATGCGAACGAGAGACAGACCAGCAACTGGTGACGCGAGACTGACCGAGCCTCACTCCGACTGACCAACTGCCCCTGGCGAGCTTATAGCGCCCCTTAAATGCACGTGAAGAGGCAACCTTTCCCCTTTCCCACCAGAGGGAGACACCAAAGCTGCGATTGCCACAGCGGCGCCACCGCCAGAAACGGAGGGCGACTGCTTCACACTGCGCGCTGCGGCGCCCTCTTCAAAACAGCAAATTTTACCACGGCTCAAGACTCAATGATTCATCCTGGATATGTCGCAGCGGCCCCCACTATGCAAAATGTTTTCGATAGGTGGTCACATTGATGTGTAATATGTTGATTAGAATTTAATTCCAGGCCTGCGTATAACTCCAGATATCTTGTAACCTGTTCCATCAAGTTTCGTGTGTGCAGCCGCAAGAAATCTCCTTCTTATTCTAATGTTTGGGCTGTATAATGTTCAGCCATCTTCAGAGTGAACTGCAAGACTGCCGCTCCAGTGCTCGCTTCGTTCCTCTGTAGTGTTGTACCGCGCGACTGCGCATACGGCCACAGATGCAAATGCGCCAGAAACGTTGGTCGGTGGCAGAGACGTGCATAATGCGCGAGTTGTGTCTATGACTCCGCAGTTGATCTGTGTTGCCATATCGATACATCATTGTGAGCTGCACTGTGACGGCGACTTTGCGAGTTTATTACAGCAAGTGCCGGATTCCATGATTTATCAAGATTGAAACCACTATCTCTGTTAATTAAATTCGTCGTCAAGCGAATTTCGATTGCCTCCTTCACTATCGAGTCCCAAAACGATGATGTAGCTGCCAAAATTTCGTCGTTGTCATACAACATACTGTGACCATCATCAATACAGTGGTCTGCCACTGCCGACTTGTTAGGTTGTAAAAGTCGTGTGTACCTCCGGTGTTCTGTACATCTTTCTTGGACAGTACGACTTATTTGTCCTATGTAAGAAAGGCCACACTGACATGGAATTTTGTAAACTCCAGATTTTCGGAGCAGCAAATCATCTTCGACGGAGCCCACGAGTGCAGCTGTCTTGGGTGGAGGACGAAAAATCACTTTTACTTTGTGTCTGCCGAGAATGCGTCCTATTTTTGATGAGAGGGTACCCACATATGGCAGGAAGACCATCGATTTAAAGGTTTCTTCATCTTCTTCTGCTTTCTTTGTGGCCTCTTTCCGTTCCATTTTCAGATCAACTGCGGAGTCATAGACACAACTCGCGCACGTCTCTGCCATCGACCAACGTCTCTGGCGCATTTGCATCTGTGGCCGCATGCGCAGTCGTGCGGTACAAAAGTATAGAGGGACGAAGCGAGCACTGGAGCGGCAGTCTTGCGGCTCACTCTGAAGATGGCTGAACGTTATACAGCCGAAACATTAGAAGAAGGAGATTTCTTGCGGCTGCACACCCGAAACTTAATGGAACAGTCTTTTCACCGCCAAAACCTGAAGATTCACATCTTGTAACCCGTCTTGCAACGCTGTTTCATTTTATATTATTTCTGTGTAATCTAGCAATAGGGTTCTTTTGTCACACCTTTCAACATAACAATTTAATATAATGTTTCAGGGCGCAAGATGCTGAAACTGCCAAACAGCTGAAACCTCGCTCTCAAAAGGCTGAAGGGAACTGGATGGTGAAGAATACGGCACAAGTGTGTGGGCCGTTGGTCGGACGCTCGCTGCCCCAGAGCTGTCGCCAGAGCAAAGAGCAGAGCAGCCAGCTCGGACGGACGGGCGACGTGTCGGCTGCGGCACACGTCGCGGCGGCCCCTGGGGACAGCCGAGTTTGCGCCGTGGCGGAGGTATCGGGTTAGCGGCACGTGACGGCCGCCGACGTGACCCGGCGCCGACCGCCGCCGCCGCCGCCGCCGCCGCCCCCGGGGACGCAGCCGCGGCCGCCGCGCCGCACCTCGCTTCTGTTTGCCGCGGGCCGCCGCCTGCGGAATCCACAACGACGCGGGGGCTGCCCCCGGTCCCGGACTCGTAAACACTGAAATCTCTGCGCGACCACCGCCGGACAGCGCGCCACAGCTCCTCTTCTGCAGCTGCACACTCTTCCCACAGCCCTCACAATCCACCCGTGTCTTACTTTGCGTCTCGAGTTGCTGTCACTCCCATCTACCTATCCTCTAGCAGTATCAGATTGTTGTCTCTTCCCCCCCCCCCCCCCCTCAAATACGAAAGTTGGAGGTCTCGTTCATACTTCTTCCCGTGATGCTAGAAGCTCTCGTATCTTCTGCCAGATTCGATTTAACACTTCCACGGCGGCGCTGAAAATTATACCGGGTGATCAAAAAGTCAGAGTAAATTTGAAAACTTATTAAACCATGAAATAATGTAGATAGAGAGGTAAAAATTTGACACACATGCTTGGAATGACATGGGGTTTTATTAGAACAAAAAAAAAAAAAACACCCCATATTGCTAGACGTGTGGAAGATCTCTTGCGAGCGTCGTTTGGTGATGATCGTGTGCTCAGCCGCCACTTTCGTCATGCTTGGCCTCCCAGGTCCCCGGACCTCAGTCCGTGCGATTATTGGCTTCGGGGTTACCTGAAGTCGCAAGTGTATCGTGATCGACCGACATCTCTAGGGATGATGAAAGACAACATCCGACGCCAATGCCTCACCATAACTCCGGACATGCTTTACCGTGCTGTTCACAACATTATTCCTCGGCTACAGGTATTGTTGAGGAATGATGGTGGACATATTGAGCATTTCCTGTAAAGAACATCATCTTTGCTTTGTCTTACTTTCTTATGCTAATTATTGCTATTCTGATCAGATGAAGCGCCATCTGTCAGACATTTTTTGAACGTTTGTATTTTTTTGGTTCTAATAAAACCCCATGTCATTCCAAGCATGTGTGTCAATTTGTACCTCTCTATCTAGATTATTCTGTGATTTATTCAGTTTTCAAATTTATACTGACTTTTTGATCACCCGGTATTTGTCGCTATGGGGCGGCGCGCTCATTAATGCGATCCTCCATCTGGCGGCGCCGCTTTTTCTGTTTCTGGCCGTGAAGTGGCAGTCCTATTCAAACTATCTATTTAAAGGGGGTCTGACGTCAACCGGGCCGTCTTGGAGCAGGAGAGACACCACAGGACATTTTATTTTCCACTATCTATACTCTTACGAATAAATTCATATAACTTTGTCAGGATGACCAGGAAGGGTTCAGGATTCACAATCATAGCAGTGAAAGTTCAATAAAATAACGAAATAATTTTTTTTTACATCTGAATGTTCATCATTTTTTGACTTCTATTGGCTGCGTTTGTTGCTATAGGTTCATGCTTCTTCGTAAGTACGAGAGATTCTTCGATGAATTTGGCACAGCATACAAACCATACTTACAGGTGTATGACACTCTACAAATTATTTAACTTATGAAAAAATGAATGTGCTGTTACATTTTAAATTTCATGTTTAGAAAAAGCTCACATTTTAAAGTCAATTATCTCAATTTTTACCACAGTTCACTGTACATTCGGAAAATTCTAGAGTTTCATACACCTGTAAGTATGTTTTGTATGCTGTGCAAAACTCATCGAAAAATCTCCCTTACTTATGAAGAAAAATGTACCTATAGCAACAAATGCAGCCAATGGTAAGTGAACAAAAGGTGAAATAGAATTATAAAAATATAAATTATTTTCTTATATTGTTGAACTTCCACCACTATAAGTGTAAATCCTGAATCCTTTCTGGTCGTTCTGACAAAGTTTTATGAATTTATTTTTAAAAGTATAGACAGTGGAAATTAAAAATTCCTGTGGTCTCTCTCTTGCTCCAAGTCGTCCCGTATGACGTCCTAGCCGGCCGGAGTGGCCAAGCGGATAAAGGCGCTACAGTCTGGAACCGCGCGACTGCTACGGTCGCAGGTTCGAATCCTGCCTCGGGCATGGATGTGTGTGCTGTCCTTAGGTTAGTTAGGTTTAAGTAGTTCTAAGTTCTAGGGGACTGATGACCTTAGAAGTTAAGTCCCATAGCGCTCAGATCCATTTGAACCATTTTTATTACGTCCTACCCCCTTAATATATTTACCTTCTGTTTTGAAAGCCCATCTTCTTAAAACAACGTGATATCACAAAAAGTAATTTTACACTAAATTAATGAAATATTATGTGACCAGCTGAAAAATACCAAAGGAAAAAAATCGAATATGTTCCCGTTTTTTAAAAGAATAACTGAAATAAAAATACCAGAGCATAAAAAATGCGAATATGTTCCCATTTTTTAAAGAATAGCTGAAAATTGCGGTAGCAGCTGCCCCATCTGACGTTTAAATATTTCCCAAAATGTTTACTATGCAGAACTATTCTTGCTTTTTTTAACATAAAACTTGCCTCAAACTCCCACAGGCCCCCCTAACTCACAATTACTAGTCCATCGTTGTAAGTCGGTCATACACATCCTCTTCTAGTTTCCCTTTCTCATTGACTCGTTCAGCCCAACTCACTGTCATTATCTCTTGGTGTCTCTCTGTCACTGTCTGTGTCATAGCCACAGTCGCCTTCGTTCTGTCCTACTACTACGGTCTTCTCTACTGTTACTCAATCTTTCTCTCTCTTACTGCTAATATTTCATTATCTCCCTCCTACTGCCACTCTGCCTTCTCACTGTCTCTCTCTTCCTCGCTGTCCTTCTAGTACACTGTCTCTGCCGCCCGGGGTAGCCGCGCTGTCTAAGGGGGGTCTTGTCACGGTCCGCAATGCTACTCCCGTCGGAGGTTCGAGTCCTCTCTCCGACATGGGTGTGTGTGTGTGTGTGTGTGTGTGTGTGTGTGTGTGTGTGTGTGTGTGTGTGTGTGTGTCGTCCTTAGCGTAAGATAGTTTAAGTTAGATTATGTAGTATGTAAGCTTAGGGACCGATGACCTCAGCAATTTGGTCCCATAAGACCTTACCACAAATTTCCATTTTTTTCCACTGTCTCTCATTAGAACTGACTCTGAAACACATCCATTTTCTGTCTCTTTCCCTTTATTCCTTCACCCCCTCCCCTGGCACTATTACCACCATTTTTCGACCACTGCTCTGTCGCTGTCATCTATGTTCCACTGCCAGTGAGTTCCTCTCTTTCTGTCACACTGCCGTCGTCGCCTTCGCTCTTTCTGTAACAAAATCACTGTCTACTGTCGTGCAGTATTTACTATTTTACTTCCCTTTGCCACTGCCTCTCATAATAAAAGTGGGCGAATATGTTCGCACGTCAAAATTTTTGAGATAGTTTTTAAAGGTGCTGAGATAACCGGCACACCAGACACTGTTAAATAAACAGGAAGTATCATGATTTGCACAATCGAAGGCCTTGATGAGATCACAGAAAATACCAACAGGCGATGTAAACCGACCAGCCACAACATTATGATCATCTAGCTAATAACCGGTATGTCTATCTTTGGCACATCTAACAGCGACGACGCATCGTGACATAGAAGGAATCAGGCCTTAACAGGTCACTGGGAGGAGTTGGTGCCATATCTACAAACAAGTCACCTAATTCCCGTAACGTCCGGGGAAGGGAACGATGAGCTCTGATGCCACTTTCAATAACATATCAGATGTGTTAGATCGCGTTCAGGTCTGGCGAGTTGGGGGGCCAGCATATAAATTTGAGTTCGCCACTGTGCTACTCGAATCACACCATCATACACCTGGCATTGTGACATGGCGCACCGTCTTCCTGAAAATGCCGTTGGTACCGGAAAAAATTATCATCATGAAGGGTTGTAAGTCGTCTGCAACCAGTATACGATTCTCCTTGTTGTGGGTTGGCAGGAGAGCCAACACCGTGATATTAGAGGAAGCCGAAAGGCACGCGTTTTAGCTCACGCAGGCTGGCGTGAGGTCTGGAACAGGTCAAGGAAATTAGACTTTAGCAAAAAACGGACGTAGCTGGTGGAATACTTAACTTTAATCCATAAATGATGAGCGTCGCTCTTGACGGTACATGATTACAGTATCAATAGTAAGTGGTACTGGCGCCTTGCTAGGTCGTAGCAAATGACGTAGCTGAAGGCTATGCTAACTATCGTCTCGGCAAATGAGAGCGTATTTTGTCAGTGAACCATCGCTAGCAAAGTCAGTTGTACAACTGGGGCGAGTGCTAGGAAGTCTCTCTAGACCTGCCGTGTGGCGGCGCTCGGTCTGCAATCACTGATAGTGGCGACACGCGGGTCCGACGTATACTAACGGACCGAGGCCGATTTAAAGGCTACCAAGTGTGGTGTCTGGCGGTGACACCACACTCCTTGCCTGTCAAGTTGCGTACGAGACCACTGAACCCATGGATTCCCACGCGAATGTTCCCCAGAGCACAACGCAATCGCCGTCAGCTTGTCTCCGTCCCGCATTACAGGTGTGAACGAGCTGTTCCCCTGGAAAACGATGGATTCGCGCCCTCCCATCGGCCTGATGAAGAAGGCATAGGGATTCATCAAAGGATGTGATGCTCTGCCACTATACCAACGTCCAGTGCCGATGGTGACGTGCCCATTTCTGACGTAGTTGCCGATGTCGTGGCCTTAACATTGGGTCGTCGGTTGTGGAAGACCATCGTTAGGGGTGTTCGGTGCACTGTGTGTTCAGACGCACTACTACGGTGTCCAGCATTAAAGTCTGATGATAGTTCTGCCACAGTTCGCTGCCTGTCCTTTTGCCCAGCCTACGACGTCCGACATCTGTAGTGAGGGGTGGTCGACCAACGGCGCCACGTCTGGAAGTGATTAAACGTTCACCCCCGTGTTGAAGACACTCACCGCAGAACTCGTCGAACACCCGACAATTCGTGCAGTTACCAAAATGCTCGTGCCGAACCTCCGGGATATCACAATCCACCGTCGGTCAAACACAGATAGATCGCGCACCTTCCATATTCTGCACACGGACATAATGGTCACTGATACTACATGGGTTCAAAGGGCTCTGAGCACTATGGGACTTAACATCTGTGGTCATCAGTCCCCTAGAACTTAGAACTACTTAAACCTAACCAACCCAAGGACATCACACACATCCATGTCCGAGGCAGGATTCGAACCTGCGACCGTAGCGGTCGCGCGGTTCCAGACTGAAGCGCCTAGAACCGCTCGGCCACACCGGCCGGTAATACTACATGTACCGTGTGTCTGACTAGCAGTCATTCGTCGTCAGGTGACGCTGCTATCGCCTGGACGGGTTTGTATCGATAGTAAGTCTGTGGTCATAATGTTCTGACTGACCAGTGTATTGTTACTTAAGGATTGTACTATTTGATGAGTGAATCTATAAACAGCATTATCAGTCGAGCAAACTTCTGCAATCCAAACTCTGATGTACTAAGTAAATTATTTCCAGTTATGTGATTCTTGAGTTTCTCCCGGCGTATTTGATAATCAAAATATCCACGGGTGTGCTGCCGGTCTATTGTATCCGTTGATATGAAAGGGAGTAACTAAATGTTGTCACAATGGTTTACTGCTCTCACCAGGAAATCATGTGTCAATATGTAAAAATACGCCGGCCGAAGTGGCCGTGCGGTTAAAGGCGCTGCAGTCTGGAACCGCACGACCGCTACGGTCGCAGGTTTGAATCCTGCCTCGGGCATGGATGTTTGTGATGTCCTTAGGTTAGTTAGGTTTAACTAGTTCTAAGTTCTAGGGAACTAATGACCTCAGAAGTTGAGTCCCATAGTGCTCAGAGCCTTTTGAACCATTTGTAAAAATGCATGATAGTAATGGCCTTTATCTTAGTTTTTCAAATACACAGTGGCACGTAGTTGAATATGCGGAGAATTAAGTTTGAAGGACACAGTAGTGCCTTCACAGTCGTCACAATGGTTGGGTGTCATAGTGAGAGCAGCAGAGAAGAGCAGAACTGTATTTCACATTGCAAGTTACCGGAAACAATCTAGGAGTCATCACCGCGTGTCCGGCAAATTAGGAGGAAACTGTGTTTTGTATTGCAAATAATCTAAAACAAATTGTGCGTAAATCACGGAACATTTCTTTCGCTTACGCCATAGTCCCGCAGCGATCGCAGGGTATGCGTGGTTACAACGGATTGGGCAGTGTTAGTATTAGGGATGGCCGGATGCGCTTCCTGCCGCCACCCCATACCCCCAGGACGGAACCAGTGTACCCCAACTGTCTGCGTCTAGTTTAAATCGTGAAATACGGCGGACGTGTTTCAAATGTCTGCGACGCGTGTAACTGAGGCGGAACGTGGGGACCAGCGCGATATTCACCTAGCGGGATGTGGAAAACCGCCTAAAAACCACATCCAATCTGGCCGGCACACCGGCCCTCGTCGTTAATCCGGCGGGCGGATTCGATCCGGGGCCGGCGCGTCTACACGAGTCCAGGAAGCAGCGAGTTATCGCGCTCGGCTACCCTGGCGGATATATCATGGAACATTATACAATAAGAACTTACTGAATGACGCAGTACAGCTGTTAAGACTCTGGGTACATATTCGGGAGGGTAGGGCCGTTTCTTGCGGCTGTCCTGATTTGGGTTTTCCATGGTTTTTCTATATCCCTAAGGCAAATTCTGGGGTGGTTCCCTAATCAGGGACACAGACGCCCACCTGTTTAGCCCCACATCTGTCCTGTTCCCATAAGGCGTGTTACATACGATATGTCTTGTAAATATTTATCTGTTGATTTGCACTTTATTGACGAAACCCATATCATTGTGAGAAATGATTTTGGGATGAGCAAAGATAAATAAAATAAATAAATTAGAACATTTAATGAAGCACATGCAGTTTCGTGAAAGAATCCTGCCTTATTATCTTCTTGTGGTATTACGTAGGACATACTGGTCTAGGACGTACTGAGGAATTAAAAGTGTGATGGGAAGGAGGGCAAATCATGTAGCCAGTTAGCTCGTGCTTCGCCTTTGCAGCATCGTTTCTAGACGCTTGGAGCTCGTTTTTCCAAGGCAGTTAACTCCGCCATCAGCGAGCAGGTGGGGAGAGCTGCAGACGAGAAATCGGACCCCACCCCAGGCCAGGGCCGCTGTCACGGCTAACCTGCCCGAGGCAGGCGCGCCTCCAGCCAAGTTGCCGGGCGCGCTGCCGTCGCTCTCGCCTCATTGCACGCGTAATTTT
Source organism: Schistocerca cancellata (assembly GCF_023864275.1). NCBI lineage: Eukaryota > Metazoa > Arthropoda > Insecta > Orthoptera > Acrididae > Schistocerca > Schistocerca cancellata. The sequence goes on from NC_064626.1 coordinate 168,246,860, forward strand.
TCATTTCGCGATCTTGCGCCAAACTTTTGGAGCGGTAATTATGAAATGGGAGCTGGCCGGGCCGCCGCTGCCGCTGCCGCTGCCGCCGCCGCCGCCGCCCCCGCCTCACGCACCACTAGGCCAGACCCCGGCACGGCCACCCCCGCCGCCTCCAGCCGGCGCTGCCGCCACGTCCGCCGCCGCCTCCGCCGCCCCACCGAGGCGCCAATTAGGGACGGCCAGAGGCCAGCAGCCACTGGCCACTTCCGGCCAGCCTGGTGTGGTGGGCTGCGACTCTACCTCACACTCTTCTCTCCAAACTCTCCACCCAGCGAACGTCGGACCACGAACTACACTACGTCTTCCAGCAACGTGCGCTTTGTCACTAGTCTTCGCTCAACCAACAGTGCCCTACGGACTCAAAAACTTTTGGACAACCTTCATATCTAAGAAAGTATGTAGGTTTAGATTCAAAGGAAATTGGGGGGGGGGGGTTGGGTTGTTTGAGGAGAGAGACCAAACTGCGAGGTCATCGGTATCATTGGATTAGGGAAGGACGGGGAAGGAATTCGGCCGTGCCCTTTAAAAGGAACCATCCCGGCATTTGCCTGGAGCGATTTAGGGAAATCACAGGAAACCTAAATCAGGATGGCCGGACGCGGAATTGAACCGTCGTCCTCCCGAATGCGAGTCCAGTGTGCTAATCACAGCGCCAACTGGCTCGATAAAGGAAACTGGGGACGAAAGAATAAGCCTCATGGAACTAAATTACACTGATTACACCGACATAAGTGGAAAATATAAAACCGTGTAATCCTCCATCGAACGCTACGAAACGTATGATCCAGTATTTGCATGCCAATGCGACTTTCCGACTGATGTGTCATCGTTACGTGAACTTAGTGTCAGTGTTTCCAATAACACATTCCTGCAGATGAAGTATGCTGTGAGTACGTGATGACTATTGGGAGTGTGTAGAGTTGCAAAACTACCCTAGGCTGTCATAATCATAAGTAAGCGTAGACTGCTTTATTTTTCCCAGCAGCTTTGGTCATTTAAGGTTGTACCCGCATTACCTGGACATTAGGTGTGTTGGTATATATCGACCTTTATCTCATAGCGATCACTTTCTGTACATATGCGATCAATGTCTTACCAGATTTCTCTAAAAGCCGGAATCGGTGTACTGTCTAGAAAGTGAGGATATACAAAGGATCGGGTAGCCTGCGAAACATTTTTGTTCTACATATTTATTCTCCTGCCCGTTTCTTAAAAATGAACAGCATTCACAGCAAAACTGAAACTTTCGATCTTAAATTCAGGCTATAATAGAAAATTGTTGATTTATATCGTGAAACGGTGGGACGTTGTAGTAAAAATAAAGAAAACCATCTGGATTTGTCATACTGCCCAAGAAAATGCTGATCCCTCAATTGAAAGGTTAAATAAATAAAAGCACGAAACAAAAATATATCAAACATCGCTTCAGTACTTTGTCGAATTTACATAGCAGATGTTTCTGTCATTCATAAACAACTTTCGCATTTATCAGTAATAACAGGAAAGTCGTGCCTTTGGTTATGATGAAGAACATTCTATTGAGTACAAAATTACAACAATATACAGCACGTTTGTGCATGTAAACTGTAGATGCATCAAATGTAATTGATTTGGTTACGTAAAAGCGTAGAAGTTACGCGATGAAGTAATTTTTATTACTTATAAAACGCAATTTATGTTCTGCAAGGATTTAAAATACACAATGGACTTACACAGAACGAAGTGCGGTTCTAATTGTGAGCAAAACAAAAGGAAGTCGTCGGCTCCCACTTCCTCTTCTACTTATTTATTTAAGATTCCGTCCCTAACAATGCTACCAATACTACCAGTAATCCTACCTGTCACTACATCATTTGTGGAGTGGACCAGACCTATAGAACAGTAGTTTTGGCAGAGTGCAGCTCTTAAGAGTGTGGAACATTGCTGGTACCTCTCTGGTGCAGGTCTCTAAACCGCATGTCCAGAGCAGCTATCTGCCTGCTGTCACGTGAGACGGCAGTCTGAAATGTACAGTGCCATCTGACAGCATCTACCTTTGTACGACGATCGTCAGTTTGTATTGTTGTTCGTAATGGACACCAAGAAGTCGAACTGGACGTCCAGAGACCGCCAACGATTGTGGTCGGCACTGTTGGTGACGGTCGTCAGTTGGTGTTACTGTCCGTGGGCGACAGCTACCTGGCATATATCCATTTTTGTGTCCCGGGACAGCGGCTGAAAGCTGGAATGGCTTTCCTGTAGTGCACAACAGCTTCCCTCACTAAAAAACCTTCTTCTCGTCTAGTGACAATGCGCGAACAAAAAAAAATGACTCTGAGCACTATGCGACTTAACTTCTGAGGTCATCAGTCGCCTAGAACTTAGAATTAAACCTAACTAACCTAAGGACATCACACACATCCATGCCCGACGCAGGATTCGAACCTGCGACCGTAGCGGTCGCTCGGCTCCAGACTGTAGCGCCTAGAACCGCAAGGCCACTCCGGCCGACAATGCGCGAACAGTCTTAGTTTGAAATGACCTCTCCATGTACGTTCACAGACAGGACATTGCGTACAAGCTGCGTAGTCTGGTTCACGACTTCAGACACGCCACGCTCTGTTCAACTTTACTAAGAATATAGGTTTACTCTTAGGCTCCATTCTATACAATGGCGTGCAAATCTTAAAGACGAAAGTAACTTTCGCATTACGTGCCACTGGCAAGTATCACAGCTCGATCAAACTTGGACCACACACAGAATGAACTGCTGCAGTATAGTAGACAAGGTAAAAATACTCAATGAGACGAACCGAAATGACACTTACATTGAAAAACAATAATTACACTGAAGTCACCGCGGTTCACGATGGTTCCCTGAACATAAAAAAAGGCGGAATGTGGATCATAATATGGTGTGTGGTAACTAGGAATGGGGCTCCTGTTCCTTCCTCCACCAGTGCGGTTGACGACGGTTGGACGGTAGTTAGTGCATGTTGAAGTGCTGCCGTACGTCTCCGCAACGCACCCCATACGAGCTCGACTGGATTCAAGTCGGAGGCCAGTCCATTCGCCGAATATCCTCTCGCTTCAAGAGCTCCTCGTCAACGGCCTTGCCGCAGCGGTAACACCGGTTCCCGTCCGATCACCGACGTTAAGTGCTGACGGGCTAGGCTAGCACTTGGATGGGTGAGCATCCGGTTTGCCGAGCGCTGTTGGCAAGCGGGGTGCACTCAGCCCTTGTGAGGCAAACTGAGGAGCTACTTGATGGAAAAGTAGCGGCCCCGGTCTCGGAAAGCGGCATACGGCCGGGAGAGCGGTGTGCTGACCACATGCCCCTCCGTATCCGCATCCAGTAATGCCTATGAGCTGAGAATGACACGGCGAACGGTCAGTACCGTTGGGCCTTCATGGCCTGTTCGAGAGGAGTTTAGTTTAGTTTAGTTCAGTTTTTAGTTGAACAGTTCCTCCACCTGCGCAGTTCGATGCGGGCGCGCATTGTGATCCATAAAAATGAATTTGTGGTCGAATTCAGCCTCGAAAATACGCAGCGTCATAATTACTTTGACCGGTGAGTGCAGCGTGTTTAAAGATTCTGAGGTCAGTACGCCCAAGCAACATCATGCCTGCCCACACCACAATACCTGGATGACTTTTGGCAATTTTTCTAGGTGCTTCTCCTGATGAGGCTATGACCGGCATTGTCGAATATGTTCGTTTTGGCCGTCAGCTTTACTGTGACACTGTCCTCCTTCCCCCGTGTGTGTCTTTCGAGGGATGCATGTCGTCATGACTTCATTTTTGTGGGTGACCGTTGGTGACCGCTTCGAAGAGCACAGGTGCAGAAGCTCTTGGAACGAGAGAAGATTCGGAGAACAGACTTGCTGCCTGTCCTACCCCTCATACTCCGCCCCCCCCCCCAATTTAAGGGGGACGTACATGAAATACAGGTACAAATAGAACCTGTCACCAAATCCACAATTTTTGAGTTACATAACTGAAATTATATACGATGGTTTGTGGTAGTTGAGGGAATGTCCTGGAAGTTTTTTGTAATTTTAATTGAAATTTTGAAATTGTTTAAAAATTTTTAAATTTTTGAACTCACGATTCATATAGGTACCATTTACTAAGAAAGTTTCTAAGAAATTGTCTTGTAAATTTTACAGTATAATCTCTACATTCATATAAAGAAACCCACAGAAGCATTTCAATTTACTGACATTTAATGAAGTTTTATGTTTATATTCTTTAATTGAAAAAATACACATCAGAATTCTACCTTCTTAATTATATATCTTGGCATTCATGCATGATATTAAATATTCACTCTGTGTACATGTTTCTTATACATAATGCAAAAGACATGTCAAAAATCAGTCACATCATTTCCAGTTTTGGAGAAAAATGAACCTGAATAACGTAAATAGTAGTTCCGAGAAAATGCCTTCTAAAAATTAACGTGCTCTGTCATTGTCGTTCCCTCCTTCACAAGCCACCAGATCTATATTCATTTTTCTTTCATATTTCTCTTCTGGCTTCTTCTTCTCTGTCTTGTTAGCTTTGTAATGCCTTCAATGGATTTATCGGCTGCAAGTATACGTTGAGTGCCTATCCCCTTGAAGATGTCACGAGTGAAAACTGCGTGCTTGGAGCTCATTCTCTGCAAGACCTTCATCCTCTCTCAGTTCCCACAATTAAAAACAATACCTGCGTCATAAGCTCCAATTTCAACTATCTTGGATGAGCAAAATGTAGTTTTGGGGCAACGTTTCCATATGACGGCATTCAAGGACTCATTAGGACTCTGCGTTTTGCAATGAACACATTTCTTGAGAACATCCGGGTTGGATGGAACCCTGAATGTTGGCTTAATGTTCAGAATAGACTTAGGAAGACTTTCCTTGTGCGTATAAGGAATTCCATCCCTCTGAGCCTGTTTGTAGCGGCACCAACTAATTGGGCAAAGACTGTGTATGGGCTGTTCATCTGTGGATAACATATGAAAATATGTTGCCCAAAGAGACCGGCATAACACTTGATAGGTTATCCCTGATATTCTTACCATAATACACTTGATGGGTATCAATCATCTTCTTCGTTAACCTGTTCTTTCCACTTGGACCCTTTCCAACTTCTTGTACTTCATGTCATCCACAACTTTTCGCAATCTTGAGCCCATGCGCTTCTAGACGTGACCTACATTCAAGCTTTTCAATAATACATTCTTCACCATATGGTTTGCTGTCACTTACTACCTTGAATGCGCTGGAGTCACCATCGCCAAGATACTTTACGTACCAGACTCCATGTTTAGAAACAGATCTGTTAAAAAGTATCTTCATTCCAGCACCTTCCATCGAGCCACTTGATCCACAATGGTTCATTCTGCAGCTGTGATTATCCGTCAAATCTTCTGTTTTCTTATTTCTGGTAATAGCACAATTTTGACAGTACTTACTCATTACTTGCAGATCAAGTACTTTACCTAGATCAACACTTATCACATTTCAAATGCCGTATAAGGATGTATGGCCTCTCTTCATAAATGTGTCATCATATGAAACAACCAGTTCAGTCTCCACGTGATTACTATCCTCATCATCCAAAGGATCATTCTCTCCTACTGCATCTGCTGTAGCTGCAGACAAATTCTCTTCACAAACTTCACGAAGTGCCTTCTCCAATTCAGTATTTCCCGTTGAAAATCTAGCACATGGTCCTAGCATATTCATCATTCCACAGAGTATATTTCCTCCTTCTCTTCCTACACCAATGCACCTTAGACCATGTAAAAATCTCATATTCGCTTCATAAAACCAGTTATTTGATTTTGATGTTTTAAATGAGGTGCCAGCATCAAAGTCCTTGCATAAAATATGTAGATTACACACCATGCCCACTCTGTTACCATCATCAAATAATTCCAGGTTGTCTGAACCACATGTCGTACATGCTAATTTCACTGCATTAGACAACAACTCAATGTCAATCATCCGATATCCAATGTTATTTTGACAGTCATCACCATTGTCAGTAATATTGACACTTGAAATATGCTGTTTTGAGCTGCTGAGAGAAGAGTTCACATGTTCATAACACATAGTCTTGTCAGACAACTCGGTAGCATTACCGAATTTATTAGCATGTCTGCAATTTAATAAAGCACGTACCCGCTTCTAGCACATCTTTTTGAGAACTTGTCTTTGTCGTGGCATTATTAAGAAACACAACAAAATACAACGACGAAGCTAGCAAAACAATGCAAATAAACACAAGCATTCGCGACTTTGCAAACAAAGATTATCGGTGTCTTTTCCTTCCAGTGCCAATATCCAACAGTCACAGATGATATACAGCACACAGAGAATATTCTACATACATTTCACAGCCGTCCTGATGTTTCCGTAAGTAATACGAAAACTAATACTGAACATTCTTCTCAACAAAAAGGGCGTGGCAGGACGAACACTTTTTTAAGATACTTAGGTTGCGATTTGGATTGTTAAATTTCAGGAGATTATTGCCAATGAGTTGAGCTAACGAAAGAAAATTTAAAAAACGACATTTTTTCGCATTCTCATGTACGTCCCTCCTTAAATCCAATCGAACACGTGTGGCATGTGTAGGTGAGACGTACTGGAGCACTTCCGCATGCACCAACGACCATCCAGCGGTTGTTCCTCGCGCTGTTGGATGAATGGAACGCTCCACCACAACTCTTATGGCCAGCACGGAGGCACGGTGCAGAGCATACATTACCATCTGTGGTGATCACGCGCCCTATTAAAAATCATGTCCCACTATTTGTAATGCCCAGGGGACCATAATGAATCCATGAATCGCAGTGACTTAAGCATAATTATTCTCTTTGAGTAAAAGTGTTATTTCTATTCGTATCATTGAGTATTTGCTTCAGTTAATTTCTGTATGACGCTGTAAGTAGTTCTTTCTGGGTACGGTCCAAATTTCAACGAGCTATGTTACTATGCATTCACACATCATAGGAAAGTTACTTTCGTCCTTAAGTTTTGCACGTAAGTGTAGATGCAGCAAGCGTTTTACAGTGTGGTTAAAAGTGAATTGAGGAAGAAGTTTCTTATCAGAAATAAAAACTACGCAATTCATGAAAGTGATTTGACATTTCCTTTTTTGTGGAACAAATTTCTTAGTGTACCTACGAATGTTATGTGATGTACTGTAGGGAAAACATTTAATGGCAGGTTATGTGTATGTAGCCAAAGATGCCTGACATTTGCCGACGGCAGCAAAATAATTACTTTTCATACACGTTAACTTCTGTCCTATAGTTAGTCGCCTATGGACACGGTCAGCAACTGTAGCCGTATGTTATGACTGTGTGATCCAGAAATAGCAAATTCCTTGTTGACTGAAGCTTCTTTGCACAAGTTAATTAAATTTAGAGCTCTACGGCACTAAAATCCGTCGCCTACGGCGATAGGCTATGGCTCATATCTGGTCTACTGGTAGTTAGTGGTAATTTCGGTGGTCCAACATGTCCGAAATTGTATCAGGTAGGAACTCCAGCATTCTTAAGTAAAGCATTAATATAAGCGCTGATCGCAGCCTCTTGATTGTAACGAGGAACAGGCTTAACACAATATTCTCCTTAATGATTAAAGAGTAACCAGATATGACGAAATGATGAGGTGTAATAGGAAGGAAAACAACGACCTGCTAAACTTCAATACTTGGAAAGACATTATAATAGAAACGGAATAAATCTCCAGTCAAAAAGCAAGATTAACGCGACTACCGTTGGAAGAAAGCTTTCTTCAAGCAACTAACACCTCTATATCAATTACTCACATGGACTTAAGCAACAATTTTCTAAAAATCCCTGTCGCAGCGTTGTGTTGAAGTAAAACGTGAACTGTAAGAAAACTGGAGCAAAGTAACTTGTAAATATTTGAAATCTTATATTAGAAAATTGTTTAAAGGATTAAGTTAAAGAACAAATCACAAATGGAAGAAGTACGAGATAGACCACGCAAGGAAAGGATACCCTCATAAGAAGAAGGGACACTAAGTTACACGTCTGATGAGGCATGTAGGATTAGTTAACACGACACTGGAAAGAGAAGTAGTGCGCAAAATTTGTTGAGGCAGGTGAATATAATGTTGACAGTAGTAGCAATGCTGTAATTAAGAACGATTATTGTCTTTAAAGAAAGAGAAGGAAACGTAATTTTTGTGTAGCTAACATATGTCATTACTACGGTTTTCCTTATTTATTCTGCAGTTCTGTTCATTTCTTATCTTGGCCACCTCTGTTCTTTCTGTGAATAGCTTCCTTCGTTTTTGCCTTCACTTCCATCCGAGAATCTTGCTGTCACATATGTTGTAACGAAGTTTGTGTACCTTGTAGTATGTAGCGAAATTGGTCATTTTATCATGTTACCATACAATGAAGAGAAATAAAATTAAATAGTCTGCAGAAGTAGAGATAATGCGTTATTATTAGAATGAGATTTTTCTGTGTGGTTAGTGTTGTACCTTGAATTCATTCCAGATTACTTCGTCTCACGTGGTGGTTGCTATTCAGGTCTATAATATTATATTCATACAACTTCTAGAGGTTTCTTTGGCATTCAGTAAGAGCCTCAAGTTTTCAAAGCCAAATAACTGATTAAGTCAAATTTATTTTTCTTTCCATCGTAACATCAAATTTGACTTGTAGGAGCATATGAAACTGTAACAGATTTTTGGAACAACTTTTTGAGTTAATGGTAAGGAATAAAAAATATATGAAGATATAATGGTTTAAACTGTTCATGGGATTAAGACTGCAGTGTTGTTTGTAATTGTTTGGCTAGTTTAACACCTAGGGTCCAATCAAAGGCATTCATAATACCCTGATGATGGTCACACAATAATTGAATAATAAAAAAATATGCGAGCAGGATTTTTCTACGCATTGAGAAATAAATAATACAAATGTAAAAGCTTTAAGTGAAATAAATCAAAGTTTGTTAATTCCTTCTGAAATAGAACCATCGTAATGAGAGCACTAAGGCTTTTAAAATAAATTCCAACAGCAACACAACACGTTAACTAACGAGTAGTTCTGGTAAACTGTCCAAAATTGTTCTAATTTCAGTTGTCCGTGTTCAAGTTTAGAGTTCCACACTTGCTAACCAGTATAAATCAAAAGTCCAAAATGATAACAAGCTCTCAAAAAATTATCAGAGTTCAGTCATTATCACCTCGATTGAAAGTCCGCACACTTGATAACAGCGAAATCTTTCTAAGTCCACACGACTACACGACAAACGATTTTGCAAGTATTCGTCACCGATATGCACGATTATCATAAGTGCACGACTCGTTCTTCTAAAATTTCTGAACGCTATACAAATGCTACCCTATCTCCATTCCTCCAGCTCAGCCACACGAATGACTCCAGGTAAGAGGGCAGCGGCCATTTTATGCACTCGCACTCTCGTTTCGAAATTTCGCATACAAGCGTTTTCCATAGACAAAACTATTAGTCTCATCTATACATACGTATATCAAATGAAAAGGAAACTTTTTCGAGGATTTTCCGCTGCTGTCCTTCTTTTTATTAAGTTTGCTCAATAATCAAACCTTTGTCAATTTAAAGGTTACTTTAGGCTATTTTTCAGATAATAAATCCGAAACAAATGGAACTAAGTACATTTATACAGAAATCTCAAACTTTAAATTGATATGATGCCGCTAAATTCATTATATTATCAATAGCTTCCAGTAAAACTGGCGTTTCTATGCTCGAAATACGTTTTCCGATTTGTAGTTTCAAGCATATACACTCCTGGAAATTGAAATAAGAACACCGTGAATTCATTGTCCCAGGAAGGGGAAACTTTATTGACACATTCCTGGGGTCAGATACATCACATGATCACACTGACAGAACCACAGGCACATAGACACAGGCAACAGAGCATGCACAATGTCGGCACTAGTACAGTGTATATGCACCTTTTGCAGCAATGCAGGCTGCTATTCTCCCATGGAGACGATCGTAGAGATGCTGGATGTAGTCCTGTGGAACGGCTTGCCATGCCATTTCCACCTGGCGCCTCAGTTGGACCAGCGTTGGTGCTGGACGTGCAGACCGCGTGAGACGACGCTTCATCCAGTCCCAAACATGCTCAATGGGGGACAGATCCGGAGATCTTGCTGGCCAGGGTAGTTGACTTACACCTTCTAGAGCACGTTGGGTGGCACGGGATACATGCGGACGTGCATTGTCCTGTTGGAACAGCAAGTTCCCTTGCCGGTCTAGGAATGGTAGAACGATGGGTTCGATGACGGTTTGGATGTACCGTGCACTATTCAGTGTCCCCTCGACGATCACCAGTGGTGTACGGCCAGTGTAGGAGATCGCTCCCCACACCATGATGCCGGGTGTTGGCCCTGCGTGCCTCGGTCGTATGCAGTCCTGATTGTGGCGCTCACCTGCACGGCGCCAAACACGCATACGACCATCATTGGCACCAAGGCAGAAGCGACTCTCATCGCTGAAGACGACACGTCTCCATTCGTCCCTCCATTCACGCCTGTCGCGACACCACTGGAGGCGGGCTGCACGATGTTGGGGCGTGAGCGGAAGACGGCCTAACGGTGTGCGGGACCGTAGCCCAGCTTCATGGAGACGGTTGCGAATGGTCCTCGCCGATACCCCAGGAGCAACAGTGTCCCTAATTTGCTGGGAAGTGGCGGTGCGGTCCCCTACGGCACTGCGTAGGATCCTACGGTCTTGGCGTGCATCCGTGCGTCGCTGCGGTCCGGTCCCAGGTCGACGGGCACGTGCACCTTCCGCCGACCACTGGCGACAACATCGATGTGCTGTGGAGACCTCACGCCCCACGTGTTGAGCAATTCGGCGGTACGTCCAACCGGCCTCCCGAATGCCCACTATACGCCCTCGCTCAAAGTCCGTCAACTGCACATACGGTTCACGTCCACGCTGTCGCGGCATGCTACCAGTGTTAAAGACTGCGATGGAGCTCCGTATGCCACGGCAAACTGGCTGACACTGACGGCGGCGGTGCACAAATGCTGCGCAGCTAGCGCCATTCGACGGCCAACACCGCGGTTCCTGGTGTGTCCGCTGTGCCGTGCGTGTGATCATTGCTTGTACAGCCCTCTCGCAGTGTCCGGAGCAAGTACGGTGGGTCTGACACACCGGTGTCAATGTGTTCTTTTTTCCATTTCCAGGAGTGTAGTATTCACTAAAATTCCTCTACTATTTACTCATAAGGCTCCGAGAGCTTTATCCGTGAGCACTTAGTTTATAAATTCGCACAAGACATGAGGTATATATTAAGTTGCAAAACTTTTGATATGGAATAACTTAAAAAGCTGTTTGCTTGAATGAGTGCGCGGCGCATTTTCACGCATGCATTCGTCTCATTTTTCTTTTCTAATTGTATTACTAGTTTTTATGTAACTCTCTAGGATCAGTTCTTATTGAATTTATGTCTATTTGTGGCCACTGTCACAACTGATTTCCGCATTGTCGGGCTGTCCTTTCCATGCTTCTGGCTAATTGCTAAGTGCACTGAACTTCTTCAGCTGCTGGGTCAAAGCACGCGTATACCTGCGGCTGTACTGAAGCTGTGGAATTTCTCATAGTCTCGACGTCCTCCAGCCAATGAGTCTTAATACTATAGCCGTCTGCTGAGCACCGCCACCATTTCCTGGTAGCAGCTACAGCCCTGGCGTAGACTACTGCTAGACAAGTCTAGACTAGTACTCCTAGCGCGTACCTTCAGCTGTCAAACACCCACTCACACTGTCGCGCCCCCTGCACACACCGTCGCGCCCTTTTCAGCCGTATCGGGCTGTACCCTCATAAAAAAAGGCGCCCGTTTGCTACACCAGCTACTGTAATAACTTCATCAATGTATCTCTCACAAAAATTATTCTCTTATTTTCAACGCACACAACATTCAAATTCAGAAAAGGTGTTCATGCTATGGTAGACCTATGCGGCAGTATTTCCTTCCCAAACCATTATCCTAGACCCCAATTTAAGCATCTGTGTCTCTGTGCAAACCAAAAGGTAAATAAACATCTGTAAATAAACACACAAATAACAAATTTGAACCTAATGAAGTAAAGACGGTAACCTCCTGTGTTTACGTTGTATGATATACAATATGCGTGGCAAAAAATAATTAAACGAAAATCAAGTTTCCTGTGGCGGCAGTAGTTCAATCAATTTCTTAAAATTATTGCTTATCAGTTCATAATTCCCTCGATTTTTTAATCTGCATCAAATAAAGCATGTCAAACTTATCTTCGCACTTCTCGGTATATATAAATATAAATATATATACTGAAAAGTGCGACGATAAATATGACGTGCTCTTTGTAATGCAAATTAAAAAATCCAGACTGTCTGTTAACACGACGCTTGGATCAGGAAGAAGCAAAGATCACCCAGAGAGTCACCTAACATCTGTGTCTGAGAACAAAGGATTGTTTGGATCGAAACCAATCCCTTTGCCATCCAGACTCGACACAATAAAAGAGCGTAACATGACACATTATGCTGTACCCTCATAGCACAACACGTAGAACCGCATACTTCCATTGCCTAACAACTATTTGCCGGCCGCTGTGGCCGAGCGGTTCTAGGCGCTTCAGTCCGGAACTGCGCTGCTGCTACGGTCGCAGGTTCGAATCCTGCCTCTGGCATTGATGTGTGTGATGTCTATAGGTTTGTTAGATTTAAGTAGTTCTAAGTCTAGGGGACTGATGACCTCCGATGTTAAGTCCCATAGTGTTTAGAGGCATTTAAACATTTTTAATAACTATTTATTTTAAACGGAACTTAAGATCGCCTTGATGTATCATATTCTGTTTCCGAAAAGGCATATATTCAATAATCACTTATTTATGGTTACATTAATTCGCGAATATATTTGGACTCCAGGCCGATAGTAGCGTTAGTACCTCTTATTTTCGATTTAGGAAGTTAAAATCTGACAGTCCCGATTTTCCCACATGTACTTAATATCCTGTTTTTCAGGAACTGACACACTAGAACTGAAATTTTCACGTAATCTTGGAGAAATTGTTGGGTGAATATATGCTAGAGGACAGACACTGGCTCAGATGAGGTCCAGAGGCCTAGGGGCCAGTCCTGGTGTTACAAACGGTTATCACCGCAGTAATGAATTTCACAGACGACATCCACAGAGTCGGGTCGCTTTCTCTGTGTTACAAATTTTCGGCGAGGAATGCTTCTGCCGGACCGCGTGGCACAATTTTCACAAGACGGGCAAACGCCACAGACCACCGCAGTGCATGCTTTCCGGCCAAAGCGCTCTGCGTCTGGTTCCACCTCGAATATTTCTGTTCCCCAATAACATTCATTATTTATCTTTGGTTTCCTTCAAACTTCGCTCCTTTTCTAGAAAAAAAAAAGAAGAAAGAGAAAAAGAAAAGCCTCTGCAACTCTCGGAAGAAATATTAACGAGCTACGAACTCCTTAAAACAACAAAATTCCTTTTCAATATTCACCTTTCGATGCACGTTCCTTGCCGACTTGGCGGAATAAAACTGAGAGGCGGAGAGAGCACCGGCCGTGTACCGGCGGTCTGCGCAGCTGACTGCCCCCCCCCCCCCCCCCGCCTACCACACGAATGCGTTCGTGTTCCTCCCTCAGCCAGCGCAGGTGTGGTGGAATCGTCCAGAGTGCGTCCGACAAGCTCTCGCGGGTCAGCACAGCTGTTAAGTGGCTACAGAAGCACGCGCCACACGTTCTTCCTTTATTTATGATTCTCGATATACGATACATGAATTACAAACCGATTCTGTATGAGCTACTAGTACAATACGCCGTTTAGTACGAATTTTCTCTCTGGAGTGGAGTTTACGGTGGTATGAGAGTTTACGACAGATTAAAACTATGTGTCGGAATGGTTTATTACCTGGAGTCTTCGCATTTTGAGGATAATAATTTTGGACTTAGGAAGATGGAAGAAAGGGTACTGGCGGAAGCATAGATGTGACGACGGGTCGTGAGCCGCACTTATACAGGGTGTTACAAAAAGGTACGGCCTAACTTTCAGGAAACATTCCTCACACACAAATAAAGAAAAGATGTTATGTGGACATGTGTCCGGAAACGCTTAATTTCCATGTTAGAGCTCATTTTAGTTTCTTCCACCTACGCCCAATCGAGCACATTATCATGATTTTATACGGGATACTCTACCTGTGCTGCTAGAACATGTGCCTTTACAAGTACGACACAACATGTGGTTCATGCACGATGGAGCTCCTGCACATTTCAATCGAAGTGTTCGTACGCTTCTCAACAACAGATTCGGTGACAGATGGATTGGTAGAGGCGGACCAATTCCGTGGCCTCCACGCTCTCCTGACCTCAACCCTCTTGACTTTCATTTATGGGGGCATTTGAAAGCTCTTGTCTACGCAACCCCGGTACCAAATGTAGAGACTCTTCGTGCTCGTATAGTGGACGGCTGTGATACAATACGCCATTCTTCAGGGCCGCATCAGCGCATCAGAGATTCCATGCGACGGAGAGTGGATGCATGTATCCTCGCTAATGGAGGACATTTTGAACATTTCCTGTAACAAAGTGTTTGAAGTCACGCTGGTACGTTCTGTTGCTGTGTGTTTCTATTCAATGATTAATGTGATTTGAAGAGAAGTAAAAAAATGAGCTCTAACATGGAAAGTAAGCGTTTCCGGACACATGTCCACATAACATATTTTCTTTCTTTGTGTGTGAGGAATGTTTCCTGAAAGTTTGGCCGTTCCTTTTTGTAACAACCTGTATAGCTCAGTCGCTGGAGCAGTTGCCCGCGAGAGGCCAACGCCCATGGTTCGAAACCCGGTGTGGCATATAATCTTAATCCGCCACAAAATTTCGATTCATCTTTCCTTTGGGGATCACTAGATCTCACTTTCTGAATGATTTTCCGTATAATTTATGAACTAACGAATGGGTACATTATATGATCTTCAAGACAAATTAAAACGTAGCGTCAGATCTGGGATCGAACCATGGGCTTCTAAGGAGGAATGGCACCGTAAAGTTTTCAAGGGAAAATTTCAAGTAACGGCCAGTTTAGACGTTGGATTTGTTCACCACACACAATTATATCTAAGCAAAATGTCTCCTGTGAAGATATAAATATCCATTACGCTAACGGGCCATACAGTAAATTATTGGAAATCTTACAGGCATGACTAGTAACAATTTTTTATTCGAGTTGGAGATTAACATGCACTGCGAACCAGTCTTGTCGTGACGTTGCCATTCCGGCCTTGTATGAGTGCAGGGTACTTAAGAAGTCGCAAATTTCAAAATAATATACAACGGCTTCGATGCAGCGTAAAATTCATTAAACACTCTATTTGCCGCATTCAAAACTGTATAAGTGTAATGATGTAGTAGTTTGACTATTGTAATTGACGTGATGGCTGACATACCGAATCGTAGTTGTTAAAACTGGCAGAATGTTTTCTTGTGATATAACTAAATAATATCAACGTCACTTTCAATTATGATTTGTAGCTTTGTATGCCAAACTTTAGCAGCCCTCTTCACTTTCGTAATGACGTTCACAGATGCCCAGCTAGGAACTGTCTGCAATTTGACTAGCTGCCTCGTCAAATGATCACTGTCTACTAAGCGGTCCTATGCCTGCAAATCGGTCACTGAATGCTATAAACACAACCAAAAAACGTTTAAAAAGACTATCTCTTCCTCTTACGTGTCGGTAAATTCAGTCTCTGTCCGTAATATTGCAGTAAAGACTGAACTTACGAAAAGAAGGGTTTCCGTCCGTGATAGATAGGAAACGGTGACTTCCTTGCTGTGGAGTGAATGCTATCAAGACACTAAAATCAGAATTTTATTGATGGTACTAAGAATTTTGTGGCAAAAATGAAAGAAAATTAGGGTTTGCCGTCCTATCGACAGCGACGCCATTAGAGATGGACCACGAGGTCGAAAAAAAACGAAATATCTTACATACGGAAAGTCGGCTGGAAATTTGAAACACCATTCCCCCAAAGGCTGTTGTTTCACCACTGCATCAGCTCCCTCAATCTATTTGCTGACGGGCTGCATCAGCGTTGCCCTTCTCCGACGTGGAAGGTAAAGTTTAACCGCTTATCTGTGAAGAAGGACTGTCTGGTAAATGTACACCAGAAATAGCCGGCTCGCTAGTAATAATATGAATTAATTGTGGAATTGTAAATGTCACAAAACACACAACCTTACACCTGAGAGTCAGCTGTAAGCACTCATATCATATGTACACGTCGGAGTGACAGTGAGTGGGGGTACGAAGTAGGACGATCACATGCGTCCGCTAGAAGTTAATGCAAACTATATGCCTCTGGAAAGCTTCACTTTCTCTGGAGAAAAGATGTGTGATCGTCACTTGTAGTACCTGCACTGTAGTACGCACGGGTGTGTGGGATGAGATCAATACAGGGTCAGAATAACAGGGGATACGATTTGTATCAAAGGAAAGATGTCGCGAATGATCACATACACTTTTAATACCCGAAAAATGTAAAAATATCTTACACTTGTGGAACGAGGTTCACTGTTTCGATAAAATCAAATTAGAAGACCCTCAAGGTGGGTTGCTGACAGATTTTATTCTACAAATATTATGATTCTGCTTATACAGGGTGACCCCGCCAAAAAAAGAACAGATTTCGGCTGTCTATTACAGACAGACAATGAAATATAGTCATTGCGCATGCCATTGGATAGAGGAGTGTTCAAAGTTTTATGCTCGCCCAGACACTATATCATACACTCAACATAAGAACCGTGCGTTGCTTAAGAAACATCGAAAGGGTAGTCATTTTCATTGCGCACACCGATCAACAGATACCAGTTTAATGAATCGGCAGCGTCAAAAATTCGATTTCTCAGATGTTGAAGAGTAGCTACCACAGATGGGACAAAGACTTTTATGTACTCCCACAGAAAAAAATTGCAGGTTGTCAAGTCTGGTGACGTGGGAGGCCAAAAATAATGAACTAGGTCTTGTTGTCTATCTCTTCCAATCCAACTTTGTGGGATGGTGTTGTCAAAATAAAGACAAACCTCAAGGTGAATGCGAGGAGGGGCGCTGTCTTGCATAAAAATGAAGATGTACAGTTGAAGAAACAACCAATTCTGCAGAATGTCAGGGTATGGCATTCCTGCTAGAGTTTCCTCTGCAAGAAATGTTGTAAATAGAAACTGCACTAAACACATTCAGCTCCGCTCAGTCTCTTATATGTTCGACGACGCCACCAGGACTTTGTGACCCCCAAATTCTTACATTATGGCTGTTTACTTTACCCGACAGAGGAAACGTCGATTCGTCCGAAAAGATGAGTCGTTCGCTGCCATATCTCGGAGAACTGAAATGCAAAATTTGTACATTCTGGTACGGTTGGCGGAACGCAATTGGTACAGTAACTGCAATTCATAAGGTTTCATACGCAGAAGTCGTTTCAGAACACGCCACACGCCACACGCATCTCGGTCATCATTTACATCAGACATGCTTGGCCGACCTATGGTTCTTCCCTTTGCATATAGCCGGCCGTTGTGGCCGAGTGGTTCTAGGCGCTTCAGTCCGGAACCGCGCTGCTGCTGCGGTCGCAGGTTCGAATCCTGCCTCGGGCATGGCTGTATGTGACGTCCTTAGGTTAGTTAGGTTTAAGTAGTTCTAGGCGACTGATAACCTCAGATGTTAAGTCCCATTTGAAGCATTGAACCTTGGCATGTGCAAACCCTCTTCCAAGAATTTTGTATGGCAGTCAGAAATCTGCTTGCGCAGAGGCGGCTTCTTGCTGAATCTTGGGCGGAATGCGCGTTGCACTTGAACAGTGGATTGAATTCACGCAAATTCCAAGAAAGATAATGATTACTTTTGTGGTGTAGTCGACATTGCTGCAAACAAACAACAGCGCAGCTACGTATGTCAAGGCTTGCACCCTACTCTATCCAAAGACATAAGCCGTGTGTTTATTTCTTTTACAGTTTGTCTGTTACCCAGTCTATCGTTTCGTTAGTTTTAGTCATTAAGACTTTCAAGTTTTAGTCATTAAGACTTTCAAAGGGACATGATTTATTCACGTAACCGATAGATCAAGACTTTCAATGAGACATGGCTTATTCAAGTAACCGATAGATTAAGACTTTCAAAGAGGAATGGCTTATTCATTCCATCAGCTCGTAAATACAAATGGAAAAAAAAATGTTTCAATAGAAGGAGTCATTCGGCATGTGTTTTCAAGACTTTAGCAGTATGTGTGTTTTGAGTGTGTGTGTGTGTGTGTAGATACATAGCAGTAAGGTAATGTAATACATAAACTTACGCTGCAGTTGAACATACATTTCACGCTTTTTTGTCAGGTTGTGTTGCAGGGATGGAGACTAGAATACCATGGCACAGCCCACGCAGTAATTTGTAGTTAAATCGAGATTCACAACAGGTTGGCAATAAGAAGGCAGTTTGAATGTCTCCTGTAAATAGCACAACAAGGTGTAGAATTGTTTCTTAAACACCAACTTCTATGAACCTGTCGAACACCACTCACCAAAGAGCGGCGGCAGCTGGTTTATAAAGAGCTGTCTGCGCCTCACTCGCAACTTTTCGAAACCTCTCCAGAAGTGTAACTATCAGAGAGATATTAATTAAAGAGACGAGCCGTTCCATCTTCAACAGGCGGTGTCCTTTTCGTCTTTCGGTGCTTGTAGAAGTCCACTGCAGCGCAATTAACGGGAGTAAAGCGTTTTGTAAAGACACGAGTAGGAGTTACATTTCATTAATGGCTTTTTTCCTAACTGTAACTAAGCAAGACACGAATAATTCCAGAACCAATGCTCACAGGCGACGCAGAAAGACATGCGCTTGGGAGATAACTGTATTTCTGGCAGTCTGAGATTTAATTGCAGTAAGATGATAAGGCAAGCCTTACGGCTGAGGCGGGGCAGCTTGTAACCGCTGGCTCCGGGTTGTCACTGATTGCATGTGATACTGTCATTCAGAGCTAAACAGGAATCAGTGATACTTCTAATCCCTCTAAATGAGTCAAACTGCTCAGTTTCGTATACAACAGCATGTAATTGTTATTTACCCAAAGAATTTTTATCAGGCTGGGAACTTCGTATTTTAGCCTGAGTCGTGTATTAAAGGATTATAAAATTCTTTATTACGGGTATAACGTCTAGATCGTTACATTGTATTAAAGTGGAGAAAACGAAGTACTCAACTGACGGGACGAAACCGAATTGGAGGCGTACAATCAAGTTTTGAGTACATCTCTGTCTTTTACTAAAGAAAAGATTAGCTATCCGTTCCCTTAAAGTATATTAGTCTCTCTTCAACGACATGCTCACATTACGCCACGTTTTCTTCATAAACCATCTGCTTTCCTTTTATCCTTATTTATTGACTGTAATCACTAATTTCGTATCAATGAAGCACTTCCAAGGAGAGTTTGTTTGCGCTATGTTGCATAAAACTGCTGTGCTAATTTTGGTTCTTTCGTCGTAAAGTGATAGTGTTGAATCGAGGGCATGGATTTTCGTGATGTTTACTTCGTATTATACTTCAGTACATTAGTGATCGGCTAATATCAAACAATGCAGTGAAAAAAAAGAGCGAGACATCATTTGCCACGTCGTTAAATTTATATGCAGACACTATACTGCAACTAGTCAAATGTTTAAGGTTAAAATGGCTCTGAGCACTATGGAACTTCATCTCAGTTCATCACTCCCCTAGAACTTAGAACTACTTAAACCTAACTAACCTAAGGACATCACACACATCCATGCCCGAGGCAGGATTCGAACCTGCGACCGTAGCGGTCACGCGCTTCCAGACTGTAGCGCCAAGAACCGCTCGGCCACCAACGGCCGGCAAATGTTTAAGGATTATTAATTTTATTCGACATTAAATCGTTTTGCAAAACAAATAACTTACAAACATTTTACTGGTAGTAGTGTATAAGTAGAAAACTACGCACCAGCAACCGCTATTCGGGTACTATTTTCCACCTAATTCCTACCTCACGGATGACTTGAACCCAAAACTGATTGCCGTTAATGTAAGAGAAAAAGTTAAATATATACTTTCAAGCATTTATTGCTGGTGGCTATCGCACTAGGCTATTTTTTGGTAATTAGATGATTTTAGTCACACTAACCTTTGTTTATAGGGTAATGGCGATGTTAATTATAGCAATTTTAGTATTGTGATTATGGTGACAAATTACCAGAAACAGCAGCAATGATCGGAATGAGTCTAGTATAAAACTCAATGGAGATGCTTCAGCTTGAAAGACAATGCCACCGGGTTACACTAGCGGTTATGTGAATTTAGTGAAGAATTCAGTTGGCGAGAAGTCAGAGCAAACTACAAGCAACAGGGCTGTATTATAAATACATAGAATAGAGATACAAATGGGTCTCAGGACGACTTTACTCATTTTTGGCATCATAAGTAAAGGCTATAACATGACTGAAATTTAATTGAGGTTATTTATTTTGTTTATCTGTGTCATTTTGGCGAAGCTGAACCTCTACACTCATCTTACACCACCTCCTGGTCTATAAAGTAAGTTATTATAAATAAGAATGTCTGTCTTACAACATGAAGTCTTTGGTTCAACTTGTCTACAATACTGTACAGAACCTAGGCTTAGATTCTTCGCGACAGCACTCGCCGGAACGCTGCACATATCAAACAACAAAAGCTGCAATAGTGGGATGTTTTCTCATATCGTTTATAGTCAGAAAATTAATAAATTTGAGACTTGTTTTCAAAACTGTAAAGGAACTGTATGTGGTCAGCCTCAGCAGCTGAGTGGTCAACGGTGCACAACGCCATGCGAGGATCCTGGGATCGATTCCCAGCCGGGTAGCAGATTTTCTCCGCCGTGGGACTGTGTGTTGTCCTCATCATCATTTCATCATCATCGACACGCGAATCACCTTAGTCAAATAAAGACACTTGCACCAGGCAGCCGAACTACCCTAATGGGACCTACCGTCCAAAATATGGCATACGCGCATCATCAGAACGTAAGTGAATGTCGTGTCCCTGTCAGCGTTACTTCAGACATTAGCAGATGAACAGTGGTTCTGAGTTGAACGGAATGATGAGGCTTCGTAAACGCTGCTACCTAGTAAAACACGGAGACCTTAAAGAAGGGACTGTAAAGGGACACTGTAAAACATATATGTAATTAATTAATTAATTGTGTGCATTTTTATGTGGAAACTACTTCAAGTTTATCAGAGTTACGTTATCGTCCTGTAGATTTTTCGCTCCCCTTTTTCGGGAGGTGAAAAGCGTCCGTGTTTATATATGCTATTTACTCGTTACATGTCCTTAACTTATGGGCACAGTCTTTAAATAATCAAGGTATGAAACTCCAAGTAAAGTGAGTAGCTATTTGATTGAGACATAGCGGCTCCGGTCTTGTTAACTGACATACGGCTAGGAGAGCGGTGTGCTGACCACATGACCCTTCGTATCCACATCCAGTGACGCTTGTGGGCTGAGGATGACACGGCGCCCGGTCGGTACCGTTGGGCCTTCATGGCCTGTTCGGGCGGAGTTTAGTGTAGTTTATGAAACTCAAGGACCGTATTGACGTTGATAGCGCTAAAAATTGAACAGGGTGTGGAATATAACAGAAACAATCGATTAAATAACTGTAGAACCACCGGCTAGTTAATATATGATTAAGGTAAACACGAGGTTATAAGTGCATTGCAATAAAGAAAGAAAACTGTCCGCTAGAAGCGTTATGAGCAGTATGAAGATAATAAAGACTTTTACGGACGGAATAGTGCAGTGAATAACTGTGCACCTATCGTGACTGCGAAGGTTTGGGCATTGGCTACCAGCATGGAGAGGTGAATTGACAATAGTGTTGAATTTGGATAACTGGAGTACGGGATACTTGCACCCTCACTTATATCTGTCGATGAGTGATAGTTGCCGGTGTTATGGAGATCATGATGGGGTACGCCTTTCTGGTATTCGATGCTTCGCATTTTGTACCGGATAACGAAGCGTGGCGTATGCGTATTTCTTTTCTTTGTTGGCAACCGGAATAAATTAATAATTTGATCCTTTTACCGTCCTCCCAATTCAGATGATACACTTGCTGAAAGGTTCAAAGAGAACTTGAGTTTGATTTCAAACACGTACCCGACTCATATGATAATAGTTGGTTATGACAATCTCCACTCATTCCAAATTAATAATATAAGCGTAGACCAGATGTGGCTTGGATTCGAAGAGATAGTATCGGCAGCAATTCAGAGATTTATACCAAATAAATTACCAAACGACGAAGCTGATCCTCCTTGGTACACAAAACGGGTTAGTACACTGTTTCAGAAACAACGAAACAAACATGCCAAATTTAAACAGACGCAAAATCCCCAAGATTGGCGATCTTTTACTGAAGCTCGAAATTTTGCGCGGACTGCAATGCGAGATGCTTATAATAGTTTCCACAACGTAACTTTGTATCGAAACCTGGCAGAAAATTCAAAGAGATTCTAGTCGTATCTGAAGTACGTTATCGGCAAGAAACAATCAATGCCTTCTCTGCGCGATAGCAATGGAGATACTATCGTAGACAGTGCTGCCTAAGCAGAGTTACTAAACACAAAATAAGACGAAGTAAATGTTCCAGAATTCTAATCAAGCACAGCTGCCAACATGAGTAACGTAGAAGTAAATATCCTCGGAGTGGTGAAGCAACTTAAACCACTTAATAAAAGCAAGTCTTCTGGCCCAGACTGTATACTCCTTTCGGAGTATGCTGATGCATTAGCTCCATACAATAACAATCATATACAACCGTTCGCTCGACGAAAGATCCGTACCCAAAGACTGAAAAGTTGCACAGGTCACACCAATATTCAAGACAGGTAGTAGGAACAATAGGCCTACACTAAATCACAGGCCCATATCATTAACGTTGATTTGCAGCAGGATTTTGGAACATATATTGTGTTCTAATATTATGAATTATCTCGAAAAAAACGGTCTATTGACACACAGTGAACATGGGTTTAGAAAACATCGTTCCTGTGAAACACAACTAGCTCTTTATTCACACGAAGTTTTGAGTGCCATTGACAAGGGTTTTCACATCAACTCCGTATTTGTGGATTTCCGGAAGGCTTTTGACACTGTACCACAAAAGCGGCTCGTACTGAAATTGCGTGCTTAGGGAATATCGTCTCAGTTATGTCACTGGATTTGTGATTTCCCGTCAGAGAAGTCACAGTTCGTAGTAATTGAAGGAAAGTAATCGAGTAAAACAGAAGTGATTTCTGCTGTTCCCCAAGGTAGTGTTATAGGCTCTTTGCTGTTCCTTATCTATATAAACGATTTGAGAGTCAATCTGAGCAGCCGTCTTCGGTTTTTTGCTGATGACGCTGTCGTTTATCGACTAAAGAAGTCATCAGAAGATCAAAACAAACTGCAAAACGATTTAGAAAAGATATCCGAATGGTGCGAAAAGTGGTAGTTGACCCTAAATAACGAGAAGTGTGAGGTCATCCACGTGAGTGCTAGAAGGAATCAGTTAAACTTCGGTTACACGATAAATCATCCTAATCAAAAAGCTGTAAATTCAGCTAAATACCTAGGTATTACAATTACGGACACCTTAAAGTGGAAGGATCACACAGAAAATGTTGTGGGGAAGGCTAAACAAAGACTGCGTTTTATTGGCAGGACACTTAGAAAATGTAACAGACCTACTAAGGAGACTGCCTACACTACGCTTGTCCGTCCTGTTTTAGAATACTGTTGCGTGGTGTGGGATCCTTACCAGATGGAACTGACGGAGTACATCGAAAAAGTTCAAAGAAAGGCAGCACGTTTTGTATTATCGCTAAATATGGGAGAGAGTGTCACAGAAGTGGTACAGGGTTTGGGCTGGACGTCATTAAAAGAAAAGCGTTTTTCGTTGCGACGGAATCTTCTCACGAAATTACCGTCACCAACTTTCTCCTCTGAATGCGAAAATATCTTTTTGACACCGACCTACGTAGGGAGGAACGATCACCACGATAAAATAAGGGAAATCAGAGCTCTTACGGAAAGATATAGGTGTTCATTCTTTCCGAGCGCTATACGAGATTGGAATAATAGAGAATTGTGAAGGTGGTTCGGCGAACCCTCTGCCAGGCACTTCAATATGATTTGCAGAGTATCCATGTTGATGTAGATGTTTTTGTCCCTCCCGAGCTACTTACATCACGATTGGCTTCACAAGGTAAGTTACTCATTGTTACGGCAGGCCAAATAACTTTTTTTGGATGTAGGACTGTACATTAAACTGAGGCAGATACGCGACACTTATTTTCCAATACAGTCACGAAGTCTCTTTAGATAACGGTGTAAACATACTACCAGTCACATCCTACCAGTCACTCATTCCTCGACTACAGAAATCCGCTGCTTGGTCACAAAGCTATTCAAGAACTGTTGTGTAAACGTTCTCACGGTTGAAAAATCTTGGATCACCCTTGGTGTTCTTTCAATTTGCCGAAAAGGTGGAAATCGCAAGATGCAAGCTCTGGACTTCTCGATCAACGCCCACGTCTGTATGGAACTTGGTCAAACTGCTGGTACTATTTCTCTGCGGGCACACGCAACGTTGCATTTGGTCTACATATCACGAAAATTCCACTGTGTATCTGTGTGCTATTTATATTTTTTGCTCACAAGAAACGAACAGTCCCACGTACTTCAGTTATGGAGCACGTTCCGGTTGCTGCGCCAGTTCAGTCCTACACTGTGAGGCACCTGTTGTGCGTATTACAGCATAATGGTGGCTGCAGTAAACAAGGAACAAGTACTCTCTTGTAACAATTCACCACTCTTGTTGTGCAGCTATCTTATAGTGCGGCGACCGAGGACCTCTCTGATGTCCTTATGTACACTAATAAACTAAAACAAGCATGCCACATAGTATTACGGAAGGAAGGTTGGCGTATAACTGTCTATTCATGAGGATGTTAGCGTGGGAGCACTATGTTGAAACGAGATAAAGATTCGGAAGAATCAGC